>NW_024467098.1:0-741096 GCF_017591425.1 Ochotona curzoniae
TTAGTTACCCCCGGGCCAGGAGGATGCCGGCGTCCCTGCCTCCGCCGCAAGCGGCGGAAGCTGTGGCTGGGACTCCGGCATGGTTCGGGCCGGAAGGGGCGTTCCCATGGAGCGCCACCTCGCATGGGAGTTTAACCCCGCCCCTTGTCCGGAGACGCGGACCGCCCAGCCTGCCCTGCCGTCAGCCAAAAGCTGACGGGGACAGAGGGGAGCCAGGATTTGACCCCCAGCCCCCCTCGCCAGCCCTCGCGAGTACTCACCCGCGAGGGGGCTTAGTTACCCCCGGGCCAGGAGGATGCCGGCGTCCCTGCCTCCGCCGCAAGCGCGCGGAAGCTGTGGCTGGGACTCCGGCATGGTTCGGGCCGGAAGGGGCGTTCCCATGGAGCGCCACCTCGCATGGGAGTTTAACCCCGCCCCTTGTCCGGAGACGCGGACCGCCCAGCCTGCCCTGCTCTCAGCCAAAAGCTGACGGGGACAGAGGGGAGCCAGGATTTGACCCCCAGCCCCCCTCGCCAGCCCTCGCGAGTACTCACCCGCGAGGGGGCTTAGTTACCCCCGGGCCAGGAGGATGCCGGCGTCCCTGCCTCCGCCGCAAGCGGCGGAAGCTGTGGCTGGGACTCCGGCATGGTTCGGGCTGGAAGGGGCGTTCCCATGGAGCGCCACCTCGCATGGGAGTTTAACCCCGCCCCTTGTCCGGAGACGCGGACCGCCCAGCCTGCCCTGCCTTCAGCCAAAAGCTGACGGGGACAGAGGGGAGCCAGGATTTGACCCCAGCCCCCCTCGCCAGCCCTCGCGAGTACTCACCCGCGAGGGGGCTTAGTTACCCCGGGCCAGGAGAATGCCGGCGTCCCTGCCTCCGCCGCAAGCGCGGAAGCTGTGGCTGGGACTCCGGCATGGTTCGGGCTGGAAGGGGCGTTCCCATGGAGCGCCACCTCGCATGGGAGTTTAACCCCGCCCCTCGTCCGGAGACGCGGACCGCCCAGCCTGCCCTGCCGTCAGCCAAAAGCTGACGGGGACAGAGGGGAGCCAGGATTTGACCCCAGCCCCCTCGCCAGCCCTCGCGAGTACTCACCCGCGAGGGGGCTTAGTTACCCCCGGGCCAGGAGGATGCCGGCGTCCCTGCCTCCGCCGCAAGCCGCGGAAGCTGTGGCTGGGACTCCGGCATGGTTCGGGCCGGAAGGGGCGTTCCCATGGAGCGCCACCTCGCATGGGAGTTTAACCCCGCCCCTTGTCCGGAGACGCGGACCGCCCAGCCTGCCCTGCTGTCAGCCAAAAGCTGACGGGGACAGAGGGGAGCCAGGATTTGACCCCCAGCCCCCCTCGCCAGCCCTCGCGAGTACTCACCCGCGAGGGGGCTTAGTTACCCCCGGGCCAGGAGGATGCCGGCGTCCCTGCCTCCGCCGCAAGCGGCGGAAGCTGTGGCTGGGACTCCGGCATGGTTCGGGCCGGAAGGGGCGTTCCCATGGAGCGCCACCTCGCATGGGAGTTTAACCCCGCCCCTTGTCTGGAGACGCGGACCGCCCAGCCTGCCCTGCCGTCAGCCAAAAGCTGACGGGGACAGAGGGGAGCCAGGATTTGACCCCCAACCCCCTCGCCAGCCCTCGCGAGTACTCACCCGCGAGGGGGCTTAGTTACCCCCGGGCCAGGAGGATGCCAGCGTCCCTGCCTCCGCCAGAACGGTGGATGCTGTGGCTGGGACTCCGGCATGGTTCGGGCTGGAAGGGGCGTTCCCATGGAGCGCCACCTCGCATGGGAGTTTAACCCCGCCCCTTGTCAAAAGACGCGGACCGCCCAGCCTGCCCTGCCGTCAGCCAAATGCTGACGGGGACAGAGGGGAGCCAGGATTTGACCCCCAGCCCCCCTCGCCAGCCCTCGCGAGTACTCACCCGCGAGGGGGCTTAGTTACCCCCGGGCCAGGAGGATGCCGGCGTCCCTGCCTCCGCCGCAAGCCGCGGAAGCTGTGGCTGGGACTCCGGCATGGTTCGGGCCGGAAGGGGCGTTCCCATGGAGCGCCACCTCGCATGGGAGTTTAACCCCGCCCCTTGTCTGGAGACGCGGACCGCCCAGCCTGCCCTGCCGTCAGCCAAAAGCTGACGGGGACAGAGGGGAGCCAGGATTTGACCCCCAGCCCCCCTCGCCAGCCCTCGCGAGTACTCACCCGCGAGGGGGCTTAGTTACCCCCGGGCCAGGAGGATGCCGGCGTCCCTGCCTCCGCCGCAAGCGGCGGAAGCTGTGGCTGGGACTCCGGCATGGTTCGGGCCGGAAGGGGCGTTCCCATGGAGCGCCACCTCGCATGGGAGTTTAACCCCGCCCCTTGTCCGGAGACGCGGACCGCCCAGCCTGCCCTGCCGTCAGCCAAAAGCTGACGGGGACAGAGGGGAGCCAGGATTTGACCCCCAGCCCCCCTCGCCAGCCCTCGCGAGTACTCACCCGCGAGGGGGCTTAGTTACCCCCGGGCCAGGAGGATGCCGGCGTCCCTGCCTCCGCCGCAAGCGCGCGGAAGCTGTGGCTGGGACTCCGGCATGGTTCGGGCCGGAAGGGGCGTTCCCATGGAGCGCCACCTCGCATGGGAGTTTAACCCCGCCCCTCGTCCGGAGACGCGGACCGCCCAGCCTGCCCTGCCGTCAGCCAAAAGCTGACGGGGACAGAGGGGAGCCAGGATTTGACCCCCAGCCCCCTCGCCAGCCCTCGCGAGTACTCACCCGCGAGGGGGCTTAGTTACCCCCGGGCCAGGAGGATGCCGGCGTCCCTGCCTCCGCCGCAAGCGGCGGAAGCTGTGGCTGGGACTCCGGCATGGTTCGGGCCGGAAGGGGCGTTCCCATGGAGCGCCACCTCGCATGGGAGTTTAACCCCGCCCCTTGTCTGGAGACGCGGACCGCCCAGCCTGCCCTGCCGTCAGCCAAAAGCTGACGGGGACAGAGGGGAGCCAGGATTTGACCCCCAGCCCCCCTCGCCAGCCCTCGCGAGTACTCACCCGCGAGGGGGCTTAGTTACCCCCGGGCCAGGAGGATGCCGGCGTCCCTGCCTCCGCCACAAGCGGCGGAAGCTGTGGCTGGGACTCCGGCATGGTTCGGGCCGGAAGGGGCGTTCCCATGGAGCGCCACCTCGCATGGGAGTTTAACCCCGCCCCTTGTCCGGAGACGCGGACCGCCCAGCCTGCCCTGCCGTCAGCCAAAAGCTGACGGGGACAGAGGGGAGCCAGGATTTGACCCCCAGCCCCCCTCGCCAGCCCTCGCGAGTACTCACCCGCGAGGGGGCTTAGTTACCCCCGGGCCAGGAGGATGCCGGCGTCCCTGCCTCCGCCGCAAGCGGCGGAAGCTGTGGCTGGGACTCCGGCATGGTTCGGGCCGGAAGGGGCGTTCCCATGGAGCGCCACCTCGCATGGGAGTTTAACCCCGCCCCTTGTCCGGAGACGCGGACCGCCCAGCCTGCCCTGCCGTCAGCCAAAAGCTGACGGGGACAGAGGGGAGCCAGGATTTGACCCCCAGCCCCCCTCGCCAGCCCTCGCGAGTACTCACCCGCGAGGGGGCTTAGTTACCCCCGGGCCAGGAGGATGCCGGCGTCCCTGCCTCCGCCGCAAGCGGCGGAAGCTGTGGCTGGGACTCCGGCATGGTTCGGGCCGGAAGGGGCGTTCCCATGGAGCGCCACCTCGCATGGGAGTTTAACCCCGCCCCTTGTCTGGAGACGCGGACCGCCCAGCCTGCCCTGCCGTCAGCCAAAAGCTGACGGGGACAGAGGGGAGCCAGGATTTGACCCCCAGCCCCCTCGCCAGCCCTCGCGAGTACTCACCCGCGAGGGGGCTTAGTTAGCCCCGGGCCAGGAGGATGCCGGCGTCCCTGCCTCCGCCGCAAGCGGCGGAAGCTGTGGCTGGGACTCCGGCATGGTTCGGGCCGGAAGGGGCGTTCCCATGGAGCGCCACCTCGCATGGGAGTTTAACCCCGCCCCTTGTCCGGAGACGCGGACCGCCCAGCCTGCCCTGCCGTCAGCCAAAAGCTGACGGGGACAGAGGGGAGCCAGGATTTGACCCCCAGCCCCCCTCGCCAGCCCTCGCGAGTACTCACCCGCGAGGGGGCTTAGTTACCCCCGGGCCAGGAGGATGCCGGCGTCCCTGCCTCCGCCGCAAGCCGCGGAAGCTGTGGCTGGGACTCCGGCATGGTTCGGGCCGGAAGGGGCGTTCCCATGGAGCGCCACCTCGCATGGGAGTTTAACCCCGCCCCTTGTCTGGAGACGCGGACCGCCCAGCCTGCCCTGCCGTCAGCCAAAAGCTGACGGGGACAGAGGGGAGCCAGGATTTGACCCCCAGCCCCCCTCGCCAGCCCTCGCGAGTACTCACCCGCGAGGGGGCTTAGTTACCCCCGGGCCAGGAGGATGCCGGCGTCCCTGCCTCCGCCGCAAGCGGCGGAAGCTGTGGCTGGGACTCCGGCATGGTTCGGGCCGGAAGGGGCGTTCCCATGGAGCGCCACCTCGCATGGGAGTTTAACCCCGCCCCTTGTCTGGAGACGCGGACCGCCCAGCCTGCCCTGCCGTCAGCCAAAAGCTGACGGGGACAGAGGGGAGCCAGGATTTGACCCCCAGCCCCCCTCGCCAGCCCTCGCGAGTACTCACCCGCGAGGGGGCTTAGTTACCCCCGGGCCAGGAGGATGCCGGCGTCCCTGCCTCCGCCGCAAGCGGCGGAAGCTGTGGCTGGGACTCCGGCATGGTTCGGGCCGGAAGGGGCGTTCCCATGGAGCGCCACCTCGCATGGGAGTTTAACCCCGCCCCTTGTCTGGAGACGCGGACCGCCCAGCCTGCCCTGCCGTCAGCCAAAAGCTGACGGGGACAGAGGGGAGCCAGGATTTGACCCCCAGCCCCCCTCGCCAGCCCTCGCGAGTACTCACCCGCGAGGGGGCTTAGTTACCCCCGGGCCAGGAGGATGCCGGCGTCCCTGCCTCCGCCGCAAGCGGCGGAAGCTGTGGCTGGGACTCCGGCATGGTTCGGGCCGGAAGGGGCGTTCCCATGGAGCGCCACCTCGCATGGGAGTTTAACCCCGCCCCTTGTCGGACGGAGACGCGGACCGCCCAGCCTGCCCTGCCGTCAGCCAAAAGCTGACGGGGACAGAGGGGAGCCAGGATTTGACCCCCAGCCCCCTCGCCAGCCCTCGCGAGTACTCACCCGCGAGGGGGCTTAGTTACCCCCGGGCCAGGAGGATGCCGGCGTCCCTGCCTCCGCCGCAAGCGGCGGAAGCTGTGGCTGGGACTCCGGCATGGTTCGGGCCGGAAGGGGCGTTCCCATGGAGCGCCACCTCGCATGGGAGTTTAACCCCGCCCCTTGTCCGGAGACGCGGACCGCCCAGCCTGCCCTGCCGTCAGCCAAAAGCTGACGGGGACAGAGGGGAGCCAGGATTTGACCCCCAGCCCCCCTCGCCAGCCCTCGCGAGTACTCACCCGCGAGGGGGCTTAGTTACCCCCGGGCCAGGAGGATGCCGGCGTCCCTGCCTCCGCCGCAAGCGGCGGAAGCTGTGGCTGGGACTCCGGCATGGTTCGGGCCGGAAGGGGCGTTCCCATGGAGCGCCACCTCGCATGGGAGTTTAACCCCGCCCCTTGTCCGGAGACGCGGACCGCCCAGCCTGCCCTGCCGTCAGCCAAAAGCTGACGGGGACAGAGGGGAGCCAGGATTTGACCCCCAGCCCCCTCGCCAGCCCTCGCGAGTACTCACCCGCGAGGGGGCTTAGTTACCCCCGGGCCAGGAGGATGCCGGCGTCCCTGCCTCCGCCGCAAGCGGCGGAAGCTGTGGCTGGGACTCCGGCATGGTTCGGGCCGGAAGGGGCGTTCCCATGGAGCGCCACCTCGCATGGGAGTTTAACCCCGCCCCTTGTCTGGAGACGCGGACCGCCCAGCCTGCCCTGCCGTCAGCCAAAAGCTGACGGGGACAGAGGGGAGCCAGGATTTGACCCCCAGCCCCCCTCGCCAGCCCTCGCGAGTACTCACCCGCGAGGGGGCTTAGTTACCCCCGGGCCAGGAGGATGCCGGCGTCCCTGCCTCCGCCGCAAGCCGCGGAAGCTGTGGCTGGGACTCCGGCATGGTTCGGGCCGGAAGGGGCGTTCCCATGGAGCGCCACCTCGCATGGGAGTTTAACCCCGCCCCTTGTCTGGAGACGCGGACCGCCCAGCCTGCCCTGCCGTCAGCCAAAAGCTGACGGGGACAGAGGGGAGCCAGGATTTGACCCCCAGCCCCCCTCGCCAGCCCTCGCGAGTACTCACCCGCGAGGGGGCTTAGTTACCCCGGGCCAGGAGGATGCCAGCGTCCCTGCCTCCGCAGCAAGCGGCGGAAGCTGTGGCTGGGACTCCGGCATGGTTCGGGCCGGAAGGGGCGTTCCCATGGAGCGCCACCTCGCATGGGAGTTTAACCCCGCCCCTTGTCCGGAGACGCGGACCGCCCAGCCTGCCCTGCCGTCAGCCAAAAGCTGACGGGGACAGAGGGGAGCCAGGATTTGACCCCCAGCCCCCCTCGCCAGCCCTCGCGAGTACTCACCCGCGAGGGGGCTTAGTTACCCCCGGGCCAGGAGGATGCCGGCGTCCCTGCCTCCGCCGCAAGCGGCGGAAGCTGTGGCTGGGACTCCGGCATGGTTCGGGCCGGAAGGGGCGTTCCCATGGAGCGCCACCTCGCATGGGAGTTTAACCCCGCCCCTTGTCCGGAGACGCGGACCGCCCAGCCTGCCCTGCCGTCAGCCAAAAGCTGACGGGGACAGAGGGGAGCCAGGATTTGACCCCCAGCCCCCCTCGCCAGCCCTCGCGAGTACTCACCCGCGAGGGGGCTTAGTTACCCCCGGGCCAGGAGGATGCCGGCGTCCCTGCCTCCGCCGCAAGCGGCGGAAGCTGTGGCTGGGACTCCGGCATGGTTCGGGCCGGAAGGGGCGTTCCCATGGAGCGCCACCTCGCATGGGAGTTTAACCCCGCCCCTTGTCCGGAGACGCGGACCGCCCAGCCTGCCCTGCCGTCAGCCAAAAGCTGACGGGGACAGAGGGGAGCCAGGATTTGACCCCCAGCCCCCCTCGCCAGCCCTCGCGAGTACTCACCCGCGAGGGGGCTTAGTTACCCCCGGGCCAGGAGGATGCCGGCGTCCCTGCCTCCGCCACAAGCGGCGGAAGCTGTGGCTGGGACTCCGGCATGGTTCGGGCCGGAAGGGGCGTTCCCATGGAGCGCCACCTCGCATGGGAGTTTAACCCCGCCCCTTGTCTGGAGACGCGGACCGCCCAGCCTGCCCTGCCGTCAGCCAAAAGCTGACGGGGACAGAGGGGAGCCAGGATTTGACCCCCAGCCCCCCTCGCCAGCCCTCGCGAGTACTCACCCGCGAGGGGGCTTAGTTACCCCCGGGCCAGGAGGATGCCGGCGTCCCTGCCTCCGCCGCAAGCGGCGGAAGCTGTGGCTGGGACTCCGGCATGGTTCGGGCCGGAAGGGGCGTTCCCATGGAGCGCCACCTCGCATGGGAGTTTAACCCCGCCCCTTGTCCGGAGACGCGGACCGCCCAGCCTGCCCTGCCGTCAGCCAAAAGCTGACGGGGACAGAGGGGAGCCAGGATTTGACCCCCAGCCCCCCTCGCCAGCCCTCGCGAGTACTCACCCGCGAGGGGGCTTAGTTACCCCCGGGCCAGGAGGATGCCGGCGTCCCTGCCTCCGCCGCAAGCGGCGGAAGCTGTGGCTGGGACTCCGGCATGGTTCGGGCCGGAAGGGGCGTTCCCATGGAGCGCCACCTCGCATGGGAGTTTAACCCCGCCCCTTGTCTGGAGACGCGGACCGCCCAGCCTGCCCTGCCGTCAGCCAAAAGCTGACGGGGACAGAGGGGAGCCAGGATTTGACCCCCAGCCCCCCTCGCCAGCCCTCGCGAGTACTCACCCGCGAGGGGGCTTAGTTACCCCCGGGCCAGGAGGATGCCGGCGTCCCTGCCTCCGCCACAAGCGGCGGAAGCTGTGGCTGGGACTCCGGCATGGTTCGGGCTGGAAGGGGCGTTCCCATGGAGCGCCACCTCGCATGGGAGTTTAACCCCGCCCCTTGTCTGGAGACGCGGACCGCCCAGCCTGCCCTGCCGTCAGCCAAAAGCTGACGGGGACAGAGGGGAGCCAGGATTTGACCCCCAGCCCCCCTCGCCAGCCCTCGCGAGTACTCACCCGCGAGGGGGCTTAGTTACCCCCGGGCCAGGAGGATGCCGGCGTCCCTGCCTCCGCCGCAAGCGGCGGAAGCTGTGGCTGGGACTCCGGCATGGTTCGGGCCGGAAGGGGCGTTCCCATGGAGCGCCACCTCGCATGGGAGTTTAACCCCGCCCCTTGTCCGGAGACGCGGACCGCCCAGCCTGCCCTGCCGTCAGCCAAAAGCTGACGGGGACAGAGGGGAGCCAGGATTTGACCCCCAGCCCCCCTCGCCAGCCCTCGCGAGTACTCACCCGCGAGGGGGCTTAGTTACCCCCGGGCCAGGAGGATGCCGGCGTCCCTGCCTCCGCCGCAAGCGGCGGAAGCTGTGGCTGGGACTCCGGCATGGTTCGGGCCGGAAGGGGCGTTCCCATGGAGCGCCACCTCGCATGGGAGTTTAACCCCGCCCCTTGTCCGGAGACGCGGACCGCCCAGCCTGCCCTGCCTTCAGCCAAAAGCTGACGGGGACAGAGGGGAGCCAGGATTTGACCCCCAGCCCCCCTCGCCAGCCCTCGCGAGTACTCACCCGCGAGGGGGCTTAGTTACCCCCGGGCCAGGAGGATGCCGGCGTCCCTGCCTCCGCCGCAAGCCGCGGAAGCTGTGGCTGGGACTCCGGCATGGTTCGGGCCGGAAGGGGCGTTCCCATGGAGCGCCACCTCGCATGGGAGTTTAACCCCGCCCCTTGTCCGGAGACGCGGACCGCCCAGCCTGCCCTGCCGTCAGCCAAAAGCTGACGGGGACAGAGGGGAGCCAGGATTTGACCCCCAGCCCCCCTCGCCAGCCCTCGCGAGTACTCACCCGCGAGGGGGCTTAGTTACCCCCGGGCCAGGAGGATGCCGGCGTCCCTGCCTCCGCCGCAAGCGGCGGAAGCTGTGGCTGGGACTCCGGCATGGTTCGGGCCGGAAGGGGCGTTCCCATGGAGCGCCACCTCGCATGGGAGTTTAACCCCGCCCCTTGTCGGACGGAGACGCGGACCGCCCAGCCTGCCCTGCCGTCAGCCAAAAGCTGACGGGGACAGAGGGGAGCCAGGATTTGACCCCCAGCCCCCCTCGCCAGCCCTCGCGAGTACTCACCCGCGAGGGGGCTTAGTTACCCCCGGGCCAGGAGGATGCCGGCGTCCCTGCCTCCGCCGCAAGCGGCGGAAGCTGTGGCTGGGACTCCGGCATGGTTCGGGCCGGAAGGGGCGTTCCCATGGAGCGCCACCTCGCATGGGAGTTTAACCCCGCCCCTTGTCTGGAGACGCGGACCGCCCAGCCTGCCCTGCCGTCAGCCAAAAGCTGACGGGGACAGAGGGGAGCCAGGATTTGACCCCCAGCCCCCCTCGCCAGCCCTCGCGAGTACTCACCCGCGAGGGGGCTTAGTTACCCCCGGGCCAGGAGGATGCCGGCGTCCCTGCCTCCGCCGCAAGCGGCGGAAGCTGTGGCTGGGACTCCGGCATGGTTCGGGCCGGAAGGGGCGTTCCCATGGAGCGCCACCTCGCATGGGAGTTTAACCCCGCCCCTTGTGCGACGGAGACGCGGACCGCCCAGCCTGCCCTGCCGTCAGCCAAAAGCTGACGGGGACAGAGGGGAGCCAGGATTTGACCCCCAGCCCCCCTCGCCAGCCCTCGCGAGTACTCACCCGCGAGGGGGCTTAGTTACCCCCGGGCCAGGAGGATGCCGGCGTCCCTGCCTCCGCCGCAAGCGGCGGAAGCTGTGGCTGGGACTCCGGCATGGTTCGGGCCGGAAGGGGCGTTCCCATGGAGCGCCACCTCGCATGGGAGTTTAACCCCGCCCCTTGTCTGGAGACGCGGACCGCCCAGCCTGCCCTGCCGTCAGCCAAAAGCTGACGGGGACAGAGGGGAGCCAGGATTTGACCCCCAGCCCCCCTCGCCAGCCCTCGCGAGTACTCACCCGCGAGGGGGCTTAGTTACCCCCGGGCCAGGAGGATGCCGGCGTCCCTGCCTCCGCCGCAAGCGGCGGAAGCTGTGGCTGGGACTCCGGCATGGTTCGGGCCGGAAGGGGCGTTCCCATGGAGCGCCACCTCGCATGGGAGTTTAACCCCGCCCCTTGTCCGGAGACGCGGACCGCCCAGCCTGCCCTGCTGTCAGCCAAAAGCTGACGGGGACAGAGGGGAGCCAGGATTTGACCCCCAGCCCCCCTCGCCAGCCCTCGCGAGTACTCACCCGCGAGGGGGCTTAGTTACCCCCGGGCCAGGAGGATGCCGGCGTCCCTGCCTCCGCCACAAGCGGCGGAAGCTGTGGCTGGGACTCCGGCATGGTTCGGGCCGGAAGGGGCGTTCCCATGGAGCGCCACCTCGCATGGGAGTTTAACCCCGCCCCTCGTCCGGAGACGCGGACCGCCCAGCCTGCCCTGCCGTCAGCCAAAAGCTGACGGGGACAGAGGGGAGCCAGGATTTGACCCCCAGCCCCCCTCGCCAGCCCTCGCGAGTACTCACCCGCGAGGGGGCTTAGTTACCCCCGGGCCAGGAGGATGCCGGCGTCCCTGCCTCCGCCGCAAGCGGCGGAAGCTGTGGCTGGGACTCCGGCATGGTTCGGGCCGGAAGGGGCGTTCCCATGGAGCGCCACCTCGCATGGGAGTTTAACCCCGCCCCTTGTCTGGAGACGCGGACCGCCCAGCCTGCCCTGCCGTCAGCCAAAAGCTGACGGGGACAGAGGGGAGCCAGGATTTGACCCCCAGCCCCCCTCGCCAGCCCTCGCGAGTACTCACCCGCGAGGGGGCTTAGTTACCCCCGGGCCAGGAGGATGCCGGCGTCCCTGCCTCCGCCGCAAGCGGCGGAAGCTGTGGCTGGGACTCCGGCATGGTTCGGGCCGGAAGGGGCGTTCCCATGGAGCGCCACCTCGCATGGGAGTTTAACCCCGCCCCTTGTCGACGGAGACGCGGACCGCCCAGCCTGCCCTGCCTGTCAGCCAAAAGCTGACGGGGACAGAGGGGAGCCAGGATTTGACCCCCAGCCCCCCTCGCCAGCCCTCGCGAGTACTCACCCGCGAGGGGGCTTAGTTACCCCCGGGCCAGGAGGATGCCGGCGTCCCTGCCTCTGCCGCAAGCGGCGGAAGCTGTGGCTGGGACTCCGGCATGGTTCGGGCCGGAAGGGGCGTTCCCATGGAGCGCCACCTCGCATGGGAGTTTAACCCCGCCCCTTGTCCGGAGACGCGGACCGCCCAGCCTGCCCTGCCGTCAGCCAAAAGCTGACGGGGACAGAGGGGAGCCAGGATTTGACCCCCAGCCCCCCTCGCCAGCCCTCGCGAGTACTCACCCGCGAGGGGGCTTAGTTACCCCCGGGCCAGGAGGATGCCGGCGTCCCTGCCTCCGCCGCAAGCGGCGGAAGCTGTGGCTGGGACTCCGGCATGGTTCGGGCCGGAAGGGGCGTTCCCATGGAGCGCCACCTCGCATGGGAGTTTAACCCCGCCCCTTGTCTGGAGACGCGGACCGCCCAGCCTGCCCTGCCGTCAGCCAAAAGCTGACGGGGACAGAGGGGAGCCAGGATTTGACCCCCAGCCCCCCTCGCCAGCCCTCGCGAGTACTCACCCGCGAGGGGGCTTAGTTACCCCCGGGCCAGGAGGATGCCGGCGTCCCTGCCTCCGCCGCAAGCGGCGGAAGCTGTGGCTGGGACTCCGGCATGGTTCGGGCCGGAAGGGGCGTTCCCATGGAGCGCCACCTCGCATGGGAGTTTAACCCCGCCCCTTGTCCGGAGACGCGGACCGCCCAGCCTGCCCTGCCGTCAGCCAAAAGCTGACGGGGACAGAGGGGAGCCAGGATTTGACCCCCAGCCCCCCTCGCCAGCCCTCGCGAGTACTCACCCGCGAGGGGGCTTAGTTACCCCCGGGCCAGGAGGATGCGGGCATTCCTGCCTCCGCCGCAAGCGGCGGAAGCTGTGGCTGGGACTCCGGCATGGTTCGGGCCGGAAGGGGCGTTCCCATGGAGCGCCACCTCGCATGGGAGTTTAACCCCGCCCCTTGTCTGGAGACGCGGACCGCCCAGCCTGCCCTGCCGTCAGCCAAAAGCTGACGGGGACAGAGGGGAGCCAGGATTTGACCCCCAGCCCCCCTCGCCAGCCCTCGCGAGTACTCACCCGCGAGGGGGCTTAGTTACCCCCGGGCCAGGAGGATGCCAGCGTCCCTGCCTCCGCCGCAAGCCGCGGAAGCTGTGGCTGGGACTCCGGCATGGTTCGGGCCGGAAGGGGCGTTCCCATGGAGCGCCACCTCGCATGGGAGTTTAACCCCGCCCCTTGTCTGGAGACGCGGACCGCCCAGCCTGCCCTGCCTTCAGCCAAAAGCTGACGGGGACAGAGGGGAGCCAGGATTTGACCCCCAGCCCCCCTCGCCAGCCCTCGCGAGTACTCACCCGCGAGGGGGCTTAGTTACCCCCGGGCCAGGAGGATGCCGGCGTCCCTGCCTCCGCCGCAAGCGGCGGAAGCTGTGGCTGGGACTCCGGCATGGTTCGGGCCGGAAGGGGCGTTCCCATGGAGCGCCACCTCGCATGGGAGTTTAACCCCGCCCCTTGTGCGGATGGAGACGCGGACCGCCCAGCCTGCCCTGCCGTCAGCCAAAAGCTGACGGGGACAGAGGGGAGCCAGGATTTGACCCCCAGCCCCCCTCGCCAGCCCTCGCGAGTACTCACCCGTGAGGGGGCTTAGTTACCCCCGGGCCAGGAGGATGCCGGCATCCCTGCCTCCGCCGCAAGCGGCGGAAGCTGTGGCTGGGACTCCGGCATGGTTCGGGCCGGAAGGGGCGTTCCCATGGAGCGCCACCTCGCATGGGAGTTTAACCCCGCCCCTTGTCTGGAGACGCGGACCGCCCAGCCTGCCCTGCCGTCAGCCAAAAGCTGACGGGGACAGAGGGGAGCCAGGATTTGACCCCCAGCCCCCCTCGCCAGCCCTCGCGAGTACTCACCCGCGAGGGGGCTTAGTTACCCCCGGGCCAGGAGGATGCCTGCGTCCCTGCCTCCGCCGCAAGCCGCGGAAGCTGTGGCTGGGACTCCGGCATGGTTCGGGCCGGAAGGGGCGTTCCCATGGAGCGCCACCTCGCATGGGAGTTTAACCCCGCCCCTTGTCCGGAGACGCGGACCGCCCAGCCTGCCCTGCCGTCAGCCAAAAGCTGACGGGGACAGAGGGGAGCCAGGATTTGACCCCCAGCCCCCCTCGCCAGCCCTCGCGAGTACTCACCCGCGAGGGGGCTTAGTTACCCCCGGGCCAGGAGGATGCCGGCGTCCCTGCCTCCGCCGCAAGCGGCGGAAGCTGTGGCTGGGACTCCGGCATGGTTCGGGCCGGAAGGGGCGTTCCCATGGAGCGCCACCTCGCATGGGAGTTTAACCCCGCCCCTTGTCCTGAGACGCGGACCGCCCAGCCTGCCCTGCCGTCAGCCAAAAGCTGACGGGGACAGAGGGGAGCCAGGATTTGACCCCCAGCCCCCCTCGCCAGCCCTCGCGAGTACTCACCCGCGAGGGGGCTTAGTTACCCCCGGGCCAGGAGGATGCCGGCGTCCCTGCCTCCGCCGCAAGCGGCGGAAGCTGTGGCTGGGACTCCGGCATGGTTCGGGCCGGAAGGGGCGTTCCCATGGAGCGCCACCTCGCATGGGAGTTTAACCCCGCCCCTTGTCCGGAGACGCGGACCGCCCAGCCTGCCCTGCCGTCAGCCAAAAGCTGACGGGGACAGAGGGGAGCCAGGATTTGACCCCCAGCCCCCCTCGCCAGCCCTCGCGAGTACTCACCCGCGAGGGGGCTTAGTTACCCCCGGGCCAGGAGGATGCCGGCGTCCCTGCCTCCGCCGCAAGCGGCGGAAGCTGTGGCTGGGACTCCGGCATGGTTCGGGCCGGAAGGGGCGTTCCCATGGAGCGCCACCTCGCATGGGAGTTTAACCCCGCCCCTTGTCTGGAGACGCGGACCGCCCAGCCTGCCCTGCCGTCAGCCAAAAGCTGACGGGGACAGAGGGGAGCCAGGATTTGACCCCCAGCCCCCCTCGCCAGCCCTCGCGAGTACTCACCCGCGAGGGGGCTTAGTTACCCCCGGGCCAGGAGGATGCCGGCGTCCCTGCCTCCGCCGCAAGCGGCGGAAGCTGTGGCTGGGACTCCGGCATGGTTCGGGCCGGAAGGGGCGTTCCCATGGAGCGCCACCTCGCATGGGAGTTTAACCCCGCCCCTTGTCTGGAGACGCGGACCGCCCAGCCTGCCCTGCCGTCAGCCAAAAGCTGACGGGGACAGAGGGGAGCCAGGATTTGACCCCCAGCCCCCCTCGCCAGCCCTCGCGAGTACTCACCCGCGAGGGGGCTTAGTTACCCCCGGGCCAGGAGGATGCCGGCGTCCCTGCCTCCGCCGCAAGCGGCGGAAGCTGTGGCTGGGACTCCGGCATGGTTCGGGCCGGAAGGGGCGTTCCCATGGAGCGCCACCTCGCATGGGAGTTTAACCCCGCCCCTTGTCCGGAGACGCGGACCGCCCAGCCTGCCCTGCCGTCAGCCAAAAGCTGACGGGGACAGAGGGGAGCCAGGATTTGACCCCCAGCCCCCCTCGCCAGCCCTCGCGAGTACTCACCCGCGAGGGGGCTTAGTTACCCCCGGGCCAGGAGGATGCCGGCGTCCCTGCCTCCGCCGCAAGCGGCGGAAGCTGTGGCTGGGACTCCGGCATGGTTCGGGCCGGAAGGGGCGTTCCCATGGAGCGCCACCTCGCATGGGAGTTTAACCCCGCCCCTTGTCTGGAGACGCGGACCGCCCAGCCTGCCCTGCCGTCAGCCAAAAGCTGACGGGGACAGAGGGGAGCCAGGATTTGACCCCCAGCCCCCCTCGCCAGCCCTCGCGAGTACTCACCCGCGAGGGGGCTTAGTTACCCCCGGGCCAGGAGGATGCCGGCGTCCCTGCCTCCGCCGCAAGCGGCGGAAGCTGTGGCTGGGACTCCGGCATGGTTCGGGCTGGAAGGGGCGTTCCCATGGAGCGCCACCTCGCATGGGAGTTTAACCCCGCCCCTTGTCCGGAGACGCGGACCGCCCAGCCTGCCCTGCCGTCAGCCAAAAGCTGACGGGGACAGAGGGGAGCCAGGATTTGACCCCCAGCCCCCCTCGCCAGCCCTCGCGAGTACTCACCCGCGAGGGGGCTTAGTTACCCCCGGGCCAGGAGGATGCCAGCGTCCCTGCCTCCGCCGCAAGCGGCGGAAGCTGTGGCTGGGACTCCGGCATGGTTCGGGCCGGAAGGGGCGTTCCCATGGAGCGCCACCTCGCATGGGAGTTTAACCCCGCCCCTTGTCCGGAGACGCGGACCGCCCAGCCTGCCCTGCCGTCAGCCAAAAGCTGACGGGGACAGAGGGGAGCCAGGATTTGACCCCCAGCCCCCTCGCCAGCCCTCGCGAGTACTCACCCGCGAGGGGGCTTAGTTACCCCCGGGCCAGGAGGATGCCGGCGTCCCTGCCTCCGCCGCAAGCGGCGGAAGCTGTGGCTGGGACTCCGGCATGGTTCGGGCCGGAAGGGGCGTTCCCATGGAGCGCCACCTCGCATGGGAGTTTAACCCCGCCCCTTGTCCGGAGACGCGGACCGCCCAGCCTGCCCTGCCGTCAGCCAAAAGCTGACGGGGACAGAGGGGAGCCAGGATTTGACCCCCAGCCCCCCTCGCCAGCCCTCGCGAGTACTCACCCGCGAGGGGGCTTAGTTACCCCCGGGCCAGGAGGATGCCGGCGTCCCTGCCTCCGCCGCAAGCGGCGGAAGCTGTGGCTGGGACTCCGGCATGGTTCGGGCCGGAAGGGGCGTTCCCATGGAGCGCCACCTCGCATGGGAGTTTAACCCCGCCCCTTGTCCGGAGACGCGGACTTCCCAGCCTGCCCTGCCGTCAGCCAAAAGCTGACGGGGACAGAGGGGAGCCAGGATTTGACCCCCAGCCCCCCTCGCCAGCCCTCGCGAGTACTCACCCGCGAGGGGGCTTAGTTACCCCCGGGCCAGGAGGATGCCGGCGTCCCTGCCTCCGCCGCAAGCGGCGGAAGCTGTGGCTGGGACTCCGGCATGGTTCGGGCCGGAAGGGGCGTTCCCATGGAGCGCCACCTCGCATGGGAGTTTAACCCCGCCCCTCGTCCGGAGACGCGGACCGCCCAGCCTGCCCTGCCGTCAGCCAAAAGCTGACGGGGACAGAGGGGAGCCAGGATTTGACCCCCAGCCCCCTCGCCAGCCCTCGCGAGTACTCACCCGCGAGGGGGCTTAGTTACCCCCGGGCCAGGAGGATGCCGGCGTCCCTGCCTCCGCCGCAAGCGGCGGAAGCTGTGGCTGGGACTCCGGCATGGTTCGGGCCGGAAGGGGCGTTCCCATGGAGCGCCACCTCGCATGGGAGTTTAACCCCGCCCCTTGTCCGGAGACGCGGACCGCCCAGCCTGCCCTGCCGTCAGCCAAAAGCTGACGGGGACAGAGGGGAGCCAGGATTTGACCCCCAGCCCCCCTCGCCAGCCCTCGCGAGTACTCACCCGCGAGGGGGCTTAGTTACCCCCGGGCCAGGAGGATGCCGGCGTCCCTGCCTCCGCCACAAGCGGCGGAAGCTGTGGCTGGGACTCCGGCATGGTTCGGGCCGGAAGGGGCGTTCCCATGGAGCGCCACCTCGCATGGGAGTTTAACCCCGCCCCTTGTCCGGAGACGCGGACCGCCCAGCCTGCCCTGCCGTCAGCCAAAAGCTGACGGGGACAGAGGGGAGCCAGGATTTGACCCCCAGCCCCCCTCGCCAGCCCTCGCGAGTACTCACCCGCGAGGGGGCTTAGTTACCCCCGGGCCAGGAGGATGCCGGCGTCCCTGCCTCCGCCGCAAGCGGCGGAAGCTGTGGCTGGGACTCCGGCATGGTTCGGGCCGGAAGGGGCGTTCCCATGGAGCGCCACCTCGCATGGGAGTTTAACCCCGCCCCTTGTCTGGAGACGCGGACCGCCCAGCCTGCCCTGCCGTCAGCCAAAAGCTGACGGGGACAGAGGGGAGCCAGGATTTGACCCCCAGCCCCCCTCGCCAGCCCTCGCGAGTACTCACCCGCGAGGGGGCTTAGTTACCCCCGGGCCAGGAGGATGCCGGCGTCCCTGCCTCCGCCACAAGCGGCGGTGGATGCTGTGGCTGGGACTCCGGCATGGTTCGGGCCGGAAGGGGCGTTCCCATGGAGCGCCACCTCGCATGGGAGTTTAACCCCGCCCCTTGTCCTGAGACGCGGACCGCCCAGCCTGCCCTGCCGTCAGCCAAAAGCTGACGGGGACAGAGGGGAGCCAGGATTTGACCCCCAGCCCCCCTCGCCAGCCCTCGCGAGTACTCACCCGCGAGGGGGCTTAGTTACCCCCGGGCCAGGAGGATGCCGGCGTCCCTGCCTCCGCCACAAGCGGCGGAAGCTGTGGCTGGGACTCCGGCATGGTTCGGGCCGGAAGGGGCGTTCCCATGGAGCGCCACCTCGCATGGGAGTTTAACCCCGCCCCTTGTCCGGAGACGCGGACCGCCCAGCCTGCCCTGCCGTCAGCCAAAAGCTGACGGGGACAGAGGGGAGCCAGGATTTGACCCCCAGCCCCCCTCGCCAGCCCTCGCGAGTACTCACCCGCGAGGGGGCTTAGTTACCCCCGGGCCAGGAGGATGCCGGCGTCCCTGCCTCCGCCGCAAGCGGCGGAAGCTGTGGCTGGGACTCCGGCATGGTTCGGGCCGGAAGGGGCGTTCCCATGGAGCGCCACCTCGCATGGGAGTTTAACCCCGCCCCTTGTCCGGAGACGCGGACCGCCCAGCCTGCCCTGCCGTCAGCCAAAAGCTGACGGGGACAGAGGGGAGCCAGGATTTGACCCCCAGCCCCCCTCGCCAGCCCTCGCGAGTACTCACCCGCGAGGGGGCTTAGTTACCCCCGGGCCAGGAGGATGCCGGCGTCCCTGCCTCCGCCGCAAGCGGCGGAAGCTGTGGCTGGGACTCCGGCATGGTTCGGGCCGGAAGGGGCGTTCCCATGGAGCGCCACCTCGCATGGGAGTTTAACCCCGCCCCTTGTCTGGAGACGCGGACCGCCCAGCCTGCCCTGCCGTCAGCCAAAAGCTGACGGGGACAGAGGGGAGCCAGGATTTGACCCCCAGCCCCCCTCGCCAGCCCTCGCGAGTACTCACCCGCGAGGGGGCTTAGTTACCCCCGGGCCAGGAGGATGCCGGCGTCCCTGCCTCCGCCGCAAGCGGCGGAAGCTGTGGCTGGGACTCCGGCATGGTTCGGGCCGGAAGGGGCGTTCCCATGGAGCGCCACCTCGCATGGGAGTTTAACCCCGCCCCTTGTCTGGAGACGCGGACCGCCCAGCCTGCCCTGCCGTCAGCCAAAAGCTGACGGGGACAGAGGGGAGCCAGGATTTGACCCCCAGCCCCCCTCGCCAGCCCTCGCGAGTACTCACCCGCGAGGGGGCTTAGTTACCCCCGGGCCAGGAGGATGCCGGCGTCCCTGCCTCCGCCGCAAGCGGCGGAAGCTGTGGCTGGGACTCCGGCATGGTTCGGGCCGGAAGGGGCGTTCCCATGGAGCGCCACCTCGCATGGGAGTTTAACCCCGCCCCTTGTCCGGAGACGCGGACCGCCCAGCCTGCCCTGCCGTCAGCCAAAAGCTGACGGGGACAGAGGGGAGCCAGGATTTGACCCCCAGCCCCCCTCGCCAGCCCTCGCGAGTACTCACCCGCGAGGGGGCTTAGTTACCCCCGGGCCAGGAGGATGCCGGCGTCCCTGCCTCCGCCGCAAGCGGCGGAAGCTGTGGCTGGGACTCCGGCATGGTTCGGGCCGGAAGGGGCGTTCCCATGGAGCGCCACCTCGCATGGGAGTTTAACCCCGCCCCTTGTCCGGAGACGCGGACCGCCCAGCCTGCCCTGCCGTCAGCCAAAAGCTGACGGGGACAGAGGGGAGCCAGGATTTGACCCCCAGCCCCCCTCGCCAGCCCTCGCGAGTACTCACCCGCGAGGGGGCTTAGTTACCCCCGGGCCAGGAGGATGCCGGCGTCCCTGCCTCCGCCGCAAGCGGCGGAAGCTGTGGCTGGGACTCCGGCATGGTTCGGGCCGGAAGGGGCGTTCCCATGGAGCGCCACCTCGCATGGGAGTTTAACCCCGCCCCTTGTCCGGAGACGCGGACCGCCCAGCCTGCCCTGCCGTCAGCCAAAAGCTGACGGGGACAGAGGGGAGCCAGGATTTGACCCCCAGCCCCCCTCGCCAGCCCTCGCGAGTACTCACCCGCGAGGGGGCTTAGTTACCCCCGGGCCAGGAGGATGCCGGCGTCCCTGCCTCCGCCGCAAGCGGCGGAAGCTGTGGCTGGGACTCCGGCATGGTTCGGGCCGGAAGGGGCGTTCCCATGGAGCGCCACCTCGCATGGGAGTTTAACCCCGCCCCTTGTCCGGAGACGCGGACCGCCCAGCCTGCCCTGCCGTCAGCCAAAAGCTGACGGGGACAGAGGGGAGCCAGGATTTGACCCCCAGCCCCCCTCGCCAGCCCTCGCGAGTACTCACCCGCGAGGGGGCTTAGTTACCCCCGGGCCAGGAGGATGCCGGCGTCCCTGCCTCCGCCGCAAGCGGCGGAAGCTGTGGCTGGGACTCCGGCATGGTTCGGGCCGGAAGGGGCGTTCCCATGGAGCGCCACCTCGCATGGGAGTTTAACCCCGCCCCTTGTCTGGAGACGCGGACCGCCCAGCCTGCCCTGCCGTCAGCCAAAAGCTGACGGGGACAGAGGGGAGCCAGGATTTGACCCCCAGCCCCCCTCGCCAGCCCTCGCGAGTACTCACCCGCGAGGGGGCTTAGTTACCCCCGGGCCAGGAGGATGCCGGCGTCCCTGCCTCCGCCGCAAGCGGCGGAAGCTGTGGCTGGGACTCCGGCATGGTTCGGGCCGGAAGGGGCGTTCCCATGGAGCGCCACCTCGCATGGGAGTTTAACCCCGCCCCTTGTCTGGAGACGCGGACCGCCCAGCCTGCCCTGCCGTCAGCCAAAAGCTGACGGGGACAGAGGGGAGCCAGGATTTGACCCCCAGCCCCCCTCGCCAGCCCTCGCGAGTACTCACCCGCGAGGGGGCTTTGTTACCCCGGGCCAGAAGGATGCCGGCGTCCCTGCCTCCGCCGCAAGCGGCGGAAGCTGTGGCTGGGACTCCGGCATGGTTCGGGCCGGAAGGGGCGTTCCCATGGAGCGCCACCTCGCATGGGAGTTTAACCCCGCCCCTTGTCCGGAGACGCGGACCGCCCAGCCTGCCCTGCCGTCAGCCAAAAGCTGACGGGGACAGAGGGGAGCCAGGATTTGACCCCCAGCCCCCCTCGCCAGCCCTCGCGAGTACTCACCCGCGAGGGGGCTTAGTTACCCCCGGGCCAGGAGGATGCCGGCGTCCCTGCCTCCGCCGCAAGCGGCGGAAGCTGTGGCTGGGACTCCGGCATGGTTCGGGCCGGAAGGGGCGTTCCCATGGAGCGCCACCTCGCATGGGAGTTTAACCCCGCCCCTTGTCTGGAGACGCGGACCGCCCAGCCTGCCCTGCCGTCAGCCAAAAGCTGACGGGGACAGAGGGGAGCCAGGATTTGACCCCCAGCCCCCCTCGCCAGCCCTCGCGAGTACTCACCCGCGAGGGGGCTTAGTTACCCCCGGGCCAGGAGGATGCCGGCGTCCCTGCCTCCGCCGCAAGCGGCGGAAGCTGTGGCTGGGACTCCGGCATGGTTCGGGCCGGAAGGGGCGTTCCCATGGAGCGCCACCTCGCATGGGAGTTTAACCCCGCCCCTTGTCCGGAGACGCGGACCGCCCAGCCTGCCCTGCCGTCAGCCAAAAGCTGACGGGGACAGAGGGGAGCCAGGATTTGACCCCCAGCCCCCCTCGCCAGCCCTCGCGAGTACTCACCCGCGAGGGGGCTTAGTTACCCCCGGGCCAGGAGGATGCCGGCGTCCCTGCCTCCGCCGCAAGCGGCGGAAGCTGTGGCTGGGACTCCGGCATGGTTCGGGCCGGAAGGGGCGTTCCCATGGAGCGCCACCTCGCATGGGAGTTTAACCCCGCCCCTTGTCTGGAGACGCGGACCGCCCAGCCTGCCCTGCCGTCAGCCAAAAGCTGACGGGGACAGAGGGGAGCCAGGATTTGACCCCCAGCCCCCCTCGCCAGCCCTCGCGAGTACTCACCCGCGAGGGGGCTTAGTTACCCCCGGGCCAGGAGGATGCCGGCGTCCCTGCCTCCGCCGCAAGCGGCGGAAGCTGTGGCTGGGACTCCGGCATGGTTCGGGCCGGAAGGGGCGTTCCCATGGAGCGCCACCTCGCATGGGAGTTTAACCCCGCCCCTTGTCCGGAGACGCGGACCGCCCAGCCTGCCCTGCCGTCAGCCAAAAGCTGACGGGGACAGAGGGGAGCCAGGATTTGACCCCCAGCCCCCCTCGCCAGCCCTCGCGAGTACTCACCCGCGAGGGGGCTTAGTTACCCCCGGGCCAGGAGGATGCCGGCGTCCCTGCCTCCGCCGCAAGCGGCGGAAGCTGTGGCTGGGACTCCGGCATGGTTCGGGCCGGAAGGGGCGTTCCCATGGAGCGCCACCTCGCATGGGAGTTTAACCCCGCCCCTTGTCCGGAGACGCGGACCGCCCAGCCTGCCCTGCCGTCAGCCAAAAGCTGACGGGGACAGAGGGGAGCCAGGATTTGACCCCCAGCCCCCCTCGCCAGCCCTCGCGAGTACTCACCCGCGAGGGGGCTTAGTTACCCCCGGGCCAGGAGGATGCCGGCGTCCCTGCCTCCGCCGCAAGCGGCGGAAGCTGTGGCTGGGACTCCGGCATGGTTCGGGCCGGAAGGGGCGTTCCCATGGAGCGCCACCTCGCATGGGAGTTTAACCCCGCCCCTTGTCCGGAGACGCGGACCGCCCAGCCTGCCCTGCCGTCAGCCAAAAGCTGACGGGGACAGAGGGGAGCCAGGATTTGACCCCCAGCCCCCCTCGCCAGCCCTCGCGAGTACTCACCCGCGAGGGGGCTTAGTTACCCCCGGGCCAGGAGGATGCCGGCGTCCCTGCCTCCGCCGCAAGCGGCGGAAGCTGTGGCTGGGACTCCGGCATGGTTCGGGCCGGAAGGGGCGTTCCCATGGAGCGCCACCTCGCATGGGAGTTTAACCCCGCCCCTTGTCCGGAGACGCGGACCGCCCAGCCTGCCCTGCCGTCAGCCAAAAGCTGACGGGGACAGAGGGGAGCCAGGATTTGACCCCCAGCCCCCCTCGCCAGCCCTCGCGAGTACTCACCCGCGAGGGGGCTTAGTTACCCCCGGGCCAGGAGGATGCCGGCGTCCCTGCCTCCGCCGCAAGCGGCGGAAGCTGTGGCTGGGACTCCGGCATGGTTCGGGCCGGAAGGGGCGTTCCCATGGAGCGCCACCTCGCATGGGAGTTTAACCCCGCCCCTTGTCGACGGAGACGCGGACCGCCCAGCCTGCCCTGCCGTCAGCCAAAAGCTGACGGGGACAGAGGGGAGCCAGGATTTGACCCCCAGCCCCCCTCGCCAGCCCTCGCGAGTACTCACCCGCGAGGGGGCTTAGTTACCCCCGGGCCAGGAGGATGCCGGCGTCCCTGCCTCCGCCGCAAGCGGCGGAAGCTGTGGCTGGGACTCCGGCATGGTTCGGGCCGGAAGGGGCGTTCCCATGGAGCGCCACCTCGCATGGGAGTTTAACCCCGCCCCTTGTCCGGAGACGCGGACCGCCCAGCCTGCCCTGCCGTCAGCCAAAAGCTGACGGGGACAGAGGGGAGCCAGGATTTGACCCCCAGCCCCCCTCGCCAGCCCTCGCGAGTACTCACCCGCGAGGGGGCTTAGTTACCCCCGGGCCAGGAGGATGCCGGCGTCCCTGCCTCCGCCGCAAGCGGCGGAAGCTGTGGCTGGGACTCCGGCATGGTTCGGGCCGGAAGGGGCGTTCCCATGGAGCGCCACCTCGCATGGGAGTTTAACCCCGCCCCTTGTCTGGAGACGCGGACCGCCCAGCCTGCCCTGCCGTCAGCCAAAAGCTGACGGGGACAGAGGGGAGCCAGGATTTGACCCCCAGCCCCCCTCGCCAGCCCTCGCGAGTACTCACCCGCGAGGGGGCTTAGTTACCCCCGGGCCAGGAGGATGCCGGCGTCCCTGCCTCCGCCGCAAGCGGCGGAAGCTGTGGCTGGGACTCCGGCATGGTTCGGGCCGGAAGGGGCGTTCCCATGGAGCGCCACCTCGCATGGGAGTTTAACCCCGCCCCTTGTCCGGAGACGCGGACCGCCCAGCCTGCCCTGCCGTCAGCCAAAAGCTGACGGGGACAGAGGGGAGCCAGGATTTGACCCCCAGCCCCCCTCGCCAGCCCTCGCGAGTACTCACCCGCGAGGGGGCTTAGTTACCCCCGGGCCAGGAGGATGCCGGCGTCCCTGCCTCCGCCGCAAGCGGCGGAAGCTGTGGCTGGGACTCCGGCATGGTTCGGGCCGGAAGGGGCGTTCCCATGGAGCGCCACCTCGCATGGGAGTTTAACCCCGCCCCTTGTCCGGAGACGCGGACCGCCCAGCCTGCCCTGCCGTCAGCCAAAAGCTGACGGGGACAGAGGGGAGCCAGGATTTGACCCCCAGCCCCCCTCGCCAGCCCTCGCGAGTACTCACCCGCGAGGGGGCTTAGTTACCCCCGGGCCAGGAGGATGCCGGCGTCCCTGCCTCCGCCACAAGCCGCGGAAGCTGTGGCTGGGACTCCGGCATGGTTCGGGCCGGAAGGGGCGTTCCCATGGAGCGCCACCTCGCATGGGAGTTTAACCCCGCCCCTTGTCCGGAGACGCGGACCGCCCAGCCTGCCCTGCCGTCAGCCAAAAGCTGACGGGGACAGAGGGGAGCCAGGATTTGACCCCCAGCCCCCCTCGCCAGCCCTCGCGAGTACTCACCCGCGAGGGGGCTTAGTTACCCCCGGGCCAGGAGGATGCCGGCGTCCCTGCCTCCGCCGCAAGCGGCGGAAGCTGTGGCTGGGACTCCGGCATGGTTCGGGCCGGAAGGGGCGTTCCCATGGAGCGCCACCTCGCATGGGAGTTTAACCCCGCCCCTTGTCCGGAGACGCGGACCGCCCAGCCTGCCCTGCCGTCAGCCAAAAGCTGACGGGGACAGAGGGGAGCCAGGATTTGACCCCCAGCCCCCCTCGCCAGCCCTCGCGAGTACTCACCCGCGAGGGGGCTTAGTTACCCCCGGGCCAGGAGGATGCCGGCGTCCCTGCCTCCGCCGCAAGCGGCGGAAGCTGTGGCTGGGACTCCGGCATGGTTCGGGCCGGAAGGGGCGTTCCCATGGAGCGCCACCTCGCATGGGAGTTTAACCCCGCCCCTTGTCCGGAGACGCGGACCGCCCAGCCTGCCCTGCCGTCAGCCAAAAGCTGACGGGGACAGAGGGGAGCCAGGATTTGACCCCCAGCCCCCCTCGCCAGCCCTCGCGAGTACTCACCCGCGAGGGGGCTTAGTTACCCCCGGGCCAGGAGGATGCCGGCGTCCCTGCCTCCGCCGCAAGCGGCGGAAGCTGTGGCTGGGACTCCGGCATGGTTCGGGCCGGAAGGGGCGTTCCCATGGAGCGCCACCTCGCATGGGAGTTTAACCCCGCCCCTTGTCTGGAGACGCGGACCGCCCAGCCTGCCCTGCCGTCAGCCAAAAGCTGACGGGGACAGAGGGGAGCCAGGATTTGACCCCCAGCCCCCCTCGCCAGCCCTCGCGAGTACTCACCCGCGAGGGGGCTTAGTTACCCCCGGGCCAGGAGGATGCCGGCGTCCCTGCCTCCGCCGCAAGCGGCGGAAGCTGTGGCTGGGACTCCGGCATGGTTCGGGCCGGAAGGGGCGTTCCCATGGAGCGCCACCTCGCATGGGAGTTTAACCCCGCCCCTTGTCCGGAGACGCGGACCGCCCAGCCTGCCCTGCCGTCAGCCAAAAGCTGACGGGGACAGAGGGGAGCCAGGATTTGACCCCCAGCCCCCCTCGCCAGCCCTCGCGAGTACTCACCCGCGAGGGGGCTTAGTTACCCCCGGGCCAGGAGGATGCCGGCGTCCCTGCCTCCGCCGCAAGCGGCGGAAGCTGTGGCTGGGACTCCGGCATGGTTCGGGCCGGAAGGGGCGTTCCCATGGAGCGCCACCTCGCATGGGAGTTTAACCCCGCCCCTTGTCCTGAGACGCGGACCGCCCAGCCTGCCCTGCCGTCAGCCAAAAGCTGACGGGGACAGAGGGGAGCCAGGATTTGACCCCCAGCCCCCCTCGCCAGCCCTCGCGAGTACTCACCCGCGAGGGGGCTTAGTTACCCCCGGGCCAGGAGGATGCCGGCGTCCCTGCCTCCGCCGCAAGCGGCGGAAGCTGTGGCTGGGACTCCGGCATGGTTCGGGCCGGAAGGGGCGTTCCCATGGAGCGCCACCTCGCATGGGAGTTTAACCCCGCCCCTTGTCCTGAGACGCGGACCGCCCAGCCTGCCCTGCCGTCAGCCAAAAGCTGACGGGGACAGAGGGGAGCCAGGATTTGACCCCCAGCCCCCCTCGCCAGCCCTCGCGAGTACTCACCCGCGAGGGGGCTTAGTTACCCCCGGGCCAGGAGGATGCCGGCGTCCCTGCCTCCGCCGCAAGCGGCGGAAGCTGTGGCTGGGACTCCGGCATGGTTCGGGCCGGAAGGGGCGTTCCCATGGAGCGCCACCTCGCATGGGAGTTTAACCCCGCCCCTTGTCCGGAGACGCGGACCGCCCAGCCTGCCCTGCCGTCAGCCAAAAGCTGACGGGGACAGAGGGGAGCCAGGATTTGACCCCCAGCCCCCCTCGCCAGCCCTCGCGAGTACTCACCCGCGAGGGGGCTTAGTTACCCCCGGGCCAGGAGGATGCCGGCGTCCCTGCCTCCGCCGCAAGCGGCGGAAGCTGTGGCTGGGACTCCGGCATGGTTCGGGCTGGAAGGGGCGTTCCCATGGAGCGCCACCTCGCATGGGAGTTTAACCCCGCCCCTTGTCCTGAGACGCGGACCGCCCAGCCTGCCCTGCCGTCAGCCAAAAGCTGACGGGGACAGAGGGGAGCCAGGATTTGACCCCCAGCCCCCCTCGCCAGCCCTCGCGAGTACTCACCCGCGAGGGGGCTTAGTTACCCCCGGGCCAGGAGGATGCCGGCGTCCCTGCCTCCGCCGCAAGCCGCGGAAGCTGTGGCTGGGACTCCGGCATGGTTCGGGCCGGAAGGGGCGTTCCCATGGAGCGCCACCTCGCATGGGAGTTTAACCCCGCCCCTTGTCCGGAGACGCGGACCGCCCAGCCTGCCCTGCCGTCAGCCAAAAGCTGACGGGGACAGAGGGGAGCCAGGATTTGACCCCCAGCCCCCCTCGCCAGCCCTCGCGAGTACTCACCCGCGAGGGGGCTTAGTTACCCCCGGGCCAGGAGGATGCCGGCGTCCCTGCCTCCGCCGCAAGCCGCGGAAGCTGTGGCTGGGACTCCGGCATGGTTCGGGCCGGAAGGGGCGTTCCCATGGAGCGCCACCTCGCATGGGAGTTTAACCCCGCCCCTTGTCCAGAGACGCGGACCGCCCAGCCTGCCCTGCCGTCAGCCAAAAGCTGACGGGGACAGAGGGGAGCCAGGATTTGACCCCCAGCCCCCCTCGCCAGCCCTCGCGAGTACTCACCCGCGAGGGGGCTTAGTTACCCCCGGGCCAGGAGGATGCCGGCGTCCCTGCCTCCGCCGCAAGCGGCGGAAGCTGTGGCTGGGACTCCGGCATGGTTCGGGCCGGAAGGGGCGTTCCCATGGAGCGCCACCTCGCATGGGAGTTTAACCCCGCCCCTTGTCCGGAGACGCGGACCGCCCAGCCTGCCCTGCCGTCAGCCAAAAGCTGACGGGGACAGAGGGGAGCCAGGATTTGACCCCCAGCCCCCCTCGCCAGCCCTCGCGAGTACTCACCCGCGAGGGGGCTTAGTTACCCCCGGGCCAGGAGGATGCCGGCGTCCCTGCCTCCGCCGCAAGCGGCGGAAGCTGTGGCTGGGACTCCGGCATGGTTCGGGCCGGAAGGGGCGTTCCCATGGAGCGCCACCTCGCATGGGAGTTTAACCCCGCCCCTTGTCTGGAGACGCGGACCGCCCAGCCTGCCCTGCCGTCAGCCAAAAGCTGACGGGGACAGAGGGGAGCCAGGATTTGACCCCCAGCCCCCCTCGCCAGCCCTCGCGAGTACTCACCCGCGAGGGGGCTTAGTTACCCCCGGGCCAGGAGGATGCCGGCGTCCCTGCCTCCGCCGCAAGCGGCGGAAGCTGTGGCTGGGACTCCGGCATGGTTCGGGCCGGAAGGGGCGTTCCCATGGAGCGCCACCTCGCATGGGAGTTTAACCCCGCCCCTTGTCCGGAGACGCGGACCGCCCAGCCTGCCCTGCCGTCAGCCAAAAGCTGACGGGGACAGAGGGGAGCCAGGATTTGACCCCCAGCCCCCCTCGCCAGCCCTCGCGAGTACTCACCCGCGAGGGGGCTTAGTTACCCCCGGGCCAGGAGGATGCCGGCGTCCCTGCCTCCGCCGCAAGCGGCGGAAGCTGTGGCTGGGACTCCGGCATGGTTCGGGCCGGAAGGGGCGTTCCCATGGAGCGCCACCTCGCATGGGAGTTTAACCCCGCCCCTTGTGCGACGGAGACGCGGACCGCCCAGCCTGCCCTGCCGTCAGCCAAAAGCTGACGGGGACAGAGGGGAGCCAGGATTTGACCCCCAGCCCCCCTCGCCAGCCCTCGCGAGTACTCACCCGCGAGGGGGCTTAGTTACCCCCGGGCCAGGAGGATGCCGGCGTCCCTGCCTCCGCCGCAAGCGGCGGAAGCTGTGGCTGGGACTCCGGCATGGTTCGGGCCGGAAGGGGCGTTCCCATGGAGCGCCACCTCGCATGGGAGTTTAACCCCGCCCCTTGTCCTGAGACGCGGACCGCCCAGCCTGCCCTGCCGTCAGCCAAAAGCTGACGGGGACAGAGGGGAGCCAGGATTTGACCCCCAGCCCCCCTCGCCAGCCCTCGCGAGTACTCACCCGCGAGGGGGCTTAGTTACCCCCGGGCCAGGAGGATGCCGGCGTCCCTGCCTCCGCCGCAAGCGGCGGAAGCTGTGGCTGGGACTCCGGCATGGTTCGGGCCGGAAGGGGCGTTCCCATGGAGCGCCACCTCGCATGGGAGTTTAACCCCGCCCCTTGTCTGGAGACGCGGACCGCCCAGCCTGCCCTGCCGTCAGCCAAAAGCTGACGGGGACAGAGGGGAGCCAGGATTTGACCCCCAGCCCCCCTCGCCAGCCCTCGCGAGTACTCACCCGCGAGGGGGCTTAGTTACCCCCGGGCCAGGAGGATGCCGGCGTCCCTGCCTCCGCCACAAGCGGCGGAAGCTGTGGCTGGGACTCCGGCATGGTTCGGGCCGGAAGGGGCGTTCCCATGGAGCGCCACCTCGCATGGGAGTTTAACCCCGCCCCTTGTCCGGAGACGCGGACCGCCCAGCCTGCCCTGCCGTCAGCCAAAAGCTGACGGGGACAGAGGGGAGCCAGGATTTGACCCCCAGCCCCCCTCGCCAGCCCTCGCGAGTACTCACCCGCGAGGGGGCTTAGTTACCCCCGGGCCAGGAGGATGCCGGCGTCCCTGCCTCCGCCGCAAGCGGCGGAAGCTGTGGCTGGGACTCCGGCATGGTTCGGGCCGGAAGGGGCGTTCCCATGGAGCGCCACCTCGCATGGGAGTTTAACCCCGCCCCTTGTCCGGAGACGCGGACCGCCCAGCCTGCCCTGCCGTCAGCCAAAAGCTGACGGGGACAGAGGGGAGCCAGGATTTGACCCCCAGCCCCCCTCGCCAGCCCTCGCGAGTACTCACCCGCGAGGGGGCTTAGTTACCCCCGGGCCAGGAGGATGCCGGCGTCCCTGCCTCCGCCGCAAGCGGCGGAAGCTGTGGCTGGGACTCCGGCATGGTTCGGGCCGGAAGGGGCGTTCCCATGGAGCGCCACCTCGCATGGGAGTTTAACCCCGCCCCTTGTCCTGAGACGCGGACCGCCCAGCCTGCCCTGCCGTCAGCCAAAAGCTGACGGGGACAGAGGGGAGCCAGGATTTGACCCCCAGCCCCCCTCGCCAGCCCTCGCGAGTACTCACCCGCGAGGGGGCTTAGTTACCCCCGGGCCAGGAGGATGCCGGCGTCCCTGCCTCCGCCGCAAGCGGCGGAAGCTGTGGCTGGGACTCCGGCATGGTTCGGGCCGGAAGGGGCGTTCCCATGGAGCGCCACCTCGCATGGGAGTTTAACCCCGCCCCTTGTCCGGAGACGCGGACCGCCCAGCCTGCCCTGCCGTCAGCCAAAAGCTGACGGGGACAGAGGGGAGCCAGGATTTGACCCCCAGCCCCCCTCGCCAGCCCTCGCGAGTACTCACCCGCGAGGGGGCTTAGTTACCCCCGGGCCAGGAGGATGCCGGCGTCCCTGCCTCCGCCGCAAGCGGCGGAAGCTGTGGCTGGGACTCCGGCATGGTTCGGGCCGGAAGGGGCGTTCCCATGGAGCGCCACCTCGCATGGGAGTTTAACCCCGCCCCTTGTCCTGAGACGCGGACCGCCCAGCCTGCCCTGCCGTCAGCCAAAAGCTGACGGGGACAGAGGGGAGCCAGGATTTGACCCCCAGCCCCCCTCGCCAGCCCTCGCGAGTACTCACCCGCGAGGGGGCTTAGTTACCCCCGGGCCAGGAGGATGCCGGCGTCCCTGCCTCCGCCGCAAGCGGCGGAAGCTGTGGCTGGGACTCCGGCATGGTTCGGGCCGGAAGGGGCGTTCCCATGGAGCGCCACCTCGCATGGGAGTTTAACCCCGCCCCTTGTCGACGGAGACGCGGACCGCCCAGCCTGCCCTGCCGTCAGCCAAAAGCTGACGGGGACAGAGGGGAGCCAGGATTTGACCCCCAGCCCCCCTCGCCAGCCCTCGCGAGTACTCACCCGCGAGGGGGCTTAGTTACCCCCGGGCCAGGAGGATGCCGGCGTCCCTGCCTCCGCCGCAAGCGGCGGAAGCTGTGGCTGGGACTCCGGCATGGTTCGGGCCGGAAGGGGCGTTCCCATGGAGCGCCACCTCGCATGGGAGTTTAACCCCGCCCCTTGTCCGGAGACGCGGACCGCCCAGCCTGCCCTGCCGTCAGCCAAAAGCTGACGGGGACAGAGGGGAGCCAGGATTTGACCCCCAGCCCCCCTCGCCAGCCCTCGCGAGTACTCACCCGCGAGGGGGCTTAGTTACCCCCGGGCCAGGAGGATGCCAGCGTCCCTGCCTCCGCCGCAAGCGGCGGAAGCTGTGGCTGGGACTCCGGCATGGTTCGGGCCGGAAGGGGCGTTCCCATGGAGCGCCACCTCGCATGGGAGTTTAACCCCGCCCCTTGTCTGGAGACGCGGACCGCCCAGCCTGCCCTGCCGTCAGCCAAAAGCTGACGGGGACAGAGGGGAGCCAGGATTTGACCCCCAGCCCCCCTCGCCAGCCCTCGCGAGTACTCACCCGCGAGGGGGCTTAGTTACCCCCGGGCCAGGAGGATGCCGGCGTCCCTGCCTCCGCCGCAAGCGGCGGAAGCTGTGGCTGGGACTCCGGCATGGTTCGGGCCGGAAGGGGCGTTCCCATGGAGCGCCACCTCGCATGGGAGTTTAACCCCGCCCCTTGTCCGGAGACGCGGACCGCCCAGCCTGCCCTGCCGTCAGCCAAAAGCTGACGGGGACAGAGGGGAGCCAGGATTTGACCCCCAGCCCCCCTCGCCAGCCCTCGCGAGTACTCACCCGCGAGGGGGCTTAGTTACCCCCGGGCCAGGAGGATGCCGGCGTCCCTGCCTCCGCCGCAAGCGGCGGAAGCTGTGGCTGGGACTCCGGCATGGTTCGGGCCGGAAGGGGCGTTCCCATGGAGCGCCACCTCGCATGGGAGTTTAACCCCGCCCCTTGTCCTGAGACGCGGACCGCCCAGCCTGCCCTGCCGTCAGCCAAAAGCTGACGGGGACAGAGGGGAGCCAGGATTTGACCCCCAGCCCCCCTCGCCAGCCCTCGCGAGTACTCACCCGCGAGGGGGCTTAGTTACCCCCGGGCCAGGAGGATGCCGGCGTCCCTGCCTCCGCCGCAAGCGGCGGAAGCTGTGGCTGGGACTCCGGCATGGTTCGGGCCGGAAGGGGCGTTCCCATGGAGCGCCACCTCGCATGGGAGTTTAACCCCGCCCCTTGTCTGGAGACGCGGACCGCCCAGCCTGCCCTGCCGTCAGCCAAAAGCTGACGGGGACAGAGGGGAGCCAGGATTTGACCCCCAGCCCCCCTCGCCAGCCCTCGCGAGTACTCACCCGCGAGGGGGCTTAGTTACCCCCGGGCCAGGAGGATGCCGGCGTCCCTGCCTCCGCCGCAAGCGGCGGAAGCTGTGGCTGGGACTCCGGCATGGTTCGGGCCGGAAGGGGCGTTCCCATGGAGCGCCACCTCGCATGGGAGTTTAACCCCGCCCCTTGTCCGGAGACGCGGACCGCCCAGCCTGCCCTGCCGTCAGCCAAAAGCTGACGGGGACAGAGGGGAGCCAGGATTTGACCCCCAGCCCCCCTCGCCAGCCCTCGCGAGTACTCACCCGCGAGGGGGCTTAGTTACCCCCGGGCCAGGAGGATGCCGGCGTCCCTGCCTCCGCCGCAAGCGGCGGAAGCTGTGGCTGGGACTCCGGCATGGTTCGGGCCGGAAGGGGCGTTCCCATGGAGCGCCACCTCGCATGGGAGTTTAACCCCGCCCCTTGTCCTGAGACGCGGACCGCCCAGCCTGCCCTGCCGTCAGCCAAAAGCTGACGGGGACAGAGGGGAGCCAGGATTTGACCCCCAGCCCCCCTCGCCAGCCCTCGCGAGTACTCACCCGCGAGGGGGCTTAGTTACCCCCGGGCCAGGAGGATGCCGGCGTCCCTGCCTCCGCCGCAAGCGGCGGAAGCTGTGGCTGGGACTCCGGCATGGTTCGGGCCGGAAGGGGCGTTCCCATGGAGCGCCACCTCGCATGGGAGTTTAACCCCGCCCCTTGTCCGGAGACGCGGACCGCCCAGCCTGCCCTGCCGTCAGCCAAAAGCTGACGGGGACAGAGGGGAGCCAGGATTTGACCCCCAGCCCCCCTCGCCAGCCCTCGCGAGTACTCACCCGCGAGGGGGCTTAGTTACCCCCGGGCCAGGAGGATGCCGGCGTCCCTGCCTCCGCCGCAAGCGGCGGAAGCTGTGGCTGGGACTCCGGCATGGTTCGGGCCGGAAGGGGCGTTCCCATGGAGCGCCACCTCGCATGGGAGTTTAACCCCGCCCCTTGTCCGGAGACGCGGACCGCCCAGCCTGCCCTGCCGTCAGCCAAAAGCTGACGGGGACAGAGGGGAGCCAGGATTTGACCCCCAGCCCCCCTCGCCAGCCCTCGCGAGTACTCACCCGCGAGGGGGCTTAGTTACCCCCGGGCCAGGAGGATGCCGGCGTCCCTGCCTCCGCCACAAGCGGCGGAAGCTGTGGCTGGGACTCCGGCATGGTTCGGGCCGGAAGGGGCGTTCCCATGGAGCGCCACCTCGCATGGGAGTTTAACCCCGCCCCTTGTCTGGAGACGCGGACCGCCCAGCCTGCCCTGCCGTCAGCCAAAAGCTGACGGGGACAGAGGGGAGCCAGGATTTGACCCCCAGCCCCCCTCGCCAGCCCTCGCGAGTACTCACCCGCGAGGGGGCTTAGTTACCCCCGGGCCAGGAGGATGCCGGCGTCCCTGCCTCCGCCGCAAGCGGCGGAAGCTGTGGCTGGGACTCCGGCATGGTTCGGGCCGGAAGGGGCGTTCCCATGGAGCGCCACCTCGCATGGGAGTTTAACCCCGCCCCTTGTCGGACCGGAGACGCGGACCGCCCAGCCTGCCCTGCCGTCAGCCAAAAGCTGACGGGGACAGAGGGGAGCCAGGATTTGACCCCCAGCCCCCCTCGCCAGCCCTCGCGAGTACTCACCCGCGAGGGGGCTTAGTTACCCCCGGGCCAGGAGGATGCCGGCGTCCCTGCCTCCGCCGCAAGCGGCGGAAGCTGTGGCTGGGACTCCGGCATGGTTCGGGCCGGAAGGGGCGTTCCCATGGAGCGCCACCTCGCATGGGAGTTTAACCCCGCCCCTTGTCCGGAGACGCGGACCGCCCAGCCTGCCCTGCCGTCAGCCAAAAGCTGACGGGGACAGAGGGGAGCCAGGATTTGACCCCCAGCCCCCCTCGCCAGCCCTCGCGAGTACTCACCCGCGAGGGGGCTTAGTTACCCCCGGGCCAGGAGGATGCCGGCGTCCCTGCCTCCGCCGCAAGCGGCGGAAGCTGTGGCTGGGACTCCGGCATGGTTCGGGCCGGAAGGGGCGTTCCCATGGAGCGCCACCTCGCATGGGAGTTTAACCCCGCCCCTTGTCTGGAGACGCGGACCGCCCAGCCTGCCCTGCCGTCAGCCAAAAGCTGACGGGGACAGAGGGGAGCCAGGATTTGACCCCCAGCCCCCCTCGCCAGCCCTCGCGAGTACTCACCCGCGAGGGGGCTTAGTTACCCCCGGGCCAGGAGGATGCCGGCGTCCCTGCCTCCGCCGCAAGCGGCGGAAGCTGTGGCTGGGACTCCGGCATGGTTCGGGCTGGAAGGGGCGTTCCCATGGAGCGCCACCTCGCATGGGAGTTTAACCCCGCCCCTTGTCTGGAGACGCGGACCGCCCAGCCTGCCCTGCCGTCAGCCAAAAGCTGACGGGGACAGAGGGGAGCCAGGATTTGACCCCCAGCCCCCCTCGCCAGCCCTCGCGAGTACTCACCCGCGAGGGGGCTTAGTTACCCCCGGGCCAGGAGGATGCCGGCGTCCCTGCCTCCGCCGCAAGCGGCGGAAGCTGTGGCTGGGACTCCGGCATGGTTCGGGCCGGAAGGGGCGTTCCCATGGAGCGCCACCTCGCATGGGAGTTTAACCCCGCCCCTTGTCGACGGAGACGCGGACCGCCCAGCCTGCCCTGCCGTCAGCCAAAAGCTGACGGGGACAGAGGGGAGCCAGGATTTGACCCCCAGCCCCCCTCGCCAGCCCTCGCGAGTACTCACCCGCGAGGGGGCTTAGTTACCCCCGGGCCAGGAGGATGCCGGCGTCCCTGCCTCCGCCGCAAGCGGCGGAAGCTGTGGCTGGGACTCCGGCATGGTTCGGGCCGGAAGGGGCGTTCCCATGGAGCGCCACCTCGCATGGGAGTTTAACCCCGCCCCTTGTGCGGAGACGCGGACCGCCCAGCCTGCCCTGCCGTCAGCCAAAAGCTGACGGGGACAGAGGGGAGCCAGGATTTGACCCCCAGCCCCCCTCGCCAGCCCTCGCGAGTACTCACCCGCGAGGGGGCTTAGTTACCCCCGGGCCAGGAGGATGCCGGCGTCCCTGCCTCCGCCGCAAGCGGCGGAAGCTGTGGCTGGGACTCCGGCATGGTTCGGGCCGGAAGGGGCGTTCCCATGGAGCGCCACCTCGCATGGGAGTTTAACCCCGCCCCTTGTGCGGAGACGCGGACCGCCCAGCCTGCCCTGCCGTCAGCCAAAAGCTGACGGGGACAGAGGGGAGCCAGGATTTGACCCCCAGCCCCCCTCGCCAGCCCTCGCGAGTACTCACCCGCGAGGGGGCTTAGTTACCCCCGGGCCAGGAGGATGCCGGCGTCCCTGCCTCCGCCGCAAGCGGCGGAAGCTGTGGCTGGGACTCCGGCATGGTTCGGGCTGGAAGGGGCGTTCCCATGGAGCGCCACCTCGCATGGGAGTTTAACCCCGCCCCTTGTCCGGAGACGCGGACCGCCCAGCCTGCCCTGCCGTCAGCCAAAAGCTGACGGGGACAGAGGGGAGCCAGGATTTGACCCCCAGCCCCCCTCGCCAGCCCTCGCGAGTACTCACCCGCGAGGGGGCTTAGTTACCCCCGGGCCAGGAGGATGCCGGCGTCCCTGCCTCCGCCGCAAGCAGCGGAAGCTGTGGCTGGGACTCCGGCATGGTTCGGGCCGGAAGGGGCGTTCCCATGGAGCGCCACCTCGCATGGGAGTTTAACCCCGCCCCTTGTCTGGAGACGCGGACCGCCCAGCCTGCCCTGCCGTCAGCCAAAAGCTGACGGGGACAGAGGGGAGCCAGGATTTGACCCCCAGCCCCCCTCGCCAGCCCTCGCGAGTACTCACCCGCGAGGGGGCTTAGTTACCCCCGGGCCAGGAGGATGCCGGCGTCCCTGCCTCCGCCACAAGCGGCGGAAGCTGTGGCTGGGACTCCGGCATGGTTCGGGCTGGAAGGGGCGTTCCCATGGAGCGCCACCTCGCATGGGAGTTTAACCCCGCCCCTTGTCCGGAGACGCGGACCGCCCAGCCTGCCCTGCCGTCAGCCAAAAGCTGACGGGGACAGAGGGGAGCCAGGATTTGACCCCCAGCCCCCCTCGCCAGCCCTCGCGAGTACTCACCCGCGAGGGGGCTTAGTTACCCCCGGGCCAGGAGGATGCCGGCGTCCCTGCCTCCGCCGCAAGCGGCGGAAGCTGTGGCTGGGACTCCGGCATGGTTCGGGCCGGAAGGGGCGTTCCCATGGAGCGCCACCTCGCATGGGAGTTTAACCCCGCCCCTCGTCTGGAGACGCGGACCGCCCAGCCTGCCCTGCCGTCAGCCAAAAGCTGACGGGGACAGAGGGGAGCCAGGATTTGAGCCCCAACCCCCTCGCCAGCCCTCGCAAGTACTCACCAGCGAGGGGGCTTTGTTACCCCGGGCCAGAAGGATGCCGGCGTCCCTGCCTCCGCCGCAAGCGGCGGAAGCTGTGGCTGGGACTCCGGCATGGTTCGGGCCGGAAGGGGCGTTCCCATGGAGCGCCACCTCGCATGGGAGTTTAACCCCGCCCCTTGTCCGGAGACGCGGACCGCCCAGCCTGCCCTGCCGTCAGCCAAAAGCTGACGGGGACAGAGGGGAGCCAGGATTTGACCCCCAGCCCCCCTCGCCAGCCCTCGCGAGTACTCACCCGCGAGGGGGCTTAGTTACCCCCGGGCCAGGAGGATGCCTCCGGCCTGCCTCCGCCGCAAGCGGCGGAAGCTGTGGCTGGGACTCCGGCATGGTTCGGGCTGGAAGGGGCGTTCCCATGGAGCGCCACCTCGCATGGGAGTTTAACCCCGCCCCTTGTCTGGAGACGCGGACCGCCCAGCCTGCCCTGCCGTCAGCCAAAAGCTGACGGGGACAGAGGGGAGCCAGGATTTGACCCCCAGCCCCCCTCGCCAGCCCTCGCGAGTACTCACCCGCGAGGGGGCTTAGTTACCCCCGGGCCAGGAGGATGCCGGCGTCCCTGCCTCCGCCGCAAGCGGCGGAAGCTGTGGCTGGGACTCCGGCATGGTTCGGGCCGGAAGGGGCGTTCCCATGGAGCGCCACCTCGCATGGGAGTTTAACCCCGCCCCTTGTCTGGAGACGCGGACCGCCCAGCCTGCCCTGCCGTCAGCCAAAAGCTGACGGGGACAGAGGGGAGCCAGGATTTGACCCCCAGCCCCCCTCGCCAGCCCTCGCGAGTACTCACCCGCGAGGGGGCTTAGTTACCCCCGGGCCAGGAGGATGCCGGCGTCCCTGCCTCCGCCGCAAGCGGCGGAAGCTGTGGCTGGGACTCCGGCATGGTTCGGGCCGGAAGGGGCGTTCCCATGGAGCGCCACCTCGCATGGGAGTTTAACCCCGCCCCTTGTGCGGACCGGAGACGCGGACCGCCCAGCCTGCCCTGCCGTCAGCCAAAAGCTGACGGGGACAGAGGGGAGCCAGGATTTGACCCCCAGCCCCCCTCGCCAGCCCTCGCGAGTACTCACCCGCGAGGGGGCTTAGTTACCCCCGGGCCAGGAGGATGCCGGCGTCCCTGCCTCCGCCGCAAGCGGCGGAAGCTGTGGCTGGGACTCCGGCATGGTTCGGGCCGGAAGGGGCGTTCCCATGGAGCGCCACCTCGCATGGGAGTTTAACCCCGCCCCTTGTCCTGAGACGCGGACCGCCCAGCCTGCCCTGCCGTCAGCCAAAAGCTGACGGGGACAGAGGGGAGCCAGGATTTGACCCCCAGCCCCCCTCGCCAGCCCTCGCGAGTACTCACCCGCGAGGGGGCTTAGTTACCCCCGGGCCAGGAGGATGCCGGCGTCCCTGCCTCCGCCGCAAGCAGCGGAAGCTGTGGCTGGGACTCCGGCATGGTTCGGGCCGGAAGGGGCGTTCCCATGGAGCGCCACCTCGCATGGGAGTTTAACCCCGCCCCTCGTCTGGAGACGCGGACCGCCCAGCCTGCCCTGCCGTCAGCCAAAAGCTGACGGGGACAGAGGGGAGCCAGGATTTGACCCCCAGCCCCCTCGCCAGCCCTCGCGAGTACTCACCCGCGAGGGGGCTTAGTTACCCCCGGGCCAGGAGGATGCCGGCGTCCCTGCCTCCGCCGCAAGCGGCGGAAGCTGTGGCTGGGACTCCGGCATGGTTCGGGCCGGAAGGGGCGTTCCCATGGAGCGCCACCTCGCATGGGAGTTTAACCCCGCCCCTTGTCCGGAGACGCGGACCGCCCAGCCTGCCCTGCCGTCAGCCAAAAGCTGACGGGGACAGAGGGGAGCCAGGATTTGACCCCCAGCCCCCCTCGCCAGCCCTCGCGAGTACTCACCCGCGAGGGGGCTTAGTTACCCCCGGGCCAGGAGGATGCCGGCGTCCCTGCCTCCGCCACAAGCGGCGGAAGCTGTGGCTGGGACTCCGGCATGGTTCGGGCTGGAAGGGGCGTTCCCATGGAGCGCCACCTCGCATGGGAGTTTAACCCCGCCCCTCGTCTGGAGACGCGGACCGCCCAGCCTGCCCTGCCGTCAGCCAAAAGCTGACGGGGACAGAGGGGAGCCAGGATTTGACCCCCAGCCCCCCTCGCCAGCCCTCGCGAGTACTCACCCGCGAGGGGGCTTAGTTACCCCCGGGCCAGGAGGATGCCGGCGTCCCTGCCTCCGCCGCAAGCGGCGGAAGCTGTGGCTGGGACTCCGGCATGGTTCGGGCCGGAAGGGGCGTTCCCATGGAGCGCCACCTCGCATGGGAGTTTAACCCCGCCCCTTGTCTGGAGACGCGGACCGCCCAGCCTGCCCTGCCGTCAGCCAAAAGCTGACGGGGACAGAGGGGAGCCAGGATTTGACCCCCAGCCCCCCTCGCCAGCCCTCGCGAGTACTCACCCGCGAGGGGGCTTAGTTACCCCCGGGCCAGGAGGATGCCGGCGTCCCTGCCTCCGCCGCAAGCGGCGGAAGCTGTGGCTGGGACTCCGGCATGGTTCGGGCCGGAAGGGGCGTTCCCATGGAGCGCCACCTCGCATGGGAGTTTAACCCCGCCCCTTGTCTGGAGACGCGGACCGCCCAGCCTGCCCTGCCGTCAGCCAAAAGCTGACGGGGACAGAGGGGAGCCAGGATTTGACCCCCAGCCCCCCTCGCCAGCCCTCGCGAGTACTCACCCGCGAGGGGGCTTAGTTACCCCCGGGCCAGGAGGATGCCGGCGTCCCTGCCTCCGCCGCAAGCGGCGGAAGCTGTGGCTGGGACTCCGGCATGGTTCGGGCCGGAAGGGGCGTTCCCATGGAGCGCCACCTCGCATGGGAGTTTAACCCCGCCCCTTGTCCGGAGACGCGGACCGCCCAGCCTGCCCTGCCGTCAGCCAAAAGCTGACGGGGACAGAGGGGAGCCAGGATTTGACCCCCAGCCCCCCTCGCCAGCCCTCGCGAGTACTCACCCGCGAGGGGGCTTAGTTACCCCCGGGCCAGGAGGATGCCGGCGTCCCTGCCTCCGCCGCAAGCGGCGGAAGCTGTGGCTGGGACTCCGGCATGGTTCGGGCCGGAAGGGGCGTTCCCATGGAGCGCCACCTCGCATGGGAGTTTAACCCCGCCCCTTGTCTGGAGACGCGGACCGCCCAGCCTGCCCTGCCGTCAGCCAAAAGCTGACGGGGACAGAGGGGAGCCAGGATTTGACCCCCAGCCCCCCTCGCCAGCCCTCGCGAGTACTCACCCGCGAGGGGGCTTAGTTACCCCCGGGCCAGGAGGATGCCAGCGTCCCTGCCTCCGCCGCAAGCGGCGGAAGCTGTGGCTGGGACTCCGGCATGGTTCGGGCCGGAAGGGGCGTTCCCATGGAGCGCCACCTCGCATGGGAGTTTAACCCCGCCCCTTGTCGGACCGGAGACGCGGACCGCCCAGCCTGCCCTGCCGTCAGCCAAAAGCTGACGGGGACAGAGGGGAGCCAGGATTTGACCCCCAGCCCCCCTCGCCAGCCCTCGCGAGTACTCACCCGCGAGGGGGCTTAGTTACCCCCGGGCCAGGAGGATGCCGGCGTCCCTGCCTCCGCCGCAAGCGGCGGAAGCTGTGGCTGGGACTCCGGCATGGTTCGGGCCGGAAGGGGCGTTCCCATGGAGCGCCACCTCGCATGGGAGTTTAACCCCGCCCCTTGTCTGGAGACGCGGACCGCCCAGCCTGCCCTGCCGTCAGCCAAAAGCTGACGGGGACAGAGGGGAGCCAGGATTTGACCCCCAGCCCCCCTCGCCAGCCCTCGCGAGTACTCACCCGCGAGGGGGCTTAGTTACCCCCGGGCCAGGAGGATGCCGGCGTCCCTGCCTCCGCCGCAAGCGGCGGAAGCTGTGGCTGGGACTCCGGCATGGTTCGGGCCGGAAGGGGCGTTCCCATGGAGCGCCACCTCGCATGGGAGTTTAACCCCGCCCCTTGTCCGGAGACGCGGACCGCCCAGCCTGCCCTGCCGTCAGCCAAAAGCTGACGGGGACAGAGGGGAGCCAGGATTTGACCCCCAGCCCCCCTCGCCAGCCCTCGCGAGTACTCACCCGCGAGGGGGCTTAGTTACCCCCGGGCCAGGAGGATGCCGGCGTCCCTGCCTCCGCCGCAAGCGGCGGAAGCTGTGGCTGGGACTCCGGCATGGTTCGGGCCGGAAGGGGCGTTCCCATGGAGCGCCACCTCGCATGGGAGTTTAACCCCGCCCCTTGTCCTGAGACGCGGACCGCCCAGCCTGCCCTGCCGTCAGCCAAAAGCTGACGGGGACAGAGGGGAGCCAGGATTTGACCCCCAGCCCCCCTCGCCAGCCCTCGCGAGTACTCACCCGCGAGGGGGCTTAGTTACCCCCGGGCCAGGAGGATGCCAGCGTCCCTGCCTCCGCCGCAAGCGGCGGAAGCTGTGGCTGGGACTCCGGCATGGTTCGGGCCGGAAGGGGCGTTCCCATGGAGCGCCACCTCGCATGGGAGTTTAACCCCGCCCCTCGTCTGGAGACGCGGACCGCCCAGCCTGCCCTGCCGTCAGCCAAAAGCTGACGGGGACAGAGGGGAGCCAGGATTTGACCCCCAGCCCCCCTCGCCAGCCCTCGCGAGTACTCACCCGCGAGGGGGCTTAGTTACCCCCGGGCCAGGAGGATGCCAGCGTCCCTGCCTCCGCCGCAAGCGGCGGAAGCTGTGGCTGGGACTCCGGCATGGTTCGGGCCGGAAGGGGCGTTCCCATGGAGCGCCACCTCGCATGGGAGTTTAACCCCGCCCCTTGTCCGGAGACGCGGACCGCCCAGCCTGCCCTGCCGTCAGCCAAAAGCTGACGGGGACAGAGGGGAGCCAGGATTTGACCCCCAGCCCCCTCGCCAGCCCTCGCGAGTACTCACCCGCGAGGGGGCTTAGTTACCCCCGGGCCAGGAGGATGCCGGCGTCCCTGCCTCCGCCACAAGCGGCGGAAGCTGTGGCTGGGACTCCGGCATGGTTCGGGCCGGAAGGGGCGTTCCCATGGAGCGCCACCTCGCATGGGAGTTTAACCCCGCCCCTCGTCTGGAGACGCGGACCGCCCAGCCTGCCCTGCCGTCAGCCAAAAGCTGACGGGGACAGAGGGGAGCCAGGATTTGACCCCCAGCCCCCCTCGCCAGCCCTCGCGAGTACTCACCCGCGAGGGGGCTTAGTTACCCCCGGGCCAGGAGGATGCCGGCGTCCCTGCCTCCGCCGCAAGCGGCGGAAGCTGTGGCTGGGACTCCGGCATGGTTCGGGCCGGAAGGGGCGTTCCCATGGAGCGCCACCTCGCATGGGAGTTTAACCCCGCCCCTTGTCCTGAGACGCGGACCGCCCAGCCTGCCCTGCCGTCAGCCAAAAGCTGACGGGGACAGAGGGGAGCCAGGATTTGACCCCCAGCCCCCCTCGCCAGCCCTCGCGAGTACTCACCCGCGAGGGGGCTTAGTTACCCCCGGGCCAGGAGAATGCCGGCGTCCCTGCCTCCGCCGCAAGCGCGGAAGCTGTGGCTGGGACTCCGGCAGGGTTCGGGCCGGAAGGGGCGTTCCCATGGAGCGCCACCTCGCATGGGAGTTTAACCCCGCCCCTTGTCTGGAGACGCGGACCGCCCAGCCTGCCCTGCCGTCAGCCAAAAGCTGACGGGGACAGAGGGGAGCCAGGATTTGACCCCCAGCCCCCCTCGCCAGCCCTCGCGAGTACTCACCCGCGAGGGGGCTTAGTTACCCCCGGGCCAGGAGGATGCCGGCGTCCCTGCCTCCGCCGCAAGCGGCGGAAGCTGTGGCTGGGACTCCGGCATGGTTCGGGCTGGAAGGGGCGTTCCCATGGAGCGCCACCTCGCATGGGAGTTTAACCCCGCCCCTCGTCTGGAGACGCGGACCGCCCAGCCTGCCCTGCCGTCAGCCAAAAGCTGACGGGGACAGAGGGGAGCCAGGATTTGACCCCCAGCCCCCCTCGCCAGCCCTCGCGAGTACTCACCCGCGAGGGGGCTTAGTTACCCCCGGGCCAGGAGGATGCCGGCGTCCCTGCCTCCGCCGCAAGCGGCGGAAGCTGTGGCTGGGACTCCGGCATGGTTCGGGCCGGAAGGGGCGTTCCCATGGAGCGCCACCTCGCATGGGAGTTTAACCCCGCCCCTCGTCTGGAGACGCGGACCGCCCAGCCTGCCCTGCCGTCAGCCAAAAGCTGACGGGGACAGAGGGGAGCCAGGATTTGACCCCCAGCCCCCCTCGCCAGCCCTCGCGAGTACTCACCCGCGAGGGGGCTTAGTTACCCCCGGGCCAGGAGGATGCCGGCGTCCCTGCCTCCGCCGCAAGCGGCGGAAGCTGTGGCTGGGACTCCGGCATGGTTCGGGCCGGAAGGGGCGTTCCCATGGAGCGCCACCTCGCATGGGAGTTTAACCCCGCCCCTTGTCTGGAGACGCGGACCGCCCAGCCTGCCCTGCCGTCAGCCAAAAGCTGACGGGGACAGAGGGGAGCCAGGATTTGACCCCCAGCCCCCCTCGCCAGCCCTCGCGAGTACTCACCCGCGAGGGGGCTTAGTTACCCCCGGGCCAGGAGGATGCCGGCGTCCCTGCCTCCGCCGCAAGCGGCGGAAGCTGTGGCTGGGACTCCGGCATGGTTCGGGCCGGAAGGGGCGTTCCCATGGAGCGCCACCTCGCATGGGAGTTTAACCCCGCCCCTTGTCCTGAGACGCGGACCGCCCAGCCTGCCCTGCCGTCAGCCAAAAGCTGACGGGGACAGAGGGGAGCCAGGATTTGACCCCCAGCCCCCCTCGCCAGCCCTCGCGAGTACTCACCCGCGAGGGGGCTTAGTTACCCCCGGGCCAGGAGGATGCCGGCGTCCCTGCCTCCGCCGCAAGCGGCGGAAGCTGTGGCTGGGACTCCGGCATGGTTCGGGCCGGAAGGGGCGTTCCCATGGAGCGCCACCTCGCATGGGAGTTTAACCCCGCCCCTTGTCTGGAGACGCGGACCGCCCAGCCTGCCCTGCCGTCAGCCAAAAGCTGACGGGGACAGAGGGGAGCCAGGATTTGACCCCCAGCCCCCCTCGCCAGCCCTCGCGAGTACTCACCCGCGAGGGGGCTTAGTTACCCCCGGGCCAGGAGGATGCCAGCGTCCCTGCCTCCGCCGCAAGCGGCGGAAGCTGTGGCTGGGACTCCGGCATGGTTCGGGCCGGAAGGGGCGTTCCCATGGAGCGCCACCTCGCATGGGAGTTTAACCCCGCCCCTTGTCCGGAGACGCGGACCGCCCAGCCTGCCCTGCCGTCAGCCAAAAGCTGACGGGGACAGAGGGGAGCCAGGATTTGACCCCCAGCCCCCTCGCCAGCCCTCGCGAGTACTCACCCGCGAGGGGGCTTAGTTACCCCCGGGCCAGGAGGATGCCGGCGTCCCTGCCTCCGCCACAAGCGGCGGAAGCTGTGGCTGGGACTCCGGCATGGTTCGGGCTGGAAGGGGCGTTCCCATGGAGCGCCACCTCGCATGGGAGTTTAACCCCGCCCCTTGTCTGGAGACGCGGACCGCCCAGCCTGCCCTGCCGTCAGCCAAAAGCTGACGGGGACAGAGGGGAGCCAGGATTTGACCCCCAGCCCCCCTCGCCAGCCCTCGCGAGTACTCACCCGCGAGGGGGCTTAGTTACCCCCGGGCCAGGAGGATGCCGGCGTCCCTGCCTCCGCCGCAAGCGGCGGAAGCTGTGGCTGGGACTCCGGCATGGTTCGGGCCGGAAGGGGCGTTCCCATGGAGCGCCACCTCGCATGGGAGTTTAACCCCGCCCCTCGTCTGGAGACGCGGACCGCCCAGCCTGCCCTGCCGTCAGCCAAAAGCTGACGGGGACAGAGGGGAGCCAGGATTTGACCCCCAGCCCCCCTCGCCAGCCCTCGCGAGTACTCACCCGCGAGGGGGCTTAGTTACCCCCGGGCCAGGAGGATGCCGGCGTCCCTGCCTCCGCCGCAAGCGGCGGAAGCTGTGGCTGGGACTCCGGCATGGTTCGGGCTGGAAGGGGCGTTCCCATGGAGCGCCACCTCGCATGGGAGTTTAACCCCGCCCCTCGTCTGGAGACGCGGACCGCCCAGCCTGCCCTGCCGTCAGCCAAAAGCTGACGGGGACAGAGGGGAGCCAGGATTTGACCCCCAGCCCCCCTCGCCAGCCCTCGCGAGTACTCACCCGCGAGGGGGCTTAGTTACCCCCGGGCCAGGAGGATGCCGGCGTCCCTGCCTCCGCCGCAAGCGGCGGAAGCTGTGGCTGGGACTCCGGCATGGTTCGGGCCGGAAGGGGCGTTCCCATGGAGCGCCACCTCGCATGGGAGTTTAACCCCGCCCCTTGTCCGGAGACGCGGACCGCCCAGCCTGCCCTGCCGTCAGCCAAAAGCTGACGGGGACAGAGGGGAGCCAGGATTTGACCCCCAGCCCCCCTCGCCAGCCCTCGCGAGTACTCACCCGCGAGGGGGCTTAGTTACCCCCGGGCCAGGAGGATGCCGGCGTCCCTGCCTCCGCCGCAAGCGGCGGAAGCTGTGGCTGGGACTCCGGCATGGTTCGGGCCGGAAGGGGCGTTCCCATGGAGCGCCACCTCGCATGGGAGTTTAACCCCGCCCCTTGTCCTGAGACGCGGACCGCCCAGCCTGCCCTGCCGTCAGCCAAAAGCTGACGGGGACAGAGGGGAGCCAGGATTTGACCCCCAGCCCCCCTCGCCAGCCCTCGCGAGTACTCACCCGCGAGGGGGCTTAGTTACCCCCGGGCCAGGAGGATGCCGGCGTCCCTGCCTCCGCCGCAAGCGGCGGAAGCTGTGGCTGGGACTCCGGCATGGTTCGGGCCGGAAGGGGCGTTCCCATGGAGCGCCACCTCGCATGGGAGTTTAACCCCGCCCCTTGTGCGGACTGGAGACGCGGACCGCCCAGCCTGCCCTGCCGTCAGCCAAAAGCTGACGGGGACAGAGGGGAGCCAGGATTTGACCCCCAGCCCCCCTCGCCAGCCCTCGCGAGTACTCACCCGCGAGGGGGCTTAGTTACCCCCGGGCCAGGAGGATGCCGGCGTCCCTGCCTCCGCCACAAGCCGCGGAAGCTGTGGCTGGGACTCCGGCATGGTTCGGGCTGGAAGGGGCGTTCCCATGGAGCGCCACCTCGCATGGGAGTTTAACCCCGCCCCTCGTCTGGAGACGCGGACCGCCCAGCCTGCCCTGCCGTCAGCCAAAAGCTGACGGGGACAGAGGGGAGCCAGGATTTGACCCCCAGCCCCCCTCGCCAGCCCTCGCGAGTACTCACCCGCGAGGGGGCTTAGTTACCCCCGGGCCAGGAGGATGCCGGCGTCCCTGCCTCCGCCGCAAGCGGCGGAAGCTGTGGCTGGGACTCCGGCATGGTTCGGGCCGGAAGGGGCGTTCCCATGGAGCGCCACCTCGCATGGGAGTTTAACCCCGCCCCTCGTCTGGAGACGCGGACCGCCCAGCCTGCCCTGCCGTCAGCCAAAAGCTGACGGGGACAGAGGGGAGCCAGGATTTGACCCCCAGCCCCCCTCGCCAGCCCTCGCGAGTACTCACCCGCGAGGGGGCTTAGTTACCCCCGGGCCAGGAGGATGCCGGCGTCCCTGCCTCCGCCGCAAGCGGCGGAAGCTGTGGCTGGGACTCCGGCATGGTTCGGGCCGGAAGGGGCGTTCCCATGGAGCGCCACCTCGCATGGGAGTTTAACCCCGCCCCTTGTCTGGAGACGCGGACCGCCCAGCCTGCCCTGCCGTCAGCCAAAAGCTGACGGGGACAGAGGGGAGCCAGGATTTGACCCCCAGCCCCCCTCGCCAGCCCTCGCGAGTACTCACCCGCGAGGGGGCTTAGTTACCCCCGGGCCAGGAGGATGCCGGCGTCCCTGCCTCCGCCGCAAGCGGCGGAAGCTGTGGCTGGGACTCCGGCATGGTTCGGGCCGGAAGGGGCGTTCCCATGGAGCGCCACCTCGCATGGGAGTTTAACCCCGCCCCTTGTCTGGAGACGCGGACCGCCCAGCCTGCCCTGCCTTCAGCCAAAAGCTGACGGGGACAGAGGGGAGCCAGGATTTGACCCCCAGCCCCCCTCGCCAGCCCTCGCGAGTACTCACCCGCGAGGGGGCTTAGTTACCCCCGGGCCAGGAGGATGCCGGCGTCCCTGCCTCCGCCGCAAGCCGCGGAAGCTGTGGCTGGGACTCCGGCATGGTTCGGGCTGGAAGGGGCGTTCCCATGGAGCGCCACCTCGCATGGGAGTTTAACCCCGCCACTCGTCTGGAGACGCGGACCGCCCAGCCTGCCCTGCCGTCAGCCAAAAGCTGACGGGGACAGAGGGGAGCCAGGATTTGACCCCCAGCCCCCCTCGCCAGCCCTCGCGAGTACTCACCCGCGAGGGGGCTTAGTTACCCCCGGGCCAGGAGGATGCCGGCGTCCCTGCCTCCGCCGCAAGCGGCGGAAGCTGTGGCTGGGACTCCGGCATGGTTCGGGCTGGAAGGGGCGTTCCCATGGAGCGCCACCTCGCATGGGAGTTTAACCCCGCCCCTCGTCTGGAGACGCGGACCGCCCAGCCTGCCCTGCCGTCAGCCAAAAGCTGACGGGGACAGAGGGGAGCCAGGATTTGACCCCCAGCCCCCCTCGCCAGCCCTCGCGAGTACTCACCCGCGAGGGGGCTTAGTTACCCCCGGGCCAGGAGGATGCCGCGTCCCTGCCTCCGCCACAAGCGGCGGAAGCTGTGGCTGGGACTCCGGCATGGTTCGGGCTGGAAGGGGCGTTCCCATGGAGCGCCACCTCGCATGGGAGTTTAACCCCGCCCCTCGTCTGGAGACGCGGACCGCCCAGCCTGCCCTGCCGTCAGCCAAAAGCTGACGGGGACAGAGGGGAGCCAGGATTTGACCCCCAGCCCCCCTCGCCAGCCCTCGCGAGTACTCACCCGCGAGGGGGCTTAGTTACCCCCGGGCCAGGAGGATGCCGGCGTCCCTGCCTCCGCCGCAAGCCGCGGAAGCTGTGGCTGGGACTCCGGCATGGTTCGGGCTGGAAGGGGCGTTCCCATGGAGCGCCACCTCGCATGGGAGTTTAACCCCGCCCCTCGTCTGGAGACGCGGACCGCCCAGCCTGCCCTGCCGTCAGCCAAAAGCTGACGGGGACAGAGGGGAGCCAGGATTTGACCCCCAGCCCCCCTCGCCAGCCCTCGCGAGTACTCACCCGCGAGGGGGCTTAGTTACCCCCGGGCCAGGAGGATGCCGGCGTCCCTGCCTCCGCCGCAAGCGGCGGAAGCTGTGGCTGGGACTCCGGCATGGTTCGGGCTGGAAGGGGCGTTCCCATGGAGCGCCACCTCGCATGGGAGTTTAACCCCGCCCCTTGTCTGGAGACGCGGACCGCCCAGCCTGCCCTGCCGTCAGCCAAAAGCTGACGGGGACAGAGGGGAGCCAGGATTTGACCCCCAGCCCCCCTCGCCAGCCCTCGCGAGTACTCACCCGCGAGGGGGCTTAGTTACCCCCGGGCCAGGAGGATGCCGGCGTCCCTGCCTCCGCCACAAGCGGCGGAAGCTGTGGCTGGGACTCCGGCATGGTTCGGGCCGGAAGGGGCGTTCCCATGGAGCGCCACCTCGCATGGGAGTTTAACCCCGCCCCTTGTCTGGAGACGCGGACCGCCCAGCCTGCCCTGCCGTCAGCCAAAAGCTGACGGGGACAGAGGGGAGCCAGGATTTGACCCCCAGCCCCCCTCGCCAGCCCTCGCGAGTACTCACCCGCGAGGGGGCTTAGTTACCCCCGGGCCAGGAGGATGCCGGCGTCCCTGCCTCCGCCGCAAGCCGCGGAAGCTGTGGCTGGGACTCCGGCATGGTTCGGGCCGGAAGGGGCGTTCCCATGGAGCGCCACCTCGCATGGGAGTTTAACCCCGCCCCTCGTCTGGAGACGCGGACCGCCCAGCCTGCCCTGCCGTCAGCCAAAAGCTGACGGGGACAGAGGGGAGCCAGGATTTGACCCCCAGCCCCCCTCGCCAGCCCTCGCGAGTACTCACCCGCGAGGGGGCTTAGTTACCCCCGGGCCAGGAGGATGCCGGCGTCCCTGCCTCCGCCGCAAGCGGCGGAAGCTGTGGCTGGGACTCCGGCATGGTTCGGGCCGGAAGGGGCGTTCCCATGGAGCGCCACCTCGCATGGGAGTTTAACCCCGCCCCTCGTCTGGAGACGCGGACCGCCCAGCCTGCCCTGCCGTCAGCCAAAAGCTGACGGGGACAGAGGGGAGCCAGGATTTGACCCCCAGCCCCCCTCGCCAGCCCTCGCGAGTACTCACCCGCGAGGGGGCTTAGTTACCCCCGGGCCAGGAGGATGCCGGCGTCCCTGCCTCCGCCGCAAGCGGCGGAAGCTGTGGCTGGGACTCCGGCATGGTTCGGGCCGGAAGGGGCGTTCCCATGGAGCGCCACCTCGCATGGGAGTTTAACCCCGCCCCTCGTCTGGAGACGCGGACCGCCCAGCCTGCCCTGCCGTCAGCCAAAAGCTGACGGGGACAGAGGGGAGCCAGGATTTGACCCCCAGCCCCCCTCGCCAGCCCTCGCGAGTACTCACCCGCGAGGGGGCTTAGTTACCCCCGGGCCAGGAGGATGCCGGCGTCCCTGCCTCCGCCGCAAGCAGCGGAAGCTGTGGCTGGGACTCCGGCATGGTTCGGGCCGGAAGGGGCGTTCCCATGGAGCGCCACCTCGCATGGGAGTTTAACCCCGCCCTTGTCTGGAGACGCGGACCGCCCAGCCTGCCCTGCCGTCAGCCAAAAGCTGACGGGGACAGAGGGGAGCCAGGATTTGACCCCCAGCCCCCCTCGCCAGCCCTCGCGAGTACTCACCCGCGAGGGGGCTTAGTTACCCCCGGGCCAGGAGGATGCCGGCGTCCCTGCCTCCGCCGCAAGCCGCGGAAGCTGTGGCTGGGACTCCGGCATGGTTCGGGCTGGAAGGGGCGTTCCCATGGAGCGCCACCTCGCATGGGAGTTTAACCCCGCCCCTTGTCTGGAGACGCGGACCGCCCAGCCTGCCCTGCCGTCAGCCAAAAGCTGACGGGGACAGAGGGGAGCCAGGATTTGACCCCCAGCCCCCCTCGCCAGCCCTCGCGAGTACTCACCCGCGAGGGGGCTTAGTTACCCCCGGGCCAGGAGGATGCCAGCGTCCCTGCCTCCGCCGCAAGCGGCGGAAGCTGTGGCTGGGACTCCGGCATGGTTCGGGCCGGAAGGGGCGTTCCCATGGAGCGCCACCTCGCATGGGAGTTTAACCCCGCCCCTTGTCTGGAGACGCGGACCGCCCAGCCTGCCCTGCCGTCAGCCAAAAGCTGACGGGGACAGAGGGGAGCCAGGATTTGACCCCCAGCCCCCCTCGCCAGCCCTCGCGAGTACTCACCCGCGAGGGGGCTTAGTTACCCCCGGGCCAGGAGGATGCCAGCGTCCCTGCCTCCGCCACAAGCAGCGGAAGCTGTGGCTGGGACTCCGGCATGGTTCGGGCTGGAAGGGGCGTTCCCATGGAGCGCCATCTCGCATGGGAGTTTAACCCCGCCCCTCGTCTGGAGACGCGGACCGCCCAGCCTGCCCTGCCGTCAGCCAAAAGCTGACGGGGACAGAGGGGAGCCAGGATTTGACCCCCAGCCCCCCTCGCCAGCCCTCGCGAGTACTCACCCGCGAGGGGGCTTAATTACCCCCGGGCCAGGAGGATGCCGGCGTCCCTGCCTCCGCCGCAAGCAGCGGAAGCTATGGCTGGGACTCCGGCATGGTTCGGGCTTGTGGTAGTATAGACATTTTAATGATAGTGATTTTGCCTATCCAGGAGCACGGGATGTTATTCCATTTTGAGTTCTTGGTCAATTTCCTTTTTGAATAGTTTGTAGTTTTCTTCGAATAGGTCTCCTACACTTTTGGTTAGATTTATTCCCAGATACTTCATACTTCTCTCTGTTGTTTTGAATGGTATCCTGTTGGTTAGATCTTCTTCCATCTTGGTATTATTTGCGTACACTATGGCTGTTGCTTTTCGTTCATTAATTTTGTACCCCGCCACTCTGCCAAACTCTCGTATAAGTTCTAGTAGTTTCTGTATTGAGTCTCCTGGGGTTTCTATGTATAGGATTATGTCATCTGCATATAGTGAAAACTTGACTTCTTCGTTTCCTATACGTATGCCTTTGATTTCTTTTTCTTGTCTTATGGCCTCTGCAAGTACCTCTAGGACTATGTTGAATAGCAGTGGTGATAGCGGGCATTCTTGTCTTGTTCCAGATCTCAGTGAGAAGGGTTCTAGCTTTTCTCCATTCAGTATGATACTGGCGTTGGGTTTTTCATAAATTGCTTTGATTATGTTGTGGATTTTCCCATCTATGCCTACTTTGGCTAGAGTTTTTAGCATGAAGAGGTGTTGGATTTTGTCGAAAGCATTTTCTGCATCTATTGAAACTATTATGTGGTTCTTGTTTTGCAGTTTTTGGATATGGTTTATAACATTTATGGATTTCCGAATGTTGAACCATCCCTCCATTCCAGGGATGAATCCTGCTTGATCCGGATGAATGATCTGTCTGATGATTTTTTGAATTCTATTGGCTAGGATTTTGTTGAGAATTTTAGCATCAATGTTCATCAGAGAAATAGGTCTGTAGTTTTCCTTCTCTGATGGTTCTCTGTCCAGTTTTGGGATTAAGGAGATTTTGGCTTCATAGAATGAGTTTGGAAGGGATGCTTCCTTCTCTATTGTTTTGAAGAGCTTGTAGAGGATTGGGGTTAGTTCTGTTCGGAATGTTTTGTAGAATTCTGTAGTGAAGCCGTCTGGGCCTGGGCTTTTTTTCGTTGGGAGATCCTTGATGACTGCTTCAATCTCTACCTCGGTTATGGGTTTATTTAATTCTTCATTTGCCTCCGGACTGAGTTTTGGTAAGTGGTGGGAGTCCAAGAACTTTTCTATTTCTTGGTGATCCTCAAATTTGTTGGAGTACAGTTCTTTGTAGTAATTTCTAATTATTTTTTTAATGGTTGCAGTGTCTGTTGTTATGTTGCCTTTGTCATCTTTAATGCTGTTGATTCTCACTTTCTCTTATTTATTTATTTTTTTTTTTTGGTCAATCGGGCCAGTGAAGTGTCTATTTTGTTTAATTTCTCAACAGACCAACTTTTTGATTTGTTGATTTTATGTATAGTTTTTTTTTTTTGATTTCTATTTGGTTTATCTCCTCCCTTGTTTTGATGATTATTGTGTGTGTCAGGCTGCTGGTTTTCCAGATTCTGGAGGTGTGAGGTTAGTTTCTGTGTTTGGTGTCTTTCTTGGGCCTGGACATGGGCTCCTATTACAATGAGTTACCCCATAGCACTGCTTTGGCGGTGTCCCACAAGTTTTGGAATGTTGTATCAGAGTTTTCATTGGTTTCCATAAATTTTTTCATCTCATCTTTAATTTCTTCTCTTACCCACTGTTCGTTTAATAGCATATTGTTCAGCTTCCAAGAGTGTGTATATTTCCTGGGGGGTTTTGAGTTGTTGATTTCCAGTTTCATCCCATGGTGGTCTGAGAGGGTACATGGTATGATACTAATGTTTTGGAAGTTGTTTAGATTCGCTTTGTGTCCTATCATGTGGTCAATTCTGGAGAAGGTGCCATGCACCGCTGAGAAGGATATATAGTCTGTGGCCTTAGGATAAAAAGTTATATATATGTCTACTAAGTCCAGTTGTTCTATTGTTTGTGTGAGCTCTGTTGTTTCTTTGTTGAGTTTTTGTTTCGTAGACCTGCCCATTGATGTTACAGGCATGTTGATTACGCCTACAAGAATTGTGTGGGTACGTATGTCTTCCCTTAAGTCTGTAAGTAATTTCTTTACCTAACTAGGTGCATTGAGATGTCAGGAGCCGTGTACTATAGCCACACTGAAGCCATTTTGAATATAGAACTACGGGCCAGTGGAAAATCCCCGGCTGGCTAGATGCTTGGGAAAGAAGTTATGAAGCTAATCACACGCTTAGCTCCAATTGTTTCTAGCAACTGTTTTAGAATGTGATTTATGCTGTACCTACCAATACCTTGTTACTGATTACCTATGCTTGTTGATATGCTGGTTACTATTGTGGATATGGTGGCTGCCCAAGAACAATTGGTCTGGAGACCATGGCTTGCGTCCTAGCTTCTCCTTTCCTCCCTGAGCCTTAGTTACTGAAGAATATAAAAACCCTCAACTAAAATCAATAAACTGACAGCTTGATCAGACATCCTGTCTTGCTGTCCATTCTTCGTGTCTCTTGTCCCCCAATCTCTCCTAGGTGGTTGCGACCCCCGTTGACTGTCCTGCTGGACGGGACATTGAGATTTGGTACATAAACATTAATGATGGTGATTGCTTCTTGATGGATCATTCCTTTCACCAGTATAAAATGGCCTTCCCTGTCTCTTTTGATGTTAGTTAGAATGAAATCTATCTAGTCTGAAATTAGGATAGCTACCCCAGCTTTTTTTTTTCTCGTCTATTGGCGTTAAATATCTTTTTCCATCCCTTCACTTTCAGTTTCTTTGCATCTTTTCTGGTTAGATGTGTTTCTTGTAGGCAACAGATGGTTGGGTCTTGTATGATGATCCATTCTATTAATCTCTGTCTTTTGATTGGTGAATTTAGACCATTTGTGTTGAGAGTTAAAATTGAGAGGTTGCAATTTTGCCCTGCCATGCGATTGTGTTTTGTGTGTGTTGTTATCTGTGTAATTGCATTCTTTGTGTGTGCTTTAGTTTGGAGACCCTCTTATTTGCCATCTTTGTTTGTGGTTTGCCTCCTTTTTTTCTGGGATTAATGCATTTCTAAGGAGATTTTGCAGAGCTGGCTTTGTGTTGACATATTCTTCTAGTTTTTCTTTGCTATGGAAGCATCTGATTTCGTTCTCATATACAAATGAGATCTTTGCTGGGTAGGTTATTCTTGGCTGACAGTTGTTTTGTTTCGGGGCTTGGAAGATCTTTGTCCATTCTCTCCTTGCTTGTAGGGTCTCTTCGGAGAAGTCAGCAGTGATTCTGATGGGTTTTCCGCTGTATGTGATCTTTTCTCTACTTGGTACTTGTCTCAGGATTCCTTCTTTGTCTTCATTGGAGTAGAACTTGAGCACCATGTGTCTTTGTGAAGATCTCTTTGGATCATGTCTGTTGGGAGTTCTCTGTCCATCCTGTATGCGGGGCTGGATTCGTGTTCCAAGTGTTTTGGAAGTTTTCCTGTATAATTTTGTCAAGCACTGCTTGCATTCCTGATTCTCTTTCTATTCCGTCGGGGAGGCCGATGATCCGAATATTCAATTATCTAAGGTGATCTTTCATTTCTTGCATCATTTTATTAGTTTTGCTGAGGCTTGTCTCCAGCTGTTTAATTAGCTGGGCACCTTCATTTTGTGTGTCTTCTGTTTCAGAGATCCTTTCCTCTGCCGCATTTATTCTGTTGATCAGGCTTTCAATTTTGCGTTCCTGGTCATCCAATTTGGTTTTGATTTGTTGTATTTCGGCGATTATGCGGTTCTTGAAGTCTTCCCTCTTCTCTGTCCTTCCCGCTTCTCATGTCCTCATCTCTGATAAATTTTAGCATTATATTTTTTAAATTCCTTGTCTGGTAACTCTCCCATGTCTTCATCTCGCATCTCCGATATTGATAATGACTTTTGGCCCTTATTTGGTGGGGTGCTGGCTCTTTCATCTGGAGCACAACTCTTTCTGGTGGTTTTTCCCATTGCGTTGATGTATTTTGGTGAGGCCAATGGACCCGTTGGTTGAGTGGTCCTCAGGCGCTTTCCTGTAGAGATTGGAGCTTGCAGGTGTGGTGTTGCATGGTGTGGTAATTTTCAAGGCACCTTTGGTGCGTTCTCAGTGCCCGGGACTGTAGGGCACCACCTTGGGGGCCCTTTGGATTCCAGGCACACTCTGGGCACCTCTTCTACAGGTGTGACACACCAGGGCGTGGAGGGTTGGAAGTGCTCTCTGGGTGTGCACCCTGCACGGGAATCCACAGGACATGGAAGGTTTTATGTGCTTTCTCCCTGCGTTCTCCGTGCCATGGACTACAGGGTTTTTCAGAGCCCACATGGTGTGTCTCCCACACATGGGACTGTGGGTGAGGCACTTTCTAGGCATGGCTCTTGTGCAGTGATTCCACTACTCGTGGTGTGTGGGTGTTCAGAGCCCTCCTGGTGTGACTCACTCACACAGGACTGCAGTGGAGGAGTGACCCAGGCTCCCTGTTAAATTGACTTTGCGGCGGGTTTGCACAGTGCCAGTGTGGCGCAGGAGTTTTCAGAGCTCTCCTGGTGGGTCGCCCACACTCAGAAATGCGGGGTGAGAGGCGAGGAGTGGGCAAGTCACTGTATGGGAGTGGCTCCTGCGTGCCAAGATCATACAGCGCAGCACTTCCCAGTGCTCAGAGCCCTCCTTGTGTAGCCCCTCCGCTGCGGAGGCAGTTTCTGCAGGCGGGACGGCCCAGCCCGCCTGGCATGGCGTTCAGAGCCCTCTTGGTGTGCCGCCCACCCACATGGTATCAGGGTATGGGGGATTCTTGACCCTCGCTGGTAGTTTCTGCGCACTGAGATGCACTGGCCCACTCAGCGCAGACCTAGATTTGGGCATTTTTAATTTTTATTTAAAAGGTAAAATTATAAAGAAGAATAGAGAACTTTCATTTTCTAGTTCTGTCCCCATATAGTTTCAACAACGGGAATGGTGGCAGATGAAGCCCCATAGGCAGAAGCTTAAAATAGGTCACCTACACGGTTACAAAGGCCTACAGACATGAGGCACTTGTTTAATTTTTACTTCGGTATAAAAGAATTATTACAAAAACAATCCTAAAACAAACATTATTATTTTGCTTCAGAAAAAATATTTTCAGAAAGCTATTACCAGTCAACCCTGCAGTCATGCAACTGAAGCCAGGGACTCCACAGTTGGCAGCACATGTAGTTTATGTATTGACAGGAGGTTTACTAATATCCAAAATAAATTTTCACTAAACCTAAACTAATACTACTTAAAATATCAAAAATACAGAATTAAAAAGAAAGCTGACAAACGAAAGGAATTTATAAAGACATATGTCATAGATTCTTTATTAAATCTTGCAATTGGTCATTAGTAATCACCATCACTTTCACCTAGTATCGATTCAATTGTTTTTTGTTCTTTTGTTATAGAGCAGTGAAAAGGATCAGGGCAGCTATTCTATGAACAGAGAGCTTTTACAAAAAGCTTCTTTTTATCTTTCAAAGCCGTTTTAATTCCCTAACTGTAAATGCCAATATAAGGTAGAAATTTTAAACCATTTTTTCTTTGAAGGCTCACATTTGTCTACCTTTAGAAGATGCCCAATATACTTTCTGCTTTCCATGGTGAGAAACCAAACTACATCATTTCATGTGTTGTAACAGTTTGATGCTGCATAATAAACAAACTCTTTGTACCTCCATGATTGCAATTTGTTCCAAGATATTATCAAGCCAGTTTATATGGAAAACATTGTTTATATTAGGGCAAGTTCCAGGACAAAGAGGGGCACATAAAAGGATGTTTGGGGACATTGTGAACTCAAGTGTGCCATTGTATGCTTTTAGTTGTGTGTCACTGCCTTAAGTTGCTAAAAATACCTTTACCATAGCATGATTGACCAGTTTGAGGTGTTATACCAGTTACAAAAATCATTTCACATTTCACATGTTGCAGAAAAACAATGCAACCACTGTCAGGAGAATTCTATGAAACATCAGAGAGGAGATTAAGGATCCATACAATGGGCTTAGGCAGCAATGAGATGGTTAGAGACATTTCTTCTGGCTTTGTCACGTAATCAGAATCTCCTCATAGCCTTGCTAACTGATGAGCAATGCTCATCACACACTCATGCCATCTGACTCAACTGCATGGCTTTCAGCAAGAGTCGGAGGCAGCACATTCTCACTATTGCTTATCTCCTAGGGTTTCAATGAGGATTGATTAAGAAATGTATGCGATACTTGGTGAGCCATGCAGTGCTGCTAGCAATTGTCTAACAAGAGAGACACATTTAGGACATAGTAGAACATGAGCAGTAATGATATAGTCCTGGTCATCCTTCTTTTCTCAATAGCATTGCAGCAGTTCAAGGAGGGTAGAAAACGCACCCTATGCCTTCTCCCAGCCTTTGTAGGCAGGCTTCAATATCAGATTAATGAACAAGATGATTACTTTATTATATAATCTAATCATTCAATTTAATGAATTCACAGTCACTGTGAATTTTCTGTTGGAACTGTGATGGTGCACAAGTGGGAACTTTTCTCCACCTATGTACTAAAGTAATTGATGAGGATTCTTTGGACAGATCAAGTGTGGTCTTGCATTGCTGGCGCATTCAGTTTTGGAGTGGTATATGCTGTGGTTGATGTGAGCTATTGCAGAGACTGAAGCAAATAACTGACAATACATGGTTCATGCCTTACTGGTGGTTGACTAGGGGATGGCCATCCTAAGGCCAGGCAGGGGTGACTAAGTGAAGATGAGGAAAGCATGAAGTGCTCAAAGAGCTAAGCCAAGTGCTGCTATGAGCTTATTGACTCTTAACCAAGCCACACTGATACTATTGCTAAAATTTCCATCATTTTGTAGTACATTTTCATAACATTAAAAAAGAAAAAAAAATAAGAAAATGTATCTAATTTTTACTGAAATATGCTGAAACTTTTGGCTTTTTGTAAAATTCAAATAATGAAAACAGTTCAACTCCATGAGACTGGCAGCAGTGATGAGTTGTTATATGTTATTACTGAAGGGGAAAGGGTCAAGCCAATATTCACACTGCAGTCAATGAGAGGAAGTGGGCAAAGCAGTGGGCTTCTAGAGTAGCACGAAGTGAAGGTGTGCCCGGTGTTAGCAGGAACAGCATTTGCTAACTGATTGGTCCTGAGGCTTTTCCAGGTTTATATCAATCATATCTTCTCTGCTTCTATCCTGGGTGCTTTCCATTCCAGGCAAGCCTGCTGCCACATGTCAGAAGAACAGCATTGCCTTTATCCTGCTTTTGCACTACTTTCAATAAACATGACATCCAGCTCTTTGTCTTTCCTCTCTCCCTCCTCAGTAGACACTTGCTTCTTGTCAAGAAGATCTGTTTTATTTCTTAACAGCATGATGATAACACCACTTCTTTTTGTTCTGACACCATCAATCCATTTGTAGTGTGCTGGAAGCAACTGACATTTGTAACATCGTACTCCATTATGGCTGCAGCAGAATTGTGGATGCAACTGAGAATGAAGCTATAGAAAGGTTCCTAACCTGCAATATCCCACACTGTAGTCTGATTGCTTAATCCTGCAAACATATTCTTTTTGACTACAAAATCAATGCCAATCATTTTCTGATAGGTGTTGTCAAAACTATCATAGTTGGATCTGGTGATCAAGAATGACTTTCCAATACTCTAGTCGCACAGGAACACCAGCTTGAATTTTTTCAGCAGATTCCCAAAACGTCCTTGTTTGTACATGATGGAGCCTGAGGAGCTGCTGCTGCCTCAGTCCAGAAAACACGCCAGACAGACGCCTGCTCATACCCATTGAGCAGGAAGAGCATAGAAAAAAGGAAGACAAGAAAAGGAATAAAGTGGTGTTCCAGTGCAATAGTGGGCACACTGTCTGGCATGATCAAGGCTTGAGGGCAGCAGCCTCCAGTTCTTCCATGCAGAGTTGCCTACTAACATTGAGCAATATCCATGATTGAGGAAAAGGAGGGTGGTGTCAAAACAACTAACACTGCTCCCAGGGATTCTAAGGTGAATGCCTTTCCCTGCCTCTGCACCCAGCATGGAGCCCAGCTGGGCGAGGTTGAAGGTGGTGGAGCAGCACCCTCAGAGATTCTGGGACCTTTCACACCGAGCTTCTCAGCTCCCACACTGCCTACTGTCACCATTGCCACAGTCTAACTGTCCAGTGCATAAGCCTGTGGAGCTGCACAAGGCAAGCTGGGTACTAGCTTGTTACCTCTTTGGGTGATATCATTCATTTGTCTCTATGACTTCTTGATTTAAATGCTTGGAGAAGACTCTTTTCTTCTGATTTGATTCCACAATGATGAAGTGTGCTGAAGACCAGATCTGACTGAATTGAGAGTTTGCAAAGGATGTGTTTAACTACAACAGGACAAGAAGAGGCAATAAGGTGGAACACTATGGCATGATGCTCATAATGGACAACTCAAAAAAGTAGCCTTTGTTATTTATACACAAATAATCACAAGCTTTTGCAAATATCCACTTGTTTCATTTTTACTTCGGTATAAAAGAATTATTACAAAAACAATCCTAAAACAAACATTATTATTTTGCTTCAGAGAAAATATTTTCAGAAAGCTATTACCAAGTCAAACCTGCAGTCATGCAGCTGAAGCCAGGGACTCCACAGTTGGCAGCACATGTAGTTTATGTATTGACAGGAGGTTTACTAATATCCAAAATAAATTTTCACTAAACCTAAACTAATACTACTTAAAATATCAAAAATACAAAATTAAAAAGAAAGCTGATAAATGAAAAGAATTTATAAAGACATATGTCATAGATTCTTTATTAAATCTTGCAATTGGTCATTAGTAATCACCATCACTTTCACCTAGTACTGATCCAATTTTCTTTGTTGTTGTTGTGCTTTTTTTATAGAGCAGTGAAAAGGATCAGGGCAGTTACGCCATTCTACAAAAAGAGGGCTTTTCCAAAAAAAACCTTCTTTTTATGTTTTTAAAGCCGTTTTAATTCCCTAACTGTGAATGCCAATATAAGGTAGAAGTTTTAAACCATTTTTTTCTTTGAAGGTTCACATTTGTCTACCTTTAGAAGATGCCCAATATACTTTCTGCTTTCCATGGTGAGAAACCAAACTACATCATTTCATGTGTTGTAACAGTTTGATGCTGCATAATAAACAAACTCTTTGTACCTCCATGATTGCCATCTGTTCCAAGATATTATCAAGCCAGTTTATATGGAAAACATTGTTTATATTAGGGCAAGTTCCAGGACAAAGAGGGGCACATAAACGGATGTTTGGGGACATTGTGAACTCAAGTGTGCCATTGTATGCTTTTAGTTGTGTGTCACTGCCTTAAGTTGCTAAAAATACTTTTACCATAGCATGATTGACCAGTTTGAGGTGTTATACCAGTTACAAAAATCATTTCACATTTCACATGTTGCAGAAAAACAATGCAACCACTGTCAGGAGAATTTTATGAAACATCAGAGAGGAGATTAAGGATCCATACAATGGGCTTAGGCAGCAATGAGATGGTTAGAGACATTTCTTCTGGCTTTTTCACATAGTCAGTATCTCCTCATAGTACGTAGTAGAAAATGAGCAGTAACGAGAAAGTTGCCTCATCATTCTTTTCTCAATAGCATTGCAGCAGTTCAAAGAGGGTAGAAAAGACACCCTAAGTCTTTTCTCGGCCTTTATAAGCAGGCTTCAATATCAAATTAATAATTAAGATTTCCTATCGATCAAAATATCCTCAACTGACTACGAAGTTGAATTGTATGTTCTTATAACCGTTTTGTGCCAAAGAAGTTTTGCATTGTGTTTTTAAAAGATTGGGGTGTTTTCTGTGCTACCTAAGCTGACATCTGCCACAACCTTGATGGCCAAGATGGTTGAAGTCCATGTGGGCATTTGGCCTGCTCTCATTTATTTATTTATTTATTTTTGTCACACCCATTCTTTGGGATACATTATCTTCCTGTAGAGAGAGAACCAAGGTGAGTGAAATCTAGTCAGTATATTGTCAGACTCTGAGTGCACCAAACAGAGCCTGAATTGATATAGCTCAAGGCAGCCATTGTGTCATCTGGTCCACTCTTCAGGAACTTTGTGGCAGCAGAATCCTGGTGTAACAGGCACAATTTTCAGTCATGGGGACTAAAGCCCTGATAGCTTCTCTCACTGTGGTAATAATCCAGGAAGATGCAGTGTTCTCTACAGGGTCACTGAGATAGGTAGGGTATAAGGGTCACTCATGCTGTTGCTACACACTATGCTAGACACTAGGGACATAATTAAGACTAAGACCTAGGGCATGTATTTTAGATACTTGTGATGTGGTACTGAAAACAGAGATGGAGCTTACAGTGATACTGGAGGTCAGGATATCAGTGATCCAAATGTGAGTGTGGGACTGATGATAACTGGAGATGAGAGTACATGGTGTGTTAGAGGAGTTTGGTGAGAGTGATGTCCCCAGCAGAGACAAAGAAAGATATATTCCATCTGTTGGTTCACTCCCAGAATGGCACTCGTACCACGAACTGAAGCCAGGAGTTAGCAGCCTATTGTGGTTTCCAATGTGAGTTCAAGGGCCCAAAGGCTTAAGCCATTCTCCACTGCTTTCACAGATCTTGTGGATCTCTGAAGTGAAGGTAGAGCAGCTGAGACATAAACCCGTGCTCATATAGGGTGCTGGCACTGCAGGTGAAGAGATGGCTTGATTTTCCTCTGTGTTGATCTCCCTGCATATGAAGTCAGTATCATTTTATCCAGATCTGAGAAGAAAGTCGTATCTATTTTGATTGGGATTGTATTGAATATGAAAATTTTGTTTTGGTTTATATGGACATTTTGATGATATTACTTTTACAAGTCCATAAACATAGGGCATTTTTCCACTTTTGTGAATTCCGTTTAATGTTTTGTCATTTTTGCTTTTAAAACATATTTAATATGTAATTTTTATTCAAAAGGCATTTTCACTTGTAAAAAGCATTATGTAATCTTCATCAGAAATCTTTCAGATCCATCTTAAATGTTTTTTAAGATATTGACATTTTTTTAAGATTTATTTTTATTATTTTTTTTATTGGAAAGACAGATATACAGAGAGGAGAGACAGAGAGGAAGGTCTTCCGTCCAATGATTCACTCCCTAAGTGAGCGCAACAGCCAATGATATGCCGGTCCGAAGCCAGGAGCCTCTTCCAGGTCTCCCACATGGGTGCAGGGTCCCAAAGCTTTGGGCCGTCCTCCACTGCTTTCCCAGGCCACAGGCAGGGAGCTGGAAGGGAAGCGGGGCTGCCGGGATTAGAAGTGGCGCCCATATGGGATCCCGGGCATGCAAGGCGAGGAAATTAACCACTTGTGCCACTGCGCCAGGCCCGATATTGACATTTTTCAATCCATTGTGCATAGGGCTTACAAGTTCTTTTTCAGCCATTAAATATTTTAGGAAATCAAACACTATTGGTTTTTTGGTGTTGATTTTTCTATCCTGCAACTTTACCAATAGGCTTTGTAGAGTCTTGTTTCTCCCTTAATGAAAATCAAGTCATTTTCTAACAAGAATACGCTGACTACTTCTTTCTAAGATGTTTCATTTTTATGAGTACTAGAGCTGGATGGAGGTTAACCACCTTGGAGGGAATATAGAGGATTTGTTGTTTTTTGTCTGGGAACCTGTGCTCCCACTGCTGAGCAAAGCATCAACAGGATAAACAGGACTCTTTAAGTCAGGTGATCAGGAACAAGGTCAATAGTCTAATTTCAGCAAACTTCAGCATTTCATTTCATTTGGTTTTGAAATTAAACTTGAATTCCTGAGTCCTCTACTCAATTTAGAGAGAACACATTGTGAAATTGCAGGTTACCTTAAAACTGTCATCCTTGTTTAGCCATTAATGGAACTTTTTTTTTTCCAGCTATAATGAACTGTTTTGCTGAGACAGGTGAGGATCAGGTACTGGGAAGATCCTCTGTTCTCGCTGCCTGTAATCGAGTCCAGCATGGTCCAGATTGGCTGATCAAGGTCTTAAGCCCACTGTAGGTCACAGGTTATGGTCTGCCCTAATGTGCAGTGCTCTGGGAGGGAAAGATATAATCCTGAAGGCCCCATTTCCAGATCAGGAAGCAGAGGTTCAAGAAGGGTAAATAATTGGTGTGGTGAGGCTGAACTCATCACATGCTTTGGACCTCTCTGTTAGGTTTCTACAAGATGGCATAGATGACCCTATAGCACAAGAGAGGACGTGATCACCTTGCAAAACTCATAGCCGTACCTGTTCTTTCACCATGTCCATGTGAGGTTCTTACTGGTTCTTGCAATTTCACAATTTTAAACTCCCAACAATGCTACCACCACACAATGAATCAAAGGGCTCAATAAATCAAAGAAGGGAAATGACAAATGCTTTGGAGAATATACAGAAATGGCAAAAGCTCATTTTTTTCCAATTTTTCCAATTATTATTACACTTATTTTCATTTTATGAAACGGTTCCATAGGCCCTGGGATTTCCCTTGACCCTTCACCAAGTGTCCTTCCCCAGCTCAGTCCCCTAGGTACTTATAATTGTATAGTTTTTTCATAAGCAGTCATAAACCCAGCATTACAAACATGGACAATGATAGTTTTGCATGCTGTTGATTAAATATATTTAGCAGTTTCATTGGGAGTTCATCTTTATTCAAAGTAGAGATGCAAATTGAATTGTATCCTCAGAGCTGGATATGATAGTCTCCATTAGTTACTATAAATCCCCTTAAATGAAAAGTCACAAAACAAAATCCACAACAGAAGAAATAAAAATTTACAATGCCATGAAGTTATTGCTATTGAATGACTAATGTGTCACTGAAGAAATGACAAAGAAAATGAAGAACCATGGTGAAGAAATGATGTTACTGTATGACCTATGAATCAGTGAAGATAAAGGTGAGGAAAAAATATAGTTTGCAGAAATGAAAATACAAAACTAAACATCAAAGTCCATGTGGTATAGTTTCATTCCCAAAGGGACTGCAATCACTGGAGCTGAGCAAATCCAAAGCCAGGAGCTCAGAGCTTCTTCTGGTCTCTCACACTTGTGCATGCTTCCAAGGTTTTGGGCCATCTTTGACTGCTTTCCCAGGCTTGAAGCTGAGAGATGGATGGGAGGCTGGTCTGCCAGGTTTAGAACCCGTGCCCATACATTTTCCTGGTGCAGTCAAAGTGTGGAATTAAGCCATTATGCTTCCGCGCCAGGCCCAGGCTTGTTTTTATATTTACTCTACTGCTCTATGACATCTGATTGATGGGCTTAAGCCATTTACATTGATTGTTAATATGAATGTATGGGTGTTTGTTTCTGTCACTTTCGCAATGGGTTGTTCATTGATATAGTCTTCTGTTGTTATTTTATGTCAGGAGCCATGTACTGTAGCCACACTGAAGCCATTTTGAATATGGAACTTTGGGCCAGTGGAAAAACCCCAGCTGGCTAGATGCTTGGGAAAGAAGTTATGAAACTAATCACACACTTAGCTTCAATTGTTTCTAGCAACTGTTTTAGAATGTGATTGATGCTGTACCTGCCGACATCTTGTTACTGATTACCTATGCTATTGTTGATATGCTGGTTACTATTGCTGATATGGTGACTGCTCAAGAACAATTGGTCTGGAGACCATGGCTTGCGTCCTAGTTTCTCCTTTCCTCCCTGAGCCTTAGTTACTGAAGAATATAAAAACCTTCAACTAAAATCAATAAACTGTCAGCTTGATCAGACATCCTGTCTTGCTGTCCATTCTTCATGTCTCTTGTCCCCCAATCTCTCCTAGGTGGTTGCAACCCCCATTGATTGTCCTGCTTGACAGGACAATTTGGCGCCCAACGTGGCTGGTGTGTAGACCACCAAAAGGGATATCGCCATGCAAAAGGAGAGGCCTCTTGAAGTGGTGTTGAGTAGAACACCGGAGTGAGCAGTTTCACGGTTCACACGCCGGAAGTCGTGCTCGGGGAAATTCGTGGCGCAAATCTTACGAGGTTAAGGTAAGATGGGACAAGCATTATCACAGCAAGAATTATTCTTGCAAGGTTTTATCAGTCTTATAGACTCATTCAAGACATGAGGAATTTGGGTGATTAAAAAAGACCTCAAAACCTTTTTGGATTTTGTTGGTCAGATTTGCCCCTTGGCATCCCCAGGAAGGTTCTATATAAGTCAATTAAGGTTATAAAAGAAAAAAAACAAAAAACAAAAAACAAACAAAAAAATTATGTTCTCTAACTTGATTTAACAAAATAATCTAATATAGAGTGGTCCAAATCCACTGTTAAATTAACCTAAAGCATGAGATGAATTATGTGTGCTTGTTTTACAAAATATCTCCAGGTTAAAGTATTTCAAAGAAGAGGTTGGAAGTTGCAAAAGATTTAATAGTTATGTGTCTCTGTTCTGACATGTTTGGTGTTTGTGTTTATGTTTGTTTTGTCAATATTGTTGGTGTTCTATTATTTTTGTCCAGACAAAAACTAAATTTTGTTTTAATACTCTTTCTCCAGTTGAGTCTTTGTCTTGAATTGTTATGTTGTTGTTCTTGTTGTGAATTGTATGTGTGTGTGACTGACTGACAGACGAGATGGGACGGACCATGACTAACCTACCTTTTCTTTCCTGGTAAATAATTTTAGAGAGGTCTAACAAATTTAACAGGACCTGGCCAGACCAGATTCCCTACCTCCACTGGGGAAAGTTTAGTGTGTCATTTTCTTGCTGTTTGGTCTTCAACTTACGGTGTTGTCCTTGCATTGATTAAGTCTAACATACAATATTCAACATGTTCAGTTAAATGCTAAAGGTACTTTTTGTTTAACTCATTTAGACCTCTAAATTCTTCATAGTTCTAAACCAATTCTCATGACTTTGGAGGATCCCTGTAGGATCCCCAGTAGGATCCCTGGAACTCTCAAAGATTGAGACAAAATTTGAATAATGTACTTGTCATTTAAAATCATTTGGATTATAATCTCACAATATTAGAAAAGTATGCTAAATTTGTTGCATCATATATGCTATTAAAGTAGGTGAACATTTATGCTCATTGGTCGAAATGTTTCCTATTCATAAAATTGATTCAGATTGTAAATTAGTTGTGTTCTTATTTACAAGGAAGTATGTGAGATTTTGCCTTAGTGGAGAACAATGAATTCTTTAAAGATGTACAGTAAAATTGCTCAAAATGTGTATATTTTCTGAATGTTTGCCTTTAAAACAATGGAACTGAAGTCTGATATTTTGTGAAAAACAACAGTGTTTTAAATCTCCTTTTCAGTTATTTTCAACTTATTAATAACTAAACCTATTAACTAACTTCAGTAAATTCCAGGGTAGTCTCTCAAGACAACAGCCAAACTGAAGTTTTTTTTTAGCTCTTTTAACTTCAATAAAACAGAAGCTAAAGTAAAGCTCCAGGCCCATCAGACATAAAACCAGAAGAAACATGCTTGAAGTCTGCGCTTTGAAGAATTTGGGACTTTGACTTTGTCCCGGTTGTGGTAATTTTTATCTGCCTTCATTAAAAAAAAAAAAAACAAAAACAAAAACAAAAAAACTTTTCTTTCCTGGTTTTAAAGTGGATTTACGCTAAAATATGTTTCCATGAATTAGGAGAAATGGTTAAAAATTGTTTAAAGCATTATATTCTAAAGCTGGTATGCTTTTATTTAGAATATGTCTTAAGAAAAGTTGAGGAATAAATCTTGTAAGCTTTACGTATAATTGGATATAATTTTCAAGATACTATTACAGCGTTGTTTAAGTTTTTAACATTAATACCTAATACATGCTGATGTTAGAATTGATATCTGTGTTCAAAATTTTTTTGAAGTGTGCATACATAGAAATGCTAGTAAATATCTAAAAATAAAAATATCTCCAATTTTGAAAGCTGTTAAAAAATTGAAGCATTGAACTTTAGGTAATCCCTATTTAATTGGTGACTTTGTCAATTGTCTATCCAGCTTCAGTAAGCTCTATTCTTGTTCCAATTTTTGAATTTTTTAAAGTTCTTAAAAAAGTTATGAGATGATTTTATGCACTAATTTCTGTGTTTAAGGTTATATTTCCCTTTATGTGATTGACTAAGGAAATATACCTTTTTTCTTTCAGTTAGGTAATCCCTTGCGTTCTGTATATTGTCTTTGTTTAATTCTCATGATTTAAAAGAACTGTGTTTTCAAGGGTATTTTCTGGTATGTATTTACTTTGAAATGTTTGCGTGATCATTTATAAGTGAAAAAAAAATTGGTCTATTGCTGTTTGAATCAGTCTGATTAAATGGGTGGTTATTATAATGAGAAATCTTTGATCAAATATTTTAAGGCCTCTTGGCATATTTAATAGGCTTAACTCTTCTGTTTCCTGGGATTTCAAAAAAAATTGAGGGGGGGGAAGAAATTGCAGAAAACACATTGGGAAACCTTGTCTGTGGGGAGCCACGACTAGACACAATCCTGCCAGGAAGGCTAGCTCTAAAAAGTGCAAGAGTGTGTAAAATCTTACAGGTCATATCACAGCGCTGAACATAGAGACTTTGCTTTCTAGGATTCCAGCAGACCTATTGTATCCATTAAAGCTAAAGTTTAATTGTAAACTATAGGTATGGTTTAACCAGACTACTAGTAAAATATATATATATATCTAAACAATTGGTAATTTTGACACACTTAAGAGAATTCTTAAATAGTTACAAAAGCTGTTTTGTTTTATGTGTGTTACCTGATTTGTATGTGCATGTTTATGAATGAGAATTGCTAAGCTAAATCCTTTTTTAAAATAATGTATAGATGCATAATTAGGCTCTTAGAGAGTCATGTCCATTATTGTTTGCTCAAGACCTACAAGATCTGTTCAGCTCAATAGTTTAACATGATTTCAAATGCATTTACTGCTAGGGTACAGTTTGAAGACTGGCCATGGGAACCCAAATCCACATAAGTTAAATGGAAAATACATGGGTATATGTATGTAAGTGTTTAATGATAACTCAGATCTCAGAGAATGTTAAAATGCTAACATGGGAAGCAGCTCTTACAGCAGACTCTTAGACTAACAATTCTGAGTAGCACTCAGTGGCCTCAGAATCAGCCCAAAAGGCATTCTGGTCTGACAGGAGAGCGAGCAAGAGAACAAGCATATCAGGTGTGGAATGCCAGGACACTGCTTCTAAGAGTGTCCCTCCATGAAGGACCTCAGTGGTCCATGCCCCAGTGCAAAGAAGCAGCCATCAGGGACAGTTGTGCTCTTCTCTCAATAGGGGAGAGAACTTCCATTTTGTGTGTGGCCTTGTCTAATGGGGTTGTTATTGACTCAAGAGGCTTCCACAGCCTAAGCATCGTGTGTCTAAAGCCTCAGGTGATCACTGATGTCACACATAAGAGTTCTAATTTGTTAAATCCACTAAAGTCACTGTGTACACTGACTTCCCATGCAGGATGAAATGTTCAGAGTCATAGTAAAATTAATAGTACACCTTGCTGTATTTTAGTATAAAGATTTATCATCTCAGTTTTGATTATGTTTGAATATTTAACTCTTTTGCTCTAAGAAGTCAGCTTGCATTTACCTGTCCTGTGATGGGCTTATATCCTGATGCTGTATGCTAATCCTTGCATTGTTACTGTGCCTTCTGATTGATCTAGGTTAGCAGTTTTATGCAGCTCAGAAGTTTCATGTGTTCCATTGAGCTTATTGGGTATGTTCCAAAACTTGAGACTTAAAGAAGTTAATTTAGACAGATACAAATCTAGTCCATAGTCTTAAATTAATGTTCACTCTGACAAAAGTTGAAACCTAACAATTCTTTTACATCTAAGTTCTGATGTTCAAATATTCAAACTGCTAACTGAACTCAGAACATGCTAGGCTGGGAAGAGTTATAACTATGTTATGTTTTGTTATTTAGACTTCAACAAAGAGAAACTTTTCAAGTGCCAGGATGTACATCAAACACTTGATGACTTCTGCCTTCTATCAGGAACCACAAGATGGATCCCCTACAGCTGCTGTTACCCAACGGCGCCCCCTCTCAGCAGGAAGTGGCTAAGAGCAGATGACAAAGCCCCTTCTCCCTAAAAAGAGTTGTGGTTCATTTCTGTTTGAAAATGTAGGAGTCAGATGGGATGATAGGCAGTTAGGATCTCTGGTTCCTGATAAAACTGTTTTGTATACATGTAACATCTTAGCACTATGAAATTCTGGAATGTTAGTATTTTCAACAATACTTGTACTTTGTTAAGTATGTCTTCTTGAATCTCACCAGCCAGCTGTTCCCCAATATACCATCATATATGTGTCGCCCCAGTAAAAGATCACAATATTTTGGCCAGAGTGATAAAAATTAATCAACACCTCTGGGGACAATGGTCTAACAGCTTAGTAAATTTCACCAGTCAATTAGCCACCAGTATAATTAAAGTAAATGAGACCCGAATTCTACCCATGTCGGGGAAAGTTATTCTAAATGGCAATAAGCTGGCAGCTTGCATGTTCAATAAATGCAGCGAGGTTATGGCCTTAGAAACCTTGATGGTTGCTGCAGTGATTCAGGCTCCCCAAGTGATAACACCCCACATTGTGCTGTGCAGCTCCAGTCTTCAAAGAGGCTCATCTAATATAATGAGGCATAGCCTTTCCCGAGTAAGCATTTAGCCAATGACAGGCACCTTTCTGATACCCCGCCAACCTAAGACAGGGAGCCCTGGATGACTGGCAGTGCTGCCCAGAGACGGGTAAGAGTTGAGGGTCCCTCAGAATGAACCTAAGACAGGCAGTGCTTATCTTGCCTCAAGGAACCTTTTTCTTTTCGCTGCTTTCATTGATATATAGAAAAGAGGGGGAGATGTCAGGAGCCATGTACTGTAGCCACACTGAAGCCATTTTGAATATGGAACTTTGGGCCAGTGGAAAAACCCCAGCTGGCTAGATGCTTGGGAAAGAAGTTATGAAACTAATCACACGCTTAGCTTCAATTGTTTCTAGCAACTGTTTTAGAATGTGATTGATGCTGTACCTGCCGACATCTTGTTACTGATTACCTATGCTATTGTTGATATGCTGGTTACTATGGTTGATATGGTGACTGCTCAAGAACAATTGGTCTGGAGACCATGGCTTGCGTCCTAGTTTCTACTTTCCTCCCTGAGCCTTAGTTACTGAAGAATATAAAAACCCTCAACTAAAATCAATAAACTGACAGCTTGATCAGACATCCTGTCTTGCTGTCCATTCTTCATGTCTCTTGTTCCTCAATCTCTCCTAGGTGGTTGCGACCCCCGTTGACTGTCCTGCTTGACAGGACAATTTTACTGCTATGTTCTTCACATTTGTCTATGGTTAATGGGTGGTATTTCTTTTCTATGTCAAGAGAAGATCTTTAAGTATCATTTGTAAGGCAGGTTTGGAAAAGGCACATTGTTTTAGCTTTTCTTTACTTTTATTTTTAAAAAAATTCTTTTATTTTGATAATCTTTACAACGTTAATTTGGGCACAAAGAGTCAAGGTCTATAGAAAAATAGGTCAGATCATTGTTTCCACATTAACACTATTCTCTTTTTTTTATGTATCTGGGGTAAGTGGAGAGCCAAAATTAGAAGCCCCACCCAGCCTCCAACCCATCTCAGGTCTTCAACGTGGGGCATGCTTCAGGGGACCTCCTCAAGCACTTTTGATAGTTCTACAGTTCTAAATTGCTGCCAGTCTTACCATGCCAAGCATGATGAAATCTTCAGCATCCACTGGCTGACATAGGCTCTTCATGGTTGGGGTTGTGAGATCAGTAGTTGAGTTGGAGGTTTCCCCAGAGAAAATTTGTCTGAGGTGATCTTGGAACTTCTTCTTGTGTGTGCTTGCCAGTACACGGTCCAGCACAGTCCATCGCCCCAATCATCTTGTGCATATGCTGGTGGTTGTAATTACTGTGCCAGTTCTGTTTCCAGGCATGTCTTCCATAAGAACCAATGATGAGTGTTGCTGTCAAGCCTGATTCTGTCCACTTCCCACTCGGCTCTCACATAAACAAGTAGGAGCTGCAGCCTAGTCGGGCAACTCCCAATAACCCCCATCTTGCTTGCCCCCTGCCCTGGTTTCCGTATGCACGACAGTATGTACCACAGTCTTGTTCAGTTTGTCTCGCATCCCATTCAGCTTTCATATAGGTCAATGGGCATTAAAGCCTAGTTCAACCTAACCAGCGCACTCATGTTGGCAGATGCTGTTCTGTCTAGCCATTCATGCTTCAGACCTGATTTTCATGCTCTCCAGTGGAAGTGGTAATCCAAAAGGGAGGTGCCCACCATTTTCCTACTGGACCACTCTCACTCCAGGATCATGCAATCTCCAGGTGGTCCTTCAGTTTAACTTGACAGAATTAGCCCTCAGTAGCACCCTCTGCCACCTGATGCTGCCACAAAGGCCAACCAACTCTCTCTGGTCTGTGCTTGCACCAGTAGGAACAATCAGTCTAGCCTGGCCTACCCCTGATCTAGCTTACATGAGGCCCACAGGTGTAATCCTCCCTGGTCTGGTTCACCCCCATTTCAAAATAAGCTCTCCAGTGGGAGTTGTGTTCCATCAAAGAGATCCTCCACATTCTCCCTACCATTTAGCTTATCTTGGATGTGAAAGAATATTTTTTCTTTTTTTATTATTTATTTATTTATTTATTTATTTATTTATTTATTTATTTATTGGGGGCTCCAGCTCCTGCAGGCAGGGGCGCTTTCATTCCAGTCTGTGCTTGTTGCGGGCTGGCCATTCTTTCTACTGGCACTGGGAGCTGCAGTATCAGGCCACCTGGCTGCACTTGTAGATGTTGAACTCCTGGAGCTGCTTCTTGTTCACTGTCCCTCTTATAGTAGGTGCACAGGTTCTCTTCCTCCACCACATCCTCATTGGCGTTGTAGAACTGGGTCATTTTCAGCCTGGGGAACTGCTTGTCTATGGGGCCAGTAGGGAGCTGCTGAATCACAAGTAAATACAGTCTTTGCTTCCACGTTTGCTGGAGGCCTCCTCGGCACAGGGCCATCAGCCTCAAGGCACAAGCTGCAGGATGTCCATGGTCATGGCATTTAGATGCACCACCTTGAAGCCAGCACCAACCTGGTGCTGCCTCCAGCATCTTGTGCAGGAGCATGCAGGATCCCTGCCTTGGTTCTTGTGGAAGGTGTACCCGAATTTCTTAGCAATCTTAGCACCATTTCCTTCTGTATCGATTTCCACGCTGACTTTGAAGGTGTCGACCTCCACCAGCGGGATGTCTTGCTTGTGGACCAGTGTGTACTTCATACTATGCCCAATTTGTTGTTGGTCATGATCGGACCTGTGCTGTCTGCCTGAAGTGCTGTTTCCAAGGAAGACACCAGGCCAAGGCAAGGTGGTGCAGCATCTTGTAGGGACAGGCCCAGGCCCAGGTAGGCTCTTTGCAGGATGAGGCGGGGCAAGGCTTGAACTGCACTGGCACCCTCTGGACCTGACACAAGCTGCTGCCATGTGCACCACCACTCATTTTCTTATTTTTAAAGAGTTATTTATGTTTTATTGGTAAGTCAGATACATAGAGAAAAGGAGCGATAGAGAGGAAAATGTTGCATCCGCTGATTCACTTTCCAAGTGGCTGCAGTGGCCGGAGCTGAGTGCATCCAAAGCCAGGAGCCAGAAGCCTCTTACAGGTCTCCCACTCAGGTGCAGGATCACAAGGCTTTGGGCTGTCCTTGAATGCTTTTGCAGACCACAAGCAGGGAGCTGAATCAGATTCAGTGCCGCTTAGATATGAACTGGTGCCCATAGAGAATTCCAGCACATACAAGGCAAGGACTTTAGCTATGTGAGACTACCACGTTAGACTGTTATTTCATTTATAAAAATAAAAAAGCACTTTGCTGGATACTTTATTCTGCATGACATTTTTTTTTCTTTTAGAATCTAGAATATGTTGCTTCATTTTTTTCTTGCCTGCAGAGTTACTTGTATGGGATCAGCTGTGAAACTAACTGCTATCTTTCTATATATCAATTGATGTTTGTAAGGGTAGATTTAAGGATCTTTCCCCTAGGTTGGTTTGTAGGTGTCACTTGTGACAAGAAATACCTTCCAATTCTGAGACTGTTTACTCTGCCTCCTTCATTTTATTATTGAGACTTTCCACTGAATTTTTAATTTGCTATGTTGCTTCTTTGATTTTCAAGAATTCAGCTTGATTTTGTTTTGTTGCTATTTCCTGTGTGATACACTCCTTAAAGTCCTTGAACTCCGGTATGTGCTTCTCATTGTTGATAAGAAGCTTTATAATGAGTTTTCTTAATTCTCTATCCCTCATTTTCTAAATGTATGCCTAAGCTAACTGTGAGTTTGGCAAAGGCTTTTGCTTCTTTGTAGGAGATACTTCAGTAAAACTCATTTTTGCTTCTTTGTAGGAGATTCTTCAGTACCACTCACCATTTCTCTGTTTGTTATTTTGCTCTTGATCATTTAAATTCTGGTTAGCACATTTTTTTTTCCTTGGGGCAGATTTGTATGCTGTTTTATCCACAGATTCTATCATTCGATTTTACTTATTGTGGTTGATTTATGGTTCTTTGTTTGCAGTCATTCATTCCACTCCCTCTGGCAAGTTTCAGATCTGGGTTCATGTTAGACTTCCACCATTGTCTCCATAGCCCAGCTCCTGGATCACCACTACCTCCATTCATTCTATGATAATGTTGCAATATTGTCTGTACAAACTTTCTCCATGTGCATTTTGAGAAGTTCCCAGGATTGGGGAGATACCAGATGTGTAAATAGCGAGTTTGTTGTTGTTGTTGATCTTGTTGGAATGTGCTTACCGTTAGGTTTGAGGGCCACCCAAATCTATTTTGAGTCATGAGATTCCAAAAGCGGTATTATTTTTGATGTAGGATCAGTGCAATGCCCTGAGCTTAATGAGGTCACTCCCAGCTCAACACATACACAGCTCACTGCTGTCTCTGCAGTCTCAAAGCCTTTGTTACCCTGTACAAAATGATACCTGTAGTGCCACATGTTAAGTTCTCAACCTGATGGGTGTTAAGCATGAGAGCTATTCAGACCAATTTTGGGTAGAACCTGGTTATTGGTGAAGTTCTGTCTGCTGTTGCAGTTCAGATTGCCATTCATTGACTGACACTGGGATATATGGTCTTTTCATTAACGTATCCTTATCCTTGTTGCTTTCTCATGTTCATCAGCCTGCAGCTGCCTTCTGCCATCAATCTGTCCTCTCCTCTTTGCCAGAATGTGCACTCTCTGCTTTACCTTTTCTAATGTGTCTCCATCTGTTTAAATGTGTTCTTACCCTGTTCTGCCAGCTTGATTTCCAGAAACAAATTTTGTATACACTGATTCATTCCTAGTGACTGCAACAGGAAGAGCTGAACTGATCTGAACAATGCTCATATTTGCCAGTGAGAATATAAAGTAGTGAAACCACTGTGAAAAATAATTTTTGTTCCCTCAAATTATTAAGCCTAGAGATACCATGTAATCCAGTGATACTATACTTGCTGATAATCTGAAGAGAACTGAAAGGTATAACTGTAAAATACGTTTTCAGACTCACCTCAGCCAGTCCTGCAAGAGTCCAAAGTATCGACACCTCAAATGTTCTAAAATAAATGAGTTGGTAAAAGAATCATATATGTATATCATGTAATACCATGCAGCAATCAGTATGAGTCATATGCATGTTTCTTCACATACGATGCTAGTTGAAAAAAGTGAAACATCTTAGTCGACATGTTGTTTGATCTTGTTCCTGTGAACTCTCCAGGATGGGCTGATATATCTAAACAGAGCACACGGTGTTGGTTTCCAGGAGTTGAGAGAAGAAAAAAAGTGAAGGAAAGCATTTGTTGGAAGAGGATTTTATCTTGGAGTGATGTGCATATTTGGAATGAAATTGAGGTGTTGATTGTCCAACAGTGTGAGGATTATAAATCCCAGTGGTTGTTCATATTATGATTAAGAAAAAAATAAAATTTTTACTTGAAGTATGGAGTTAGGAGAGAAAAAATATAAAAGAAAGAGAGAGAGAGAATGAGCGAGAGTGTGAGAGTGAGTTTATATCTCATTTTCACTTTCCAAATGGCCTCAGCATCTAAGAGTTTTGTGTGGCCCTATCTGGGAACCTGAAACTCCATTCAGGTTTCCCAACTGGGTGTCATGGGCTCTAGCACTTCAGCTTTCTTCTTTTCCAGGTGTGTAAGTTAGCAAGGAAGAAAACATATCATTTGCTTCAAACATGGCCTGCACCTGGCTAGGTTGACTGAACCAAGACTAGTAAGTCAATGGACAGATCAAGTGTGGCCTTGGTCATTGGAGGTTGTTGAATTGTAAGCTGTGGATGATGTGAACTGTTGCAGGGACTGAAGTGAAGGAGGAACATTACTTGGTGCATGCCTTATATGCTGGTTGACTAGGGGATGGCCTTTATAAGACCAGGCTGGGGTCAAGTAAAAGAAGTTTAAAAATCACTGCAGTAGTCAGTAGGGCAAATCTCCTAGTGCTGCCTTCTTCCACACAACCTGTGATGTCTACATTCCTGTTTAATCGAATTCTTCCATGTGGTCTCTTACTTATTGGAAACCTGATTTTTCTGACTGCAAAATATCAGAAATGTTTGCATCATTGACTTCTCTTCTGATTTCAAAGTTTTAGTGAATTTGTAAGTTAGTACTGAGTTAAAGGTGTGTGTTTTTTTGTTGTTTCTATGGTTATGACCAGTTCCTGAGCATTTGTGTAATCACAGTGAAAGTTTCCTTGGAGATGTCCAACAATGTATTACCTTATACAAGTCTGATGCACTGAACCTGAGCAGGTATGACACTGATTCATTTTGTGGTGACTAAATAAGATGCCATTCTATGGCTTCATTTTTTCCTTTTTCCATATTGTATTGATATTTATTTCAGGACAAGCCATGTCAAAACAAAACAAAAGAGTTAATCCGTGCCTTTAACAATAATATTATATTATAAAAGCACTTTACAATTTCATCCTATCTTTGAATGTGAGTTACGGGTTGGTGGACTAATGATATGTGATAATACGTCTCTATCCAGATCCATAATCGGAGTGCTCTCTGTATAGTACAAGGTGACAATAAGTGAGGAGTGGAAGAGGAGGAAAACAGGAAAATAAGCTTTCCTGTTAAGGGTTTTGTTGCAATGAAGAGATAAGGAATTACAAAGATAGTTTTTTCATCTTTTCATCTTTATACTGGGTTAAGCCATGCTTACAATTATAATCAGCAGCCTTTTTGGAGTTATTACTCAGAAATTTTCTTCCTGCAAACAATATATTTACAAATCAGTTTATTGGCTTACACAGCAATCTCATAATAACTAGAAAAATCAAAGGTGTGCACTCCTAGTACATTTGTTTGTAGTGCTTTAATGGAAATATACATTGTCACGGTGATAAAGCTCTAAGAAAATCCAAAGAGATCTTCACCCAGACACACGGTGCTCAAGTTCTACTCCAATGAAGACAAAGAAGGAATCCTGAGACAAGTACGAAGTAGAGAAAAGATCACATACAGGGGAAAACCCATCAGAATCACTGCTGACTTCTCCGAAGAGACCCTACAAGCAAGGAGAGAATGGACAAAGATCTTCCAAGTCCTGAAACAAAACAACTGTCAACCAAGAATAATCTACCCAGCAAAGATCTCATTTGTATATGAGAACGAAATCAGATACTTCAATAGCAAAGAAAAACTAGAAGAATATGTCTACACAAAACCACCCCTGCAAAGTCTCCTTAGAAATGCGCTAGTCCCGGACAAAAAGGAGGCAAATCACAGACAAAGTTGGCAAATAAGAAGGTCTCCAAACTAAAGGCCGCACAAACAAGACAATTACATAGACAACAACACACACACAACACAAACACATGGCAGGGCAAAATTGCAACCTCTCAATTTTAACTCTCAACACAAATGGTCTAAATTCACCAATCAAAAGACAGAGATTAATAGAATGGATCATCAAACAAGACCCAACCATCTGTTGCCTACAAGAAACGCATCTAACCAGAAAGGATGCAAAGAAACTGAAAGTGAAGGGATGGAAAAAGATATTTCACGCCAATAGACGAGAAAAAAAAGCTGGGGTAGCTATCCTAATTTCAGACGAGATAGATTTCATTCTAACTAACATCAAAAGAGACAGGGAAGGCCATTTATACTGGTGAAAGGAATGATCCATCAAGAAGCAATCACCATCATTAATGTTTATGCACCGAATCTTAATGCACCTAGTTACGTAAAGCGATTACTTACAGACTTAAGGGAAGACATAGATACCCGCACAATTATTGTAGGTGATCTCAACACACCCCTAACAACAATGGACCGGTCTATGAAACAAAAACTCAACAAAGAAACAACAGAGCTCACACAAACAATAGAACAACTGGACTTAGTAGACATATATAGAACTTTTTATCCTAAGGCCACAGACTATACATTCTTCTCAGCGGTGCATGGCACCTTCTCCAGAATCGACCACATGATAGGACATAAAGCGAATCTAAACAACTTCCAAAACATTAGTATCATACCATGTACCCTCTCAGACCACCATGGGATGAAACTGGAAATCAACAACTCAAAACTCCCCAGGAAGTATAGGCACTCTTGGAAATTGAACAATATGCTATTAAACGAACAATGGGTCAGAGAAGAAATTAAAGATGAGATCAAAAAATTTATGGAAACCAATGAAAACTCTGATACAACATTCCAAAACTTGTGGGACACCGCCAAAGCAGTGCTACAAGGTAGATTCATCGCAATCGGAGCCCATGTCCAGGCCCAAGAAAGACGCCAAATACAGGAACTAACCTCACACCTCCAGGATCTGGAAAAACAGCAGCAGAAGAGTCTCACGCACAATAGGAAACAAGAAATCATCAAAACAAGGGAGGAGATAAACCAAATAGAAATCAAAAAAACTATACATAAAATCAACAAATTAAAAAGTGGGTTTTTTGAGAAAATAAACAAAATAGACACTCCACTGGCCCGATTGACCAAAAAAAAAAAAAAAAAAAAAAAACAAGAGAAAGTGAGAATCAACAGCATTAAAGATGAAAAAGGCAACATAACAACAGACACTGCAATCATTAAGAAAATAATTAGAAATTAATACAAAGAACTGTACTCCCACAAATTTGAGGACCACCAAGAAATAGAAAAGTTCTTGGACTCCCACCACTTACCAAAACTCAGTCCGGAGGCAACTGAAGAATTAAATAAACCCATAACCGAGGTAGAGATTGAAACAGTCATCAAGGATCTCCCAACGAAAAAAAGCCCAGGCCCAGACGGCTTCACTACAGAATTCTACAAAACATTCCGAACAGAACTAACCCCAATCCTCTACAAGCTCTTCAAAACAATAGAGGAGGAAGCAACCCTCCCAAACTCATTCTATGAAGCCAACATCACCTTAATCCCAAAACCGGACAGAGAACCATCAGAGAAGGAAAACTACAGACCTATTTCTCTGATGAACATTGATGCTAAAATTCTCAACAAAATCCTAGCCAATAGAATTCAAAAAATCATCAGACAGATCATTCATCCGGATCAAGTAGGATTCATCCCTGGAATGCAGGGATGGTTCAACATTCGGAAATCCATAAATGTTATAAACCATATCCAAAAACTGCAAAACAAGAACCACATAATAGTTTCAATAGATGCAGAAAAAGCTTTCGACAAAATCCAACACCTCTTCATGCTAAAAATCTAGCCAAAGTAGGCATAGATGGGAAAATCCACAACATAATCAAAGCAATTTATGAAAAACCCAACGCCAGTATCATACTGAATGGAGAAAAGCTAGAACCCTTCCCACTGAGATCTGGAACAAGACAAGGGTGCGCTCTATCACCACTGCTATTCAACATAGTCCTAGAGGTACTTGCAGAGGCCATAAGACAAGAAAAAGAAATCAAAGGCATACGTATAGGAAATGAAGAAGTCAAGCTTTCACTATATGCAGATGACATAATCCTATACATAGAAAAACCAGGAGACTCAATACAGAAACTGATAGAACTTATACGAGAGTTTGGCAGAGTGGCGGGGTACAAAATTAACGAACGGAAATCAACAGCCATAGTGTACGCAAATAACACCAAGATGGAAGAAGATCTAACCAACAGGATACCATTCAAAACAGCAGAGAGAAGTATGAAGTATTTGGGAATAAATCTAACCAAAAGCGTAGGAGACCTATTCGAAGAAAACTACAAACTATTTAAAAAGGAAATTGAACAAAACCTCAAAAGATGGAATAACATCCCGTGCTCCTGGATAGGCAAAATCACTATCATTAAAATGTCTATACTACCACAAGCAATATGCATTTTCAACGCAATTCCAATCAAATTGCCCAAAACATTCTTCACGGAACTGGATGCAATGATTCAAAAGTTCATCTGGAAACACAAAAAACCACGAATAGCTAGAACCATCCTGAAAAATAAGAAGTTAGCAGGGGGAATCACAATCCCGGACCTCTGGACATACTATAGAGCAGTGGTTATCAAAACAGCCTGGTACTGGCACAAAGACAGAAAGGAAGATCAATGGAATAGAATAGAAGCACCAAAAGGGAACCCACACAGATACAGCCAATTAATCTTTGACAAAAAGACCAATGACAGTCCAAGCAAGTGGGAAGGCCTCTTTAGTAAATGTTGTTGGGACAACTGGCTGATAGCCTGTAGAAACAAAAAGATAGACCCATATCTATCACCATACACTAAGATCCAATCTACATGGATAAAAGACCTAAACCTACATCCAGAAACCTTCAAACTCCTGCAAGAAAATGTAGGAAATACCCTGCAAGACCTAGGAGTAGGTCCAGACTTTCTAAGAAGGACACCAAAAGCAATAGCAGTTGAGAACAGAATAAACAAATGGGACCTCATCAAACTAAGAAGCTTCTGTACAGCAAGGGAAACAATCAACAAAGTAAAAATGCAACCCACAGAGTGGGAGAAGATCTTTGCACACGATATAGGCGATAGGGGGCTAATTTCCAGGATATACAAAGAACTTCAAAACAACCAAAAAACCAAAACAAACAAGCCACTCAAGAAATGGGCACGGGAAATGGGCAAACATTTCACAAAGGAACAAGTCCAAATGGCAAACAAACATATGAAAAAATGTTCCAGCTCCCTAGCAATAAGGGAAATCCAAATTAAAACATTGATGACGTACCACCTAACACCAGTAAGATTGGCCCACATAAACAAGAACACCAACGACGCTTGCTGGCGAGGATGTGGGAAAAAGGGAACCCTACTCCACTGCTGGTGGAGCTGCAAATTGGTACAGCCTTTATGGAATCAGTCTGGAGAACATTCAAACAACTCAAAATCTGCATACCATATGACCCAGCAATAGCACTCCTAGGAATATATCCAAAACACCTGTTTTACGACAAACCAACATGCATCCCTATGTTCATTGCAGCACAATCAGTAATTGCAAAAACATGGAAGCAACCGAAATGCCCATCAGCAGAAGATTGGATAAGAAAGCTTTGGTTCATCTACTCCATGGAATACTACTCAGCTATTAAAAAAAGCAAAATGCAGTTCTTTGTGGCTAAATGGGGACAACTGGAAACTATAATGCTAAGGGAAATGAGCGAATCCCAAAAGGTTAGATACCACATGTTTGCCTTGATTTAACCTGTAATTTTTGTTTGGTTGTTTATTATTTTTTGAACCTGTCATTGATACTGTCTCAACCCAGATGTTTCGAAGAATGGAACTTGCATTATTTTTAACATATTGTTTACCCAATACTATGTCAATTAATTCCATAATGTTGTATATTGATACTGAGGCCTTGTTGGGGCTTTTAACTGACCGGATCTTTACTCTGTTAGACCTATCTTCAGACCATAGAAGGTCTCCCCAAGAGGCCACCGAACTTATCTGGACTATAAGACGCTGAACTTTATGCTAGGTATGTGTTTGCAAGCAATGAATCTCAACTGAACTTGAACTATGGTTATGCAACAAGGTGGAGGAATCCACCATGGGGGGAGGGGTATGGGAGGGATGGGGGGAATCCCCAGCGCCTATAAAACTGTACCACATAATATAATGTAAGCAACAATAAAAAAAAAGAAATAAATATTACTGAATAAAAGATTAATTGGAGCTTAAATATAAAGCTAATCAGGTGCAACATTTAGAAGATGCTAAAAAATAAGGCATGTGTTTGCACAACATTAAGCTTTATTTCAATACTCTCCTTTCTTTCTTCGATATATACTTTTCTTGATCTGCTTCTAAATGCTTACTAAACAAAATCTGTTTCCATCTTTAATTTGACCTCAATTGTCTGTAATTCTGTTCTTTTGTTGATATCATTATTTCTGCTTGGAATAGTGATTTTGGTTACTGTGCCATATTTAAATTCTTCCACTAGTCCTTCCACTAGGAACTTGAATTGAATTAAGAAAAAAAAAAAGAAATGCATTCAAACTGTATAGTTCAAAAAGGTTGTCTTTTCCCTTCAAACAGAATAACATTACGCTGAGAGTTTTAAAATCTTTAGAGAAATAGATTCATTAGAATTTTATCATTTTTTCGGCAAGGATGGTGCGGAACAGTGGTGGGAGAGAAAAACAAGTAAGAATTTTATGATTTACACTTTAGAATTGAATATTAAAAAAATCTGTTCTGAAGCACTGTGTACCTTTTCTCCACAAACTGTAAGAAAACACGTATGAATGTCTAATTTGATTTCTGCTGGAAATCTATCTTTGGCATGGAGAGCTCAAGGAGGTCAGCTAAGTGCTGCTGTGAGCTTACTGCCTCTTTTCTTTTTTTTTTTTTTTAAGATTTATTTATTTGTATTGGAAAGGCAGATGTACAGTGCGGAGGAGAGTCAGAGAGGAGGATCTCCATCCAATGATTCACTCCCCAAGTGACCGCAATGAATGGTTTTATGCCAATCCGAAACCAAGAGCCAGGGACTTCTTTCCAGGTCTCCCATGCGGGTGCAGGGTCCCAATGCTTTGGGCCATCCTCAACTGCTTTCCCAGGCCAAAGGCAGGGAGCAGGATAGGAAGTGGAGCTGCTGGGATTAGAAACAGCACCAATATCGGATCCTGGATTGTTCAAGGCAAGGACCTTACCCTCTATGCTAGCATGCTGTGCCAGAACTTACTGCTTCTTAACCAAGCCACACTGATACTATTGCTGAAATTTCCATCATTTTGTAGTACATTTTCATAACATTAAAAAAGAAAAAAAAAATAAGAAAATGTATCTAATTTTTACTGAAATATGCTGAAACTTTTGGCTTTTTGTAAAGTTCAAATAATGAAAACAGTTCAACTCCATGAGACTGGCACCAATGATGAGTTGTTATACGTTATTACTGAAGGGGAAAGGGTCAAGCCAATATTCACACTGCAGTCAATGAGCGGAAGTGGGCAAAGCAGTGGGCTTCTAGAGTAGCAGAGTGTAGGTGTGGCCGGTGTTAGCAGGAACAGCATTTGCTGACTGGTTGGTCCTGAGGCTTTTCCAGTTTTATATCAATCATGTCTTCTCTGCTTCTATCCTGGGTGCTTTCCATTCCAGGCAAGCCTGCTGCCTCATGTCAGAAGAGCAGCGTTACATTTACCCTGCTTTTTCACTACTTTCAATAAACATGACATCCAGCTCTTTGGCTTTCCTCTCTCCCTCCTCAGTAGACACTTGCTTCTTGTCAACAAGATCTCTTTTATTTCCTAATAGCATGATGATAACACCACTCTTTTTGTTCTGACACCATCAATCCATTTGTAGTGTGCTGGAAGCAACTGACATTTGTAACATCGTACTCCATTATGGCTGCAGCAGAATTGTGGATGCAACTGAGAATGAGGCTACAGAAACTTTCCTGACCCACATTATATCACACTGTATTCTGACTGTTCAATCCTGCAAACATATTCTTTTTGACTACAAAATCAATGCCAGCTACTCTCTGATAGGTGTTGTCAAAACTATCATAGATGAATCTGATGATCAAGAATGACTTTCCAATGCTCTGTTCCCTCAGGAATACACAGTGGATTCCCGAAATGTTCTTCTGTGAACATGATGTGGCTGGAAGAGCTGCTGAAGCCGCAGCCCAGAAGATCTTCCACACCGATGCCTACTACCACTGGCTGACAGAGAAGAAAAAACATGAGGATAAATTAAAAATGTTAAAAATGTGTGGTTCAGCACAATACCATGGGCATGACCCCTTGGAGGTCAAGGCTTGCAGCCTCCAATGCCTTCCTTTAGAGAAGCCTAACAATGAATGAGTCCCACAACTTGGTGGCTGAGATGGAGAGAGGTTTCAAAAAAATCAGGGCTGTGCTCATGGCTCCGGAGGCAAGTGCCTTTACCTGCCTCAGCACCTAGCATGGACCCAGGCTGCCAGAGACTGAAGGTGGCTAAATGGCATCCTCAGACACATATGGGATCTCTTTCACCCAGTTTCCCAGCTCCCACAGCTGCCACTAATATTGCCATCACTACAGTCCAACCTTCCAAGTGCACAAACCTCTGGCACTGAGCAGGGCAACCCTGGCGCTTGCTTACCACCACTCTGGCTGATGCCGTGGGTGTGTCACTATGGCTTCTTATTTTAACTGCTTGAGGAAATCTCGCTTCCATCTGTTTGATTTCACAATGACAAAGTGCGTAACACCACAGTCTCTTTTCTAATTATCTCCAAGGACTGCAATGAGATGGTGCAATGAGGATTGATTAAGAAAGGGGTGAGACACTTGGTGAGCCATGCAGTGCTGTGGAGAGGCCTAGGAGTTGTCTATCAGGAGATACATTGCTGGAGGCACCAAATCATGAGCAGTAATGATATGGTCCTGCTCGTCCTTTTTCTCTCAATAGCTTCTCTGCAGCGCAAGGAGGGTAGAAAAGTAAACCCTAGCCTTCTCCCAGCCTTTGCAGGCAGGTTTCAATATTAGATTACTGAACAAGATTTCCCATCCCTCAAAAAACCCCTACTGACTAGGAAATTGGATGGTATGTTCTTCTATCCCCTTTGCCCCAAAGAAGAAGTCCTGAGTTGTATATTTAAAGATCTGAGTGTTTTCTGTGCTACCTAAGCTGACATCTGCCACAACCTTGATGGCCAGTGTGGTTGAGGTCCATGTGGACATGTGGCCCAATTCTCTTGTAGTTTTCTGAGATACATAATCTTTACATACATAGTGTTTTTTGTCACACCCATTCTTTTGGATACATTATCTTCCTGTAGAGAGAGAACCAAAGTGAGTGAAATCTAATCACTCTATTGTAGGACTCTGCATGCACACAACACAGCCTGAATTGATGTAGCTCAAGGCAGCCATGGTTCCATCTGGTCCAATCTTCATGAACTTTGTGGCAGCAGAATCCTGGTGGAACACCCACAATGTTCAGTCATGGGGACTGAGACCCTGATAGCTCCTCTCGCTGTGGAAGATGCAATGTTCTCCACAGGGTCACAGAGAAAGGGCATACAGGGTCCAGCAGTATTACCTGACGCAAGCAACCTGTTGAGACACACCGTGACAGAAGCTAGGGACATAACAGAGACTAAGACCAGGCCATGCCCTTGAAATGCTTGTTATGTAAAGAAAGCACAGGTAGAACGGAGAGTAATACTGGAGGGCAGGGAAGACAATGACCCAAATGTGTGTGTGGGGGACTGATGATACTTGGAAGAGAGTGCTTTGTGTGCTCCAGGGTTTTAATGAGGAGTGATGCTACCTGGAGGGCTTTTATTTATGTATGCGGTGTTTGAAGAACAAATAGCTTTCTAGAGGCAAGGTGTCATTCTAGTCTAGTAACATGTCTTAGTGAGAGATGATTGTGTGGATTTCAGATTATGTGAATGTGGACAGATGTCGAGAAGAAGGTAGGTGGGGAGATTTGCTGTCATAGTTGATGGAGGGTTTTGTTTTGTTTTGTTTTGTTTTGATTTAGAATTGATCTGGCACAGAACATGGACTTGACCGAGATGACTGAGGCGTGTCTAAGATTCCTTAACAAATGTCAGGTTGGAGAAAGTCCCAGATTGCGGGCAGGGCATAAGTAAATCCTCTACTCATTGCAGTTCCAGTTACACCTCATTCCCCAGTACATAAGTATTCCAGTCACCTTGACTGGATCACAGCTTATATGGCATGGCAGCTGTGTACTTATAGCCCAGCACGTAGCAGTACACACAGCTGCAGAGAACACTTAGAGGAGGTTGTTGACAATGGACCTGATGCCGGACTTTTCCTTAGAAACCTGGGTTCTCATGGCTACCAGCCTGGTGCTCCTGTATCTGTGAGTAGCTGTGCATTTGAATTCTACTGTAGTTTTGCATCTGGAATGGTAATGAGGCTTGTCTTTCATTCATCTGCTCTGATGGTTAGAAGGGAAGTTGTCAAAGTGCCTTGTGATACCAATATAAATGTAATTGCAGTTTTCAGTGAGACTACTGACCTATCTCGCCCCACCCAGTTCCCAATCTCTTTCTGCATGAAGTGTTAATAGCATCTGTTTCATAGAAAATATGATGGTTGAATCTCAGTTTGACCTATGCTGTGTAGTTAGAATTACGTTGAGATAGGTTATAAACACATGGATTCCAAGTACAGTGGGATCCTCACCAAAGGCCTATACTCCAGAGATTCTGAGGGCAGAAGAGGTTGACTTCCACTGATCTGCAGTGGCTTTACCTTCTGAGTCTGCATCTGCACTGCAGGAGTGAGGGAAATCCTTCTCTGTGCATGTGGTTGGCTCTTGACTTTTTCCTTTCCATTGTCCACGCATCACTGACACACAGCAACGCAGTGCCCCGGATGTCTGCAGAGGCTTAATTCAGTTTTTCCATCCCTCTGTGTCCCTGCCCTGGAACTCCCCTACTGCCACCTGTCTCCTGTGAATTGACTGCTCAGCCTTGCACTAGGTGAAATGGTGATTTTCAGAGAAGAGCAGACCTGGCAGCCATCTGCAACTGTCTTTCCCTTATTCCTCACAGTTTCTAGTAAATTTAACAAGTTAGGAGTAGTATAGAAATTTATTTTCCCTCTAATGTTCTTCTTCAAGTAGCCTCAAGAAACCAGAGCACCACCAAATCCACTTTATATTTTCTTCTCAATTTTTTTATTTTCCTTTTAATATTGTTCATCATTGAGAGAAATCCGTGTTCATACCGGTTCTGATTCTGATTAGGGTGAGAGTTTAAGGCATGACAGAATGTGTGTGTGTGACATATGCTTCAGATTTGTTTGTTTTTGCCCTAGTCTGCAGTGGAGTGGGCATCAGATGCTATTCCTTGATGTCAGACTACCTCAGAACCCCGGGATGGGGATCAGTCCTTTAATGATGCCTTAGAGACCCACAATTGTGGAAGAATGACTCAAGGGAGTTATTTCAGTAGTTTTGATACTTCTGAGAATTTTTTTATTTCATTACTCAAGTATTGAAAAAAAATCTTTCCAAGGTCTGTTGGTTGACAAAGTCCACCTATTGCATCCGCAGACCTAAGAACATGCTTCAATGCTGGGCCAAAATTGTCCAATCTGTTCTGCTTTTCATCCTCTGGTGAGTCAGTTGATAGCCCCTGCTGACCTAGATGAACTTGCTGTCATGACCCTGGTGTGCATCTGGACATGCTTTCCTCCACAGAGGCATCAGTAACTGAGGTAGTACAGTCCAAAACATGTGCTTCAAAGATGAACCATGCATCCTGTGATTTTCCTTGAGGCCAGTGTCTGAATCTGGCAATTTCCTGGGAGTCCCCTAAGAGACCTCATTTTGATTACCTCATTCTTGACTCTTGTGTTTATTTTCCAGTACAGGTGGGCTTTGTCACATGCAGTAGCCAACGCACACACCATACTGTTTGGTTAGTTCCAATTTTACCCTATCCCTTGTGTGAGTTGATGGTGCTGTGATCCAGCCCTACCTTCTGCAAACCAGTGGGTTATGATGACTAAGTGAGGCAACCTCCAAGACCCCCACAAGGACTGCCCACATCCCTGGCATTTGCCATCTTTTGCTGCAGGCTAGCCCTACTCAGTACACATCCCATCTGTCTCTCATAAAGACTTATGGGTGTTGTGGTTTAGGTCAGAATGCCCCACCTCCACATATAGACATGGTTCTTGTACACCAAGGTGAAAGATACAGCCCAGCATGGGAGTGTTCACAGTTCCCAAACCAAGGATGCTCACAGCACTGAATCCTGTGCCTTCCCTGGTGTACTGCTGTCCAGCCTAATATGATTCACAACTAATGCTGGCACCTGTCAGCTGATGCAGCAGTCCAGCTCAGCCTGGCTCATTCCCAGATGAACCCACACACAGTGTCAGCTCTTATTCTGATATCTGAGCATGTGTCCCTTCTATGTAAAATATCACCCTTGTGATCTGCTTCCTCCTTGACTTTACAGATATGGCACCTCTACACATGACCATTTTAAGAAGCTGGGTATTCCTGGGCCAACACCTCTGCCTTTCCTGGGAAATATCATGGGCTACCGCAAGGTGAGCGTCCTTAAACTGCTGCCTTTTGCCGCAGTCCAGCTCCAGCCAAGTTCAGAGCTCAGGAAGGGTGCGTGTAGTCAGCGATAAAGAAATACACAGACACTGTCACTTGGTGTGTTCTCACACAGCTCAAGAAAAAGTTGTCCTTTTAAATTACTCAGACACCTCAAGGGCTTCTACACAAGCAACTGGTTGTTTTATTTTTTTATTTCAAGACTAGGCGGCATGTACAGACATTTAATCATTCTGTCTGTACTTCAGGGCTTAGCAGGTGCCCCTAAAGATAATTCTGCAAAATATTATATTTATATTCTTCAAAGCAAGCCATTATTCATTCTTCAACAGTAGCCATGGAGCAATAGCCAGCACTCTAAGGCCAAGGCACATGCGATTACCTGCTAATCAGCAGTACATTCCTACCACATTTCTATTTCTACAATTTACCCATTATTTAATGGGAAAATAGGTTACAAGGAAAAAAATATAAAATCTAAAACATAAGTTTCAAATGTTAAATCCCCCTACAATTAAAGAGTCTATAACCCCATAAATAATAAAACAATAATCAAAAGCATTTTTCTTTAACAAAAGCATCCTTAATTTCATAGCTAAAAAGTATAAAAGTGGCTGAAACAGTCACATTTTCTGTGCTACAAAAATCAGAAAGAAAGGCTTTGAGATGACAATTACTATATTTATTGCCATAGCAGTTTCAGCTCTCACTCTGATCACTTCCATTACTTTGTAAAATTCTTATTAAGCCATTTCCCAGAAGGCATGCTATATGTCTGGGCCCGATTTCAGGGAAATGGATAGGTACAAAATAAGGTGTCCAAAATTGGCATGGGTTTAATTGTGCTCGTATGCATAGTTAAAGGCCCACTCACCAAGACATTAACAATAATATTAACTCTCAAGCTCACATTGTTGGCAAAAGCCATCTCAAAGGGTCAAACAATGCCTCAATAGATTACAGAATACTTAGCGGGATGCTTGAGTTTCCATGCAGAAGGGTGGTGAGGCTGTGTCAAAATGGTCAGAGAATAATCCTCCAGACCCTGCCAAACACCTGGAAGCCCCCCGGGGACCTGCCAAGCAGGGGAGCTGTTCTCTTCACACCTTAATGTCACCCACACCCACTGCAAGGACCCCAGCTACATTTTCCTCATGTGTTTGCATAGACTGTTGAATTTTATGAGATGAAATTCTTAGAGGAGTAGGTTTGAATTTACCAGCTTTCTGATGGATGTGTGCATCACAATATCCATGATTACACTTGATCAGAAGCTTAGAAGTACAACTGTATCCAGGCCTTGCAAGTAGAACAGAGGTACCCTGTTAGCTGAGCCATCTATGCTACAGCCTACGATATGTATCAGTGTGAATTTAAAGTGAGAAGGCAGGGACAGATATGGGGCACAGATACTCAAATATGGAAGAGACATGACTTAACTCCTGTGCTGGAATGCCTGACCCTGTGCTATTACTATAATATACTAGTGCTGTGTGTAGAACTTGTATCTGTTACTCTTTCCCAGACTGTGTTCCCAAATTGGAAGGTGAGTTTACATGCATTATTTCACCAATGCACTTTCTCCCTCTGGAACATACTCAAGAGTGACATAAATCTGTGAGTACCGAAGAAATTGACTGGTGTTTTTAGTATCTTAAATTTGTCAGAAGTCTAGAAAGTTCATGATATCTAGAGACGTGACTGAATTAATGTTGGGGAAACTCACAGTTTTCCCCAAGTCTCAATTTCCTCATGTATACATGGAGAAAAATACTTGCTGGGGTATGAAATATTTTAATACCACAGAGGCCCCAGGAAATTTCTTCACAATGATAAGGATTACACAGTCTCTGTAGATAAGGTTTAGCAACAGGGTTTCCACAGTATTTAGGGAAAACTAGAAAAATGCCTTTGAATTCTGCACTTCAAATACCATCTCTCTTTTTTTCCCAGGTCTCTCTGAATTGGAGTTTCTGATAATTAAATCATAACATCTTAAGCTTGTAGTGATTTTATTTTTCTTAGTTTGCTTCAACTGGAGATCAAGTTTACTAGTTTTACAATAATAATCACATTTCATTTCATTTCCCTTTCAGGGTGTGTGGGATTTTGAGATGAAATGTTATAAAAAATATGGAAATATTTGGGGGTGAGTATTTGGAAAGCTTCCTTTTTCTGGTGAGGTAACCAAGGTTTGGGGACAAACTTGTGTCTAGCTGCTCCACTTGTGATACAGCACTCTGCTGGCTGCTTGGAAGGCAGTGGAGAATGACTCAAGAACTTGGTGCCCCCTGGCCCTATATTTAAAACTCAGAAGAAGCTCTTGGTCCAATGTTTGCTTCAACTTAATCATGGCCATTGTGTCAATTTGGGAAGTAAACTAGAGGATGGGAAACTTTCCTATTCTTGCATTCCTTCTCTCTGTGTAAAATATACCATTAATAGATCGATTATAAATGAGTGAATAGAATTATTGAGAAAAGAAAGAAGGACTGGAAGGTACAAGTAAATGTGTTGTATATATACTATATATATATGCAATGTATGTTTATATATGTGTATATTAGGGTTAAATATAGGGCATCCTTGTCCATTTCCAGTATTCATTCAGCAGAGAAAGTGGTATAACTGATGTGCTTGGAATATATGAGCAAGTTGGAAAAGATTTTGCCTCTTCTTATATTTTTTTAAAAATTTCAGATCTTGTCTGATCAAACTCTTATAGCTGGTCCAGGGACTTCTGAGGTAACATGGCCTACAAAACTATTGTGATTGGTTGGAAGAACATGAAGCACTGGATCTCCTTTCACTCAATCTTAAATTTGCCTATCAGCCAGCCAGCCAGTCAGGTCATTGTTGGCTGCTGCCACCTTGTGGTTGGTGGTTGCTTTCACTCCCATTAGTACTCATATTTTAGAGCTAGTATGTGCTAGTGTTGATTAAGTAGTTCTGTGCATAGATTTGCTAATCAGGGCCAGATAGTTTTAGCTTGGAAAGGTTGGCCCTCTCCCTAGACTCCTAAGAAGAACAACAGCAAAGTTTCTATGAAATGATATGCAAAGGAAATGAACAGACATTTTTCAAAAGATGAGATACAATAGCTATCAGACATGTGAAAAGATGCTCCGATTCCTCAGCTGTCAGGGAGATACAACTGAAAACCACACTGAGGTACCACCTAACTCCAGTCAGATTTGCCTACATTCAGAACTCTACTAGCAATACCTGCTGGTGCAGGAAAGGATTTGGGGAGAAATGTACCTGCCTTCACTGCTGGTAGGAATATAGACTAGTACAACCAATATGAGAATCAGTATGGAGGATGCTTAGAGAATTCCAGATAAATCTGCCATATGACCCAGATATTCCACTCCTAAGAATATACACAAAGTTAAAGAAAACTGCATGAGAAAGGGAGCTATAATCCTATATTTACAGCAGCACAAGCTATGATAGCAAAGACATGGAAACAATCTAGATGCCTGTTCAAAGAGGAGGGGTTAAAGAAACTGTGGTACATTGACTCCATGGAATATTACTCAGCCATTAAAAAGAATGAAATTAAATAATTAGCAATTAGACATCCCCAACTAGAGAGCATCATCCTCAATTAAATAATGCAATCACAAAAGGAAAAATACCATATGTTCTCTTTAATATAAGGAAACCATCATGCCAATTAGGCATTTGGGTTTTCTTTCTGTCACCCATGCATTGGTAATTCAGTGGTCTGTTGTTTCAACTCTATCATGAAGTGCAAGGACAGAATACAGGAAAATAAAGTAATCTGGCAATTGGCAGTGGGGGTTCATAGAGAGTCTCAGTACAGAGGGAAGTGGCAGTGAAGGTAGAGTAGTGTTGCAGAGAACAGAGAGCACAATAGTGGCTAATGAGTAGAGATCCAGACCCCAGCAACAGACAAGCGCTCAGCAGCAGTCACGGCTAGATTCTTCTGGCTGCCATGTAATTCATCTTACAAATCAGCGCTAAGGAAAAGAATTTGTCAACCAGAATAGCAAGGTCAAAAGGCAAAAGAAAAGACAGAGGCATAATGAATGTTAGTGAAGACTCTTTAGCAAAGGAGAAAAAGATCTGCCCTCCCTCAGAGTTAATAGAGGATTAAATGGAATACACAGAATTCAGAAAACTTATTATACAGTTATTGAATTTCAATGTGAAGCACATGCAGGAGTTCAAGGAGTGTAAATAATATGTTACATAGGAAATTAGCAGTAATTAATCAAATGAAAGCTGATATATCAGAAATAAAGAACACTGGAGCAAATTAAAAAAACAGTAGAGAGTTTCGATAAATCAATTAGATCTAGCAGAAGAATTTCAGAACTAGAAGATATTTCCCATCAGCATGGGAGAACAAACAAAAATCTGGAAAAAGAGCTGAGTCAAACTAAAAGGAATATTGAACAGATCAAAGATACTATTAAGAGGCCCAACAAAAAGTCTTATGGGACTACCAGAAGGTGCAGAATGAGAAGCTGCAATTAAAGGTGTAGTCAACGAATTAATGAATGAAAACATCCCTAATCTTGAGAAAGAATTGGAAAACAAGATACAGGAGGTTAATAGAACTCCCAACAGAGTTGATGAAAAGTGAATGTCACTGTGATACGTGATAAATAAGCACTCCTCAGTCAAATAGAAGCAAAATCCTCAATGTGCAAAGGAAAAAAATTCCAAGTGGCCTATAGAGGAATCCCAGTCCCAATCAGCCACAAGAGAACAGAGTGACATAGCCCAGATTCTAAAAGAAAAAAAAAATTTCTTACCCAGAATAACATATCCTGTAAAAGCTCTTTGTATATGAAACTGAAGTAAAGTCATTCTACAGTAAAAAAAAAAAAAAAAAAATAAAAAAATAAAAAAAAAAAACCACCTCCAAGATTTTGCCTTTTTCAAACCAGCTTTACAGTTGATACTCAAAGATGTCCTTGTGGAAGAAAAAAAGGAATAACAGCTACCAACACCAAAGACAACCGTAGGGAACTTCCCACTAAAATCCTAGAAGCAGACTAAATCAAGCTTCCACTTATGGATAGTAATATTGAAGTAAATTTCCTAAGCTCATCAATCAAACACCACAAATTGTAGGATGCTATTAAACACACACACACACACACACACACACACACACACACACACACACATCTATCTATTGCTTACAGGAGATACATCTCACCAACAAAGATCAGAGGATGGCCCAAGGCTTTGGGACACTGAACCTGCGTGGAGGACCTGGAGGCGGCTCCTGATTTCAGATCAGCATAGCATTGGCCATTGTACTCATTTGGGGAGTGAATCTTTGGACGGAGGATGTTCCTCTCTGTCTCTCCTCTCTATACATCTGCCTTTGCTATAAAAAAAAAAAAAAATCTTAAAAAAAAGCAACAGGAAAGCAATTCCAAGAACGTAGGAAGAAAAAATGAAATAAACAAACAAGGAAGGAAATTACTCAATTAGAAACCAAAAGAACTATACATAAGAACAATAAATCAAAGAGCTGGTTCTTTGGGAAAATCAACAAGATAGACTCCCTACTAGCTCAACAAATCCCCAAAAGGAGGGAGAAAATACACATGAATAGCATCAAAGATGAGAAAGGAGATATAACAACAGATACCTCGGAAATACAACGAATCTTCAGGAAATAATACAAGAAAGTATATGTGAGCAAATCAGAATACCTACAAGAGATGGCTAGATTTTTGGACACATAAAATCCACCAGAATTAAATCAAGAAGCAATTAACAACCTGAATAGATCTATAACATGGACTGAAATTGAATCAGCAGTTAAAGCCATTCCAACCAAGAAAAGTCCTGGACCAGATAGCTTCAATGCTGAATTCTACCAAAAATTTCAAGAGAACTTACCCCAATCCTCCAAGGCTTTTCCAAACAATAAAAGAGAGACAATCCTTTCAAACTCTTTCTATGAAGCCAGCATTAACTTAATAACACAGCCAGGAAGAGAAGGAACAGAAAAAGAACAATAGACAGATATCCTTGATGAACATAGATGCAAAGATCCTCAATGAAATAGTAGCCAAAAGGAAGCAACATCACATCAGGCAGATCATTCACCCAGATCAGGTTGGATTTACCCCAGGTATGCAGGGATGGTTCAACATTCACAATTCACTAAATGAGATACATCACATTGACAATTAAAACATAAATAAATAAAGACCACATGATCATCTCAATAGATGCAGAGAAGGCATTTGATTAAATTCAACACTATTTCCTGCTGAAAACCATAAGCAAGATTGGCACAGAAGGAACATTCTACAACACAATCAAAGCAATTTACCAAAAACCCAATGGAAGCATCATATTAAACGGAGAAAGACTGAAAGCCTTTCCTCCAAAATCTGGAACTAGGCATGGATGTCTAGTGTAACTATTACTCTTCAATATAGTATTGGAAATCCTTGCCTGAGTTGTTAGGCAAGAAAAAGAAATTGAAAGATCCCAAATTGAATGAGGAACTGAAAGGATCTGTATTTGCAGATAACATGTTTCGATAGATAGGAGAGCCAAAACACAGTTGAGACACTATTGCATCTCAGAGCAGACTTTGGCAGGGTAGCAGGATACAAAATAAATGAAGACAAATATGTGGTGCTGTTATATACAAATGGTTGCATGGCTGAGAAATTGTAAGCATTGTTCACTTTAAGATAGCAGAAACCTTAAGTACCTAGGAATTAATCAAATCAAATATGTGGAAGACCTCTAAGATGAAAACAGTTAAAGATTAAAAAGAAAACAGAAGAAAACATGGAGAAATGGAGAAACGTACCGTTTTTCAGAAATGGTAAGATCAACATCATCAAAATGATGTTGCAAAAGAGCCTGGTCTATTCAACAAATGCTGTTGGGACAATTGGATAGTACCATGCATAATTAAGAAGCAAAACCCACACCTGTCATATTATACAAAAATCGGCTCTAAATGGTCAAGGACCAAAATCTACATGCAGAAACCATCAGAACTGTTAAAGGAAAACATTCGAAGCACTCTCCAAGAAACAGGAACAGGGAAAGGCTTCTTAGAAAAACTATTTCATATTTAAATGCATTTTCTTTACTTGCTTTACCTTAATTTTTTGAAGACAGGAGTGTCTTCTGTGCTTGAAATCTTGCTGTATATCTTACTCTAACTTGAACCAGGAAAGGATGTTGCTTTGTGTTGTACAAAAGGGCTGTAACAAACATAATCTCAGGATCAAAGTGTGGTTCCTGGGGTTGGCTGTGCCTGCTGCATCAGGTTGGTCATGTTTAACAATTTCTGTTTCCCTATAATAGATGTTTTCAGGGTCTACAGCCTGTGCTGGTCATCGCTGATCCAGAGATGATAAAAACAGTGCTTGTGAAGGAATGTTACTCTGTCTTCACAAACCGGCGGGTAGGCATTGGGATATTTTTCAAGTTTAAGTATTAATTGTTAGACTTTTGTTCTCAAATATTAGTTATTCACAAAATGATCATGAAAGATTCATGAGTGTTTCATTTTGTTTTTCTGGATGACACTGTGTGCAAGTACAAAATTAGTGAATTTCTCCAGTAGCAGGTAGACAACAAACTGTATTCATATTTCATGTTTCACCTCTCTTTTTCTCTCTCTCTCTCCCTCTGTGTGTTTGCATGTAGTTAACCACATGAGACAGATGTGTAGATGTGTATAGTTAGTAGCACAAAAAGATCAGAACTCTTCCATCAGAAAAAAAAACTCACTTTTACTCTTCTGTTAGAGTGACAATATGTACCGTATCTCTTACTTTTAACAGAATCCTTGTAAGATTTTTTTGCTTTTTATTTAGAGGAGGTCAATTTCTTCATTTTTCCTAAGGTTAATTTTTTTTCAAAGTTGAATGAAATAATATTGAAATTGAAAATATTAAAATTTTTTGATATAGTTTAGTTGGTGCTGGGTTCTCCCTGCTCCCCATCCAAGTTTCATATCCTCTACTTTTTGTTCCCATCTAGTCTCACAATGTGTGTCTTGAATTTTCCCAAGTCCATCATGCTTCCATTGGAGTGTTTCCCAACCCTTTAGTAGACAATGTCCTTTTTATCAGTGTTATTGGTCCTGCCCATAAATGACAAACAACTAGTTCTCATTTTACCTTCATTAGGGCCCTAGGATACAAGCATGAACTCACAACCAAGTGATTGACAGTCTCCTACATGTTTTTGTTCATTGTGCTTTTAATATCACGTCTGAAAATTCTTTGCCTAGCACTTCTGTGTTTTATAATTTATATATATATATTTAATTTAATTATATATATAATTTTTATATATATATATATATAATCTATATTGACTTAGTATTTATGTCAGGTATGAGGTTTAGACTACTGTTAGCTTTTGACTATGTGCTAACTAATTGTTTCAACATTCCTTCACTCACTTCATTGAACTGATTTGTCACCTGTGAAAATCAGGAGTGATTGTGTGAGTCCAAGTTTCATCATCTGTTCTATTGTACTGATCACTCTGACTAATCCTCCAATAATAATAGTGTCTTGGTTATGGCACCTCTATAATAAGCCTTACCATGTAGTGTGAATTCTCCCACTTTATTTTTCAGGACTGCCTTAGCTGTTCATGTTCTTTTGTCTTTCCATACAAATACAAATTTAGGATAGTTCATTTGTCTGCAGCAAAGTGCAGATGAACTGTATTAGAGTCTGTGTCCTTAGAGTTGTGACTATGTCAGTCTATCACCGTAGCATGCCTCTCCATTGTGTTAGGTTTCTTGGATTCCTTTCCTTAACATATTGCTATCAGCATATACTATCTGTCTATCCATCCATCTATCTTTCTCTATGCATATGTGTTAATTCTTTACCTAAACTGCTTATATATATTATGCCTTCATAAGTTTAACAAGAGAGTGATATCATCTGAATTCTGACTGATGGGAATGGTAAAATGTTGAGTTTCTCCATTGCATCATATGTTGACTTAAAGTTTTTTCTTCTACTCTTTTTTTTCTTTGAAAAACAGCATCTTTTTTTTTTTAAATCAAGTTGAGAAAGTGTGCCTGTAATTCTGTGTTTCAATTATTTTCTTGCATAATATTGGAAATGTTCATTTTAAACAACCTATTGCTTTAGAAGATCGAAAAATATTCCTAGAAATTTGGTTGCTTGGCCAATTTCAGGATGGTGTATATAATTCTTTTTTCCTTTTCCTCTTGTGGTAATATTGAGAAAAATGAACTTCCATACAATTACCTTAATTCTTCAGAATAGCAAATAACTTTACTTTATAAAGATGTATTTATTCTTATTTGAAGGGCAGAGTTTTCAGCAATAGAAGTTGAGATGTAGAAGAGGGAAATCTCCCATTCACTGGTTCACTTCATAAACGGCTACAGTGGCCAGAGCTGATTTAACCAAAGCCGAGTTCCAGGAGCTTCTTCTGGGTCTCCCATGTAGATGCAGGGCCCAGATAACTTCATCATTCTTTGCAGTTTCTCCAGGTTATATGCAGGGAGCTGAATCAGAATGCTGATATAGGATGCCAAAGCTAATATAAGTTGCTTGAACTTCAATGAGAGGTTTAGTATGAAATGCCACATGCTGGCCTCACAAGTAAGTATTAGCCTCAGAGATATTATCTCTTAAAAAAAATCATTGTACAAATGTGTAAGTTTTTTGGTTGCATATAATGTAATTTTTTTCATTCTACTGCATAATATTTCAATAAATAAATGTAGAATCAATTGATCAGGTAGTTAACATTTTCAGTCTTTAATTTTGTAAAGAATTTTCATTAAATATACCAAAAATCTATTAATGAAATGGGTGGTGATGGCAGAGAAAGAATGAGAGAGTGTGAAAGAGAGTAAGAGTGAGACTTAGAGCATGAGCATCTATAAATTTGTTAACTCCAAAATTACTGTATTGCCAGAGCTTGGCCCATTTGAAGCTAGGAGCCAGGAGCTTCTTCTGGGTTTTCTGCGTGGTTGCAGGAACCAAAGTGTTTCATTCATCCTCAGTTGCTTTCCTTGGCCATTAGAAGGAACCTGGATCATAATTAGAGCAGTAGGTGCCCTTATTGGGTCCAACTGACACTGTTCCTTCTATTTTCTTATATTTTGTTTAAGCCAGGGCCTATGAATTATTCTCTTTCAGCGTTTCATTCAATAAAAATAATACATTATTGTGAAGTATAGGTGTGCCACTCTAGTATCAATCCCTAAATCTTATTATGACACAGTATTATTGTGCCTGCCTTTCAACACCCTTCTCTGTTTCCTCCTGCAGTCCTTCAAAGCCTGCAGTAATCACTCCTCTGTGTTCAGATGGGTTATAAAACGTATACACATGAAAGAAATATTTGGTGTTTGCTTTTCTGTGTAAGGTTTATTGTGCTTAAGATAACAAGGTCCTGTTCCATCCATTGAGCTGCAAATAACAGGACTTCAGAGTTTAGTTCTTTTTTTTAAACTATAATTTCATTGTCTGGAGGGGATACATACCTCAAAGTGGAACAGCTAAACCTAAATGAAAGGTATTTTTACTTTTTAAGAAAAGTTCTCCTCTTTTATCAGTTGTGTTTCATGTGCATATTTTGTGTATAGAGAGTGAGCAGTGGGATGGAAAACAAAATTGATTCAAATAAACATACAGTTTTTGGGAAACATATGGCCTTCCACCAGCAACTCATTTTTTTTTCTGCTCTATGTTAGAGGATGCTCTAGGATCTTATTTCTGTTTTGTCTCATGGAAGAACAGATTCTCTGATTTATGGCACATTGACTTTTATAGGAAAATGGAAGAAAAATGACTCAGACCATAGCAAATCTAATATCCTATGTGGCTAGGCATTTGGAATAATATTTATTGAGAACATAATCTTAGCATGCCAACTGATATACTTCGAGTAAATACTTTTGAAATGACTGATGTGTCTGTAACAAATATTTACAACAATGATAATCCTTAGAACTTATGCACGATGAAATGTCTTTATTTGAATTCTAGTCTTTTGGACCAGTGGGAGTTATGAAAATTGCCCTCATGAACTCTAAGGATGAAGAATGGAAGAGACTCAGAACACTGTTGTCTCCAGCCTTCACTGCTGTAAAACTCAAGGAGGTAATGTATTAGTGGAGTTTTAAGTAGAAACTTAGCTGAGTCTGGAAACAAGTAGAAAGGAAATCCTAGTGAGTTTGAAGGGGAAAATTCATTGGGCTCAAGGTTCGTCAAAATGTTCTTTTTTTGTGTACGTGACCTAGAAGAGACATTAGATGTTGCTGAAATACCTCTTTTGTGGTAATCCATTCATTTTGACTTGGATATTTATTTTAACTGTGAATTATGTGGTGAATACTTAGACCAATGTCACTCCTGCATGCATTAGAAAACTATTTCCTTATGTCACTTGAGTCTCTGCATCTCACTGTGGCTGGTGTTGTGTGTGTGTGTGTGTGTGCACCTAGATGTTACCCATCATTGTCCATTATGGAGATGTGTTGGTGAAAAACCTGAGTCAGGAAGCAGAGAAAGGCAAGCCCATCAACTTGAAAGAGTAAGTAGTATATATTTGTGGGGTTCAGTGCTCTTTCAGTGCATGGCATGGCTTTGAAATTTCCCTTCTGGAATCCCTAGAGTCAGCACACAACAGCAGGTATGTTGTGTAAACTCCAATGATTCAACCAGGAAGTTTCAGACCCAACTCAAAGGGAGATGGGGACAGATTGGGCCTTCTTTAAATAGAGCATCTAATGGAGTTACTAGCTTGACTGTCACCTTGAGTACTTGAGAGACAAAATTCAAGTGTAGACAGAAGGAACATGATTGTGTCAAAGTTAAAGTTTTGTTTATTATTGTTTTGGTTTATGGTATGGAATAGGGCTGGGGCAGTAGGGGAAGTATTTGGTACATATGGGGAAGCAAGCTCTATGCCAGGAGGGTCCCAGTGTGTGTGCCGGAAGAACTGAAATGCCTTCATGATATTGCTAAGGATAATAGAAAAATGCTAAACTTTGAAGCATGTTTTTAACTTTAAAGTTCTTGAATATGTGGAGAGAGAAGCCCCGGAAAAGCCTTTGGGGTTGACAAAAATAATTTGTTATCTCAAATAAAAATAATTTGTTATTTATGTGTGTATATTTATTTGGTGTGATGAGAGGCCTAGAGTATGTCATATGTTCTGTCTCCTGATCCTAAATATCTGCAAAAACTAGGGATTATGCAAACCAAGAGGTAGGGATTCAATCTAGTTATCACCTGGGTGTTGAATGACACCAATGCATGAGCTGTTCCTTGATGGCTCCAAGAACATGCATTCTGAGGAAGCTGGGGTTTATTAGTGGAGCTGACATTTGTCCTGGGGAATTACACATGGAATACAGCATCTCAAACAGCATCCTAACTGCGCTATTCTGCTCCTCTAGTTAGTATGGGCTAATATTGAATTATTCACGAGTAGACTGTGTAAACTACAAATTCTTGGACAAGCAGGGAGCATATCACATATTATTTAAAGATTTATTTTTATTATTTTTTATTGGAAAGGCAGATATACAGAGAGGAGAGACAGAGAGGAAGATCTTCCGTCCGATGATTCACTCCCCAAGTGAGCCCAACAAGTTCTTCCGGGTCTCCCACGTGAGTGCAGGTTCCCAAAGCTTTGGGCAGTCCTTGACTGCATTCCTGGTCCACTGGCGGGTAGCTGGAAGGGAAGCGGGGCTGCCAGATATAAAACCCGCGCCTATATGGGATCTCAGGCGTGCAAGGCGAGGAACGTAACCATTGCGCCATCGCGCCGGGCCTAGCATATCACATATTTATGAATTCTTTCCAATAGTAGGTTTAAGGGATATTTATTCTTATACTTATTCATGGTTTTCTATGATTTTTATGTTAACTCTAGCTTCAGGGCCACCTCAGATTTTGGTAATGGAAAAGAGGGTGTATTTTAGAGGTTTGTCAATGGATGGAGGGAAGGAGAAATAAAGTTCCTGCAATTTAGAGCAGAGTGTTGATGTTTAGTAATGTGCTAGGGGAAAAACATTTTTCCCAATAGTTTCTGGTGTGAGTCAAGACCTGGACGCATGTCACCTTCTTTTTATTATTATTATTATTATTATTATTATTAATTGCATTGCATTATGTGACACAGTGTTATAGGCACTGGGATATCTCCACCCCTCCCTGAATCCTTTTCCATGGTGGATTTCTCCACCTTGTTGCATTACCACTGTTCAAATTCAGTTGAGATTCTTTCATTGGAAGTATTTGCCGAGTATATAGTCCAGCATCTTATTATCTGGTAGGTTCAATGATTTCTTGGTGAGACCATCTCTGGTCTGAAGGTAAAGCCAGCAAAGTATCATCCCAATCAATTAAAAGCCCCAACATAACATCAACAACAATGTACAGTCTTTTGGCATTAATTGACATGGTATTGAATAACCAATATGTTAATAGGAAAATGCAGATTCTTAATCACATCCTATGACTTTTTCATAGACATTTCAGTTTTGGTTTATATTCAGCCAGGTTCTATACACCTCAAAATGGCTATAGATTTCTATTCAGATGTCTCGTATCTATTCTCATTCTCATTTGATTTCAGAAACTAAGCAGGGTCAGGCCCTGTTACTACTTGGATGGGAAACCACATGTCATCTTCTTGAATCCATTGGAAAGAGTGAGTTATATCCAAGCTGTCCTGCTAAAGCTTAGATCTTACACGCCAGTTACAAACACATATAGCACCCACTTCTGTAATCTATGTTTTTATGGTCTTTAGCTCTGCTTGAGTGTAGATACATGCCTAATATTCCTGGAGTCCCTGCTACCCCTAGGACAAAAACATCTGCACATTTCACCCTTGACACGTTTGAGTGTGAGTAACAGAAGTAATGTTTATTCTGGTGATCTAGGTTGTAGTTTTATTTTTTCAACAAATACCTTTATCTCCATAGTAGAGAGGTGGATATATCCTGTTTGCTGGTCCACCATGTTAGCTATTTCTGAACTCATGCTTGTCCTGCATGTGTGATATGGTGACAAGCTGTTACACTACAATCTTCTGCATGCCAGGATGTGTTAGCATGAAGCTAGATCAGAAATGTGGTCGGCTGGACTTGAACCAGAATTCTGACTGTTGATTGTGTTTACTAATCATTAGCCACTGAGGCCCTATGCCTGTGTCCTGATGTGGTCCAGGAATAGTTTGGCAGTCTACCTGTTGTGCTTGACATGTGCTTTCTCAGCACTTCCTGCTGCATGTGTGGCTCAGGAATGGCAGATAGGTGCTGGTTTTAATTGTTCTTGTCTCTCTCTACAGAATCCTTGGGGCATACAGCATGGATGTGATCACTAGCACATCATTTGGAGTGAACACTGATTCCCTTAGAAACCCAGATGATCCCTTCTTGAAAAATCTCAGGAGGCTAACTAATTATGATATCTTTAGACCTTTACTTTTCTCAGTAAGTAAGTATTGCACTATTTATTCATCTTTGTAAAATATGTCTTACATATTATTAATAAACAATAACATGCCTATTTTAAATGCATAGTTAAGCCATCATTGTTGCCAATTCTAGAACATTTTTGTCACTTCAGTAATTCTGTTCCTTCTCTCATCACTCCTTTCCCCCTGTAGCACTCATCTTTTATCTCCCTAGATTGACTATTTCTTAAACTGTATCCAAATGGAATTGTTACACACAGGTTCCCTTGTGATTGGTTTATTTCAATCATTGTTATGCAGCAAGTAATGTTCCGTTATGTAACTTTCAATCTTTTATCTATCAAGGGATTCACTGGTTTTTGGACATTTGAATTGTTATTGCTTTGGCTTGAAAATTGTGTTCATTTTTTTATTTTAATTTTTTGTTTCAACATCCATTTCAACCTTTTGAATATATTTTCAGTAGTATAATTAGTGGCAATAATTCTATGTTTAGCTAATTCAATTATTCTCAAGTGTTTTTCAGAAATACCTGTATGACTTTGCTTTCTAACCTGGAGTATGTAAGGTTCCAACCCTTTCACTTTCTTGCCAGTGTTTGACTCTTGCATCTTTTCATCTTATAGCCTTTCTATTGGATAGAGGTCATAACCCATGCCGGTTTTAATGTTCATCCTAAATTGATAATTACATAGCCATTATTTATCATTGTCATGCTTTCTTTCGAGAACTGTATACTCAAGTTCATTGCCATTCAATTAAATTATTTTTCCTGTGTATTGAATTGAAAGATTTCCTTATATTGTAGAGAAAAGTCTCTTTACAGGTAAATGGTTTGTAAGATTTTCTCCTGTTCCATAAGTAGTATCTTTCAGCACTCTACACAGTTTCTGTGCAAGGATAAATCATTTTTTGTTTGTTCCACTATTAATATTTTCTAAATAACTTTTTTATCGTATAATACAATTCCATAGGCTCTTGGATTTCCCTTAACTCCTCTATAAATTCCTACCCTGTGAATCCCCCTATATTATGGCAATAGTACAGTTAGTAATAAGCAGTCATAAGTCCAACATTCTGCTATTTAAATGTACCCTGATATTGCAGTGATGGACAATGGCTGAGAGTTTAGGTTTGTGGGTATCTTTTACTCTAATTAGTTGCTGTGAAAGTGCAAATGATTAACGTTTGATGATGTATGATTTTTGCATTTTCCTTTTATTGCTTGTGATTTGATTATCAAGTCTAAGAATCCATTGCCAAATGTGAAGTCATAAACTCAAACCTATTGGCTTTCTGATAGAATCATATATCTTTATATCTGCTGCATTGTAAGTTGATGCATTTTGGGTTTCTAAAAGTTTCTATAATATATATATATAGGAATTTGTGCAGCCAGGACTTGAAGCAGCACCCGTATGTGATGTCTCTGATGCAGAAAGAAACTTAATTTCTCACAACACAGTGCCAGTCCTTGGAGTTAGCTTTGAACAGAATGATAAAAAAGACTCTCTTTTCTTTTTTGACTGTGATTGTCCAATTGTAGCAGCACTAATGGTTGAACTGAATAGGCCTCTCCCTTATATGCAAATAAATCATTCACGTTATTCAGTGCGACAAAGGAAATAAGGATTGCTTCTGGTCTCTGTTTCTTTTATTTTGATATCTGTCTATACTGAAGGTCTTATACTACTGGTTGTGGTGTTATAGCTTTCCATTTGTTGAAACTGGGAATTCTGAGAGTGATTTTCCATCTGTTGAATCCTTCCTCAAATAGCTGTAACATTTGGAGTTGAGCTAATCTAAAGCCAGTAGTCAACATCTTTTTCTGGTCATTGCATAAATTCATGTATTTATTGAAAAGTCAGGTTTACAGAGAGGAGGAGAGAAAGATAGTAAGATTGTCCATGCATTGTTCTACTACCCAATTGGCCATAACAACAGGAGCTGAGCTGAGCCAAAGCCAAGAACCAGGAGCTTCTTTCCTGGATACACATGCAGGTATAGGGTCCCAAGGCATTGGCCCAACTCCACTAGCTTCCCAGGTCACAAGCAAGGATGGGTGTAGGAGCAGTAGGAATATGAACTGGTGTCCAAATTGGATCCTGCCTTATGGAAGGCAAGGATGTTAGCCACTAGGCTATTGTGCCTTGCCCTGATTGAGTCATTTAATCTGCAGATAGATTATTGCTCAGATTGCCACTGCACAGCCCTTGATATCTAATGTTATTATCAGAGTAATATTAGTTCCATAGTATGCATGTGCAGGTATATATTCTTCCAAATTATAAAAATAATAATGTTATTAGTTTATGATACAGTCCCATTAGTTCTGGTATTTCCCCTTCTGCCTCCTAAATTACCTTCCCTTCATTAATATTCCCTATAGTATTATAACAGTATAGTCCATCATAAACAATCCATCATTCTGTTGTTTAAGTGTGTCTTGACATTGTAGGTGTGGACAATGGCAAAGGATCCATCATCCTATTGTCAAGATATTTTTAGCAGTTTCATTGGAAGTTCATCTGTGATTTGAAAGTAGAGTTGAACAAACCATTGCATCTTCATACTATTTATGAAAGTCTCTATGACATAGTCATTATACATGTTCTTCATGGAAAGCCATAAAGCAAAAGCAGTCATATGTGAAAAGGGGTGAATTTACACCATGAAGTCATGAAGTTAAATAACATGCTGCTGAATGACAAATGTGAAATTGATGAAATGAAAAATTAAGTAAAAGCTTTCTGGAAGAAAATTATGCTACTGTATGACCTATGTGTCACTGAATAAATTTGTAGGAAGAAAATGTTTAGAAATAAAATAAAAGCAAAAATATTGTAACTCATGAAATGTGGCCAAAACAGCATTGCAAGGGACATTTATAACAAGAGGTGCTTACAAAAGAATCAAAATATCTCAAAAGAATGATCTTATAAAGTATCTCAAAGATTATTTAAAAAGGAAAATGAACAGGGATTTGGATGTGATGAAGAAAATCACATCAAAATGAATTGAAACTAAAAGACTATAAATTGCATCAGGAAAGAGCAGTTTTTATTTTTTAACATACTTTTAATGATGTTTATATGTTGATTCAAGTAGAAAAGGTTTAGTATCAGAGTAAAATGGGTCAAACCATTCTATTCACATTTTCTTTTCCTTCTTCCTGTATATGGGGGAAGTGGAGAGTAAGGAGAGAAGCCAAATCCGGTGTGCAGACCACCTCAGTACCTGAGCAATGGAGCATGGCACCTGCTGTCATTGTAACATCCTTGATATGGAGCATGCCACAAGGGTTCTGTTCAAGTGGTTTCAATGGTTCTAAAATGCTTTTGATCTCACAGATGCAAAGATGAGGATATCTTTCCAAGCTCCAGTTGTTGACACAGTCCAACTCTAGGTCTCTGTTGGCTCAGAAATGTGTTGTCATGCTTCACTGTAGTAGTTGACCAATTTGACTACCCTCTTTCCACTGCTATGGTACCAGGTGTCCTCTGCAGGCTCCAATGGTCTGACATTTCTACCATGTGCTTTTGGGTATGCTGTCCACAGCTTGGTCAAAGCCACTTGGGAGGCCCAATTGGGACACATGCACTCCACTGAAAATCCACTGATCCTGCTACTCTCCATGGTTGGAATTATGAGTTCAGCAATATTGTTCAGGGAGCTTCATAGCAATCTTTTATATTTGACCTGACTCTTCTGTGTATACCCACCTTTATGGAGTACAAGTTTGTCTTTCACCTATGTCAACTTGGTTAACCTATGTTAGCTATGATTAACATAGGTAACAGATAGGTTACCTATGTTCACACTGGTAATTGTAATTGCTAGGTCAGGTCTATCTCAAGCCTCATTTATTTTTTAATTTAACTATTTATTTATTTTTATTTATTATTATCAGTTTACAATACAGTTCAATCCGCCCTTGGATTTTCCCTAGACCATCCTTTAATCCCACTCCCAGCCAATGAGTTTTTCCATATCATTGCAACAACATTGTTCCTCATAGACTGTCATAAATCCATCATTGTGGACATGACAATTCTAGTGTTCAGCATCCCATCGTCAAGTAGCATCCAACATTTTTACTGGGAGTCCATCCTTGATCTAGATGTGGAGACGCATACTGAACCATATCCTCACATTTGGACTTGTCAGTCTCCACTCCACAGTCAGTATAAATCCTTTAAGTTAAAAGCCAGAACAGCAGGGGCTCAAAACATTCCTCTGCAGCATCAGACAGCAGATGCTAGCACTGCAGGTTAATCTGTAAAGTTAAATTACAAAACTCTCTGAAAAGTGCATGAGCCAAGTGTGAGAGTGGCCTATGAAAGAAAGAGTGGGCACCTCTCTCTTGGATTACCACTCCCACTGGAGAATATGAAAACCAGGACTGGGGCAGGGATGGCTGGACACAATGGCACCCACCAACATGTGTGTGGGCTGGATGGTGGAGCTGCATCGGATGTACTAGGATTTAATGCCCAATGACAAATGAGAGCTGAATGGAATGTGGGAAAGACTGGAGTGGTCTGCTGTAAATACTGCCAAGCCTGGGAAACTAGGGCAGGGCGGGCCTGGTGGGGATTATTGTGGGTTTCTCTGACAATGCTGTGGCACCCACTGTGGTTTAAGTGATCGCCAAATGTGAAGTGGGCAGAATCAAGCTGGAGTGCAAACACCCATTGGTTCCATTCGAAGACAGGGCTGGAAACTGAACCAGCACAGCAATTGCAACTACCATCTGATTGGGGCGATGGACTGTGCTGCACTTGTAGTTGCAAGTATACATGAGAACCTGGTCTAGGATCACCTCAGACAAAAGTTCTTTGGGGATCTCCCCAGTTGAACCACTGGACTCAGAGCCCTATCCACGAAGAGAAGTGCAGGTTTCATGGTGTGCCATGGATTGCAAATTCCAGATCCAATCCTCCTCAGAGGCTTAGAGCAGTGAACAGCAAACTCTGGTGCACATGGAGGATATGGCAGTCTAGCAGAACCTGCAGAGGGTACCTGGCACCACAACAGAGGACAGAATATATCAACTACCCCACCTATATAATGGCAGTGATAAACTGTGCAAATGGAGACTTTAAGGTGGACTATGCCAGCCAGTGGATTCTACAGCAACTTCATCATACTTGGAATGGCAAGAATGGCATCGATTCATAACTGTTGAATTATCAAAGCCACTTAAGCAAGACCCTCAGAGCATGGACCACATTCCGGACCTTGGCTCAAAGGGAGGCTGGTTGAGGCCTCTCTCTTTGTCTGCACCTTTACCCCAGACTTAACGAGAGAGAGAGAGAGAGAGAGAGAGAGAGAGAGAGAGAGAGAGAGAATATGGAAATAATAGACTTATCCACTTTCCTATAACTCTTGAACCCTTGTGCCCTAATTAACCATGTAAAGATTGTCAAGGATAAAGAAGTTTTTTTAAAAAGCCACAGCACAAACAACAGGAAGAAAAAAAAGAAATTTACAATTCCATGAAGCTAAATAACCTGTCACTGGATATGATGGTCTTCATTACACTTACTGTACAATCCCTTAAATGAAAAACCACAAAATATAGTCAACAACAGGATGAAATGAAGAAATTAAAATACCATGAAGTTAAATAACATGATACTGAATGAGTAGCACTTGCTGAAGATACGAAAAAGGAAATAAAGCACCATTCTAAAGAAAATGATACTAATATATGACCAGAGTTAGGGGAGAATTAAATGAGAAAAAGAATGTGTTTCGAAGAAATAAAATAAAAACAATAAAATCCACGAGATCTAGCCTCTAAGGTTCTTTGTTCATGAGATATATCTCCTGTAATTAACAAAAAGACGGGTTTCTCATTTTTATTCCAGTCTACTCTTCCAAGACATCTAATTGATGAGTTAAACCATTTACATTCACAGTTAAAATAAGTGGGTGGCAATTTGGTCCTGTCATTTGAGGAACGGGTTGTTCAATGATTTAAACTTCTGCTCTTATTTTATTGCATTGATCGTCACATTTGTCTTTGGTATTGGTATATGCTATTCCTCTTCTCTGTCAAGAGAACATCTTCAAGTATCATTTATAAGGCTGGTTTGAAAGAGGAATATTCTTTTAAATTTTCTATATTTTGGAAGAATTTTATTTCATTTTTATAGACAAGGGAAGGCTTTGCTGGGAACATTATCCTGGGCTAACAAGTCCTTGTTTTAAAATCTGGACTATGTTGCTGCATTCTGTTCTGGCCTGTAGAGTTTCCTGTGAGTGATCAGGTATGAATTTAATTGCCATCCCTCTGTATGTCAACTGATTCTTTTTTTCATGTTTACCTTTAAGGATCATATCATTAGTTTCTCTTTCTGTATCTTCTGAGACTCTCTTAAGACTATATTTTCAATTGAATAGTTTTTTTTTCTGTTCTTTAATACTTTTTTTCAGCTTAATGCAGCTCTGCATCCAAAATTTTGTTTGCTTCCCCTTGGTGAGAGAAAATATCTTGCAATTCTGAGATTCTTTCTTCTGCTTTCTTCATTCCATTTTGGAAATTCTCCAGTTTGTGTTTCAATTGCTCCATTAAAAATCAGAAATTCCTCATTTCTGATATATCAGCTTTCATTTGAGTCATTGCTGCTATTTCCTTGTAACACATTCCTTACATTCTTAGAACTCCTGCTTTCCATGCTTCTCGTTGTTAAGGTTTATAACAAGTATTTTTCCATGTATTCCTCAGTTAATTCTGAGGTTGGCCAAGGCTTTTGCTCCTCTGCAGGAGTCACTTCAGTCATATTCATTGTACTTTTATCTCTGCTTTTGCACTTTGTCACTGTATTTCTGGTTATTAGATTCTTCTCTTTGAGGCATGTTTCCAGGCTGTGTCCCACACAGGTCTGCAGTTTGATTTTACTTGTTGTGGGTAGTATGCAGTTCTTTGTTTATGGTCGCATATACCACTCCCTCCAGCAAGTTGCAGATATGTGCTCTTGTTTTACACTTCCACCACATTTTGTGTAACCCAACTCCTGGCTCACTACTCTCTGTCTCCTGTGATGATGTACTAATGTTGCAGCGTTTTCTGTACAATGTTTCTCCCATATTCAGTCACATTGTTCTCAGGATTATGGTGTATGTGCAGCTCACTGTTGTCTCTACAGTTTCAAAGCCTTTGTAACATTGTACAAAATGACACCTCATGTGAAACTTGTGGCGTTCTTGATCAGCTGGCCATTAGGTCTGCATGCTACCTGGACCTATTTTGGGAGAAACTTGAAGCATGGTACATTGTTGTAGTTCGCTGAGCCAGAAATGAGTTCACTTTCAACTTAGTTCATGTGCAGTTCTGTCCTATATCTATTTTCTCCCTACACAAGAAGGCACCCAATTGAGCTCTGGTGGGGTTAAGCTCTGATATCTGCCCTGTTCCCACACTACCTGTTTGGAATCTGATGCTCTGTTTCTGCTCTTGGTCAAAGCAAAAATGACAGCAGATTGGGCAATTCTTTGTCTAGGTTCACTTTCTGAGTTCTCAAACAACAATCATTTGCACATGTTTCCTCCTGGAGTTCCAGCTCCTGATGCAGTTCACGTAGCCATTTGCTTAATGTCATTGGTGTATTTGTTCAATGAGGTACCACACCATTGTCTTCGCTACTTTTCTGTGTCCCTCAGTCTCCAAGTTTCCCTCTGTTGTTGCTGTGTTCTTTTTTATTTCCTTGAAGATGCACTCTGTGCTTGACCTGGATAATATTTCTCCATTTAAAAGTGTCCTTCTGCTGCTACACATACTGTCAAACCATGGTAGGAGGCAGGCCTGGTGGGGGTTATTGTGGGTTGCTCCAACTAGGCTACAGCTCCCACTAGTTTATGCCAGGGCTGAGTATGTGCTGGGCAGAACCAAGATGGACTGAAACATCCATTGGTTCCAGTGAAATCAGGGCTGAAAACAGAACCAACCCAGCGACTGCAACCACCAGCTGATCAGGGAGATGGACTGTGCTGGGCTGTGTACTTGCTAGTACATTCAAGAATATGGTTTGAGAACACCTCAGACAAAGTTTCTTTGGAGATCTCCCCAATCAAAATGCTGGACTTAGAGCCCTAACCAAGAAAAGAGAGAAGACAGAACAGGTCAATCAACCATCTCAGCTATACATTGGCAGTGAAATACGGCGCAAAGAGACACTCTATGATGGACTATGTCAATCAGTGGGTTCTGCAAAGACCTCATACTGCTTGGAGTGGCAATATTGGCAGTGATTCATAACTGGTGAACTATCACACCACTTGAGCAAGAATCTCAGAAGATGCTCTACATCTCACACTTGGGGTGAGTGGGAAATTGGGTGGGCCTTCTCCCTTAATATCCCCCATTAAACTTGAAGGAAACAATATGGAAATAATAGTCCTACCCACTTTCCTATAGCCCTTGAACCTTTTTTACCCTAATTAACTAAGTAAAAATTGTCAAAAATATAATAAAAAATAAGTGTCCTTACATCAGCATGATTATCTTTAGCCCCATTGCTTACATAAAAGTATAGGTGCTGCATCCCACCCTGACACTGTCCTCCACATAGTCTACCCTCATGTACAGCTTTGAGAACTACAGTCCAGTCAGAGGTACCCCCTCCCAAAGCTTCCATATTCAGAAGATTGGTCTGATCTGTCATCCTTCCCCTTTAACTGTCATTCACATAATTGGGCACTGAAACCTAATTCATCCCAGTTGACTCCACTCTCCATCCCACACTCTTGCCAGTGGGTACCAATACATGTCATGGCAGGCCTGCACGCGGTCCTGGTTCTCATGAACAAGCCATTGTTTAAAGAAGTTGAGCAAAACAATGTTTTACTCAGTCTAGCAAGAAATGCAAGAGAGAAAACCAAGTAAAATTAGAGATGAAAAAGAAAAGATCCTAGGAAACAAATTAGTTGATCTCTTTCAGAAGATTGGATACTTTGATCAATATGAGGTATTCTTCTTTGCTTTAAAAGTTTTTCATGTCAATACCAACTTGCTTTTTACTTTTCCTTAGCTTTGAATATGTTTTTGCATCCTTTTACTTTCAGATTCTTCATATCTTTGTTGGTGAGATGAGTCTCCTGTAGGAACCAGATAGATTTTTTTAAAATCTAGTTCTCTAATCTATAACACTTGATTAATGAATTTAATCCATCTCCATTCAGGGTTAATATGAATAGGTAATAATTTGGTCCTGATATTTTAGAAAGGGTGCTATTCACTTAGTCTTCTGTTGTGCTTTTAATGGGACATTCTCCACTTCTATCTTTGCTTTTTTGGGTGCTATTCCTCTTCATTATCAAGAGAATATCTTTAAGTATAATTTTGGTGCAATTCTGAAGAGGAAATTCTTTGAGTTTTTCTTTTATGTGAAAATGTTTTACTTCATTTTAAAGACAAAGGAAAGTTTTTTTGGGAAATTTCTTTTGGTCTGACAATGATTTCCTTTTGTTATACATAACATGTCACTCAATTCTCAATGAATTACCTGATTATCTTCAAGTGCACTTTTAAGGGCATCTTCATTGTTTTTATTTAGCTGAAGTGGTCTTGATTTTCATGTCATAGCAAGGATTTCATTGGTAAAACTTATTGGGAGTTCTCTGCCCCTTATTTTATATTTCCCCAATTCTTTCCCCAAATTAGGGAAGTTTTTCTTTCTTATTCCGCTGCATACATTTTTAAAGCCCAGCTTCTTTTTCTGTGTCTTTTGAAGTTTGCATAATTCTTACATTTGCACTTTTAATACCGTCCCTTAATTCTTAAATGGCTTTGTTAGCTTGATTCATCTTCCAGCCTTTTGGTTTTTCTCCCATTTTTGAAAATAATATCTTCCAATTCAGAGATTACTTTCTTCTTTGAGGGTGCCAATTAATTTTTAATTTGCTCCATTGTGCCTTTTATTTGTAATTATTGACTTAATTTTATTTCAGTGTTGCTATATGCTGTGTGATACATTCTTTAAATTCCTTAGAGTCCTGTGTGTGTTTCTCATTGTTTTTAAGAAGTTTTATAACAAGTCTTAAACAGAATTTTTGGAAATTTTTTTTTTGATTATTTGTACATTATTGATTATGGTGGGAATGGGCAAGGGTTAGAGGAATGAGAATGAGATCATTAGATCCAAAATCTCATTTTTGCTTCTTTTTGTGGGTAAAGGGGGAAATAAGGGGAGAAGCCACACCCATCCCCTCAAGTACCTCTGTTCCCTGGAATGGGAGATGGACACAATGCCATCCCAGAATCCATGATGTAAGGCATGCTCTTAGGGTCCTGTTTAAGTGGCTTTGATAGCTCAGTAGTTTTGAATTACTGCCGATCTTGCCATTTCAAGCACAGTGAAATCCCTTCAGAGCTCACTGGTTGACAATGAATTAAAGTTTGCCCAGCTATTCACTTCCAACACTTTTCTAGGGTAGTTGATCAATTTGTTTCTGTCCTCCATTTTATTTTGTGGTACCAGCTACCCTCTGAAGACTCCAATACACTGCCATATTCCCCATGTGTATCTGGATATGCTGTTTACTGTTCCATCTAATCGACTGAGGAAACCCAGCTCTGACACATGCCCTCCATGTTCAGATCATGGAGCCTACAATTCTCCCTGTGTTTGGAGTTCTGAGTGTAGCAGTCATGTGTGGGGATCCCCAAAGCACCAACATCTGAGGTGATTTTGGACCTGATTCTTGGGTTTGCTTGCCAATACAAGGTCAGGCACAATCCATCTCCCAAATCAGCCCACATGCAAATTGGTAATTACAAATGCTGAGTCAGTTCTTTCTCCAGCCTCATTTCCTATGCAAACCAATGGGTGTTTCAGCCCAACCTAATCCTGCTCACTACACATTCATTCTTCATGTAAAGCAGCAGAGCTGCAACGTAGTCAAAGCAACACCCAACAATCCACAGCAGGCCTGCCCCATGACCTTGCTTGCCATTATAAACAGGCAACAGACCAGTTTGCCCCACAACCTGTTTAGCTCTCATACATCTCAATTGGCCCTGAAGCCTGATTCAATCAAACCAGCCCCACTATCGAGCCGAAACACATGCTGGTGGTTGTCACTCTATCTAGCCATACTTGCCCCACTCCTGTTTTATATGCCCTTCGATGGGAGTGCTACCCAGAAGGGAGGTTCTCAATGTTTCCCTTTTGCACCCACTCCTATACCCAGATATTCAATTCTCCAAGTGGTTCTACAGTTTAGCTCGACAGAATTCACCCCTGTTGCCAGCACCTGACAGCTGATTCTGCAGAAAAGCCCAACCATCCGCAACCACTCTGGCTTAAGCATGTGTAAGTGGATACAGTTAGCCTAGCCTGGCTTCTCCCTAAACCAGTTCATATGCAGGCTAATAAGTGTTCTCCTACTGGGCTTACACCTCTTCCCTCTGGGTCTCATGTGTGCTGGTTGGGTGATTCATCCCAATCTAGCATGGGCCCATCCCATTGGCATTTGCTGGTGGGTGCTCTAGCCTGGCTCAGCCATGCTTATCTCCAGTTCAAGCTCTCAATGGAGTAGGCTACGACCTAGCCCAGCCCAGGGATTGTGGCTCAGCTCTACCCAAACTACACTGTATTGTGGTGCTCAGATTGGCCAGTGGGTGATATGAACTGGCCCATCCTGGCTTGCCCCAGACTTGAGCCAAACATTGTGCTGGTGGGTACTGTAACCTTGTCTAATCTGGGCTGTTTCCTGCCTTGATTCTTGCACTCACCTGCAGGGACTGTATAGAAACAGAGCAGTTTACCAAACTCCTCCATCAAAAACTATCCCAGTGCCAGGTCTCTCACACACTTGTGGGTCAAAGACCTGCCGCCATGACCCACATCCAGACCCTGCAGGAACAGTGTCCTCTCCTAACCAGCCCTCACACATTTGGGTTCTTATTGTTGGGTGTTTCAACTCAGTAAAGCCTGGTCCTCACCCAGGCACAGCTTACACATGGCTCAGCAGGATCATAGACCTAGCCCAGCCTTTTCTTCACCAACCTTGGTTCACATGATTATGGGTAGCTGCTGGATTATAGCCTGGTATGTCTCACCCCATACACGGTTCACACCCATGCCAAGGTACTTTGTTGCCATGTCTAGAGGAGATCATAGACCCCTCCATCTTCACACCCATCAGTTGGAACCCCCACCCAGCTTGGGTTTCCCCTTAGATCCTCAACCAGCCCTGTTTTTAGCCAATGATTACGCACATGCCAGTGGTTGCTCTGCCCTAGTTTGGCATAGCTCCTCCCCTATCTGCCTCATGCCAACTGTTAGATATGAGAGTCAAACCTGGCATGATCTCCACTCCAGCATGGTTTCTGCACTTGCTAGTGTGCTAAGGTTTGCTTGGCTTTGCCGTTCCACCCCATTCCAAAACCAACATACATTTGCCAGTAAGTGGAGCTACGTTGTCAAGCCTGTCCATTACCTGGGCCTGAACCATAGTTCACTAACAGGAACTATGGCCAATCAGAGAAGTTTTCAGAGTTCTCTTACCTGGTTCAGTCCCAGACATAGATCTCACATATGCCAAGTGGTGCAGATCCATAGCTCATAGCATGCCATTTCACCAAGCCTATGTATGAGCCAGTTCATATGTTGGCCTAGTCTGTCCCATGCTCTGATTTAAGGTGCACATACAGGTGCTGCAGCCTGAATCTGAGCTTTCTGGTCCAAACCCCAGTACCCATGAATGTCGGCAAATTCCATTTCATGCCTAGTTCAGCACATCACTAACTCAACCCTTAAGCTATCCAATAAGACTTGTGATTCCACAGGATAAGGCCCATATATTCTCCACAACATCTACCCCGGGCCTGGTTCTCTTGTGTGTTCATTAGTTCATGGGCAAACCTAACATTCCATGTACCCTATGCTGACCCACACTGTCACATACTGTGACCTAATCCTGCAGGTATGCCCCTAGGTTTTGTGTTTTGTGTGGGTTTGTAGTGGTCAGCAGTGTTTCTTGCTAACAAGTCCAACTCAAGGTTTCCATTTGGGAGTGCATCGGTCAGATGCATAAATGCCCTCTGACATCTCCCCTCCATACCGCCAGCTCTCAGGCTGCTTGCTTACTTTCAAGTACAGTGGCCTTGTTACTGGGAGTTCCTCAGGAATAATTATTTGCAAAACACTCCCTGAGCTGACATCCGTTTCCCATGGCCCAACACCCCCTTTCCTAATGAATCCACAATCCTTGTGTTCAATAGTGAATGGGTTCATGAGCCCAGCTTTTGCAAGCATAGTCATTGGTTTACTGATCCAGACCTCGGCCTCCCCACCAAAGTCCAATATCCTAGTGTATTTGCTGATCTGTTTCTTTAATCCTCCATGCACCCAAGATCCAAGATTAAAATTCTCAAGACCTGGTCCACCAGCACACCATGGCAGCACGCTGTCCTGGGGCTCTGCTTCCTCTTCTCCTCACCTCACCCAACAACAAGCACATGGGGAATTCCCCAGGTTTGCTTACCTGCTTAGATGTGAGTTCTCAGGTCCACACATGCCCCACTGTTGCTATGTACACCCCAAGCCCACATCCTCCGGATCCCATGAGCTAACACACTCCCCTACTCTTACTGCCTCCCCCATTTCAGCAAGGGAGTGCCTTTTTAAAACAGTCTTTATCCCCTATTTCCTCAATGTATTCCTCAGTTTGCTTTATGGCTGAAAAGTGGATTTTGCATCTTTGGGAGGGAGGGAGGCAATAGTAATATTCATTGTCCCCGTCTTTTCTTTTGCTCTTGGTCATTGTACTTCTGGTTAGATTTCTCTTAGGCTGGTTTCTAAGCTTTACCACCATAGGTCTGCAGTTCATTTTAAGGAATGTGTTCAATACCCTGTTCTTCATTTGAAGTCACTGGTGCCATTCTCTTTGGTGAGTTTCAGTCCAAGGCCTTTGTGATTGCTAAAATGAAGGAAAGACCATTGATGTTCCATTCTTGTAATGGCCTCTGTGTGTGGTTGTGTCATTATTACTCAGTGTTTGCTCAGGAAGTCTAAAGAAAAATGCTGAAGCATGGTTTCTTGTTGAGAGCCCAAGGACTTTTACTCATCTGATAGGGAAATTGTATTTGTGCCACATAAATTTTGCTTTACATTAGGATTTCTTTATTGTTTCTTTTTCCTATAGCACTCTTTCCTTTCCTCACCCCAGTATATGAAGCATTGAATATCAGTAGGTATCCCAGAGATGTTATAGATTTTTTGAAAACCTCCGTTGAGAAGATGAAAGATGATCGCCTCAAAGATAAGAAAAAGGTAAATCTGATGTTATTTGCATGAGGATGTTCTGTTTGTCCCTTGTTTTGGGGCTGTAAATATATGATCATTTTGAGGCATAGTATTGAAATGATGACTCAGGCCACTCCAGTCAGACCTCTCAGTTTGAGTGGGGTCTCCTCAGAGAGCAGCTGCAGCGCTGAGCTCCTCATGGACTTCTGACAGAGGGTTGTATTATCTTTGACCATTATCTTTCAGCACCAAGTGGATTTACTGCAACTGATGATTAACTCCCAGAATTCCAAAGAAGTTGATTCCTACAAAGGTAACCAAGAATGTATAGGAAGCTCTGATGCAGGAATGGCTGTGTCATACATAGACCTATTTTCAGAATTTGACAAGCTTCCATGTTGTCTTGCATAATTGTTGCTGGAAAATTGTATTTTTAATGAGCTCCCAGGTGCTGTTCATCCTTGGACTGCATTCTGAATGCCACACGTTTATCTGTATTCCATTCTTGTCCCCTTAATTTAACTCACATATGTTTAGATGAATCATCCCTTACTTTTCATATGATAAAGCCTTGGTGTTTTACACTTAGTATTTTCACATATTTTAAGTAGAATACAATATATTTCCTTCAAGGAGAAGGCTATCCCATATTATCCAAGTGGTGTACTTGTTGCACTGTGCATAAGTGACAGAGACACTTTCTCCTGCATTCACCCACTGAGAAAGTGATGAGGATGTTGTAATGAAAAGAGAATAATGGAGCATGTGATAGACTGTCATAAGTCAAGCATTTTTTTTTTTCTGGCTCTGTGTGGATATCATTTTCTTAAACAAACAAACAAACAAAAAAGGTCTATTGGCAATACACACCAGATTTAAAGAGTGAAGCAGACAGAAAAATCCTCATTCCACTGGTTCACTCTCAGATGGCCACAATGGTTAGAGATCAACCGATCTGAAACTGGGAGCCAAGAGATTTTCCCCTCACCCCCATGCAGGTGCATGGGCTCTTGTCTCTGACCATTCTCTATTGCTCTCCCAGGCTGTAAGCAGAGAGCTGGATGGGAAGTAGAACAACTGGGAGATGTACTGGCATACACATGTGATGCTGGTAATGGAAGGTAGAGCATTAATCAATTGAGCCAGTGTGCTGGGTCCTTATACATTTTTTTTTTCTACAAGAATTTTGAAATTTAATGTGAAAATTTTGTTTCTTTAAACATTCATTTATTTAAAATAAGCGTTACAGAAGGAACTGTAGAGTGAGTATTCTACCTTTACTGGTTGATTCCACACATGGCGGCCAAAGCAGGAATAATCCTGGAGCCTGAATGTCCATTGAAAACACTTTAGCATGTCAGGGATCCAAGTAGTGGAGTCATCATTTTTCCATCCCAGAATTATTAACAGAATGCGGGATTGGAATTGGAAACCTGGACTTGAATCCAGCAGGCATATCCAATGCTTACATTTGTGTACTATAACATCTGTTTGCATGTGACTTATAGTGATCTACTTCACCTAAAATGTTTTTCTTCTCTTTTTAGCTCTGACTGATACAGAACTTGTAGCCCAGTCAATCGTCTTTCTTTCTGCTGGCTATGAGACCACTAGCAATGCTCTTTCTTTCATCATGTATTTATTGGCCACTCACTCTGATGTCCAGCAGAAACTGCAACAGGAGGTTGATTCAGCTTTTTCCAATAAGGTAAGTGAGTGAGGGAGTACGTGAGTGAGTGAGGGAGTGATACTTGGGATGGGTGAACTGTGTGGCAGGGGTTAGTGTCTTGATAGAATGCCTCGACAACACTATTCAGGGGACTGCTTGCAAAGTGTGTGGTGAGGATACTTCATTGACAAATAAAGGGGTAAGCTAAAAAGAAAATCACATAGAGAAACAAGGCAAAAGCTGCAATTCACTGAATTATGATATCTTTGAGAATGATCTTTGGTCTTATGTGTGTTTTACAAGAATCCACAGTGGCACCTAGTAGGAGTCTTTGCTACTCAAGTCTGAGGTCACTTGCTCTGCTTCCATTGGCTGGATACTGTCTGGTTGAGTTTTTGTGTGAATAAGGCTGACCTGGGCTGGTCTGGATGGGCATGGGGATGCAGACTCTGCTCTTCTTCCTGCCATTCTCATTCTCCAAACACACCACCAGTGTTAAAGAAGACAATAGATGATCCAGCATGTCTGCTCTTGATTGTAAAGAAGCATGGAATCTAGTGTGGTGTGCCTGTTTTACGTCCAGATAAACACCAGGATCACCTTCTAGTTTGCAGTTGAGGACTGAAGTTATGCTTGAGGAACTATTCCAGAAACAGTATGCAGAGAAGAGGTGCTTTCCTATCTGAATAGAACTCTCACTTGACCTGAATTTGTTGCCACATTTACATGAATTGAAAAAAAAATTGGGGGGCATTAATAGGTCCATATTTTCAAATAAAAGGTTTCTTTTTCTGTTGTTTCTTTTGAGAGTCAAATGTACAGATACTGGACACTATGCAAGGCACATGCTTGCATTGAAAGAAACAAGACTAGATTTGAACAGTAACACTGCAATAAGGTGGAGCAATCGACCATTGGTGGAGGGCAAGCGGTGGGAAGGGAGAACATCAGAGCCCATGAAACGTTGTTATAAAATTAAATGCAATAAAAAGTATATGTAAAAAACGTACAGAAAGAGAAAAAGAGGAGGGACAGAAAAAATCTTGCATTTTCTGGTCACTCTGCCTATGTCCGCAGTGACCAGTGTGGCATCAGGATGAAGCCAGACAGTGTAAGGGGTTTTCTCCTTTTCACACATCCTATTTTGTTGGCAATGTTGTATCCTCTTTTTGAAGGGTGATATTAACTTTGCATGTTTTTGTTGAGCGCAGTGTTCTACTCTGTTCATCTCTACTTTTCAATATTTTTTATGGAAAGCCATATATGTAAGTAGGAAGAGAGACAGAGAGGAAAATCTTATGTCTGATGGTTCACTCCCCACGTGGCTGCAACAAACAGATTCGAGCCAATACGAACCAAGGAGCCAGGAACTTCTTCTGGCTCTCCCATCTGGGATCAGGGTCCCAAGGTTATGGGCCATCCTCAACTGCTTTTGCAGACCATATGCAGAGAACATAATGAGAGTGAGGCCACTGCTTTAGATCCGACACCCATATCAGATTCTGGTGGGTGCAAGGTGAATTCTTTAGCCACTAAGCAACCATGGTATGCAAATATTTATCTCTTTCATACACATGAGACAGCATGAGTATTATAAGGACACATTGAGGTTTTCTGGCCCTGGTTAGGAGTTTGTCCTTAAAATGCCCTAGTTCACATCTACTTACCACATCTGAATGCACTGCCTGTTGAGCAGGATGAAGGACACAACTGTTTTAATTTCTAATCTCATTTTCTCCAAATCTGTTTCTTTCTTCCCAGGCACTTGTCACATATGATGTCATCATGCAGATGGAATATCTGGATATGGTGGTGAATGAAAGTCTCAGATTATATCCAATTTCTAGCAGATTTGAGAGAGTCTGTAAGAAAGACTTCAAAATCAATGGAGTATTCATTCCCAAAGGGACAGTTGTGGTAATTCCGGTCTATGCCCTTCACTATGATCCGAAGTTGTGGCCAGAGCCTTATGAATTCTGCCCTGAAAGGTAGAGGAAAACACCTTGAATCAGGCTGGTTTAAGCATATCTCTGTCTTTGAGTAAACAAAGAACTTGTGATAGCAGAATCATTACTTTTGTAATTTTACTTTTTATTATCATTTTATGATTTTCATAATTTTATATCTTTTTATCATTATCAGTGTATGAAACAGTTCCCTAAGCCCTTAGGATTTCCCTTATCTGCTCCCCAAAGCCTGCCCCCTCACTGAATTCCCCTATATCATTACTATAGTATAGTTCTTCACACATAGTCATATGTCTACCATTGCGGACATGGACAATGGCAGAGAATCCAGCATCTAATCTCAAGATATATTAAATATTTTCATGGAGAATTGAACTTTATCTGGAAGTAAAGATGCATACTGCATTGTATCTTCTCATCTGGGTATGATAGACTCCATTATATAGTTACTGTGCATCCGCTTAAATGAAAAGCTACAAAACAAAATCAACAACAGGAAGAAAAATAGAAATTTGCAACAGGAATTTAGAAACCTGCTATTAGATATGATAGTCTCTGTTACACAGTTACCATATGCCCCTCAAATGAAAAGTCACAAAACAAAACAAAATCAACAACAGGAAGAAAACAAAGGAAATTCAAAATACCATGAAGTTGAATAGCATGCTGCTAGACATGACAGTCTCCATTACAGTTACTATATGTCCCGTAAGTGAACCACCAGAAAACAAAACTAACAACAGGAAGTAGAAAAGAAATCAGCAATGCCATGAAGTCAAATAACATGTGACTGAATGAATAATGTGTTGGTGAAGAAATGAAAAAGGAAATCAAGAACCTTCTTGAAGAAAATCATGCTACTGTATGATCTATGATTCATTGAAGAATTCAATCAGAAAAAAAGTGTTTTGTACAGATGAAACTAAAAACAAAAAATCAAAATCAATGAGATACAGTTTTTGCTGATCTTTATTGGTGAAACGTGTCTCCCGTGGGCAACAAATAAATGGGCTTTGTTTTTAATCCACTCTACTAATCTATGATGTTTGATTGATGTGTTTCAGATGTTGACATTCAGGATTAATATGAACGGATAGGACTTTGGTCCTGTCATTTAACAATGAGTTTTTGGGGCCTGGTGGAGTGTCCTAGTGTCTAAAGTCCACGCCTTGAACATGCCAGGATTCCATACGGGTGCCAGTTCTAATACCTGCAGCTCCACTTCCCATCCAGCTCCCTGCTTGTGGCCTGGAAAAGTAGTCGAGGATGGCCCATTGCTTTGGGACCCTGCACCCATATGGGATACCTGGAAGAAGTTCCTGGATCCTGGCTTCGGACAGGCATGGCATCAGCCATTGCCCTCACTTGGGGAGTGTATCATCAGATGGAAGATCTTCCTCTCTGTCTCTCCTCCTCTCTGTGTATCTCACTTCCCAATAAATAAATAATACTTTTTTTAAAAAAAATGAGTTGTTCATTGATTTAAACTTTTGTTGTTATTTTGCTGAGATGTTCTCGCATTTGTCTTTGGTTTTGATTGGTGATATTCCTTCTCTGACAGGAGAACATCTTAAAGTATCATTCATAAGGCAGGTTTAGAGGCATGTTCTCTTAACTTTTCTTTATTGCGTAAGAATTTTATTTCATTTTCAAACCCAAAGGAAAGTTTTACTGACAATATTTTGCTTTGAGAATCTGGAATATGTCATTTCATTCTCTTCTTGCCTGTAGAGATTCCTGTGAGAGGTCTCTTGTGAATTTAATACGTATTCCATTACATTTCAGTTGATTTTTGTTTTTTTATTCACACATATAAGGATTTTTTTTTTATGTCCAATTGAAGAGAGCTTGATTATCAAGTTTTGTGGTGAAAATCTCTTTTGGTCAACCCTGTTGTGAGTCCTGTGCCCTTCCTTAATGTTGATTCCCAATTCTTTCTCTAGATTAGTAATATTTTCCCTCATGATTTCATTGAATATACCTTTAATCGCAGCTTCTCTTTCTGCAACTTATGGAACTCTCATTATTATTATTTTCTTAAAGATTTATTTTATTTGAAAGGCAGATATACAGAGAGGAGAGACAGAGAGGAAGATCTTCCTTCCAACCATTCACTACCCAAGTGAGTGCAACGGCTGATGCTAAGCCGGTCCAAAGCCAGGAGCCTATTCCAGGTCTCCCATGTCGGTGCAGGGTCCCAAAGCCTTGGGCCGTCCTCGACTGCTTTCCTGGGCCACAGGCAGGGAGCTGGAAGGGAAGCGGGGCCACAGGGATTAGAACCAGCATCCATATGGGATCCCTGGCGTGCATGGCGAGAACCTTAACCAGTGCGCCACTGCACCGGCCCGACTCTCATTATTTTTATACTTGGCCTTTTAATAGCGTCTTTCAATTCTTCAATGCTTTTTTTCTTGTTGTTACTGATACAGCTCTGCATCCAGCTGTGTGTTTGTTTCCCCCTGGCAACAAAAAATATCTTCTACATTTGAGATAACTTCTTCTGCCTTCTGCATTCTATTTTGGAGACTCCACTGCACTTGTGATTTGCTCCACTGTATTCTTCATTTTTGATACATCACCTTTTATTTGATTCATTTCCAGTATGACATGTTTGTTGAATGCCTGCTTTACATGCTTCTCATTGTTGATAAGACATTTTATAACCAGTGTTTCAACTTCTGTATGACTCATTTTCTCGATGTCTTCCTCAGTGGATTCTGAGTTTGGCAAAGGGTTTTTCTCCAATGCAGGGGAGTCTTCAGTCATATTCATTGCACCTTTGTCTCTTCTTTTGGTCTTGGTCATTGTCGGTCAGGTTAGCAGGTTCGTCTCCTTGTGGCATGTTTCTAAGCTTTGTCACCCATATGTTTACGATTAGATTTTACTTATTGCAGTTAGCATACTGCTCTTTGTTTGCAGTCGGTTGTGCAACACCCTCCATCAAGCTCAAGGACTGGGTCCTTATGTCAGATTTCTACCATTTTCTCCATAGCCCCAGCTCCTGGCTCACCAGACTCTAACTCCTGTACCACCTTTCTCCCACTTCCGGTTGCAGCAGGTCCCAAGTTTAGGGAGACACAAGGTGTCCTAGTTGCTAGGATGTTTTCGGTGGTGATCTTGGCTGTACCAATTGGCAGTTATATCTCAGGGCCACATAGACCGATTTTGATCACTGAAAGTTCTGTGTCATTTTCCGTTCGGGACTTAAGTGTGTGCATTTTGTATTTGGTGGGGATTCTGGATATTGCCTTCTTCTGATAAACATAGAGAGTATATTCATATAAAAACTCACATAATTTTGGTGATATTTATGTTTAAGTGTATTTTAGTAACTCCTACCTTATTTTAGATGTACAGCCTTTTAAAAATTCTTTCCAGTTTTGCTATGCTAATTTCTTTGTCTGTCTCATGTCACAGTATCTATGGAAAAGCTGTTTACCTTGCATCTGATGGCCTCTTCTTTAGAGCAATTGTAAAACCAAAGTCTGTGCTTTGTTGACGAGAAGTCCTCATTGCTGAGGAGAAGAGTCAGTCAGGACAGAGGATATTCTGTGTGCCCAGATCCTGGTTCTGGTTGCCATTCTCTGGCAACTCACATGTTGTCTTAGTAGTGAGTGACTCTTTCCAGTGTGAATTAACCAGAATTAACCAGATCTTGAGCCTGCTTGGTATTCTTGGAACTAGCAATATAGGTCAGGCTGTTGTACAATTTGAAATGGATGATTGACTACCAAGGTTGTTTTAATAAGGAAAAATGAGTGAAGAATTTATAGAGCACTGGCTGACTAGTCAGAAGTCTTGGGACACAGATTTTTTTGAAAAAGGCTTATTTTCACTGCAAAGTCAGATATACAGAGAGGAGGAAAAACAGAGGGGAAGATCTTGCATCTGATGGTGTGATGATTCACTCCCCAAATGAGGGCAATGGCTGGTGCTTCGCCAATCCAAAGCAAAGAGGCAGGAACTTCTTCCATGTCTCTCACACTGGTGCAGGGTTCCAAGGCTTTGGGTCATCCTCGACAGCTTTCCCAGGCCTCCAGCAGGGAGCTTGATGTAAAATGGAGCTGGTGGCACCCATATGAGATCCCAGCATGTTCAAGGTGAGTACTTTAGCCTCTAGGTCAAGGTGCTGGGCCCGGGATGCAGACATTTTTATCGCCTACAGGTGGACTTTCTGTTGACAGAAACAGTGTTGTGGGCTTGTTGACCCTACTGATGGTACAGAGTGCTCATGTGGTAATTATGAGTTAATTTTGTGTTCATATAGCCTTTTGGTTTCAAAACCATCAATTGTTTGTTTCCTGCAATCAGAGCTCTACTTTGTTTAGCTTCTTTCATGTTCAGTGACAAATTCATAGGGTTCTCTTTCATTATTCTAGTCACCAAGCTTTAGGTGTCGGTGTTCGGGCCAGGCAGTGAGAACTCTAGATGTTATCAATGTGGATTCTGGAGAATGTTTGAAATATCCCCATATGTAACAGACAGATACAAGTCTTTGGGGGTCCTTCTAATGCATCTGCATGTGCCTAATGCCTTTCACAATACCCACAATCAATGTCAGCTTTCCCACATACTACATTGCTTTGATTGATAGGCGACTGGGGGTAAAACATATACTGCGCTTCCTCTATTAACATGGTATTTTCAGCAAAACAATCTATATGGGCCCAGCTCATTGGCCTACTGCCTGACGTCCTTGCCTTTCATGAACCAAGATCCTATGTGGCTGCTGGTTAGTGACTCAGCAGCCTTGCTTCCCCTCCAGTTCCTTGCTTGTGGCCTGAAAGGGCAATTGAGGATGACACAGGGTGTTGGGACCCTGCACCAGTGTGGGTGACTTAGAGTGTTCTGACTCCTGGCTTTGGATTGACTTAGCTGCAACAATTGTGTCCACTTGGGGAGTGAAACAGTAGATGGGGAATCTTCCCCTTTCTCTCTCTCTCTCCTCCTATATGTATATCTGATTTCCCAATAAAAAAGATGAATAAATGTTTAAAAAATAACAGCCTATAGAAACTTAAACATATTCTCTTAAACTGCAGCTCTATTTTAAAGTCAAAGTAGTATATTTCATGATAATTTTGCCAGTATAAACATTATTTTATTAATGCCATCAACTATCCAAGAATTTTGTAAATAACTTTAATATTCAAATAATTTATAGCCTTGTTGAAGAGACATAAAAGCATTTACTAATACCCTAAAAACTGATGCTATTAGAGTAGAGTAGCATTAGATGTCATCTCAGTAATATCACTTATTTGTGGTAGGGGAGAAGTAGTGTGCTGGAGGGGAGGATCTCAAAGAGTATTTGATGGAGAATTTGGAAAAAGAAGGAGTATATGGAGAAGGAGTGAATTGAAGGAAAGGTCAAAGGGAATGAGTAGGAAGACAGGTAGGAAGCAGGTTGGAGAAGAGAGAAAATGAGGAGAAGAATTATTTAGATACTAGGAGGCATCATCATCTTCTCCCTCAGTTAATCTATGTCCATACGGTTGTCAGTTGAAGCAGGGACCTTCTTCCCCTCCACCACCCTTACTTCCCATATGTATTGCAGAATGTGAACTCATCAACATCCTCAATGTAATTTTAAGGTGTTAAGCTGAATGTCTTTTTACACAGCACTCACATCATCTAATCAATAAGAAAGAAAGATCCTCTAGAGTTAGGGTAATTGGCATTTGGAAAGTTCTCTAATGTACAACTCTTAAAGCTCAATAATAGTAAGATTTGAATGGTCAACCCACAATTATGTGAAAGATGTATTTGACAACTCCAAATAGATGCTTTTAAGCATCACTAATGTGTTTTCATTTCTGTTGTGGAACCAGGTTCAATAAAAAAAACAAGGACAACATCAATCCTTACATATACCTTCCCTTTGGAGCTGGTCCTCGAAATTGCATTGGTATGAGGTTTGGTCTCATGAACATGAAACTTGCTCTGGTCAGATTAATGCAGAACTTCTCCTTCAAACCTTGTAAGGAAACCCAGGTTAGTGTACTTCATGTAGTGAGAATGTTTTTTCTGGCAGTTTTTTTAAAAACTGAATCTTGTAGTGTTATAATAGAATATTTTGTCATTGCAGCATTTTTTCTTAATTTTGTTATTCCTACATCTCTGAATGCTTCCACAAATCTACACTCTAGAGTGTCACTTTTGTCCTTACATAAACCTTCAATAATATTTTTGTGGGACTCATCCCACAGACAGCAGGCAAAAAATTGTTTAAGGAATGATTTGACTTGGATTTGAAATTACTTTGAAACCTGTGTATGTCTTCTATGAAAGTACATGATTGCAATTCATATTTAAATATGATTACATGTTATGTTTATATTATAAAATATGTTCTTCTACCTCCATGTCCAGTAACATAAGAATCTGTAAAACAGAATCCATGAATGTCAATTGCTCATTATATTGATAATAATATACTCACTTCTCAAGGGCTTGTTTCAGAACTCCAATGTGATGACAAAGATAGATGAGAACTAATCTGTGAATTTGCTGATGCCTTAGATGGCAAATTAATAGTTTTATTTCGATGCTCTCAAATACATATTTTTGTAACCATTAAGTGAATATTGTCCTTTGTATAATTATTTCTGATTTAGTGCTACTATTTTCTCTCCCAGCATGTTTGTGTTTATGCCCCTCTTGATTTCATCTTCAAATGTGAACTGTTAATACCATGAAAATGGAGTAACAATACTCAAGCAGTTATATACTTGTGTGGAATGGCTGTTATGTAATCCCAGTTCCAGTGGTTGTCAGGGCCTGTCTGGTGTTAATCTTTTTCTATCTTTTCCTGGACTTGTCATGGGAAGTTTACATGACTGTTTCACTGATTCCTACCAGGGAAGTCTCTGGGAAGCTTATTTCCAGTGCTTAAGTTGCATTTAATATTCATCTCCTTAGTATGATATCTGCAGAGAAACCTAGAAGGATAGAATTGGCCACCAATTGAAGATTAGCATGTAAGTTTAAAGGTGTTTGAAAAATGCAGTCATCCCTCAGAGAAAACAGGTCTCTGTCACACTTGGTGTGGGATACTTCCTCCTTAGCAGGCTTCCAGTCATCTTCATCTTGGCACTTCCTCATGTATATGAGGATTTGCTTGTACTTCTCCTTACTGAGAGGAGAACCATTGGATTCTTCCAAACACTGAATTAAGACTAATTGACAATGAAGCTGAGAGGTTTTCATGAAAGCTCTTCAGAACTTCAGAGTTTTCTTATTTGCCATTTACAATACATTTGAAGGCAAGAGGGAAAGTAAGAAACAAAAAGCACATATTTTGTTTTTCATCACTACTTGGAATTGACTTCTCCAAAATTTGGGAACTATTCATACACTTAAAATGTGCATCACCCATTCAAGAGTAGATTTCAACACAGAATACTTAATTTCGTGTAACTTTTCGCGATGTGTTAACCATATGTTAGGGATGATGTTTACATTTTTCAGTATTGTTATTGCTGTTGTTATTGATGATATGGGTGATGCTTAATTTCTTGATTCTCAGCATGCTTACTTCACCATTTCAGATCCCACTTAAACTAGCCCCAGAAGGAATCCTCCAGCCTGAGAAGCCCATTATTCTAAAGGTCGTGTCAAGAGATGGGACTGTACGCAGAGCTTGATTATCCTGTGGACTTCGTCTTTGTTCTTCGTGAAAGCTGTAATCAAAACACCAGAGATCTCAATCTCAATGTATTTTGTTAATAATAGTTAGAAATAATGTTGTATCCGACCTGTGGTAAAAAAGGAAGGATTACAGATAATGGGCAATTTGATCCATCTGTGTTGCAGAGTTCTGTCTATTGTGTAACATAGAGGAGTTGAGAAAATCAGTTCCAGATATGTAGACTCAGCCTATGGTTGATTTTGATCATCTCTCTCCCTCTTCTTTTAGTCCTCTCATCGTATGCCTAAGCTGAACACACAATAACTATTCTTACTAGTTTGTCGATAACTCTAAAATAGATTTGAATAAATAAGTTTGCCCAGTAATGTCAGTTGTAATCTATATGGTTCATGTTTATTATTTTCCAAAAGCTCACATTTTGCATCCTCATGTGCATTGTGTGTGAAGCCTCCTCAAGAACTCCAGAATGACTATTTTTTATTTTACTTTTAATTGTTATCATTTTATGATACATTTCCAAAGGCCCTGGGATTTGTCTTATCCCCAATAAACTCCCACCTCTGTGAGTTCCCCTATGACATGACTATAGTGTAGTTCTTCATACACAATCATATTACTATCATTGTGGACATGGAGAATGGCAGAGAGTCCAACATCCCATTGTCAAGAAGTAGCAAACAGTTTCATTGGGAGTACATCTCTGTCTGGAAGTAGAGATGCATACTGCATTGTATCCGCACATCTGGGTATGATAGTCTCCATTATACAGTTACTATACATACATTTAAATAAACAGGCAGAAAGAGAGAGGAAGAAACTATCAACACCATAAAGTTAAATGGCATATGACTGAATGATTAATGTATCACTGAATAAATGAAAATCAAGAATTTTCTTGAAGAAAATCATGCTTCTATATGATCTATGAGTCATTGAAGGGTTTCAATCAAAAAAGTATTCTGAAGAGATGAAACAAATAAAGAAAAATCAAAATTCATGAATCATATTTCCACAAGATTTTGTAGACACATCCCCCTGAGAATCTGTTCCTGGATCTGGCTCCCTTGCATTCCGGTTAGTATCATGACCCTGTCTAATCTGACCTGTCTTCTTTTCTGACATACACAGTTAGGTACTGAGATCTAATCCTGGTAGACAGGTCCCAAGCCCTAGCTTTTGTGTGGAGTGGTGTGTGATTCTCTGCCATATTGAATGCTAACAAGCCTTACTCAGCACGCCCATGTGGGCTGGTGTATCAGTTTGAACCATTGAAACCTCCTGGTCTTTCCACTCCATAATAACATGTTTCAGTCCCTTTGTTTACCTGCAGTTACAATGACCCTGTTGTTGGGTTTTCCTCCAATTCATTCCTCACCTACATGTACAGTGGCTTTATCCATGGATGTCTCTATGTAGTAATGCCATACCCCTAACTCCTCAGAGCTTTTGCCGGTCAGGCAGTGCAAGAAACCTGCTGCCATTTGCTCCTGGGCTGCCTGCAAGCCCAGGAATTAGTGTGCCCTGACTCAGGCACCCCTGCATCCTCCATCCTGCTTGAAATTTCATCCACCCAAGCTTAGATGTCGGATTCATGTGGGCCTGTTGCACCAGGATGCTCACAGTGAACAGAGTCTAAGATCTGAGCTGCTGAAATCTTAGGCAAACCCAGGACTCCCACATTGCTTGGAACAGTGGCTGGGGATGCGGCCCCAAATACTGAATCTGACCTGGGTAAGGTTCCCCCAAGCAGTAGCCAAGCTGCCAGGAGGTCCATCCATGCACGATCACTGTTGAAGTCAACATCATGTTAAATTGTAATCATCTGTTGGTTCAATTCACACATACTTGCAATAGCTGGATTGGAATCAGAAATGGAGCTGGACCCAGAAGCTTTAGCTTATAACTGAGCTGTATAAATAAGTGAAAGGGGACCCATGTTGTCTCACAGCTCTGTTAGCTGCTACCTTTAACATTGGCATCCCATGTTTAGGCACAGGTTTGAATTCCAGCTGCTCTGTTTACACTGCAGTTCCATGCTAATTTACCTTGCAAAGCAATGGTGATGGTTCAAGTGTTTGTGCCTCTTTCACCCAACTGGCATTCCCATTTGGACTTCCTGACTCCCAGCTTTGACCTGGCTCAACCCCAGCTGCCTTGAACATTTGGCAAATGAATGGGCAAATAGAAAATATGTTTGTCCTTGAGTCTCTATTACTTTGACTATCAAATACATAAAACAAATATTTAAAAAGTACTTATCAAAACTGAAGTTAACCTAAATGAGTTATAGGATATAGTATCCTGAAAATACCAATAAAGTTCCTACAGATACATCAACAATAAATGACCATTAAAAAGTAATTAGAAAGTTTATCTCATTTCCACTAATAATGAAGTTGCATATTTAGAGTTGCATTTTATTAGAAAAGAGCATTGTTTTTTGTTCAAGAACAACTACAGTGAACAATACCTAGGAGTATGTAAGATATAAGTGAATTCTCATGGAAAGATTCAAATACCCAGATGATAATGATATTAAAGTAAATATATTATTAACAATATATTGCATATATAATGAATACTATATTAAGTATGTAAGTACTAAGTAACTTTACTTCAAACTCTAGATAGGAAGTCATTATATATATGTGTGTGTGTATATATATATATATTTTTTTTTTTTCATAATGGTTACATGGTGGATCAGGGTGGGAAGGATCAAGTTTCAGGGAAAAATGTGTGTACTAATTTCTTCCAAATTTTCTGTTTCTTCTTTTATCTGCGGTAATGGCAGAGACAAAGTAGGAAACCACTCACAACTTTCCACACATTCCACCATCCAGGAATGAGGAACTGTCACCTCATACCAACCCAGAATCTCAATGTGTACATGTAACAAGGGTTCTACCCAAGTGGTTTGCATAGTTCTGAGATTCTGCCAATTTCACCAATGTGAGGATGATGTCACCCTCCCAATGTCCTTTGGCTCCATTCCCCATGAGTTTTACCTGTCATCGTTTGTTTGGGGTAGTTGTGTGGTCAGTTCCGTTCTGCTATAGCCCCAAATGAGCTTTCATATTCACCTTTTACAATAGGGAATGTATTCACTGCTCCAAATTTTTCGTTAAGTAGGACATGTTCTTGTAGGTGAGTCCTAGGACCCAGACCATGTGTTTCAAGCATTACTGAATTCACCCCACCTGCCTGAGGACTCCAGGACCCAGCCTAGGTAAACCAAGACCCACCAGGTTTCCCACTCTTGGATCTCACGTACCTGACATCTACTTTGTAGGTGGGCACTGGGACTCAGGCCAGGGGAACCAAGCCTCTCCCAATCCCCCACTCTTGGATTTCATAAACTCCACACCAATTGAGTAGGTTGGTTTTAGGACCAGCGCCATGAAATCGAAGTCCCATTGGATTCCCCTGGGGCTCATCAGCTCAGCATCAACCTTGCAGGTAGGCCCCAGGACCCAAGCCGGGCAATCCATACCCAGCCAAATTCCCCATCTTTTGGGCTCATGAACCTGACACCCACTCACAGGCAATCCACAGACCTGGGCTAGGTGATCTGAATTCCGCCAGACACCCACCCCTGGGGCTGATAAATCTGATACCACCTAAAGCACAGGCCCCAGGATATGGACCAGATAACTCAAGCTCAGGAACCTTGTTCCCACCATGTTGGTGTTCTCGAGGACCTGAATAAACCTCCCAAGCCCTGTCAGATACCCTGTCCCTGGGACTTCCACAAAGGTGGAACCGCTGGATCCAGGTTGGTGCAATTCACCTCCTCTCAGCCTCTGCAAACTTATTGTAGAGCAGGGCCTAGTCTAATTGTCCCCTTGTTCCAGCTCCTATATCAGCCCAGTCTGACTGTTGTCCTGGTCCTAATGTGAACTGGCCGGTGTTGTGGCTGTATCTGACTCCTGTCCCCTTCCCTGGTTCTCAGATCTGCCAGTGGGTTTTATGGGCTGTCCCAGATTTGCCTGTCCCCAGATCTAACCCACATGTATGTCAGCAAGTACTCTAAACTGACATGGTCTGGGCTGCTCCTTGCCTTGCTTGTGCTCACCTGCAGGGGCTGCAAACCAGTGATGGAGTTTCCCAATCTCCCCCACTGAATCTCCTCCCTGTGGCAGCTCTTGCATACACAACTGGGTTGTTGGCCCAAGCACTTTGTCCACCTACTGTCATGGCAAGACTATAGGCTTTGTTCATCTAGCCACAGCCATTCTGGTTCTTGTTGGTTTTTGCAGCCGAGTGATAAGACCTGGCCTGGCCTGTTCTATACCCAACATGGTTCTCATAAGTACCAGTGGGGACTGGTGTCTAGCACAGTGAGACACTTCACAGTTCCAGTGCACTCCTGCATCAGAGCAAGTTGTAGCCCCATCCAGCAAGTTTATGTTCTGCAATCCAACTCTAGTCCTCTGCAATGGGACACTAACCCATGTGGGTTACCGCCTTAACTCACCAGCAAGGCCTGAACCCATCCACAGTTCTTGGGCTAGGGATTGCAGTTCCAAAAGAGTGAGCCCACACCTTCCTCACAGATTCTGCTAGAAGACCCATTTCTCTCACTCTTGTTCTCCCCTCCAAACCAATTTGCTGTCAGTACCCTGGTTACATATACATGTCATGGATGTTATCTGGAAGTCACTCAGCTGTAATTATTAATCTAAAATTAAAAAAAAAAGCAACAGGTCGTCTCTCACTACCACCCTTTATATCCCATCATTTCTCTATAAATCCAGACCCTTCAAACTGTGATCGTTGGCCACAAGGCAGCCTGAGGGGCTTTGGCTATCAATTTTGGCCCTGCCCAGGCCCTTTGTGGGGGACAAAGCAGCATGATTACAGGCACCTTTGCACTTAATAATAATAATAATGATAATAATAATAATAATAATAATAATAACAACAACTTTCAGGATAAGGTGATGCTGGAAGCTCACTGACCATCCCTTCTTCCCTTTCACCCTACCAGGAAGCCAATGTGCTCAGCAGTACATATCTGTGCTGGTCCAAATGCCTCCAAACAGGGAGTCCTGAATTCCGGCAGTGAGTGTCCTGCCGCAAGCAAGGCAGCCATGCAGGCAAAATACACACACTGTGCAGTACAAAAAAAAAAAAAAAAAAAAAAAAAAAACCTTCCAAGATGGGGTATATCCTGGAAACTGGCTGATCATCCCTGCTATCCAAGGAGCCAGTGTGTTCAGGCAGTGTTAAAAAGTGTTAAAAAAGACAAATTTGTCTATTTTAAAGATAGAATGACAAGGAAAGACAAACAGGTCTCAATCTGTGTGTTTATCCCTAAATGACCAAAACAGCTCTGGCTGGGCCAGGGTTTAGCTTGGATCGTAGAACCCCATCTGGACCTTCTCAGTAATGAGAGGAGCCCAAGTACTTGGGGTATTTTTGGCTTTTCAGGTACAGTAAGCAGGAACATAAGACAGAAGCACAGCAGGCAGGACATGTGTCTGTGTTCCCATATAGAATTCCAACAGTGCAAGCGACAGTTTAACTTTTTGAGTCCCATTGATTGAAAGCCCAGGTGATATTAAGGGGGTATTATATTTCAGTTAGCTGCCATAGGCATCCTTCTGGGAAAATAATTTCATCAATTTTTTTCTTATCTTCCATGTTAGGCTCAATGGATTCCCGCCTTGCATGTTGCACAAGACCTCTTCCTATCTTAAATCAATGATAGATTTCCTTTCCTTTCCAACCATGTCATTTTCATGAGAAGTGGGGGAATAAGAAGACAGTTAATCACCTTGGAAGACAGAGTATGGTGATTCCTGCCATGGAGCCTGTGCCCTGACTCATGGGTAGACAGCACCAGCTTTCAGTTGTGTGCAAGAGATCAAGCCCTTAAATCTTATAGTGTATGGGGCTCCTCATAAGCACCTCCCCCAGTGGTGTCTTCCTGGTTCCAGGGACACCTGAGCAGGCACTCATGGGTTAATCTTTTTTTTTTTTTTCACCCGTGTTCCACATTTGGGCTCTTCTGTCTTCCTTGGTTTCCATGCAGGTGAAAGCAATTCTCATTGGTTATCTCGCTGTGCAGGTCTGTGACTCACCTTGCTTTGTCTGCATCCCTGTTTGCAATTGGTATTCACCCTCCTGGGCTGCCAGTTACCAATGCAATCCTGTCTGTCCTTCATAGCTCTTCCTCACTTTTATGATACCTGTTTCTCTCCATGAATTCTAGGGTGTTTCAGACACCTTGTCCAGCACTTCTCTTCTTTCAACTCTCCATTAGTCTAGACCCAGGATCCTAAGCTTTCTTCGCAGTGATCTGCACCAGCCTTCTGCATTCTGCCATTTTGGATCTCTCCCAAATGACTATATTTAGAATAATAATCATATTTCATTTTATTCAATTTCCAGGGCATATGGAATTTTGAAATGAAACGTTACAAAAAGTACGGAAATATGTGGGTTGAGCATTCAGGAAACTTCTTTTTTCTGGAGAGTTACTGTGTAGGGGACTACCTTAGCTCAGAGCCTTTTCGTATAAGGTGGTGCAGGATAAAGATGTGGAGGCTTGTGTACCAAGGATTACCTACATCCCAGGCGTTGGTGTCTGAATTAGGTGTATATGTTGTAGGTCATCATCTTTTTTCAGCCATTGCTGACTCAGGCACCCCTGGCTTACATTCTATGCAAGGTATGGCTTTCTCTTATTTTGGTTGCCACAGGGCTCCTTGAATTGAGTAATATCCATAATTCCAGATAATTCTAGTGTGCCATTGTAGCTGTGTGATACCGTGTCCTTCCTGTGTTGATCTCTTTCCATTAAAAATCTAAACTCTGTTGCAAAAGGTTTGTATTTAATATGTGCTTTTGAATGAAGGACTGGCAGTGGGGCTTGAGTAATTGTGTGGCAAAGGTATCCTCTACTTGTTAGTGTCGGCATCCCATATAAATACCCATTTGTGTCCTAGCTGCTCCACTTCTAATCCAGTTCTTTTGTATGGTCTGGGAAAGCAGTGGAGGATGGCTGAAGCCCTTAGGTCCCTGCACCCATATGGGAAATTGTGAAGACACTCCTTGTCTCTTCTTTGCATCAGTGCAGTTCTTGCCAGTGTGGCCAGTTGGGGAGTGAACCACAACTAGGAAGACCTCTCTGTCTTTATTTTTCCATTCTGTGTCTCTATAATATGCCTTAGGTGAATGAATGAATGAATGAATGAATAGAAATGTTTAAAAAAAGTAAGAGTGACTGGGAGGTACAGGTACACATGTTGCACACACACACACACACACACACATATATATATATATATATATATGCCTCTGCACGTTAAAAAAACACTTTCTCTCTCTCTCTCTCTCTTTTTTTTTTTTTTTTTTACTAAAAACAGGACTGGTTAGTGCGAGTAAGCACTAGTATTTCTTTGCAAATATAGGGCTATTTAAACTACCCATTCTTCACTTGAGTATGTGAAGCATTCTTGGCCCTTTTCAGCATTCATTTCTTTTGGTAGCTGCTGCTTTTACTGAGACTCAAGGAAGAGTTTTAACCAGCATGCTTAGTGAGCAAGTAAGGCAAGTCTTTGCCTCTTTGTGCATTCTTTTTTTCAAATCTCATCTCATCAAATTCTTAATGCTGGTCCAGGGGCTTCTGAGGTGACACAGCCCATAAAAGTGGTGTGATCTGATAGGGAAACATGCAGCACTGGGTCAACATTCACTCAGTACTAAATGCCCATTGTAGGATTCAGTCAGGCTTAGATTATTCAATTGCCTTGTGTTTCACTTTGTTAATATCCTTTCTAAAAAATAAAGCAAAACAAAAACAAAACAGAGAGCGATAGAAAGAGAAGGAGAAGAAAATCTCTGCAACCTCCTGGTTCACTTCTTAAATGTCAGTGACTGTCAGGGTGCATCTGCATGGATGTGGATGGGAGGTGGGAAGGGCTGGGAACGTATTTCAGATATCCTATGTTGTGACAGGAACCAACCATTTCTGTGATCATCTGCTCCATCTCAGCATTTTCTCCAGTGTAATACTGGAATCATTGTCATGAGCCTGGAATTGAATTCAGCTAGCAGTACATAGGATGTGGGATTGACTGCCACAGTCATAATTATGGAAATGCTCACTCTTTATGTCTTTTTTAAACCATTATATGCATGAGATTCAAAAATTTTTGGAAAATCTGTATTATGACAAACAATGCATGAATTTCCAGCTTTGAGCTAAAGTCTGCTTATCTTTTAACTCATGCAGTTTCAATGTTCCCATACCTTGTAAATTCTTTGACCCTAGACTGAAAAATCCATGCCATGCACAGAAAGAGCACTGAACGCCACATATACATTCCTACTTGCACTTGCAAGTTGATGGGCTTGCCTTTCTCTGCTTCCTGACTCAGATTTTTCACCAACACATCTCCATAATGGAAAATGATGTGTAACATCTAGGTACACAAAAACAACTCAGTCATAGTGAGATGCAGAGATTCAAGTCACATAAGAAAATAGTTTTCTAATACATGTTGGAGTAACATACGTCTAAGAACACACCACACAATTCACATTTAAAATAAATATCCAAGTCAAAATGAATGGATTACAAAAGCAAAGAGGTATTTCAGCAGCATCTTTAATGATCTAATGTCACTTCTAGTTCACATACACAAAAAGATCATTTTGAGGAACCTTATGCCCAATGAATTTCCCTTTGAAATTCACTAGGATTTCCTTTCCACTTCACTTCAGACTCAGCTAAGTTTCTACTTAAACATTCACTAATCTCTTATCTCCTTGAGTTTTCCTGTAGTGAAGGTTGGAGTCTCTTCCATTCTTTATTCTTAGAGTTCATGAGGGCACATTTTATAAATCCCACTGGTCCAAGAGACTAGAATTAAAATACAGACATTTCATCATGCATAAGTTCTAAGCATCATCATTGTTGTAAATATTTGTTACAGACACATCAGTCATTTCAAAAGTATTTAGTGGAAGTATACCAGTTAGTATGCTAAGATTATGTTCTCAATAAATATTATTCCAAATGCCTAGCCACATAGGATAGTAGATTAGCTATAGTCTGAGGCATTTTTCTTCCATTTTCCCATAAAAGTCAATGTGGCATAAATGAGAGAATCTGGTCTTCCAGGAGACAAAACAGAAATAGGACCCTAGAACATCGTCTAACTTTGAACAGAAAAGAAATGAATTCTTGGTGGAAGGACAGATGGCCCACAAGAATTATATCTTTCTTTGAAACAAATTTTTGTTATCCATTCCTCTGCCTCACTCTCTATACACAGAAACATGCACATGAACTACAATTGATAAAGGAAGAGAACTTTTCTTAAAAATAAAAATGGATGTTTAGGTTTAGCTGTACCGCTCTAAGGTATATATCCCCGCCAAGAAAACATAGTGTCAAAGAAAGAACTAAACTCTGAAGTCCAGTTAATTGCTGCACAATGGATGGAACAGAAGCTTGTTATCTTAAGCACAATAAACCTTACACAGAAAAGCAAACACCAAATATTTCTCTCATGTGTATACGTTTTATAACCCATTCTGAACACAGAGGAGTGATTGCTGCAGGCTTTGAAGGACTGCAGGAGGAAACAGAGAAGGGTGTTGAAAGGCAGGCACCATAACACTGTGTCATAATTAGATTTAGGGATTGATACTAGAGTGGCACACCTATACTTCATAATAATGTATTTTTTAATTGAATGAAACACTGAAAGAGAATAATTCATGGGCCCTGGCTTATGAAAATATAAGAAAATAGAAGGAACAGTGTCAGTTGGACCCAATAAGGACACCTCCTGCTCTACTTAGGTTCCAGATCCCTTCTAATGGCCAAGGAAAGCAATGGAGGATGACCGAAACACTGGTTCCTGCAACCACGTGGAAAAATCAGAAAAACCTCCTTGCTCCCAGCTTCAAATGGGCCAAGCTCTGACAATTACAGTAATTTGGGAGTGAAGTAATGGATGGACGCTCATGCTCTAAGTCTCACTCTTACTCTCTTCTATCTTTTCTCTCAATCTTTCTCTGCCATCACTGTCCCTTTCAGTAACAGACTTCTGGTATATTTAATGAAAATCCTTTACAAAATTAAATACTGAAAATGTTAACTACCTGATCCATTGATTCTACATTTATTTATTGAAATACAATACAGTAGAATGAAACAATTGTATTATATGCAACCAATCAAGCATACACGTTTATACAATGATTTTTTAAAAGTAGAAAATACCTCTGAGATCAGACACCTCTTTGTGAGACCAGCATGTGGCATTTCATACTAAACCTCTCACTGCAGTTTTGACAACCTATATCAGCATCCACATCCTATATCAGCATTCTGATCCAGCTCCCTGCATATAGCCTGTAGAAACTGCATAGAATGATGAAGTTATCTGGTACCTGCACCTACATGGGAGATCCAGAAGAAGCTCCTGGATCTGTGCTTTGGTTAAATCAGCTCTGGCCACTGTAGCCGTTTATGAAGTGAACCAGTGAATGGGAGATTTCCCTCTCCATCTCAACTTGTTTCTCTGCAAAATCTGCCATTCAAATAAAAATAAATAAACCTGTAAAAAATAAACTTATTTGCCATTCTGAAGAGATAATGAGATTGTATGGAAGTCCATTTGTCTCCATATCACCAGAAGAAGACAAGGAAAAGAAAGAATTACATAGACTATCCTGAGACTGGTCGAGCAACTCAAAATTCTAGGAACATTTTTCCATCTTCTAAAGCTATGATTTATTTAAAATGAACGTTTCCAACATTATACAAAAAAAAAAAAATAATTCAAACAGAAATACAGGCAAATTTTCTCAACTTGATTAAAAAAAATGCTGTTTTACCAAAAAAAAGGAGAGAAGGTAGAAGAAAACACATTCAGTCAATATAGAATGCAATGGAGAAACTCAATATTTTGCCATTCCCATCAGTAGATTTCAAATGAAATTACTCTGCTGTTAGAGGTATGGAGATATAAAATAAATGCACTTGCAATCACACCCAATACATATAAGCAATTTAGGTATGAAATATACTAATTTTGTAGTTGCACACAGTGTCATCCAGAAAAGCAAAATGAAGCAATTATGAAACTTCCATGATCCCTTTGTGAATATGTAATATTTAAGAATAGAAGTTTAACAATTAATACTTAAACTTAAAAATATCCCAATGCCTACCCGCCGGTTTGTGAAGACAGAGTAACATTCCTTCACAAGCACTGTTTTCATCATGTCTGGATCAGTGATGACTAGCACAGGCTGCACACCCTCAAACAATCTATTATAGGGAAACAGAAATGATTAAACACGACAAGCATGATGCAGCAGGCATAGCCAACCCCAGGAACCACACTTTGATCCTGAGATTATGTTTGTTACAGCCCTTTTATGCAACACACAGCAACATCCTTTCCTGGTTCAAGTTAGAGTAAGATATACAGCAAGATTCCAAGCACAGAAGACACTCCTGTCTTCAAAAACTTAAGGTAAATCAAAGGAAGCAAGAGCATTTAAAAATGTAATAGGGCCCTGCACGGTGGCGCAAGTGGTTAAGGTCCTCGCCTTGTACGCCCGGGATCCCGTATGGGCGCCGATTCCATCCCGGCAGCCCCGCTTCCCATCCAGCTCCCTGCCTGTGCCCCGGAAAGCAGTGGAGGACGGCCCAAAGCTTTGGGACCCTGCACCCGTGTGGGAGACCTAGAAGAGGCTTCTGGCTTCGGGCTTCGGATCAGCTTCGTTGTGAGCACAACGGCTGATGCTTCCTCTCTGGAATATCTTCCTCTCTGTCTCTCCTCTCTGTATATCTGCCTTTCCAATTAAAAAAAAAAAAAAACATAAGAAAAAAAATCTGTTTATAAAAAAAAAATAAAATAGTTTTTCTAAGAAGCCTTTTCCTGTTCCTGTTTCTTGGGGAGTGCTTCCAATGTTTTCCTTTAATAGTGCGATGGTTTCTGAATGTACATTAAGGTCCTTGAGCCATTTAGAGCTGATTTTTGTGTAATGTGACAGGAGAGCGTCTTGATTCTTGATTCTGCATGCTGCTGTCCAATTTTCCCAAAAGCATTTGTTGAATAGACTAGGCTTTGTTGAATAGACTAGGCTTTGTCACTAGATTATTTTCAGTTTTCTTGTTAGAAATTAGTTGGCAATACATGCACAAGCTCCCTTCTTGTTTCTTGATCTCAAGCAGGGAGCTGGATGGGACATGGAGCTGCCAGGATATGAATCAGTGCCCATATGGGATCCCAGCACTTGCAGGTGGATGACTAACCTATCCAGCTACAGCGGCTCCATTCCTTCTTGTGGTTCTATTCCATTCTATTAATCTCTGTTTCTGTACCTGACTGTGTTGATGACCACTGTTCTGTAGTATGTCTTGGGGTCTGGGATAGTGATTCCCGCAGCATGAATTTTATTCTTCAGGATAGCTTTGGGTATTAGGGGTCTCTTGTGTTTCCATATGAACTTTTGTATCATCATTTCCATTTCTGAGAAGAATGTTGTTGGAATTCAGATTGGGATTGTATTGAATCTGTATATCACTTTTGGTAATACATTCATATTGATGATGTTGATCCTGCCAATCCTGAAACATGGTAAGTTTCTCCATTTTTCAATGTCTTCATTTTTCTTTTTAATATTTTATAGTTTTCTTCATAGAAGGCTTCCACATATTTGATTTTAATAAATCCTAGTTATTTAAGATTTCTGCTGTCTTAAAGTGGACCATACTTGCAATTTGTTTTTCAGCCATGGAGTTATTTCTATATACCAGTACTACATATTTGTGTTCATTTATTTTGTATCCTGCTATTCTGCCAAGTCTCTTATGAGATCCAGTAGCGTCTCAACTGTGTTTTGGTTCTCCTATATAGAGAAACATGTTATCTGACATACAGATTATTTCAGTTTTTCATTTTCAGTTTGGAATCCTTTAGCTCTGACCAGGATTTCCAATACTATATTGAAGAGTAGTGGTGACTGGACATCCATGTCTAGTTCCAGATTTTAGTGGAAAGTCTTCTAATCTTTCTCCATTTATCATGATGCTAGCATTGGGTTTTTCATGAATTGCTTTGACTGTGTCCTAGAATGTTCTGTCCAAAAAACTATCCATTTCTTCTAGGTCTTCTGATTTGTTCACATTTACTCTCTTAAAATATTTCCTAATTACTCTTTGTATTTCCAAGGTATCTGTTGTTATATCTCCTTTCACATCCCTGACACTATTGATGCATACCTTCTCACTACTTTTTGGGATTTGTTGAGCTAGTAGGGAGTCTATTTTGTTCATTTTCCCAAAGAACCAGCTCTTTGATTTATTGTTGTTATGTATAGCTCTTTTGGTTTCTATCTGTGTAATTTCCTTCCTTATTTTGATTATTTCATTTTTTGCCTACTATTGTTGGAATTGCTCTTCTGTTGCTTCTCTAAATCCTTCAATTGTAGTGTTAGCTCATTTATTTGGGTCCTTTCTAGTTTCTTAATTTAAGTATTATTTGAGATAAACTTCCCTCTTGACACTGCCTTGATTGTGTCCCATAATTCTTGATATGTTGTGTTGATGCCTTCGTTTGTTTCAAACAATTCTTTCATTTTCCCTTTGATTTTCTCTCTAACCCATTGCTCATTTGGTGACATATTATTCAGTCTCTATGTGTTTACAAATCTTCCTTGTTATGTTGACTTCTTGGTCTCTACCTTTACACCACGATGTTCTGAGAAGATGCATGGTATAATTTTGACTTTAAAATTTGCTGATGTTTGTTTTGTGGCCTGTAATATTGTCAATTCTGGAGAAGATTTCATATACTGATAAGAAATCGTGTATTCTCTGTCAGTAGGATGAAAGGTTCAATACATATCAAACAATGTGTTTGTTGTACAGATTGGTAAGTTCTGTTTTTGTTTTACTGAGATTCATTCTCATCCATCTGTCTATTGATGTTAATGAGGTATTAAGATCACTTTCAGTTTTCTCTGATCTTTGTTGGTGAGATGTATATGCTTTACGCAGTTGATAGATGTAGTTTGTTTTTTGACCTACTCGTACAATCTGTGGTGTTTGATTCATGAGTTTAGGAAATTTACATTCAACGATAATATTCGTAAATGCAAGTTTGGTTTATTGTTTGAATTAGTCTTCTTCTAGGCTTTGGTGCGATGTTCTCTACTTTGCCTTTGGTTTTGGTAGCTGTTATTCCTTTGTTCTTACACAAGAACATCATTGAGTATAAATTGTAAGGCTGGTTTGAAAAAAGGCAAGTTCTTGGAGTTTCGCTTTACTGTGGAACAATTTTATTTCCGTTTCAAATACAAAGAGGAGCTTTACCAAAAAGGTCATTCTGGGGTGAGAAAATTTTCATTTTAGAATCTGGAATATATCACTCCATTCTCTTCTGGCCTATAGTGTTTCTTCTGAGAGGTCAGCTGTCAGTTTTATTGGAATTCCTCTATAGGCCACTTATGTTTTGTTGTTGTTGTTGTTATTGTTGTTGTTATTGTTTTCCTTTGCACATTGAAGGATTTTCTTTATTCGACTGAAGAGAGCTTGATTATCACATGTCCCAGTGAAATTCACTTTTGATCAACACTCTTGGGAGTTCTATTAACCTCCTGTATCTTGTTTTCCAATTCTTTCTTCAGATTAGGGATGTTTTCATTCATTATTTCACTGAATACACCTTTAATCCCAGCTTCTCATTCTTCACCTTCAGGTAGTTCCATAATCTATTGTTGGGCCTACTAATAGTGTCATTCATTTTTTGAATACTTGTTTTTAAGCTTGATCCAGCTCTGTTTCCATATTTTTGTTTGTTCTCCCATGCTGATAGGAAATATCTTCAAGTTCTGAAATACTTCTGCTTCATCCATTCTATTTGTGAGACTCTCCCCTCTACTTTTTATTTGGTCCAGTTTTCTTTATTTCTGATATATCAGCTTTCATTTAATTAATTGCTGCTATTACCTGTATAACATATTTCTTATTCCTTGAATTCCTGCATGTGCTTCACGTTGTTGTTCAATAAACTCTATAATCAGTTTTCTGAATTCTGTGTATCTCATTTATTCAACATCTTCCTCCATTAACTCTGAGGGTGGGCAGATCTTTCTCTCCTTTGCTAAAGAGTCTTCAGTAACATTCATACTGTCTCTGTCTCTTCTTTTGGTTTTTGACATTGCTACTCTGGTTGACAAAATCTTCTCCTAAGCACTGATTTGTAAGATGAATTACCTGGCAACCAGAAGAATCTAGCTGTGACTGCTGCTGGGTGCTTGGCTGTTGCTGGGGTCTGGATCACTGCTCAACAGCCCCCGGTGTGCTCTGTGTTCTCTGCAACACTACCCTCACTTCCACTTCCCTCCGTACAGAGGGTCTCCAAGTACTCCACCCCCCACCAACTGCCAGATCCCTATGTTTTCCTGTAATCTGTCCTTGCACTTCACAGTATGGGATCTCTGTCATCAAACCCTAATTCGCCTATCAAATAGTCATTTAGTCTGGTTGTTGTTGGCTGCTGCCACCTTGTGGTTTGCGGGAGCTTTCACTCTCCTTGGTACTCATATTAAGCAGGGCCAGTTTGTTCTAGCTGGCAAAAGTTTGCCCTCTCCACAGATTCCCAGGGACAACTACAACAACAAAAATGTGAAAAAAAAATGTGCAAAGGAAATGAACACACATTATTCAAAAGATGAGATCCAAATGGCTATCAGACATAAGAAAAGATAATCAATCTACCTAGCTGTCAGGGAGATATAAATGAAAACCACATTGAGGAACCACCTAACTCCAGTCAGATGGGCCTACATTCAGAACTCTGCTAGCAATATCTGTTGTTGTAGTTGTGCAGAGAAAGGTACCTGCCTTCACTGCTGATGAGAGTATAGGCTACTGCAACCAGCATGGAAATCAGTATGGAGGGTGCCTAGAGAATTGCAAATAAATCTGCCATATGACCCGGATATCCCACTCCTAGCAATATACTGTAAGTTAATAAAAACTGTATGAGAAAGGGAGCTGTAATCCTATATTTACAACAGCACAAACAACAATAGCAAAGACATGGAAACAACCCACATGCCAATTCAAGGAGGAGGGGTTAAAGAAACTGTGGTACATTTGCTCCGTGGAATATTACTCAGCCATTAAAAATAATGAAGTTAAACCATTTGCAACTAGATGCTCCCAACTATTATCCTCAGTGAAATAAACCAATGCCAAAAGAATAAATACCAATGTTCTCTCTAATATAAGGAAATCATCATGCAAATCAGGCATTTGTGTTTTCTTTCTGTCACACATGCATTGGTAATTCAGTGATGTTGTTTCAACTCTGTCATGACATATGCTTTTCTTTATTTTCATCCTGTTCTTGTTTTGACCTCATATCTGTTTTCAATCTTATTTTGTGGCTTCTCACTTAAAGGAATGTATACAAATGGATTAATGGAGACTACCATGCTTAGATGTGAAAAAACAATGCAATATGCATTCCTAATACCAAGTCAAAAATGGACTCCCAATGAAACTATTGGACATGTCTAGACAATGGAATACTGGAGTGTCTGACATTGTCTCTACCAACAGTGTTGGGGCACTCTTAAATAAGAGGCTGATCAAATTATAACTTGTGATGGATGACTATACTATTGTAACAATGTGGGTAAAATCAATCGGGGGTGCGAGTTTCAGGGGTAGAAAATCTCAGACCCTACATAATTTTACCATAAAATTCCTAATTAAAAAAAAAAAAAAAACTAGATGTTTCATCATGAAAATCACACACATAGAAATAATGCTAGATTGCTGGCACGGTGGCATAGAAATTGAAAGTCATGACCAGAACTGCTGCTCAAGATTAGAATCAGCTCCAAAATATCAACCTGCAAAAGCAGCTGAAGACAGCCCATGAGTTAGCAGCCCTGACAGCTGTGCTGAAGACTGAATAAATCTCCTGTTCCTGGCCTTAACTGGTCTCATACAAGCTATTTGGTCTTACAGAGAGTCAACCAGCAGGTGGAAAACCTCTCTTTCTCTGATTCTCTCTGTCATCATGATTTTGAACCTATAATAAATATTTTTTGAAAGAATATTAGAACATTTCTTAGATCTATGTTCAAACAATTTAAAAGATAAGATAATTTCAAATTACACTAAATAAAAGATAAGCTGAATTTTAGGTAAAGCTGAAAGTTATGGATAATTCGTTTATCATATAAGTTTCCTACAAACTCTTTTGTAATCTCAGATATTTCATGATTTAAAAAAACATTCTTGGTTTCATTATTTTATGATATATTCCCATAGGTTCTCGGATTTCCCTTCCCCTATATTACGGTAGTACAGTCCTTCATACATAGTCATAAGTCCATCATTCTGCTTTTTATGTATTCTGATGTTATAGGTATAGGCAATAGCAGAGTCCAGCATTCTATTGTTAAGATAAATGTAACACTTTTATTGGGAGTTCATCTGTGATTTGGAAGTAGAGATGCATATTGCATTGTATCTTCATGTCTGGATATGATAGTCTCTCTTGCACCACTACTATACATACCCTTAAATGAAAATCCATACAGCAAAATCAAGAACAGGAAGAAAAACAGAAAATGTATAACACCGTGAAGTCAAATAAGGGAGTAAGCATTTCCCTAGCAGTGATCATGGCAGTCAGTTACCACATCCTACACTATGTTGGCTGAGTTCATTTTGAAGACCCAAACACAGATTCTGTATTATGTCAGAGAAAACCCTGAGTTGCACAAAGTGGTCATACAGGTGATTGCTTCCTGTCACCTCCATGGGAGATCTGGAATATGATCCTGGCTCCTCCCATCTACTACACATATCCACAACCAGACAAACCCTAGCATTCTCTGGCATTTGTGGCATGAGCCAACAAATGGCAGAGATCCTCTTCTCTCTGCATATCTTTTAATTTACAAAACTGGTGCTAAGCAAGTGATATACAAAGGCAAATGAATCATCTAAGATTGACAAGTACTAAATCCAGCAAGAGAAATTTAAGATTGAGTGAAACGAGATACAATGCTTTATGTTCTCCCATCAGATCACAATAGTTTTGTAGGCCGTATTACCTCAGAAGCCCCTGGACCAGCTATTAGGATTGATCAGACAAGATCTGAAATTTTTAAAAAAATATAAGAAGAGGCAAAGTCTTTTCCAACTTGCTTATATATTCAAAGCACATCAGTTATAACGCTTTTTCTGCTGAATGAATGCTGGAAATGGACAAGGATGCCCCATATTTCACCCTAATATACACATATATACACATACATTACATAAATATATAGTATATATACAACATATTTACTTGTACCTCTCAGTCCTTGTTTCTTTTCTTAAGAATTCTATTCACTCATTCATCATTCATCTAGTAAACGCATAATTTGCACAAAGAGTAGAAATGCAAAAAAAGAAAGTTTCCCATCCTCTAGTTAAATGGCCATAATGGCCAGAATTGAGCTGAAGCAAACATTGGCCCAGGAGTTTCTTCAAAGTTTCCCATGTGCAGGCAGGGCGCCAACTTGTTGAGCCATTCTTCACTACTTTCCCAAACAGTCAGCAGAGTGCTGCTAGACACAAACAGGTGTCCATATGCAATGTCAGCACTAACAGGTGGAGGAATAACTGTCTGTACCACAATGCCAGGCCCACTCATAATCCTTCTTTCAAAAGCACATAATAAATGTAATCTTTAGGTAAAAGAATTCATATTTTAATTGAAAGGAATTAACACAAGAAGATATGTTAGCACATAGGTACAAAGACAGATTATAATTTCTTGGAAAAAATGTATTGTACTCATTTAAGAATCTATAAGCAGCCAAAATACACAGCAAAACTCTGTTCAGAATGGGGTTCCTGGGTCAATAACAGCTGAAAAATGTAATGACCAGCAACACTGATACCAAATTCAGACACTGATAGCTGGACTATATGCAGTCCTTCGTAGGACAAGCCTCCACAACTTTACTCTGGATATCCTTATACAAAATGGCTGTGAACTAAAGCTGTCCCCAAAACAGTGAGTACCTCACCAGTACAAGGAAGCTTTCCAAATACTCACCCCCACATATTTCCACATTCTTTATAACATTTCATGTCAAAATTCCACACACCCTGAAAGACAAATAAAATGAAATGTGATTATTTTTGTAAAACCAGTAAATTTGATCTCCAGTTGAAGCAAACTAAGTAAAATAAAATCACTATAAGCTTAATATGTTATGATTTAATTATCCAGAAACTCCAATTCAGAGATACCTAGGAGAAAAAGAGAGACAATGTTTGAAGTGGACAATTCCAAGGAATTCTTTAGTTTTCCCTGAATACTGTGGGAACTCTGTGTGAAACCTTATCTATAGATATTATGTAATCCTTATCATTGTGAAGAAATTTCCCAGGCCTTGAGGTGTTAAACTATTTCATACCCCAGCAAGTATTTTTCTACATGCGCACATGAGGAAACTGAGACTTGGGGAAAAATGTGAGGTTCCCCAACATAAATCCACTCACTTCTAGATCTTGTGAATTTTCTAGACTTCAGACAGATTTAAGGTACTGAAAACACCAGTCAATTTCTTTTGTACTCAAAGATTTATGTCACTCACTCTTGAGTATGTTCCAGAGGGAGAAAGTGCATTGGTGAACAATGCATGTGAACTCACCTTCCAATTTGAAAGCATAATATGGGAAAGAGTAACAGATACCACCTCTACACACAGCACCAGCATATAATAATGGCACAGGGTCAGGCATTCCAACATAGCAGCTAAGACACCTCTCTTCCATATTTGAGTATCAGTGCCCCATACCTGTCACTGCTTTCTCATTTTAAATTCACACTGATACATATCATAGGCTGCAGCAGAGATGGCTCAGCTAACGAAGTATCTCAATTCTATTCGCAAGATCTGGATTCAGGTGTGCCTCAGAACGGGACATCTCATGCCTGGATCCCACACGCCAGCCACAATGTGTACGTGGTGAGCTGTTTCTGGGCCTGTCTGGGCTCCTGGTACTGCTCCCTTCGGGATGAGTACACCAAGAGGGGAAGTCTCCATGATTGGGTAGGTCCCGCTCTCACCCATCGACCTCATTGGGCAGTGAATGAGGTGGAGAAGGGCGCGACCTTGGGCATGCCGGGTTTAAACTTCCAGAAGCCTCCTGGGGGCAGGACTTGGCGTCTCATGCCTAGATCCCATACACCGGCCACCATGTGCACGTGGTGATCTATCCCCAGGCGGTCAGTGCACCATTTAAAGCCAGGCTCCACCTGCTGGCTGCCTGGCCAGGGAGCTCTGGGGTTGTGGTTCTTTGAATCACTGCTTAGGTAGCTCCAGGTTGACCCTACTGTGCTTCTTGGATGTGAGTAATTCCAAAGATTCCCAATGACAGTAATTCTTCCTTTGAAGAACTTGTAATCACTGAAAATGCTGAGTCCTGAACACCACTCCATACAAAAGTTAAGGCTCAGGGCTGGTGCAACAGGATATCCTATGACCTGACAAGATGATGAATCAGAAGACAGGTCACATTAAGCAGGGCCATGACATTAACTAGCACTCAAGAAAACCATACCTGGGGGTAGATTCTGTGGGGGATGTGGCGGCCAAACCCTGTGGAAATACGAAACCCACTGGTTAGCTCAAAGTTTGGGTGGTGATGGGCTAAGCTAGGTGTAACCAAGGAGCTTGCCGTCAACCACAGGTAAAGGAATCCACAATATTCTGAACTGGTCCAGACAGCAGCACACGAATGTGCACCCAGCACTGGGAGTGGGATGGGAAGGGCTGCAACATTCACCATCTCATAGATGGCCAATTGGAAGGCTAGACTGTGCCAGGCACTGCCCTAAAACCAATTGGCATGTATGAGAAGTGGGTTGGGGTGTGGCTCAAGTGGAGGAACTTGGGAAATGCCCCTGGTGAGTCATAGCTCCCACTGGTGAACATGTGGTCCAGACCTGGGAGTTGGACAAGCTGGTCAAAGTAGCTCCAATAGCTGGCTAACATGTCAATTATTAATGGAACAGGGTGTGCCGGGCAGCACTGAGCAAACCTTAGCCCACAAGCAAAACTAGAAACCAGCATGGAGTACAGGTCATGCAGAGCTAGGCTCTTGCACCTACTGGTCTGCATGAGCCAGGGACACTAAGCCATAGCATCTAAGGCAGAGATCGGGACAGGTCAGGGGCTGAGCTAAGCTTAGTCAGAGCAATCACTGGCATGCTCACGATCTGTGGCTAGGAACAGGTCTATTTGGGGAGCTAGAAGGACACCCTAGGTGGATTGAGGTTCCCACCAATGAGCGTGTGGGCTAGAATAGGGTCTGTGTTTTAATCAGGACATAGTTGTACCCTCACTTGGCACAAGTGTGGACTGGGACTGGGACATACCAGGCCAGGCCAGATCCCAACACCATCTGGTGGCCTGGAGGACCAGGGTAGATGTGGGACGGACTAGGCTGGGTATCAACTCCTACTGAGCCATATGTGAGCCATGTCTGGGTATGGACAAGCCATGGCGGGTTGAAATCCAACAGCAGGAAACAGATGCGGATGAAGGCCAGCCAGGAAAAGCCACTATTCCTGCTAGGACAGGAAGTAGACTGAGTAGGTCTGGCTCATGGACCCCTTGATATGTGCAAAACCTGGCATTGGGAGAGGTTCTGATGGAGTAGCCTGGGCAACTCCTCTGGCAGGACACAGTCCCTGCAGGTAAGTGCAAGAAGTATGATGGGAAACAGCCCAGAATAGGCCATGGAAAGTTTTCCACTGGCATACATTTGGCATGGGTCGGAGGCAGACCACGCTGAGTCAGTTCCCATGATCCACTGATCCACTGATGAATCTGAGCACCAGAACAGAGTGTTGGTCAAGCCAGGTTTGGTCACAACAAAACTAGTGCACAATATGGAATACCAAGGCAAGGTTGCCTGTACCAGATAGGACCTCATTGCCCATTCAATACACATGATATCCAGGAAGTGAGTGGACAAAGCCGGAAGGGGGAATAAGAGGTAGTTACCTTGCCGGACAGCTATTCCCACTGGAGATTGTGAGCTGGGATGGGGGCAGACCAGACTAAGCAGGGCTACAACACCTGTAGGCTTCATGTGGACTAGATCAGGAAAACCTGGGCTGATTATTCCTACTGGTGCAAACAAAAATAAGAGTGGGTGAGAGTTGTTAAGGCTTAGCCACAGCAACAGCTGGCAGAAGCTGGCATCGGGGGCTAATTCTGTCAGAACCACCTGACGAGGGCATAACCCAGGAGTAAGAAAAAATTGGGAGGGAAAGAGTGGTCTTCTCCCTCTTGGATTACCACTCCCACGGAAGGACATGAAAACGAGGATGGGGGCTGTGGTGGCTAGACAGAGAAGCACTCAACAGCATCCCTGAGGGTGGGACACCTGAGCTGCTTAGATGGAACTAGCATTTAATACCCATCGACATGAAGCAGAGCCAAGTGGGATGTGGGACAGACTGGACTGGCCTGCTGCACATGCTGGCAGTACAGTGTAGAGGGCAGGCCTGGTGGGGGTTATTGCGGGTTGCTCTGACTAGGCTACAGCTCCCACTGGTTTATGTGAGGGCCGCGTATGTGCTTGACAGAACCAGGCTGGACTCCAACACCCATTGGTTCCAGTGGAAGGTGGGACTGGAGACCAATGCAACCCAGCAAGTGCAACCACCAGCTGATTGGGGTGATGGCATTTGCCAGGCACTGTGCTTGCAAGTACATACAAGAATCTGGTCTGGGAACATCTCAGACAAAGTTTCTTTGGGGTTCTCCGCAATCGAACTGCAGGACTCAGAACCCTAACCAAGAAAAGACAGAAAACAGAGCAAGTCAATCAACCACATCAGCCTTATTTTGGCAGCGAAATACTGAGGAAATGGAGACTCTATGAAGGACTATATCAATCAGTGAATTCTTCAAGGACCTCATTGTGCTTGGAGTGGCGAGAATGGAGGTGATTCCTAACTGGTGAACTATCAAAACCACTTGAGCAAGTATCTCAAAGCATGCCTCACATCCAGGACCTAGGGTGGGTGAGAAACTGGAGGGACTTCTCCCTCAATATAGCCCTTTACCTCAGCTGCATGAAGGAAACAATATGTAAGTAATAGTCTTACCCCTTCCCTATAGCTTTTGAACCATTTTCCCCCTAATTAACTACGGAAAGATTATCAAAAATACAATTAAAACATTGAAAAATAAATATACCTGGATTTAGTTCTGAGCTTCTGATCAAGTGTAGTCACGGATATTGTGATCCACACATCTATCAGAACATGGGTAAATTCAAACCTTCTGCCCTGAGAGCTTGGTCTCATAAAACTCAATATTCAATGCAAATATGTTAATAAAAGGAAGCAGGTTAGGTGACACTCACCTTGTGATAGCCCACGATAATACCCAGCAAAGGCGGTGGTGTTGGCCCAGGAATGCCCAGCTTCTTAAAAAGACCATGTGTAGAGGTGCCACGTCTCTAAATTCAAGAGGTCAGGTCACAGGAATGATAGCATAAAAAGAAGGAATGCCTCTTCAGATATCATAATAAGCGCTGGCACTGTATGTGGATTCATTTGGAAATGGGCCAGGCTGAGCTGGACTGCTGCATCAGCTGAAGGGTGCCTGCAATAGTTGTGAGTCATATGGGGCTGGATGGCAGTACTCACTGAAATGTGCAGGTTTCAGTGTTTTGAATATCCCTGTTTTTTGGAATGATGAACACTTCTGTGCTAGGCTGTATCTCTCACTGTGGTGAGCACAAGAACTAGGAGTGGGTGTGGAGGTGGGGAAGGCTGAACTAAACCACAGCACCAATAATTGTTCATCAGAGCCAGATAGGATGTGCACTGAGTAGGGCTAGGCTGCAGCAGAAGATGGCAAAAACCAGGGCTGGAGACAGTCCTTGTCGGGGAACTTGTAGGTTGCCTCATTTGGTCTGCATAACCCACTGGTATGCATAAGGCAGGTCTGGAACACAGCACCCATCAATCACATGAGAGATGGGGTAAGATTGGAACTGACCAAACAGTATGGTATGTGTGCTGACTACTGCAGGTGACAGCACACCTGATCTACAATAGAAAATAAACAAAAGAATCAAGAATGAGGTAATTCAAGTGAAATTTCTTTGGGGACTCTAAAGTAACTGCTATATTCAGACTCTGGCCTCAAGGATTTCACAGGATTTATGTTTCAATTTTAAGGACATGTATTGGAATTGGACCACCTCATTTACTGATGCCTGTATGCTGGAGGAGAGCATGTCCAGATGTACACCAGGTTCAAGAGAGAAAGTTCATCTAGGTCAGCAAAGGATATCAACTGACTCTTAGAGGATGAAAAGCAGAACAGTTTAGCCAAGTATTGCAACAGGTTGCTAGGTCAGTGGATTCAATAGGTGGACTTTGTCAACCAACAGACCTGGGAAAGATTTTCTCAACAACGGAGTAACGAAACCAAAAACTTCTCAGAAGTATCAAAACTACTGAAATAACTCCCTTGAGTCATTCTTCCACAATTGTGGGTCTCTAAGGCATCATCAAAGCACTGATCACCATCCCAGGGGTCTGAGGTAGTCTGACATCAAGGAATAGCATCTGCTGCCCACACCACTGCTAGCTCAGGACTAAAACAAACAAAACTGAAGCATATATCCTATACACTCTCTCTCATGCCTCAAACTCTCACCCTAATCAGAACCCGTATGGACATGTGTTCCCCTCAATGATGAACAATATTAAAAATAAAATTTAAAAAAATTAAGAAGAAAATACACAGTGGATTTGTTGGTGTTCTGGTTTCTTGAGGCTACTTGAAGGGAAATAGAGAGAAAATAAATCCCTATACTAATGCTAACTTGTTACCTTCACAGAAACTGTGAAAAATAAGGAAAAGATAGTTGCAGATGGCTGCTAGGTCTGCTCTTCTCTGAAAATCACCATTTCACCTGGTGCAAAGCTGAGCAGTCAATTCACAGGAGACAGGTGGCAGTAGGGGAGTTCCAGGGCAGGGTCACAGAGGGATGGAAAAACTGAATTAAGCCTCTGCAGACATCCGGGGCACTGCGTTGCTGTGTGTCAGTGATGCGTGGACAATGGAAAGGAAAAAGTCAAGAGCCAACCACATGGAAAGGGAATGATTTCCCACACTCATGCGGTGCAGATGCAGACTAAGAAGGCAAAGCTACTCCAGATCAGTGCAAGTTAAGCTCTTCTGCCATCAGAATTTCAGGAGTGTAGGCCCTGGATGAAGATTCCCCTGCACTTGGAATCCATGTTTTTATGACCTATGCCAACTTAATTCTAACTACACAGCATAGGTCAAACTGAGAGTCAATCAGAATGTCTTATCAAAAACAAATGCAATTAATCCTTCCTATAGGCAGAGATTGGGAACTGGATGGTGTGAGATAGGTCAGTAGTCTCACTGAAATCTGTAATTACATTTCTGTTGCGATCACCCAGCATTTGGACAAATTCCCCTCTAATCATCAGAAAAGATGAATGAAAGGCAAGCCTCATTTCCGTTCCAGATGCAAGACTAAAGGAGAAGTCAGATGGACAGCTACTCACAGATACAGGAGCACCAGGCTGGTAGCCACGAGAACCCAGGTTTCTAAGGAAAAGTCCGGCATCAGGTCGATTGTCACTCTCTGCTGCAGCTCTCTCCTCTGAGTGTTTCCTGAAGCTCTGTGTGTGCTGCTCTTTGCTGGGCTATGAGTGCACAGCTGCCGTGCCTTGTAAGCTGTGATCTAGTCAAGGTGACTTCAATATTTATGTACTGGAGAATGAGGTGTACCTGAAAATGCAACAAATAAGATATTTACATATGCCCTGTCTGCAATCTAGGACTCTCTCCAACTTGGCAGTTGGCAAAGAATTTTAGACAGCCCTCAGTCATCTCGGTGAAGTTATGTATTGTGACCACCTCAGGAGTTTGCCAAGTTACTCCATTTGACCCACTCCCAGACACAGTTCTTATACATGCCAATTGGTTTTAGGCCAGTGCCTGGCACAGTCTAGCCTTCCAATTGGCCTGGTTCTTTTACCTGTGATTGATAGCAGGCTCCTTGTTCATACCTAGCTTAGTCCATCACAACATCAACTCTTGAACTAACCAGTGGGTCTCATATTTCCAGAGTGGTTGGCTGCCACATTCCTCACAGAATCTACCCCCAGATATGGTTCTCTAGAGTGCTAGTTAATGTCATGGCCCTACCTAATGTGACCTGTCTCCTGATTCAACATCATGTTGTGTAATAGGATATGATTGTGCTATACATGCCCTGAGCCTTAGCTTTTACACAGGCTTGTGTTCGGTGGTGAACATTGTTCAGTGGTTACAAGTTCTACACAGTATTTAAATGTGCTTGGTATATCAGTCTTATCCATAAAGATCATCTGGTCCCTCTCCTCCAACCTACCACGTCTCATTAGCATTGCTTACCTTCAAAGAAAATGTCGCATTGTCCTTGGGAGTCTTTAGGATTGATTGACATTCCAGAAGTACTGTGAGATTAACATGGAGCTTCCTGAGCTGCGAATCAAAGCACCAAAACTCCAGCGCTCACCAACTGGTAACCAGCATGCATAGCTTTTTGCTAAATGGTTCACTGGCTGTCCAAGGACAAATCACTGCATGTACACGTTGGCTGGAATCGCAGCTACGTGCATGGATACGAATGTATCGCAGCACCCACCAGTAGCCAACAGGCTGCTGGAAGTTTTAATTCACAGACACAGAGTTTGTCCCCTCCGCTATCCCATCCACTGCACATTGATCGCAGCAGTTTGGTCTCCTTGGGCCAGCCCAGCTCTCCACACTTCCCCCTTCAGTGTTGTCACCATGAAGGGAGCAGACTCTGGAGTTAGGGTGATCCCAGGGACAGGTCTCCGTGCGTGCCCAGTGGCTGGAATCAGAGCTCTGAGGATGGAGATGATCCCGGTCTGGCACCCACCAGCAGCCAACAACTGTTGGATTGTCTTTGAGCTTCATCACCATGACAAAATGTATTTACCTTAAGACACTACAGAAAAATATAATAGGACTGCACACTTTTGATTTTCACTAGATATTATGAGATTGCTGTATAAGTTAATAAACTCATTTGTAAATGCGTTGTGCAGAAGAAGAAAATTTCTGAGTTACAACCCTGAAAAACCTGCTAAATCTACATTGAAAGCATTGCTTAATATAGTATAAGTTGAAAAGATGACAAAAATGTCTTCATATTTTCTTATCTCCTCATTGCAACAAAACCCTTAATAGGAAAGCCTTATTTCCCTGTTTTCCTCCTCTTGCACAGCTCAATTATTGTAACCTTGCACTATACAGAGAGCACTCAGATTATGGATCTGGATAAAGACATGTAATCACATATCATTAGCCCACCTACACATAACTCACACTCAAAGATAGGATGGAGTTGTAAAGTGCTTTTATAATACAATATTATTGTTAAATGCAAGGCATGACTTTTTTCATTTTAATTTGATAGGGCATGTGCTGAAATAAATATCAATACAATATAGAAAAAGGAAAAAAGAAACCGTAGGATGAAGTTCTATCTAGTGTCCACAAAATGAATCAGTGTCATACCTACTGAGGTTCAGTGTGTCAAACTTGCATAAGGTAATATTTTATTGCACATCTCCCAGAAAGATTTAACTGTAATTCCAAAAATGCTCCAGAACTGGTTATAACCACAAAAACAACACACACACACACACACCTTTAACTAAATAATAACTTACAAATCCACTAAAGCTTTGAAATAAGCAGAATTTTCAGTGTTGCGAACATTTCTGATGTTTTACAATCCCAAAAATAAGGTTTCCAATAGGTCAGAGACTGCATGGAAGAATTCAATCGAACAGGTTGTGTGGAAATTGGCAACACTATGACATTTGCCCTACTGACTACTGCAGTGATTTTCTAACTTATTTCACCTCAACACAGCCTGACCTTATGAAGGCCATCTCCTAGTCAACCACCACATGAGGCATGCAAACCCATAAACAATAAAGCATTTTTCGTTAATAAAAGCACCCTTAATTCCTCTAGCTAAAAATAATAAAAGTGGCTAAAGCAGTTATATTTTCTAGGCTCCAAAAAATTGCAAAGGCAGGCTAGCCTTTGAAATAACAATAACTATATTTATTGCCATAGCAGTTTCAGATCTCACTCCCATCACTTCCATTATTTTGTAAAATTCTTATTAAGCCATTTCCCAGAAGGCATGCTATATGTCTGGGCCCGATTTCAGGGCAATGGATAGGTACACAATAAGGTGTCCAGAAATGGCATGGGCTTAATTGTGCTCCTGTGTGTAAATTGTCAAAGGCCCACTCACCAAGACATTATCAGTGACATTAACTTTCAAGCTCACATTGTTGGCAAACAATGCCTCAATAAATTACAAAATTCTTAGTGGGGTACTTGAGTGTCCACGCAGCCATGTGGTGAAACAGTGTCAGGTGGTCAGAGAGAAATACGGCGGGCCCTGCCAAACAGCTGGAAGCTCCCCAGGCCCTGCCAAGCAGGGGAGCTGTTCTCTTCACACCTTCATGCCATCCACAGCTACCGCACGGACCCCAGCAGCAAACATTTCTGATATTTTTAGTCAGAAAAATGAGGTTTCCAATTAGTCAGAGACCGCATGGAAAAACTTGATTAAACAGGAATGTAAATATCACAGGTTGTGTGGAAGTTGGCAACAGTATGATATTTACCCTACCTACTGCAGTGCTTTTTAAACTTCTTTTACCTGACCTCAGCCTGGCCTTATAAAGGCCATCTCCTAGTCAACCGCCTCATAAGGCATGCACCATGTAATGTCCCTCCTTCATTTCAGTCCCTGTAACAGTTCACATCACCCACAGATTACAATTTAACTGCCTCCAGTGGTCAAGGCCACACTTGATCTGTCCAATGACTTACTAGTCTTGATTCAGTCCACTTGGCCAGGTGCAGGCCATGTTTGAAGCAAATCATATGTTTTTCTTCCTTGCTAACTTACACCCTTGGAAAAGAGAAAGCTCAAGTGCTAGAACCCATGACACCCAGGTGGGAAACCTGGATGGAGTTTCAGGTTCCTGAATTTGGCACACAAAAGTCTGGATGCTGAGGCCATTTGGGAAGGGAAAATGAGATATAAACACACACTCTCTCTGATTCTCTTCTTCTCTCTCACTATTTACCTGTCTTCCTCTTTCTTTCTCTCTAATTCCATACTTCAAATAAAAATCTCAATTTTTAATTAACCATAAAATGAACAACCACTATGGCTTATAATCCTCACATTGTTGGAGAGTCGACACCTCAATTTCATTCCAACTATGCACATCAATCCAAGAGAAAATCCTATTCCAATAAATGCTATCTTCACATTCTTTCTCTCAGCACCTGGAAACCAACACTATGTGCTCTGTTCAGATAAGTCAGCCCATTCTGTACAGTTCACATGAACAAGACCAAACAACATGTGGACTAAGATGTTTGATTTCTTTCAATTAGCAGCATATGTCAAGAATCATGCATATGAATCATACTGATTGCTGCATGGTGTTACATAGCATGTATATATGATTTCTTTACCAACTCATTTATTTCAGCACATTTGAGGTGTAATCACTTTGGGCCATTGCAGAATTGGCTGAGGTAAGTCTGAAAATATATTTTATAGTTACACCTTTCAGTTCTCTTCAGAATATCAGCAAGTATGGCATCACTGGATTATATGGCATCTCTAGGTTTAATCATTTGATAAAACAAAAACTATTTTCCACAGCAGCTTCACTACTTCACATTCTCACTGGCAAAATATGAGCATTGATCAGATCAGTTCAGCTCTTCCTGTTGCAGCCATTATGAAATGAACCAGTGTGTAAAATTCAATTTCTAAGATACAAGATGGTAGAATTTGGTAACACATTTAAACAGATGGAAACACATTAGAAAGAGTAAGGAGAGAGGGCACATTCCAGCAAATAGAAGAGGACAGATTGATGTCAGTGGGGCAGGTGGAGATTGGTGGACATGAGAAAGCAAAAAAGACAATGGTATGTTAATGAAAAGAACATACACCCGAGTGGCAGTCAATGAATGGCAATCTGAACTGCACCAGCAGACAGAACTTCACCAACAACCAGGTTCCACCCAAAATTGGTCTGGATAGCTCTCATGCCTAATACCCATCAGTTTGAGATCTTCACATGTGGCACAACCATTTTGTTCAGGGTAGCAAAGGCTTTGAGATGGCAGGGACAGCATTGAGCTGTATATATGTTGAGCTGAGAATGAACTCACTAAGTTCACTGCATTGCACTGATTACACATCAAAAATAATACTGCCTTTGGCATCTTATGATTCAAAATAGGTCTGGGTGACCATCAAACTTAACAGCAAACACATTCCAAAAAATATCAGCATCAACAGCCTAGTTACTTATGACACGTAGTATCTCCCTAGTCCTTGCAATTTCTCAAATGCACACGGAGAAAGTTTGTACAGACCATGGTGCAACATCATCATAGGATCAAAGGAGGTAATAGTGGTGAGCCACGGGATGGGCTACGGAGACCATGGTGGAAGTCTAACATGAACCCAGATCTGAAACTCGCTGGAGGGAATGGCACAAGTGACTGCAAATAAAGAGCAATAAATCAACCGCAATAAGTAATTTCGAGTTGTAGAATCTGTGGGTAACACAGCTTAGAAATGTGCCCTAAAGGGAAAAATTTGCTAAACAGTATTAAATGACCAAGACGAAAATAAGAAACAGAGGCATGATGAGTGGTACTGAGGACTCTCCTACAAAGAGGCGAAAGCCATTGCCAAACTCAGATTTATCTGAGGAATACATTGAGAAAATGAGGGATATAGAATTCATAAAACTCATTATGAAACTTCTTATCGACAATGACAAGCACATACAGGAGTTCAAGGAATTTAAGGAGTGTATCACACAGGAAATAGCAACACTGAAATAAAATCAAGCTGAATTATTGAAAATGAAAGATGCAACAGAGCAAATTAAAAATTCAGTGGAATGTCTCAATAATAAAATGAAGAAGACAGAAGAAAGAATCTCAGAATTGGAAAGTATTTCTTGTCACAAGTGGGAAAGAATCAAACTGCTGGAAGCATACCTGGGTCAAGTTAAAAACTATTCAAATTTAACAGATGCTATTAAAAGGCAAAATATAAGCGTTATGCGAATTCCAAAAGATACAGAAAGATAAGCTTAAAATGTATTTAATAAAATAATAGAGGAAAGTTACCATGGTCTAGAAAACCATTTGGGAAACAAATATCAGAAGGGGCACAGACCTATCAAGCTCTCTTCAAAACAACATAAGGAAAATATTATTAAACCTGCCCTTAGAAAACATCAATTGACATATAGAGAAGTGGCAATTAGATGTACAAATGACCACTCACAGGAAACACTACAGGTAAGAAGAGAATGGAGAAGCATATTCTAGATTCTTAAAGAAAAATAAAAAGCCCATGCAAAATAAAGTATCCAGCAAAGAGCGTCTTTGTCTTTAAATATAAAATAATGTCCGAGCAAGGTAGTCTCACACAGCTAAAGTCCTTGCCTTGTATGTGCTAGGATTCTATATGGGCACCAGTTCATATCCAAGGGGCACTGATTACCCTTCACCTCCTTGCTTGTGGCCTGCAAAAGCAGTCAAGGATAGCCCAAAGCCTTGAGATCCTGCACCCGTGTGGGAGACCTGGAAGAGGCTGTTGGATTTGGATGCACTCAGCTCCGGCCACTAGAACCACTTGGGCAGTGAATCAGCAGATATAAGATCTTCCTCTCCATCTCTTCTTTTCTCTATGTATCTGACTTACCAATAAAACATAAATAACTCTTTAAAAATAAGAAAATGAGTGGTGGTGCACATGGCAGCAGCATGTGTCAGGTCCATAGGGTGCCAGTGCAGCCCAAGTCTGGCCCAGCCTCATTCTGCCAAGAACTCACCAGGGTCTGGCCCTGTCCCTCCTGGATGGTGCACTGCCTCGCCTTTGCCTGGTGTCTTCCTTGGGAAAAGTGCTTCAGGCAGACAACACAGGTCCAATCATGACCAACAACAAATTGGGCATTATGTGAAGTACACACTGACCCATAAGCAGGACATCCCGCTGGTGGAGAGGTACTCCTTTGAAACCCACTAGGAAATTGATATGGATGGAAATGATGCTAAGATCACTTAGAATTTTGGGTACAACTTTGACAAGAATAAAGGCAGGGATCCTGCAGGAACCTGCACAAGATGCTGGAAGAAGCACCAGGTTGGTACCGGTTTCAAGGTGGTGCATCTAAATGCCATGACCATGGATAACCTGAAGCTTGTGCCTTGAGGCTGGCAGCCCTGAGCTGAAGAGGCCTCCAGTAAGCAGAGGGAGGACACAATATATTTACTTGTGATTCAGCAGCTCCCTACAGACCACATAGATAAACAGTTCCCCAACCTGAATGTGACCCAATTCTATAATGCCAATGGGCACATGATTAAGGAAGAGAATGTGTGCACCTACTATGAGTGGCACAGTGATCAAGAAGCAGCTCCAGGGGTTCAAAATTTGCAGGCGCAGCCAGGTGGCCTGATATTGCAGCTCCCAGTGCCAGCAGAAGGAAAGACCAGCTGACAAGATGCATATGCTGGTGTGCAAACAACCCTGTCTGCAGGAGCCGGAGCCCAAGATATGACTGGGATGAGGGGCTACTTCTTGGATGTGCCATCAGACTGGCTCCTGGACCTGAAGGCACTCATGAAGCATGAGGCCAGCCCACACCTGCCGGTATTAGGCACCTCCTGAAACCCCTATGGTATATATGTTAATATGTTTATAAACTGATGTACAGGTTTTAGGGGATGGAGAAGTAGGGAGGGCAGAAGTGACAAATAGAATCATTTACTCTGATCCTAGGATGGCACAGGACCACGCAGAATAAATAAATAAATAAATAAATAAATAAATAAATAAATAAATAAATAAAGATAGATGTATATATAATATTATATAAGAAAGAAAGAAAGAAAGAATGAAAGAAAGAAAGAAAGAAAGAAAGAAAGAAAGAAAGAAAGAAAGAAAGAAAGAAAGAAAGAAAGAAATTCTTCCACATTAAAGAAAAGCTAAGAGTAGGGGGAATGTGAAGGGTCCCCTCGATGGAATGCAACTCCCACTGTAGAGTGTATATTTAAATGAGGGCAAAACAGATCAGGCAGGACTACAACTCCTGTGGGCCTTATGTGACCTAGATCCAGGAATAGCCAGGCTGGACTGATTGCTTCTACTGGTGTAAGCACAGATCAGAGAGAGTTGGTTGGCCTTTGTGGCAGCATCAGCTGGCAGAGCATGGAACTGGGGACTAATTCTGTCACGTTAAACTGAAGGACCACCAGGAGATTGCATGATCCAGGTGTGAGAGTCGCCCATTAGGGAAATTGTGGGTACCTCACTCTTGAGTTGCCACTCCCACTGGAGAGCATGAAAACCAGACCTGAAGCAGGAATGGCTAGACAGAACGGAACCCGACAGCTTGTTGTGGGCTGGATAATAGGGCTGGTTAGGTTGAACTAGGCTTCAATGCCCATTGACCTATAGCTGAATGGGATGTGGGACAGACTGAACAAGACTGTGAAACATAACTGGCAAGCACAGGAACCAGGATAGAGGACAGACCACGTGGGGTTATTGGGAGTCGCCCCAACTAGGCTGCAGCTACCACAGGTTTGTGTGAGAGCCGAGTGTAAAGAGGAAAGAATCAGGCTTGACAGCAAAACCCTCTGGTTCAAGTGGAAGATAGGGCTGGAAACAGACCTGAAATGGTAATTGAAACCACCAATATATGCACAAGCTGATTGGGGCAATGGACTGTGCTGGACCCTGTACTGGCAAGCACACACAAGAAGGAGTTCTGAGATCACACCACACAAATTGTCTCTGGGGAACCCTCCAGCTGAACTACCGATCTCACAACCTCAACCATGAAGAGCCTATGCCAGTGGATTCTGAAGATTTCATCATGCTTGGAACGGTGAGATTGGCAGCAATTCAGAACTGTTGCACTATCAAAACTGCTTGAGAAGGACCCTTGGATTATGCTCACAATGGGAATCAGGAATGGGTGACAGGCTTTGTAGGGCTTCTAAATTTGGTTCTGCCCTCACCGAAAATATATAAAATCAATAACAATATTAATGCGGAAACAATTATCTTACCTACTTTGCTGTAGCCCTTTACCCTTTGTGCCCTAATCAACTGTGTAAAGATTAACAAAATGAAAGAATTTTTCAAAAATAAAAATAAAGCTAAAGCAATATGAATCTTTCAAATGTGCCCTACAAATGAAACTTAAAGATATTTTCAAGAAACACAAAAGGAAATAGCACCCACTAAAAGCCAAAAGTGAATGTTTTGTGAAATAAATGAGCCAAGTGTAGAAGTGCAGTAGTTTTGGCACTGGAAGACCTGTCCTGTCCCTATCAAAAATTTCCATTCACCGACCAAATGAATTAGATACTTATCACTTACAATTTCAGGCATATGTGCTGCCAGAGCAATTGCTTTCCATTGTAGCTGAAAATGGCTTGGGTGATGAACTTCTCTCTTGATGTGGAGTTCATAGTGCCTGGACTGAGGATCTACATCCTTGTTTTGTGTGGGTGCTCAACATGCTTCATTTCATCAGCCTGGAATTCATGGGCATTGGATGAGAAGTGACCAAACAGGATTTCCCGGAGATCTGCTAGAAAAGCTGATGGTATGTGAAGTAAATGAGCCAAGTGGAGTCTTTTTGGCACTGAAAGACCCGTGCTGCCCATCTCGAATTTACCTTTCACAAACACACTAAGTTCCCTAGGTATCATATACACTCACAGGCACGTGTGCTGCCAGAGCACTTGTTTTCAATGGTAGCTGAAAATGGCTTGTCCTTGAACTTCTCTGTGGGTGTGGAATTGTTAGCGCCAGGTGAGAGGATCTACATGCTTGTTTTGTGTGGGTGCTCAAAATGCCTCATTTCATAATCCTGGGCTCCATGGGATTTGGACCAGTGGTGACCAATCAGGGTTTCCTGGAGATCCGCTTGAAAATCTGAAGGTATGTGAAATAAATGAGCCAGGTGCAGTACTTTTGACACTGGAAGACTTGTGCTGCACCTTTCGAAAGTCATCTTTCACTAACAAACTCAGTTCCCCAGGGCATATGTGCTGCCAGAGCACCTGTAGTATTCCATGGTAGCTGAGAATGGTTGGGTGCTGAACTTCTCCCTGGATGTGGAGTTTAGTGCCTGGAGTAAGGATTACATCCCTGTTTTGTGTGGGTGCTCACCGTGCTTGATTTCAACATCTTGGGCTTCATGGGAATTGGATGAGAAGTGACCAAACAGGGTTTCCTGCTGGATATGCTCAAAAAGCTGATGATATGTGAGGTTAATGAGCCAAGTGGAGTACCTTTGACAATGCAAAACCTGTGCTGCCTGTTTCGGAAGCTGCTATTTACCAACCATTTTATTAGCCAGCTATCACATACATTTTCAGGTATATGTGCTGCCAGAGCACTGGTTTTCCATGGTAGCTGAAAATCGCCTAGATGCTAAACTTCTCTCTGGGTGTGGAGTTGTTAGCACCAGGAGTGAGGATCTACATCCTTGTTTTGTGTGGGTGCTCAACATGCCTCATTTCATAATCCTGGGCTCCATGGGATTTGGACCAGTGGTGACCAATCAGGGTTTCCTGGAGATCCGCTTGAAAATCTGAAGGTGTGTGAAGTAAATGAGCCAATTGGAGTTTTGGCACTGGAAGACCTGTGCTGCCCCTTTCAAATTTACCTTTCACTAACACACTCAGTTCCCTAGATATAAGACACACCTTCAATCATATGTACTGCCAGGGCACTTGTTTTTAATGGTAACTAAAAATGGTTTGGACGCTGAACTTCTACCTGAATGTGGAGTTTAGTGCCTGGACAAAGCATCTGTATCCTTGTTTTGTGTGGCTGCTCAACATGCTTGATTTCCTCATTCTGGGCTTCATCGGGATTGAACCAGAGGTAACCAATTTTTTTTTTCCCAGAGATCTGCTAGCAAATCTGACTGCATGTGAAGTTAAAGAGCCAGGTGTAGTAGTTTTGGCACTGGAATACCCATGCTGCCCCTTTTAGAAGATCCTATTCACCAAAGCACTGAATTAGCCAGGTATAACTTAGAGTTTCATGCATATGTACTGCCAGAGCATTTCTTTTCCCTGGAAACTGAAAATGGATTAAGTGCTGAATTTCTCTCTCAAGGTAGAGGTCACAGCACATAGAATGAGGATCTACATCCTTGTTTTTGGTGGGTGTTCAACATGCTTGATTTCATAATCCTAGGCTCCATGGGCATTTGACCAGAAGTGACCAAAAATTTTTTCTCGGAGATCTCGTCGAAACACTGATGGCATGTGAAGTTAATGAGCCAAGTGGAGTCTTTATAAAATGGAAATCCTGGGCATGAAAAAAGATGGCCAACCTTGAGGAGCTGGTCTAAGCTAGAGAACAAAGAGAGGAGAACAGATCCAACAGAGGAACAAACCAGGAGACACAGAATTGCAGGGAGAGGAGTGCGAAGGTCACTGGACTTCACTGAATCAAGAAGATCAACACAGCTTGGAGGGACAGTCAGAAAATGAAAGAAAGGATAGGCAGCACGCAGCACAAGACTTCGTGAGTTGTGGTCCCAGGCAGGAGGATGGTCGATGCAGTCTTGGCCGATCCAGGGAAGACAAGGGCACATGCAAAAACAAGTTCCCACACCAGCAGGAACCACAGACCACTGGAGTCCTGACAACCCTAAGGGTGTCTACAGGTTTGAACATAGCGGCCTTCAACCCCTGCAGAGGTTGAGGACAAGAAAGGGAGGGATGCCTGCCAACAGTTCAGCACCATTGAGAGAGTGCAGAGGGGGCTGGAGTCACTCTCTGGGACTGAGTCACAGAAACTGTGAATTAGCTGCAGAGTTTCCTGCTGTGCTTGGCCTGAGCCCCAGTGGTAGGGTACCTCATCTCAGAGTCCGCCAACACAGAAAGAGGTGCGGGCTAGCAGGGACACAGCAACACACCTTCCACCTGGGGAGCACATTTGAGAGAGTGCGGCAGTAGGCCTGGGCACACCAACCTTTTCTGACCCAGCTCAGGGCTGCTGATTCCAAGCCACAGAGAACTGGAAGCTCAGGCGGAATCCCCTGCTGTGCTCAGCTCTTAGCCCAGAGGCAGGGCACCACTCAACAGAGTCTACTGATCAAGACAGAGGCCCAGGCTAGCAGGGCCTGAACAGTGTGTCTCACTGTGGGACAGCACCTTTGAGAGAGTGCAACAGGGACCTTCACTAGGCCTGGGCACACCAAGCTTTCCTGATCCAGCTAAGGTCTGCGAATTCTGAGCCACAGGCAGCTGGAAGCTCCAGTGGAACCCCATGCCATGCTCAGCCCCAACTCCAGATGAAGGCCAGCACTGCCCCACACAGCAAGCTGACCTGGGCAGGGAAACAGGCTGCAAGGCTTGCAGGGACACAACAGTGTGTCTCAGTGGGACAGCGCCTTTGAGAGAGTGTAACAGGTAGAGCAGCCTCACACTAGGGCCTGGCCCACAGAGAATCCCATCCCAAAACAGGGTCAGAAAGAGCAGCAGGTAGCTGGAGACTGGGGCAGAACCCCCTGCTGTTCTCAGCTCCAACTCCAGAGGTGGGGCACTGCTCAACAGAGTCTGCTGACCTGGGTGGAAGCGCAGGCAAGCAGGCCACAGCAGCAGGTTTCCCAACAGGGTAGCACATTTGTGAGAGTGTAGCAGGGTGTGGATCCGCACACTCTATATCTACCCAGAGCAAAGACAAGAAGCCCAAGGCTACAAAGTCTCTCATCCACACTTTATCCCTGTTGGCAAACAGAAGACAATACCTAACTGAGGAAATAGAAGAAGGCTGATCAAGAAGGGCAGGCATACAGGTGGACGTGGTAAAAGAGGGATGAAAGATAGCTGAGAACAATGAGAAAAAGCATCAGAAAAAGCAACAACTCAGATGAGAGAGCCAGCACCCCACCAAAAAAAGACCAAAAGCCAATATCTATTTTGGAGATGCGAGATGAAGACATGGATGCTCTACCAGACAAGGAATTTAAAAAAATAATAAAAAATTAATCAGAGACAATGAGAATAAGTGTGAAGACTTCAAGAACAACATAGTCACAGAAATACAACAAATCAAAAACAAAATTCAGGACCTGGAAAACAAGATTGAAAGTATGACCAATAGAATAAATACAGCAGAGGAAAGGATCTCTGAAATGGAAGACACACAAAATGAAGATAGCCAGACTGTTAATCAGCTGGAGAAAAGCCTCAGGCAAGTCAATAAAATGATACAAGAAATGAAAGATCACCATAGAAAATCAAATATTTGGATCATGGGCCTTCTCAAAGGAGTGGAAAGAAAATCAGAAATGCAAATGGTGCTCGACGAAATTATACAGGAAAACTTCCAAAACACTTGGAACATGAATTCAGCCCACATACAGGATGGACAGGAATTCCCAAAGACATGATCCAAACAGATCTTCACCCAAACACATGGTGCTCAAGTTCTACTCCAATGAAGACAAAGAAAGTATCCTGAAACAAGCACTAAGCAGAGAAAAGAGTACCTACAGGGAAACCAATCAGAATCATGGCTGGCTTCTCCGAAGAGACCCTATAAGCAAGGAGAGAATGGACAAAGATCTTCCAAGTCCTGAAACAAAACAATAGTCAACCAAGAATAATGTATCCAGCACAGAACTCATTTGTATATGAGAACGAAATCAGATACTTCCATAGCAAACAAAAATATGACAACAAAAAACCAGCTCTGCAAAATCTCCTTAGAAATGTGCTAATTCCAGAAAAAAAAGAGGAAAACCATAAACAAAGATGGCAAACAGGAAGGCCTCCCAACTAAAGCCAACACACACACAAGGCACGACAATTACACAGATAGCAACACACACAAAAACACACGCATGCTGAGGCCAAATCATAGCATCTCAATATTAACTCCTACCACAAATGGCCTGAAATCACCAATCAAAAGGCATAGATTAACGGAATGGATCATCAAACACGACCCAATTATCTGTTGCCTACAAGAAACACATCTAACCAGTAAAGATGCTAAGAAGCTGAAAGTAAAGGGATGGAAAAAGATATTTCATGCCAGTGAATGAGAAAAAAAAGGCTGGTGTAGCTGTCCTAATTTCAGATGTTATGGACTTCAATGTAAGTAACATCAAGAGGGATAGGGAAGGCCATTTTATATTGGTGAAGTTCATAGTGCCTGGACTGAGGATCTACATCCTTGTTTTGTGTGGGTGCTCACAATGCTTAATTTCATCATCCTGGGCTCCATGGGCATTGGACGAGAAGTGATCAAACAGGGTTTCCCGGAGATCTGCTCAAAAAGCTGATGGGATGTGAAGTTCATGAGCCAAGTGCAGTAGTTTTAGCCCTGGAAGAATTGTGCTGCCCCTTTCAGATGTTGCCATTCACCAACATCAGGAATTTCATAAGTATCATGTACACATTCAGGCATATGTGCTGCCAGAGCACTTTTTTTGCATGGTAGCTGAAAATGGCTTGGGTGCTGAACTTCTCTCTGGATGTGGAGTTGTTAGCGCCTGGACTGAGGATCTGCATCCTTGTTTTGTGTGGGTGCTCAACATGCTTGATTTCATAATCCTGGGCTCAATGTGTATTGGACCAGAAGAGACCAAATAGAATTTCCAAGAGATCTGCTCGAAATCCTGATGGTATGTGAAGTTAATGAGATAAGCTGAGTTGTTTTCGCACTGGATAAGCTTTGCTGCCCATTTCATAAGTTGCCATAAACCAGTACATTAAGTTTCATAGTTATCACATACAGTTTCTAGCATATGTGATGTCAGAACACTTGCTTTCCATGGTAGCTGAAAATGGCTCGGGCACTGAAGCTCTCTCTGGATGTGGAGTTGTTAGTGCCTGGAGTGAGGATCTAGATACATGTTTTGTGTGGGTATTAAATTAATTAATTAATATAAATAAATAAATAAATAAATAAATCTTTTTTTTTTCTTGTTATCATCTCTTTTTAAACTTTAGATGATATTTACATAGTGAACTACAATGGGAAGAATCTAGGATTAGGAAGAAGTGAGTGTGATCGTTGTTTCCAAGCTTTCTATTTCTTCTTCCTATTTCTGTGTGGAGGGGAGAGATAAGGGAAGAAGCCATACCCAGCCTCCTTACCATCCCAGTACCCAAGGATGAGGACAGGCCACCCAATACCAACCCAGAGTCATATGGCACATGTTCCAAACATTCTGCCCATGTGGTTGTGATAGCTGTAAAATGTTGTAGATGTCACCTATCTATGGATGAGGAACCCCTTCCAGTGTTCATTGACTGACACCATCGACCTTATACTCTCCAATTGCCCAGATATTCGCTGTCATTGTTTGACTGGGTATGGTCCATATGTTCTGTTCTCCATTCTTTGTTATGGTACTGCAGGCTCCAATGAGCTACCATGTTCTCCATGTGCACCAGGGTCTGATGTACAGTACTTGTTTCCCTACACTGAGGTGGACCAGTTCCCTTAAGAAGGCTCATGGACCTGTGCCAGATGATCAGAAATCCAATCGACTGGAAATCATGGATCCAACGACCACCTTACAGGAGGACTGGTGGCCCCAGGCCATAATTCCCAGGACCTGCCCCTTCCTCGTCATTGGAGCTCATGGACCTTGCCTCACCTCTCAGGAGTCTTGGTAATCTGGACAAGGAGTCACAGACCCATCTGGGTCCCCCAGCCCTGGGGTATATGGATCTATCTATCATTCACTGCACAGATGGACCTAAGGACCTGGCCAAGAAAGTCCATGCCCCGCTGGACACCCCATCACCAGGGCTCATGGACCTGATGCCCATTATATAAGTCATCCCTAAGACCTCTGCCTGGAGATTCAGGGACAAGCCAGGCCCCACAACCCTGATACTCATGAGTTCAGGACCCACCATGAAGGTTGGGCCAAGACACCAAGCCATGCAACCCAGGACCCACTGGATCCCCCACCTCCAGGGCTTACAGGTGAGTTCAGTGACCTGGAACAGTAGATCAGACCCAGCTTGGCCCCACACCCTTGGGGCTCACAAATCCAGCACCTACTACAGAGTCACGTCAAGGGACATAAACCTGGAGACTCAGGCCCTGCTGGACTCAACACACCCGAGGTTCATGGACACAACACCAACTGTTTTTGTGGACCTAGGACCTGGGCCAAGAGACCGAGGGCCCTCTATACCCCCCACCCCTGAGGCTGCTGGGCCCAGCACCCACCATATAGGCAGACCCAAGGTCATGAGCCATGTGACCTGGGACCCCTGGATCCCTCACTTTCAGTGCTCAGGGACCCTGTCCCCCCAAACATTTTGATGGGCTTGGTGACCTCGACAAGGAGATGCAGGTTTCTTTGGGACCTGAGCCTTGGGGTACATGGATCCATCATCTGCTGCAAGAGTGGGTCCAAGTAACTGGGGCAGGAGACCTAGGTCCTGCTAGACCCACCAACCCCCGGGATCACAGACATAACACCCACTATATAAGTGAGCTCATGTGCTTGGGCCAAGAGACAAGGGGTCAAGCTGAACCCTCTACCCCCGAGGCTCAGGACCTAGTATCTACCATGCAGGTGGGCCCAATGCTGCAGGCATTGCTATCCAGGGACAACCAGTCCCCCCACCCCTTGCCACACACACACACAGGAATCACCAATCCAAGACCCACTAGGTAGGTGGGAACTAGGTCGTGGGCCCAGAGTTCCAGGGCCAAGCCAGAGCCCCCATACCTGAGGCTCATGAATCCAGCACCCATCACACATTTGGGCCCATGGCCCAAACCATGTGACCCAGGATCTACTGGACCTCTCTATCCCTGGGATTCTCATCCCCAGTCTATGAGGCTTGAGACCTGTATCCCCTACCCCCAGGGCTCACAGATCCAGCACCCATCACCTCCAGATTGACATGGCTTATCTTACTCAGCATCCATCAGTGGGTACTTCAGCTGCAAATTCAGCCCCTAGTCCTGACCAGAGTGTGAGCTGGCTGGTGATAAGGCCCAACTCAGTTCCTGCACCCTATCATGATTCTTGGATCTGCCAGTCAATGTTATGAACATCCCCAGCCTGGTCCATCCCCTGACCTGACCCACATATGTACTGGCAAGTACGGTAACCTGGTTTGGATTAGACTGCTCCTTGCCTTGGTTCTTATGCATACCTACAGAGATGCAACCTTACAAAGGAGTTCACCAAACTCCTATATCTTCTCTGCTCCCAGTGGTAGATCTTGCACACACTAGAGACATAGCCCAGCCCATTTTACACTCACCTTGACCCTTAAAAATACCAGTGGGTGCTAGAGTGTAACCCAAAATGGTCCCCCCCAAATGAATGCTACGCCCATACTGAGGGATTTTGAAGCCATAATCAGACTAAACAATGCACTGTGGGTTCACTGATTGGAAGTTATGTTCCCATCCACAGTACTTGTACGTGCCAACAGATATTGCTGTTTCACATGCATGAGCCCGCACGTTGCACTATAAATTCTACTCCCAGACCTAATTCCTTCACATGCTTTTCAACTTCATTGCCCAACCTCACACCTTCTATTCCCTTTTCTGACACACTCTGATGGGTTCCATGTTTTAGCCCTTCAAGTAGTGTGACCTTGTCTATGTAAGTTCCAGAAATTCATTCTCACCTCGACCCGAGCACTAAGGTTCTGGATAATCCCCACCTATGCCATCTCTCAGAGTCCATATAAGCCAACACTTCCAAGATCCCAGAGCACATTGCCAGGTGGCCCACAGCATCACCCATGTGTCCCAGCAGCAGTCACATGGCTAGTAGAGTTGAGCACCCATTACTCCAATTTCAGATGCAGCTGGGCTCCCCCAACCAATATGGTGGTGGTTCGCAGAGCAGGATCCTGTGTCTGTCCAGATCCACACAAGATCTGCCCACAGTATAATTACTGTGGGAAGAGGGGTTTATCAGACCTTAGGACAGCTTAGAGCTTGTTCACTGCCTGGCAGTGATGGCCATTACATAAATCTTAAAACAAACAAACAAACAAACAAAGAAAAAAATTCAGAATTTGATATTTTCTGCAACATGAGAAAGTAGTATATGCAACCTGACATGAGAAACATGGATCATACTTCTGAAGGGCATCAAGTATATCTGGAGAATGGCCTCAAAGTACATCATTTTAGACTCTAAATAAACTACAAAAGAAAGAAAAAGTACTAGATATGCTATGATTCATTCTAGTCTTTTGACGGACATTGCAGCAACAGATGATGGAACATGTCAAAAGAAAGTGATGAATCAGTTGGAGATACTGAAAGATAGAATGCACTGTAAGAATCAGCAATTCATGCAAAGTCATGGTCTGAATGTCCTCTTTCTGAGTGCATGTGTCAAACAGCTGTCCTCCTCATGCTCCCAATACAGCCTTATGGGTATAAACTAGCACCCCTGTTAATGTTGCTTCCAAGAACCTAAAAATTGTCTAGTCAAGAATGAAATATGATTGTTTGATATTCAGAACACTGAAGCATATAAGTGTCTACCTTAAATATGCAATTCATAATCTAAATGAGTAATTGTCAAAACATCTACAGTGGTCAGGTTTACCATACACAATTTTCCTTTAAAATTTTTATTTATTTTAAAAGTTCACTTCTTTATTATTATTATTATTACTATTACTTTATGGTACATTTACATAGGCCCTGGGATTTCCCTTATCCCCTCCACATGTCCATTCCCCCACTGAGTTCCCCTATGTTAATACTAAAATACAGTTCTTCATAAATAGTCATATGTCCATCATTGTGGGCATAGATAATAGCAGAGAGTCCAACATCCTAATGTCAAGATATAGTTAACAGTTTCATTGGGAGTCCATCTTTGATATGGAAGTAGAGATGCATACTGCATTGTAACTGCACATCTGGATATGATAGTCTCAATTACACAGTTACAATTCTGTACTTCATCTTAAATGAAAAGCTACAAAATAAAATCAACGACGGGGAAAAAGAAAGAAATTAACAATGCCATGAAGTTAAATAACATGCTACTGATTGACTAATGTGTCACTGAACAATTGTGAAAGAAAATAAAAAGTTATTGAAGAAAATGATGCAACTGTATCAATCATAACTTTAATGAGAAAAAAACTGCATTGACAAGATGCAATAAAAACAACGGAGGTCATGAGATATAGTTCCCCTTTTCTTTGTTGGTGAGATATGTCTTCTGAAGGCTACAAGTAGATGGGTTTTGTTTTTTAATACAATCTAGTGATCTATGATGTTTACTGGAGGTGTTTAAGCCATTTACATCCAAGGTTAATATGAATGGGTCCAATCATTTTAGCAATTGATTTATTCTTCTGTTGTTATTTTGCTGGGATGTTCTTCACATTTACCTTTGGTTTTGGTGGGTAATACTCCGCATCTCACTTGTAGGGCAGATTTGGAAGAGGCTTATTCTTTTAACTTTTTTTTAACTGTGGAAGAATTGTATTTCATTATCAAAGACAAAGGAAAACTTTTCTCATATCCAGGTCAGACAATTTTTTGTGTGTTTAGAATCTGGAATATGTAGCTCCATTTTCTTCTGGCCTGTAGTTTCTGTGAGAAGTATCCTGGAGTTTATTTGACATTCCTTTATTTGTCAATGGATTTTTCTCGTGCATATTTAAGGATCTTGTCTTTGTGTTTGATTGAAGAGAGCTTGATTATCACGTGTTATGGTGACGATTGCTATTGGTCAAGCCTGTGGGGACTTCTGTGCCCCTCCTGGATCTTGTTTCCCAATTATTCCTCTAGATTAGGGAAAGTTTCTCTTATTATTTCATGAAACATATTTTTAAAGCTCAGCTTCTGTTTCTGTAACTCTGGGACTCCCATAATTGCTATGATGACCCATTTAATGTGTTTTTCAGTTCTTGGATACTTTTTTATCTTGACCCAGCTCTGCTTAAAGCTTTTTATTTATTTTCCTTGGTGACAAGAAATATCTTAATGTTTTCCTCTGCCTCCTTCATTCTATTTTTGTGATTCTCCACTATACTTTTAATCTGTTCCACAGTCTTTTTCATTTCTAATATCAAGTTTCTTTTGATTCATTAACTGTGTGACATTCTCCTTAAATATATATTCCTTAAACAACTTTTTATGTGATTATTGTTGTTAAGAAGCTTTATGATGTATTATGATTCAGCAACAGCACTCCTAGGAATATATCCAATACAGCTGTTACATGAGAAACCAACATGCACCCCTATGTTCATAGCAGCACAATCAATAATTGCAAAACTTGGAAGCAACTGAAATGCCCATCAACCGAAGCCTATTTAAGAAAGCTATGGTTCATTTACTCCATGGAATACTACTCAGCTACTAAATAAACAAATAAACAAAGAAAAAAAATCTGCAGTTCTTTGTTGCCAAATAGGCCTAACTGAAAATGAGCCAATCCCAAAAGGTTAGATACCACGTATTTGCCTTAGCTTAAGATGAAATGATGTCGATTTGAAAAACAGTACCTGTAAATTGTAATATTATTTCAACTTCAAACAGCCTGAATCACACGCAATAAGATATTGTGATATAATTTAATGAACCAACAACCAATGGGAGTCAGACTTCTTACAATCTACATAAATGAATTGTAACCCTAATATACTTTTAAGACCCTATGTAATTGGGTGGGAGAGTAGAGAAATCTTCCACCTCCCTAGAATGTGTGAGGAAGTTGTTAATTATAACCTATCAAGAATATAACAGGTAATTTATACATAATAGATTCAAATCAGCACTAGACATTAGCAAAACCATAAAGACATACAGGGAAAATCAAGAATAATCCTGACAACCCTTTAACAGGTGGTCATATGTGCAGAGTAGAGGGAAGGGGACCCCGGAGTGGAGCAGGTGGACAGGAGGAGGCTTGTATCCCAACCCTGGAGACACCTGGAACCTCACCAAGGACAATCAGTGTGGGCACCAATGGCTATATCCCAACTGCCAAGGAGACCATGGGGAATTGGAAGGCCCTGGGAGGTGAGGAATTCTGAGGTCATCCACCCCCATTTAGATCTACCACATGGGATGGAAGAAGTCCAAATCCTTCCTTGCAGGATCCAAGCTCATCTGATCAACAGCCAGGGGCCCTAAGCAATCCACAGAAATAAAAGAACAGTAAACTTCCTTTGGGATTAGGGAGAGGAGCTTTCTCTAGTCCTTACTTTGTTCCAACTTTGGATCCCCACCCTTCCTTGCAATGACAATCAGGGTCATTCTGGAGCCCCATTCACCCCCCAAAAAATAGAGAAGAGAACAACAAGGAAAGCTTAGAACGAGGAGGAAATGGTCAGTTTGGACTCATATATACCTTACTAGGTAGGAAACAAAGATAAATTACTCCTTACTAAGGTATTGAAGATTTCTCTGTACACCCCTCCTAAAATCGTTCTGTTTCGCAACTGCTGACATATGCCTTGTTAGAGTTATAAGCCAGTTTAGACTACCAGAAAAATCTGTCAAGTTCAGTATAGATTATGCTTCAACACTATAAACTACTAAATAAAAATGAAAATAGATGCAACACAGCTGAATAGTACCCTATTGCTATTTTAAGGTGTGTAGCAGGTGGTTGTGTATAAACTAAAATTGAAATGTCAATGAAGTAACCACAGGATGTGGTTAAGAATTTGCATTTTCTAAAATAGTGGTCACTCAACACCATGTTGATTAACCCCATAATGTTGTAAATGTTTGTTGATGTTATGTTGTGGCTTTTAATTGTTTGGGATGATATTCTGCCAGCTCTGCTATCAGATCAGAGATGGTCTCCCTAGGAGACTGTTGAACTTTATCTGGACAATAAGATGCTGGACTCTATGCATGGTATATGCTTGCAACGAAAATCTTGACTGGATTTGAAGTGTAATACTGCAACAAGGTGGTGGAATACACCTTAAGGGGATGGGGAGATTATAGGGAGTGGTTGGGGGAATCCCAGAGCCTATGAAACTGTGTCATAAAATGAAATGTAAATAATTAAAACAACATAAAATGGGAATAATCAGGATAGCATTTGACACAGACGCTAAGCTGTCCCCAGGCAACTGCATCCCATGTCAGCCTGGGCTAAACATGGTAGAGTCTTGGCTCCACTGGGATTCCAGCTTCCTGTGGTTCACACCCTAGAAGGCAGTAGATGATGACTCAGGAACTGAGGTTTTGGATTCACCCTGCCCAGCCCTGACTGTTGTGAACATCTGGGGATTAAGCCAGCAGGTGGAATTGCTCACTCTCTTACTGAGTCTCTGTCTTTCAAATAAATAAAATAAAACTTAAGTAATAAAAAAAAAATTTCCAGTAAGGGAAATTTCATCTGAAAAAAAAAAAGAAGTGGTAGCAATGAAACATCTGCAATAAGATTGCACTGTCTTACTTTATGAACTTCATCTCAAAAACCTCGGCCTTCTTAGTGAGTACTTTGCACAAACATAGAACACCCCCATGCTATGTTAATTATACTGTATATGAACATTGTAGCTAATAAACTCATGTGAAAAGATGAAAAAAAGAAGCTATATAATGCATGTTTTGAATTCTCTAGTCCTAATTTTCTCGATATCTTCCTCAATTAATCCTAAGATTGAAAAAGTCTTTTGCTTCTTTACAGGGGAATCTTCAGTAATATTCACTGAGCCTCTGCCTCTTCTTTTGCTCTTGGTCAATCTACTTCTGATCTTCAGATTCTTTTCCTTGATGCAGGTTTCTAAGCTATGTCACCCACAGGTCTAAGGTTCAATTTCATTTTCGTAGTTGATATATGGCTCTTTGCTTGCAGTCACTAGTGCTGCTCCCTGCAGTGGGCTCCATGTCTGGGATTTTATGGTGGACTTCCGCAACGATTGGCGTATTCCAGCTCCTCATTCACCAGACTCCATCTCCTGGGATACCATGCTAAGGTTGTACCATTGTCTGTGCAAATATTCTCCCATTTCCTGTTGGAGCAGGTCCCAGTATTAGGGAGACATCAGAAGTCTTATGTGGCTGCGTTGTTGGTGCGACCAATATACTGTAACTTTTTGGCCATTTTGTCTGAGGGCCACAGGATTTATTTTGACCTGTAAGATGCCAAAGTTGATATTATTTTCCCTGTTGGATGAGTGTAATGCAGTAAGCTCAGTGAGTTCTTGCTGAGCTCAGCACACACAAAACTCAGTGTTGTCTCTGCAATCTGAAAGCCTTTGCCACATCACAAGAAATGGCAGCCGATATGCCACTACTAGAGTTCTTGATTTGCTGTCTGTCAGGTTTGGAGGATACCTGGACCTGTCTTGGGTGCAATCTGTAGGATGCCACGTTGATTCAGTTCACTGAGCCAGAAATTAATTCACTCCCAGCTCAATGCATGCACAGTCCTGTCCCATAACTTTGTCTCATGACAAAATGGTGCAGGATTCCATTGTGGATGTGCTAGGATGTGAAATACACACTCTTCCTGCAATGCCTGTCAGGGATCTGCCACTCTGTCTCTGTTGCTGGTGAAATCAAACAAACCCGCAGGAGTAACAGCTCTTTATCTGGGTTCACCTCCTGATCTCCTGCTAAATGTCCCTTTCCACCTTGTTGCCATTGGAGTTCCAACTGTCACTGCAATTCGGATCTCCACTTACCTAATGCTGTTGGGCTATCAGTCACTGCAATGCTACACTGTTGTGTCTGCTGCTATCCTGTGTCTATCAGTCTACTGGCAACCCTCTCCTGGTGTTCTGTCCTCACCATTTTCCAGGAATGTGCCTTCTCTGCTACACGCTGGCTAATGTTTCTCCATCTGTTTAAATGTGTCCTTATCCTATTCCACCATCTTGGTTGTTTGGGTTTACCATATACAATGTCTGTAATATGTGTAGGACACCCATGGCCATTCTGAAAATTTGAGGAGTTAATTAATGGATAGAAGTGCATACTGGTTCACTTACTGTGTCCTACTTCAAGAAAAAAAAAATTTAAATTTCCAATAAAACTAAAATAAAGAAAAATTAGATTGAAATGTATACAAAGATATAGTTCACTGATCACTTGGTATGATATCAATGGAAGTAACTCATTTCTGGTTCTTTGTAAATAAATTTGGTTTCCATGTTTTGATCACAGAAATAATCTAGAAAACAATTTTGTAGCAATGATCACTTCCAGCTCTCAAAAATTAGGAATGTAAGAAGTTATTTCACATGCAGCACAATGAGCATGGGTTAATTTGAAAGTCATCACTGCATGATCAAACTAGTAGGTAGTGCTTTCAGAAGAAACTGCAAATACAGAAATACTTAAAGGTGTTCCCTACAAGGTCCGTGTGTACTAGAAGCATAAAAATGAAACTTTGTAGGAGATTAGGCCAGTAAGCACAATTTCACCAAGCAATCCCACTTAATAAAATAGCTCTGTCTACAGTGACTGATTTCAAGTATAAATGAACCTATCCAGGCTGAGACTATGACTTAGAGATGTGGATGTGACTGGGATTCTGCCACTCTTCTACCAACAATGGTGATCCATTCACTACTCACTGGCTTTCTGGCATGAAATGCTACACTTCTTGTGATCATGTCACTGGGAGAATTCACTCTGGCTACCACTGTCATATCTGAACACGCATCTGTCTGCAATTTGGAAGAATTGCTCACCTGCCTGGAAAATTGCATGCATATTTTGGAACAAACCCTCCTTCAGAGCTTTCACACCACAGATCTCAATGAAATCAATGGCTATCTTTTTAGAAATTTACTACTTTATACTTCTGGTATTTAATCATAAATTGCAGAAAATCCACTTGGTACTGAAAGAAAAACTTAAAGACAAGATAACCACTTGTCAGAAATGCATCAGGAGCTCAGGAATGCAACTTCTCTCTGAGAAGACCACTCATAAGTGCAGAGGTCTGACTGGAGTCACTTGAATTACCATCTCAAAACTATGACACAAAATGCTAATTTTCATGCTCATCATTTTATTTTAAATGTTGTCACTGACTCATTTTCATTTCACTTCTACAAACCCAAAATTTTTTATCACCCAACACATACAAAAACTCACCTTAAACCTAGAACTATCAGCTCAACACAATAGCCTAGAGGCTAAATACTCCCCTAAATCCCATTTGGGCACCAGTTTGTGCCCCAACTGCTCCACTTCCCTTCCAGCTCCCCACTTGTGCCAGGGATAGCAATAGTGGAGCCCAAAGCCTTGGGACCCTGCACTCAAGTGGGGGGACCAAAAAGAAGCTTCTGGTTCCTGCCTTTGGATTGGCTCAGCTGCAGCCACTGTGGGCACTTGGGAAGCAAACCAGCAGACAGGAGATCTTTCTCTATGTCTCTATTTTCTCTGTATATCTGCCTTTCCAATAAAATCAAGTAAATATTTGATAAAATATCAAGCATAGTTACAATCCCCAAAACTTGGCAAAAGCAGACCATTTTCATGTGATATTGAATTTATCTCTCTGTCCCTCAATCAATCTTCTTTAATCCTTTCTACAGACATTTTCAAAAAAATCGGTTGCCTCTTAGGTTTACCTAGTAATATACACTGTTTCATATACTGGGGTAAAGAAAGAAAAAGTGGTATAGAAAAAAACAAAATAATGAATCGCAAATTTCATGAAGCACAATGGAGATTTCTCATTCAAAGGAGTAAAATTCATCAGGGTTCTCAGCCAGCAAGCATTCCCTCTACTTTTTTTTTTTTTTGACTGAACAGCTAATGGATGAGCAATGGCACATTCACACAAAGATGCCATCACTGGAACCTAGAGCATTAATGGTCTTTTCTTCATCTTTGCAAGGACCGCAGGAATGGATGAGATTCCCAGTTCCAGTTGCCTTCAAAGATGGACATAATAATGTATTTAAAATATGTTTCTTCCAAAAAATTGCAAACCAGGGAAGAAAAATATGTATATCTAGATTCATTCTATGAAACTGGCAGCCCATATGGGCACTGTTTCATATCCGAATTGATCAACCTCTCATCTAACTCCCTGCTTATTGCCTGCAAAAGTAGTGGAGAATGGACTAAATTTTTGGGCTGGGCGCCCATTCAGGTGATCCAGAGGAGGAGCCTGACTTCTGGTTTTAGATTTGTTCAACTCCAAATATTGGGGTTACTTGAGGAGCAAATTGGTAGATGGAAAATCACTCTCAAAATTCCCAGTTTTTTAAATCATGTAATTTATTTATTTTTTTCAGTTATTATTTTTTACATATTGTTATTGTTATTATCATTTTATGATACAGTTCCATAGGCTCCTGGCATTTCCTTATCTCACCCAATTCCACTCCTCCCAACCTAGTTCCTCTATATCATTACTACAATATAGTTTTTCATACACAGTCATATGTCCATCATTGCTGGCATGGACAATGGCAGAGTCCACCATCGTATTGCCAAGATATAGTGAACATTTTCCTTGTAAGTCCATCTTTGTCTGAAAGTAGTAATGCATTCTACATTGCATCCTCACACCTGGATATGTTAGTCTCCATTTCATAGCTACTGTACAGCCCCTTAAATGAAAAGTCATAATACAAAATCAACATTAGAACGAAAAATAGAAACTTAAAATGCTATGAAATTAAATGACATGTTACTAGATATGACAGCCTCCATTACACAGCTACTATACATGCCCTTAAATGAAGAGCCACAAAACAAAATTAACATCAGGAAGGAAAAAGAAATTAACAACACCATGAAGTTAAATAATATGCTACTAAATGACGTGTAGCTGAAGAAATGAAAATCAAGAATCTTGTTGAGGAAAATGATGGTACTCTATGATCCATGAGTCCTTGAAAGATTTAATCAGAAGAAAGTGTCTTGAAGAGTGGAACTAACAGAAAACATGAAAACCCATGTGATATAGTTTCCCCTGATTTTTGTTGGTTAAGTGTGTCCCTTCTACACAATAAATAGATGTTTTTTTTTTTTAATCCAGTCTGCTAATCCATGACATTTGATTGAGCTTATGCCATTTACATTTAGAGTTTAATATGTATGGATGTTATTTTGTCATTTTAGGAAAACTCCCAGTTCTTAAACAAAGAAATCTTTTTTTTTTTTTTTATTGTTGCTTACATTGTATTATGTAGTACAGTTTTATAGGCGCTGGGGATTCCCTCCACCCCTCCCATACCCCTCCCTCCATGGTGGATTCCTCCACCTTGTTGCATAACCATAGTTCAAGTTCAGTTGAGATTCATTGCTTGCAAACACATGCCTAGCATGAAGTTCAGCATCTTATTGTCCAGATAAGTTCAGTGGCCTCTTGGGGAGACCTTCTATGGTCTGAAGATAGGTCTAACAGAGTAAAGATCCAGTCAGTTAAAAGCCCCAACAAGGCCTCAATATCAATATACAACATTATGGAATTAATTGACATAGTATTGGGTAAACAATATGTTAAAAATAATGCAAGTTCCATTCTTCGAAACATCTGGGTTGAGACAGTATCAATGACAGGTTCAAAAAATAACAAACAACCATACAAAAATTACAGGTTAAATCAAGGCAAACATGTGGTATCTAATCTTTTGGGATTCACTCATTTCCCTTAGCATTATAGTTTCCAGTTAGCCACAAAGAACTGCATTTTGTTTTTTTTAATAGCTGAGTAGTATTCCATGGAGTAGATGAACCAAAGCTTTCTTATCCAATCTTCTGCTGATGGGCATTTCGGTTGCTTCCATGTTTTTGCAATTACTGATTGTGCTGCAATGAACATAGGGATGCATGTTGGTTTGTCGTAAAACAGGTGTTTTGGATATATTCCTAGGAGTGCTATTGCTGGGTCATATGGTATGCAGATTTTGAGTTGTTTGAGTGTTCTCCAGACTGATTTCCATAGAGGCTGTACCAACTGGCAGCTCCACCAGCAGTGGAGTAGGGTTCCCTTTTCCCCACATCCTCGCCAGCAAGCGTCGTTGGTGTTCTTGTTTATGTGGGCCAATCTTGCTGGTGTTAGGTGGTACCTCATCGATGTTTTAATTTGGATTTCCCTTATTGCTAGGGAGCTGGAACATTTTTTCATATGTTTGTTTGCCATTTGGACTTGTTCCTTTGTGAAATGTTTGCCCATTTCCCGTGCCCATTTCTTGAGTGGCTTGTTTGTTTTGGTTTTTTGGTTGTTTTGAAGTTCTTTGTATATCCTGGAAATTAGCCCCCTATCGCCTATATCGTGTGCAAAGATCTTCTCCCACTCTGTGGGTTGCTTTTTTACTTTGTTGATTGTTTCCCTTGCTGTACAGAAGCTTCTTAGTTTGATGAGGTCCCATTTGTTTATTCTGTTCTCAACTGCTATTGCTTTTGGTGTCCTTCTTAGAAAGTCGGGACCTACTCCTAGGTCTTGCAGGGTATTTCCTACATTTTCTTGCAAGAGTTTGAAGGTTTCTGGATGTAGGTTTAGGTCTTTTATCCATGTAGATTGGATCTTAGTGTATGGTGATAGATGTGGGTCTATCTTTTTGTTTCTACAGGCTATCAGCCAGTTGTCCCAACAACATTTACTAAAGAGGCCTTTCCACTTGCTTGAGCTGTCATTGGTCTTTTTGTCAAAGATTAATTGGCTGTATTTGTGTGGGTTCCCTTTTGGTGCTTCTATTCTATTCCATTGATCTTCCCTTCTGTCTTTGTGCCAGTACCAGGCTATTTTGATAACCACTGCTCTATAGTATGTCCAGAGGTCCAGGATTGTGATTCCCCCTGCTAACTTCTTATTTTTCAGGATGGTTCTAGCTATTCGTGGTTTTTTGTGTTTCCAGATGAACTCTTGAATCATTGTATCCAGTTCCGTGAAGAATGTTTTGGGCAATTTGATTGGAATTGCGTTGAAAATGTATATTGCTTGTGGTAGCATAGACATTTTAATGATATTGATTTTGCCTATCCAGGAGCACGGGATGTTATTCCATCTTTTGAGGTTTTGTTCAATTTCCTTTTTAAATACTTTGTAGTTTTCTTCGAATAGGTCTCCTACGCTTTTGGTTAAATTTATTCCCAAATATATCAAAGAAATCTATATCACCACTGCAAGTGCGGTAGTGCCTGCAGCATAGGCAGAGATCAAAACAACAAAAATTCAGTGCAGAAGTAACCTTCATTTTCATGATCCATTGAATTTTGTGAAAGTATTACAAACATTTAAGAAATGAGACGTCCAATTCAGCAAATATTGCTAGTAAATTGGACAGTCACACATACAAAGAATAGTCAGTTTTTTTAAAATATTCTTTACAAAGCTAACTCCAAAGCCTGGGGCTGTGGTGTAAGATATTAAGTCACTCCACAGCAGAGGCATCCCATATGGGTTCTGGTTTAATTAAAAGCTGCTCTATTCCCTATCTAGCATCCTGCTAATGCTCTCTGGGAAGGCATCAGAAAATGAAATAAATTCTCAGGCCCATACGCCATGTGAAGACTTTTACAAATCTCCTGACTCTGGCTTTTCTTCGCCTATCCTGAACCAGTGAGACAGTCTGGGAAATAAAAGAAATCAGAGATGAAAATTTCTCTCTCAATCTCTAGCCCCACCTCTACACTAACACTCCTTTGCTCACTGCAACTCTGCCCTTTAAATTAATAGAAATAATTTATTTTGGTGGCAAATCACTACCATTGCTGTGTTGATGATACACTGGTCATCAAGTGGTTGGGAGCATGTGGAGGCCTATGGATGAAGGCTTGGGCAGGAAAGGGAAACAGTTATAGCATTGGCGGGCATGTGGGGACCAGAGACTTTACCTCTAGGCAGATGGAATGAACCTGGTGGTTTCTGCATGTGTTTGGTCCTGGCTGAGGTGAGATGAAGGGAGAGACCCACGACAGCATACTGCCCTGGTGTGCTGGTAAACCAGGTCTAGAGAACTCCAATGGACCTTGATCTCGGGTGTGTGGAGGGGTAAGGCAACAGGCTAGCACATGAGAAGCTTGGGACTCTAGTGGTTTGGGAGAATCTCAGATGAACATACCAGCCATTCAGCTTCCAAAGATGGGGCAGGAGCACTCATACACGACTGGTCTCAATGATTGTGGATTGAATGGGGAAAGAAGCATGGAATAGGTAGCAGGGATGGCCATCCTAGGAGTATCTTGCAGGTGAGGGATGACTCCTGAGGGGATTCCAATGACAGGGCCATTGAGCATATAGGTAAGATAGGCAACTGAGACATTGCCATATGCAGGGGAGAGGACAGAAGAACTTTGTGGACCAGACCAGTGCACAGGGGCACATGGGAGACCAGAGCCGGGCTTGTTATCATGGAACACTGTTGTCCACCACACACCAGCCTACACAAAAGCTAGGGCTTGGTGCATGTCTGGCAAGGGCTAGATCCCAGGTTCTGAAAGTGAGTGTCAGAACAGATAACAGGTCACATTAGGCTGGCCCATGACACAAACCAGCATGCAAAATAATCAGGTTCAGGGGTAGATTCTTTAGGGAATATATGGGTCTAACCTTGTGGAATTCCAAGTCCCACTGGTTAGTTTAAAAGTTTGGGGGGTGAAGGATTGAGATAGGCATGACCATGGAACCTGCCAACACTGGGGCTCTGTGAATAGGCTAAGGCTGAGCAGGTCCAGACTGCAGCACCCACATGAGCACAAGATGTGGAGCAGGATAAGACACAACATCCACCAGCTCATACAACACTATGGTGAGGGTAAGGGGCACGATGTCCAGGCAAGGGCCTAGTACTCACTAGTATGTGTGAGATATCTGGGAGCAGGCTAAATGAGAGAACATGGGAAACTCTGTTGGTAGGTCAAAGCACCCACTGGTGAATAGGTGGTCCAGGCCTGGGTTGGGCAGCCCAGGTAAGATAGCTCCATCCACTGTCAAGTTTGTGTGTTGGTTTTAGAAGAGGGTGGGATAGGCTGACTGAGCAAACCTTAGCCCACTGGAGAGTGCAGAATCCAGGCTGGAATGTGAGTCATGCTGTGCTATCGTACTATACCTACTGCTTTATATGAGCCAGGGATGGAAGCATACTGAGCAGGGCCAGATTGCAGCACTTGCCAGTGAGAGGACTGGTTGCAGATCAGCTCAGGCCTGGCTGTGGCAACCTAAAGCCTAAAGCCAAAACAGGTGAGAGGCTATGCAAAGCTGGATCAGAGTAACCACTGGCATACACAAGATCTGTGGCTGGCAATAGGCCTGGTTGGGGACTAAGAGCGTGTTTTGGCCAGCTTCTGGGTCTCACTGGTGAGCACAAGGGATGAAGTGAGGGCTATCTGGTCTGGACATGGCTACAGTGTCAGCACAAGTGTGTACTGGGTCTGGGATTTACCAGCCTGGGCTAGAATCCAGTATTAACTGGTGCTTTTGAGAACCAGGGTGTTTGTAGAATGAACTGGGCTAGGTCTCTGCCCCTGCTGAGCCATGTGTGAGCTTTGTCTGGGTGTGGACCAGGCTTGTCTGCGCTGTAACACCCAACCATAGAACCACAAAGGCTGAGAGGGGATCCGGAAAGGCCATTGCTCCTGGTAGGACAAAATGTGGACTAAGTAGTTTTTGACAAAGGATCAACAGGTATGCGTGACATCTGGCATTCGGGGAGGGTCTGACTGAGGAGCTAGGGGAACTCCTCTGTTGGGACACAGTCCTAGCAGGTTAGTGCAAAAACCAAATGAGGCAACTGCCCAGACAAGACCAGATAATGATACCCGAGGCATACATTTGGCTCAGATCTGGGGTGAACCAGGCTGGGCCAGTTCATATAACATGCTGGCAAATTGAAGCACCAGAATTGAGCATGGCACATGCTAGGTCAGGCTGCAATACCAGTCAGCTCACATTTGGGCCTGAATTGAGGGCTCCCTTGGCTGGGCTAGGCTATAGCCCCGACCAGTGTGAACTAAAATTGGGAATGTGCTGGGCTCAGCCAGTATACAGCAACCACTGGCAAATATCAAAATGAGCGTGGCCATACCAGATGGAATGCAGCACCCAGCCAGCACAAGTAAGATTCAGGGAGTGGGGGTAAACCCATTAGGGGGATTACAGGGGACCTTCCTGCTGGACCACTACTCCAACTGCTGAGCATGAGAGCTGGGATTGGGGGCAGACCAGACCAAGCATGTCTTCAATACCTGTTGGCCTCGTGTGAGCTGGATCAGGGACAACCAGGCTGGGCTAACTATACCTTTGGTGCTTGCATAAGCCAGAGTGGGTGTGGGTTGGTTGGGGTTTGCCATGGCATCAGCTAGCAGCTGCTGGCACGTGGAGTAAATTCTGTAAATCTAAACAGCAAAACCACCTCGAGAGTGCAAGACCTGTGTGTGGAAGTGGGCCCAGTGGGAAAACAGTACGCATCTCCCTTTTAGGATGCCACTTCTACCATTGACCATGAGAACCAGGCCTGGGGTAGGCATGGCTAAATGGAGAGTGGCACCTGTTTTCAGTTCTGTGGGCTAGAGAGTGGGGTTGGGTACGTCAACACCCACTAACATGTATGAGAGTTGAATGGGTTGTGGGACAGATTGGTCCAGTCTGCTATACATATTGGCAAGCATGGGAAACAATTCAGGGATTGGGCCGCTTGGAGGTTATTCTACCTCGCTCTGACCAGGCTGCAGCTCCCACTGGTTTGCATGAACTCTAAATGTGTGACAAATAGCATGTGGCTAAGCTGCAACACACATTAATTTGCTCAGAAGACAGGATTTGAGACAACTGACCTAGCCATTGGAACTAACGCTGTGTGCTTAGGCTGATTTGGATGACAGACTATGCCAAACCCTGTTTTGGCAATTAGGTCTGGGATTACCTCAGACAAAGTTTCTTTAGGAATCCACCCAACCGAAGTGCTGGAGAAAAATCTCCAACCATGGAGGAAATTGCAGGTTCCATAGTCTGAACACAGAATGCATGTGTCAGATCTAGGCCTCTTCAGTGGCTTAGAAGGAACAGTGGACTGTATATTCAGATGCATATGGAGGCTATGCCTTACTTTGGAGCCTGCAGAGGACATATTGGAACATAGCAGAGGATGGAGGATTTGCTTCTGGTCATACAGTGCCTGGGAGCAGCTTGCTTTCATTCCTGAATCCCTTAGGCAGCTTCTGGTGACCTGCGGGCTAATATGGGAGCTAGAGGAGTCGGCCTGGGATCTTGCTCAGATAAATAGGGGATAGCAGAGCAGAGGGGGCCTGGGGTCTTTCACTGACTCTCGTCATTTTAAATTGAACAAAAGTTTAAAACAATGTCCAAAATTGATGTAGGAATTCTTAGGCCAAGAAATTCTGTACAGAAAGCCATGAAAAAGAGAAACAGGGAAAGGCCTCAAAGCATTTGTTTAGGGCTGATAACAACCAAAAAAACAACTCGTAAAAGGGACACAAACTACATTTCTGCACTGTCTTATCATTGGATTTCCAGTTGGCAATTGGGTGTCAACAAACACAGAACCATTGTTGTGCATGCCCTGACAGGGAAAAAAATTCACTCAAGTCCTTGAGATCCAACAGTACACCAAAAATGAACATAATGCCTGTCCCTGGAACAGGGAACACACAAAAAAATATAGTATATACCAAATTTGCACCTAAGTTGAAGGACATTTCTAAAGCTTTTTTCTTACTAATCTGACTTAAAATAAAAAGAACACATGGCGATTTTACCTTCTTCTAACTATACATCACAGAGATGTGAAAAACAATGTAGCAACAATTCTTATTTTCACTGACTTCACCACAGTCCCCAACTGTTGCCACCAGAGTGACTATCTCCTTATTCCAGTTTGCAGTCATGATGGACTTTGTGTTCAGAATTGGTTCACTAACAGGTTCACAATTGAAGCTCCTCTACAAAAAGACAAATTCACAGGAGAAAAACACACAAAATGCAAGAGCATGTAACATGCAGGATCTATTTAACCATAGTCACCTCTGTGTCCCTGGTCATTGGGAACTATAATGCTCCATTTTTTTTAAAATACAGAGGGGCGCTGTGCCTTGGGAACTACGCACAGTGGTGTTGGTGGCTGAGGGGGCCCCAGGAAGGCGCCTCGGATGTACCTGCGCTGAGGGGGCCGGTGCATCTCGGTGCGCAGAGGCTGCTGGTGAGGGTCTGGAGACACCCACACCCTACCTGGTGGGTGCGCGAGAACACCAGAAGGATTCTGAACGCTGCCCCGAGCGGACTGGGCGGCCCCGCCTGCAGCAGCCGCCTCCGCAGCACAGCTGTCAGGTGTCAGGAGGGCTCTGAGTTTTGGGAAGTGTAGTGCTGTGTGTCCCTGACACGCAGGCACCACTCCCATAGTGTGACCTGCTCACTTCTCGCCTCCCACCCCGCAGTTCTGAGCGTGGGTGACCCACCAGGAGAACTCTGAAAACTCCTGCACCACACTGACACTGTGCGAACCTGCCGTGAAATCATTATAACAGTGCGCCTGGGCCACTCTTCCGCTAAGGGCCTGTGTGGGGGAGCCACACGGGAGCAGGGGCTCTGAACACCCACACACCACGAGTGGTGGATTCACTGCACAAGAGCCACACCCAGAAAGTGCCTCACCCACAGTCCCGTGTGTGGGAGACGCACCAGGTGGGCTCTGAAAAACCCTGCAGTCCCTGACACGGAGAACGCAGGGAGAAAGCGCATAAAACCTTCTACGCCCTGTGGATTCCCATGAAGGGGGCACACCCAGAGAGCGCCTCCATCCCTCCACGCCCTGGGGTGTCACACCTGTAGAAGAGGTGCCCAGAGTGTGCCTGGAATCCACTGGGCCCCCAAGGTGGTGCTCTACAGCGCCGGGCCCTGAGAACGCACCAACGGTGCCTTGAAAATTACCACGCCCGGCAACACCACGCCTGCAGGCTCCAATCTCTACAGGAAAGCACCTGACAGCCCCTCAACACACGGGTCCATTTGCCTCACCAGAATACACCAACGCAATGGGAAAAACCACCAGAAAGAGTTGTGCTCCAGATGAAAGAGCCAGCACCCCACCAAACAAGGGCCAAAAGCCATTATCAATATCGGCGATACGAGATGAAGACATGGAAGTGTTACCAGCAAAGGAATTGATGAAAATAATGCTAAAATTTCTCAGAGACGTGGACACAAAGCTGGAAGACCTCCAGAACCGCATAATCACCGAAATACAACAAATCAAAACCAAACTGGATGCCCAAGATAATAAAATTGAAAGCCTCATCAACAGAATAAATGCGGCAGAGGAAAGGATCTCTGAAACAGAAGACACACAAAATGAAGGTGCCCAGCGAATTAAACAGCTGGAGACAAACCTCAGCAAAACTAATAAAATGATGCAAGAGATGAAGGATTACCTTAGAAAATTTAATATTCGGATCATGGGCCTCCCCGAGGGAGTAGAAAGAGAATCTGGGATGCAAGCAGTGCTTGATGAAATTATACAGGAAAACTTCCAAAACACTTGGAACATGAATCCACCCCGCATACAGGATGGACAGAGAACTCCCAACAGACATGATCCAAAGAGATCTTCACCCAGACACACGGTGCTCAAGTTCTACTCCAATGAAGACAAAGAAGGAATCCTGAGACAAGTACGAAGTAGAGAAAAGATCACATACAGGGGAAAACCCATCAGAATCACTGCTGACTTCTCCGAAGAGACCCTACAAGCAAGGAGAGAATGGACAAAGATCTTCCAAGTCCTGAAACAAAACAACTGTCAACCAAAAATAATCTACCCAGCAAAGATCTCATTTGTATATGAGAACGAAATCAGATACTTCAATAGCAAAGAAAAACTAGAAGAATATGTCTACACAAAACCACCCCTGCAAAGTCTCCTTAGAAATGCGCTAGTCCCAGAAAAAAAGAAGGCAAATCACAAACAAAGTTGGCAAATAAGAAGGTCTCCAAACTAAAGGCCGCACAAACAAGACAATTACATAGGCAACAACACACACACAACACAAACACATGGCAGGGCAAAACTGCAACCTCTCAATTTTAACTCTCAACACAAATGGTCTAAATTCACCAATCAAACGACAGAGATTAATAGAATGGATCATCAAACAAGACCCAACCATCTGTTGCCTACAAGAAACGCATCTAATCAGAAAGGATGCAAAGAAACCGAAAGTGAAGGGATGGAAAAAGATATTTCACGCTAATAGATGAGAAAAAAAAGCTGGGGTAGCTATCCTAATTTCAGACGAGATAGATATCATTCTAACTAACATCAAAAGAGACAGGGAAGGCCATTTTATACTGGTGAAAGGAATGATCCATCAAGAAGCAATCACCATCATTAATGTTTATGCACCGAATCTTAATGCACCTACTTACGTAAAGCAATTACTTACAGACTTAAGGGAAGACATAGACACCCGCACAATTCTTGTAGGCGATCTCAACACACCTCTAACAACAATGGACTGGTCTACGAAACAAAAACTCAACAAAGAAACAACAGAGCTCACACAAACAATAGAACAACTGGACTTAGTAGACATATATAGAACTTTTTATCCTAAGGCCACAGACTATACATTCTTCTCAGCGGTGCATGGCACCTTCTCCAGAATCGACCACATGATAGGACATAAAGCGAATCTAAACAACTTCCAAAACATTAGTATCATACCATGTACCCTCTCAGACCACCATGGGATGAAACTGGAAATCAACAACTCAAAACTCCCCAGGAAGTATAGGCACTCTTGGAAATTGAACAATATGCTATTAAACGAACAATGGGTCAGAGAAGAAATTAAAGATGAGATCAAAAAATTTATGGAAACCAATGTAAACTCTGATACAACATTCCAAAACTTGTGGGACACCACCAAAGCAGTGCTACGAGGTAGATTCATCGCAATCAGAGCGCATGTCAAGGCCCAAGAAAGACGCCAAATACAGGAACTAACCACACACCTCCAGGATCTGGAAAAACAGCAGCAGAAGAGTCCCACGCACAATAGGAAACAAGAAATCATCAAAACAAGGGAGGAGATAAACCAAATAGAAATCAAAAAAACTATACATAAAATCAACAAATCAAAAAGTTGTTTTTTTGAGAAAATAAACAAAATAGACACTCCACTGGCCCGATTGACCAAAAAAAAAAAACACAAGAGAAAGTGAGAATTAATAGCATTAAAGATGACAAAGGCAACATAACAACAGACACTGCAATCATTAAGAAAATAATTAGAAATTACTACAAAGAACTGTACTCCCACAAATTTGAGGACCACCAAGAAATAGAAAAGTTCTTGGACTCCCACCACTTACAAAAACTCAGTCCGGAGGCAACTGCAGAATTAAATAAACCCATAACCGAGGTAGAGATTGAAACAGTCATCAAGGATCTCCCAACGAAAAAAAGCCCAGGCCCAGACGGCTTCACTACAGAATTCTACAAAACATTCCGAACAGAACTAACCCCAATCCTCTACAAGCTCTTCTAAACAATAGAGGAGGAAACAACCCTCCCAAACTCATTCTATGAAGCCAACATCACCTTAATCCCAAAACCGGACAGAGAACCATCAGAGAAGGAAAACTACAGACCTATTTCTCTGATGAACATTGATGCTAAAATTCTCAACAAAATCCTAGCCAATAGAATTCAAAAAATCATCAGACAGATCATTCATCCGGATCAAGTAGGATTCATCCCTGGAATGCAGGGATGGTTCAACATTCGGAAATCCATAAATGTTATAAACCATATCCAAAAACTGCAAAACAAGAACCACATAATAGTTTCAATAGATGCAGAAAAAGCTTTCGACAAAATCCAACACCTCTTCATGCTAAAAACTCTAGCCAAAGTAGGCATAGATGGGAAAATCCACAACATAATCAAAGCAATTTATGAAAAACCCAACGCCAGTATCATACTGAATGGAGAAAAGCTAGAACCCTTCCCACTGAGATCTGGAACAAGACAAGGGTGCCCGCTATCACCACTGCTATTCAACATAGTCCTAGAGGTACTTGCAGAGGCCATAAGACAAGAAAAAGAAATCAAAGGCATATGTATAGGAAACGAAGAAGTCAAGCTTTCACTATATGCAGATGACATAATCCTATACATAGAAAAACCAGGAGACTCAATACAGAAACTGCTAGAACTTATACGAGAGTTTGGCAGAGTGGCGGGGTACAAAATTAATGAACGATAATCAACAGCCATAGTGTACGCAAATAACACCAAGATGGAAGAAGATCTAACCAACAGGATACCATTCAAAATAGCAGAGAGAAGTATGAAGTATTTGGGAATAAATCTAACCAAAAGCGTAGGAGACCTATTCGAAGAAAACTACAAACTATTTAAAAAGGAAATTGAACAAAACCTCAAAAGATGGAATAACATCCCATGCTCCTGGATAGGCAAAATCAATATCATTAAAATGTCTATACTACCACAAGCAATATACATTTTCAACGCAATTCCAATCAAATTGCCCAAAACATTCTTCACGGAACTGGATACAATGATTCAAAAGTTCATCTGGAAACACAAAAAACCACGAATAGCTAGAACCATCCTGAAAAATAAGAAGTTAGCAGGGGGAATCACAATCCCGGACCTCTGGACATACTATAGAGCAGTGGTTATCAAAATAGCCTGGTACTGGCACAAAGACAGAAAGGAAGATCAATGGAATAGAATAGAAGCACCAAAAGGGAACCCACACAAATACAGCCAATTAATCTTTGACAAAAAGACCAATGACAGCTCAAGCAAGTGGAAAGGCCTCTTTAGTAAATGTTGTTGGGACAACTGGCTGATAGCCTGTAGAAACAAAAAGATAGACCCACATCTATCACCATACACTAAGATCCAATCTACATGGATAAAAGACCTAAACCTACATCCAGAAACCTTCAAACTCTTGCAAGAAAATGTAGGAAATACCCTGCAAGACCTAGGAGTAGGTCCCGACTTTCTAAGAAGGACACCAAAAGCAATAGCAGTTGAGAACAGAATAAACAAATGGGACCTCATCAAACTAAGAAGCTTCTGTACAGCAAGGGAAACAATCAACAAAGTAAAAAAGCAACCCACAGAGTGGGAGAAGATCTTTGCACACGATATAGGCGATAGGGGGCTAATTTCCAGGATATACAAAGAACTTCAAAACAACCAAAAAACCAAAACAAACAAGCCACTCAAGAAATGGGCACGGGAAATGGGCAAACATTTCACAAAGGAACAAGTCCAAACGGCAAACAAACATATGAAAAAATGTTCCAGCTCCCTAGCAATAAGGGAAATCCAAATTAAAACATCGATGAGGTACCACCTAACACCAGTAAGATTGGCCCACATAAACAAGAACACCAACGACGCTTGCTGGCGAGGATGCGAGGAAAAGGGAACCCTACTCCACTGCTGGTGGAGCTGCAAATTGGTACAGCCTTTATGGAAATCAGTCTGGGGAACATTCAAACAACTCAAAATCTGCATACCATATGACCCAGCAATAGCACTCCTAGGAATATATCCAAAACACCTGTTTTACGACAAACCAACATGCATCCCTATGTTCATAGCAGCACAATCAGTAATTGCAAAAACATGGAAGCAACCGAAATGCCCATCAACAGAAGATTGGATAAGAAAGCTTTGGTTCATCTACTCCATGGAATACTACTCAGCTATTAAAAAAACAAAATGCAGTTCTTTGTGGCTAAATGGGCCCAACTGGAAACTATAATTCTAATGGAAATGAGCGAATCCCAAAAGATTAGATACCACATGTTTCCCTTGATTTAACCTGTAATTTTTGTTTGGTTGTTTGTTATTTTTTGAACCTGTCATTGATACTGTCTCAACCCAGATGTTTCGAAGAATGGAACTTGCATTATTTTTAACATATTGTTTACCCAATACTATGTCAATTAATTCCATAATGTTGTATATTGATACTGAGGCCTTGTTGGGGCTTTTAACTGACCGGATCTTTACTCTGTTAGACCTATCTTCAGACCATAGAAGGTCTCCCCAAGAGGCCACCGAACTTATCTGGACAATAAGACGCTGAACTTTATGCTAGGCATGTGTTTGCAAGCAATGGATCTCAACTGAACTTGAACTATGGTTATGCAACAAGGTGGAGGAATCCACCATGGGGGGAGGGGTATGGGAGGGGTGGGGGGAATCCCCAGCGACTATAAAACTGTACTACATAATACAATGTAAGCAACAATAAAAAAAAATAGAAGACAATATAAAAAAAAGAAAAAAAAATAAAATAAAATACAGAGGGGCACACTCAAGCAGGAGAGTTTTATGATCTGACTCAGGAGAGAATGACTAGAGTAGGGGACACTGACTTTCCTTCTGCTGCTTTCCCAATGCCAGGAGTCCATATGGTAGAACTCTGTGCCCTGACGTACATCGACATCAACACAATGAGACCAGGAGAGTCCCTCACTGCATTTCTCTGTCTGATCAGACACATGAGTTCACAGAAAGAGAAAAATCATCAAAATGCATTTAAGGGATAAACCCATAACTCTGCACATGGCAAAGAGATTGGGAAAAGAAAGGGTCAATTAGAGGGGAGTAGATGTTTGGGCAGTTCTTCAAGAGTGTTGCCATGAAATTCTCTTCTTCACAACTCACAGGGCAACATCCCTGAGGCTGATAGTGGGAATGAATGAAATTCAGAAAGTTCCCTCCAGAATCCAGCTAATCACTCTGAGCAGTGACCTCCAGGGATTTGATCTGGAACATTGAATTTACCACGTTGTTTATGAAACTCATTGAGCAATCTAGGAAACCTGATTTGATTAGCATATATCAACGATACATAATAATGAGCTACACTCCAATGTCTCTGATGTCTCAATATGTATACAGCATGTATTAATCAAGTCAGATTAATTAGCACTGACATTGCTCACCACTGCTTTACACTTGGGGCCTTTAATCTCTTCTAGCGTTTATTTAAAAAGAAAAAAAATGATTAGTATGAATTGCAGTCTCCCAGCAGAATATGATGAGGATAATTCACAATTTACCTTCCATTTAGCCATTTTGGGACCTGTTTTCCAATCTTGAAAACACTACATCTTCTCAATATTCTCCACAACTGAACAGCAATTTTTATAGGTTTTCTTGAAAATAACCATTATAACTGGCAGGAGGCTACCATTGTAATTTTGACTTACATTAACCTGGTGACTTGAAATATTGACAATTTACTCATATTCTTTATTCTATTTGGATGTACTTTGGAGAACTGTCATTAATTTTTCAGTTTTTGGATCAAGGTATTTGGAGTTTGCTGTTGAGTTCCTTATATGATCTGGAAAATGATGAACAGTGTTTAAATATCCTCTCCCTGTAATATACACTAAGAATCAATCTGGAATTCCTGTAGAGGCATCACACAGTGTGTTCATGTGGATGTAAAATGTCAGCCATTGGTTCTCACTGATTCAGTACCATAGATTGCCACTTAAATAGCAAGAATGTATTAGAAGAAAGTTTTTAAAAGAGATTGGCATACTTAATGGATACTTAATGTACTAAATATAAACAAGCAAAAATACAAATATCACTACTAGGGAAACCTCATTTATTCAAATCTTTTTTTTTTGTATAATTGATAAACTATTAAGAATGTTTTATTGTGTGATCCAGCTAAGCATGGGATGAGAGGACTAAAAGAATATGGAGAGAGATGATTAACAACAACCAGAGAGTTGAATCTACATATCCGGCACTGATTTAGTCAGCTCCTCTCTATTACACAAAAGAGAACACTCTGCACACACAGATGGCTCAATGTGCCCATATCCTGCAATGCTTCTTTGTATGACAGAGGTTGGTTACAACATTATTCCTAACCATTAGTATCAAAATGCATTGAGGTCTCTGGTGTTTTGCATATAGCTTCCATGAAAAACAAACACGAAGTCAACAGATACTCAAGCCTGATGTACAGTCCAATTTCTTGACACAACCTTTAGAATAATGGGCTTCTCAGGCTTAAGGAGCCCTTGTGTGGCTAATTAGGGGGGATCTGCAACAATGAAGTAAACATACTGAGAAGCAGAAAATGAAGCACAATCAAAAACAGAAGCAAAACAGAAAAGCTACAATAACGATACTGAAATGTGCTAACATCATTCGTGACCAAATGGTTAACACATTTAGAAAATCTCATGAAGTTAATTTTTTCATGTTGAAACTTAAGTTACTCTTGTGTGGATAACATATTTCAAGTGTATAAATAATTCTGACCTTATGGAAAAGTCAATTGCATTTAGTGATGCTAAAGAAAATATGTGCTTCCGAATACAGAAAAAAAAAAAAAGAAAATATGTACTTTTTTTGTTTCTAACATCCTCTCTTGTTTTCCAACTGTACTGTGAATTGTAAACACTGGAATTTTGAAGTTCTGAAGAGATTTCGTGAATCCTCTTAGCTTCATTATCAGAGAGCCATTCATTTAGTGTGGGAAAGCATGCAAAGTTCTCATCTCAGTAAGGGGAAGTTGCAGCAACTCCTTACAGACATGAGGAATAGCAGCATGAAGATGACTGGAAGCCTGCCAAAGAGGAGTTATCTTTCACCATTTGTGGCAGAGAATTGATTTCCAGAAGTGATGACTCCATTTCCTCACACACTTATAAACTTTCACACTGAATTTCAGTTGGTGGCTGATTCTATTTTCCTAGGTTCCTCTGCAGAAAACATACTGAAGTCAAGGAGATGAGTATGAAATGCAACTTAAACTCTAGACAGAAGTTTCCTAGGGCCTTCCCTGGTAGGAATCAATGTGCCCATACTCTGTAATGATACTCTGCCACTGCAAGTCACAAGACCAAATCCAGAGAAAGGGAAAAAGATGAACACTGGACAGCTCCTCACAGCCACTGGAACTGGGATTTTCAGCAGCCATTCCACACAATCACATGGCAGTTCAAGCCTCTGTTACTGAATTTTCATACATTAACAGTTTGCATTTGAAGACAGAATCAAGAGGGTTATAAATTGAAACATCCATGGAGAGAAATTAAAAACACTAAATGAAAAGTAATTGTAAAAATGATAGTATTCCCCTGAGGGTTACAAAAGTATGTACTTCAGAACATCAAAATATAACAATTTGCCTGCAAAGGCATAGGCAAAGTCACAGATTAGTTCTCGTCTATCTTGATTTTCGCGTTGGAGTTTTAAAACAAACCTGACATATGTGATGCTGATGATCAAATATAATGAGCTATTGATTCTCACTGATTCTGTTCTATAGATTCTCATATTAATGGACATGAAGGCAGAAGATCATTTTTTACTATAAACATAACAAGTGATCATATTCGAATTTGAAATTCCATTTATGGGCCCGGCGACGTGGCCTAGCAGCTAAAGTCCTCACCTTGAACACTCCGGGATCCCATATGGGCGACGGTTCTAATCCCGGCAGCTCCACTTCCCATCCAGCTCCCTGCTTGTGGCCTGGGAAGGCAGTCAAGGACGGCCCAATGCTTTGGGACCCTGCACCCATGTAGGAGACCTGGAAGAGGTTCCTGGTTCCTGGTTCCTGGCTCCTGGCTCCGCATTGGCACAGTACCAGCTGTTGCGCTCACTTGAGGAGTGAATCATCAGATGGAACATCTTCCTCTCTATCTCTACTCCCCTCTGTATATCTGACTTTGTAACAAAAATATTTAAATCTTAAAGAAAAGAAATTCCATCTATACACATCCTTAGGAGACATACACAGAGATCTCTTGATAATTTTGTTTCAAATAAAGTCCAAATCGAAGTCAAATCATTCTTCAAACTTTTTTTTTTTTTGCATGCTGTCACTGGGATGAGCCCCATAGAACACACCATTCAGTGTTTATTCAAGGACAAAAGTGACACTCAAGAGTATGGAGTTGGGGTAGAATTCAGAGATGTAGGAAAAACAGAACCAAATCTGTTGATGTAATGACAAAATATTCTATTCAAACATAACAACAATCAGTTTTTTTTAAAAAAGTTGCCAGAAAAGCATTCTCATTGCATGAAGTACACTAACCTGGGTTTCCTTACAAGGCTCGAAGGAGAAGTTCTGCATTAATCTGACCAGAGCAAGTTTCATGTTCATGAGAGCAAACCTCATATCAATGCAACTTCGATGACCAGCTCCAAAGGGAAGTTATGCTTAAGGATTGATTTTGTCCTTGTTTTTCTTATTGAACCTGATTCCAAAACAGAAATGAGCACACATTAGTGATGCATAGAACCACAAGAATCACTTAGTTGGAGTTCTTAATTGGACCTTTGAAATAATTATGGCTTGGGCATTCAAATCTTACTATTATTGAGCTTTACATGTTCTAAATTGGAGAGCTGTTCCAGTTAACATTTACCCTCACCACACAGGAGTTTTCTGTCTTATTGATGAGATAATGTGAGTGTTGTTTAAAAAGACATTTATCTTTGTACCTTAAAATTACATTAAAGCTGATGATGAGTTCACACTTTGGAAAACATATAGGAAGTAAGAATGATGGAAGGGAAAGCAGGTTCCTGCTTCAACTGACAACCCTATGCACATAGGTTAACTGAGGGAGAAGATAATGTCTTCTAGTATCTAAGCAAAACTTTTCCAACATTTTCTCTGTTCTCCAACCTGCTTCCTACCTCTCTTCCTTCTCATTCTCTTTCACCTTTCTTACACGTTACTCCTTATCCATATACTTATTCTGTTTCCAATTTCACCATCAAATACTCTGACATTACTCCCCACCAGCATACTCCTTTTCTCTTGCCACAATTGTTTAAGTGAAATACTGACATGACATCTGATGCTATCATACTTTAATAACATCAGTGATTTATTTTATATATCTTCAATCAAGTCACAAATTATTTGAATATAAAGCCATCACTTCCTCATACAGTTCCTGGATAGTTGATGGTACTGAGAAAATAATGTTTATACTGGGAAAATTTCCATGAAATATTGTTCTTTGATTTTAAAATAGAGTTAAACTTTTGTACAATATCCTTAAGTTTCTATACATTTTTTTCTTTTTGAAAGATTAATCTATCATTTTTATTGGGAAGTCAGATATGCAGACAGGAGGAGTGACAGAGGGGAAGATCCCCATTTGCTCTTTCACTCCCAAAGTGGCCACAGTTGCTGTAGCTGAGCCAATTCAAAGACAGGAACCAAAAGCCTCCTCCAAATCTTCCACACAAGTATAAGTTCACAACGTTCTGGTCCATCTTCGATTGTCTCCCAAGACACAAGCAAGGAGCCAGATAGGAAGCAGGGCTTCTAGACACTAACCAACATTCACATGAAATCCCGGTGCGTGCAAGGCAAAGACTTCAGCTGCTATGCCAATGCACTGGGGCACTGTAGGTTGCTTTGCTCACAATATCTTATCAACAGAGGGAGGGCAGTAAATATTTTAGCTGCAATAGCATATCATCAGATTAATGTAGTATATGAGCGAGCTGACATAGGTTGTGGGTGTTTGAACATGTATTAGGGCCATGCAGATGCAGTAGAAGTGTCCCCATAGACTTGTATTTCTCTGTTGCATATGGGAATATTTCAAACATTCTCCAGCTTCAGCATTGACAACATGCAATGTTCTCATTGTTTGGCCCAAGCACTGACACAGGTTGATGACTAAAGTAATTGAGGAAAATCCTACAGACTTATCACTGAATGTGAATGAAGCCACAGAAAGTAGAAATCCAGACTGCAGGAAACAAAGAATTCATGGCTTTCAAAACAAAGGGTTATGTGAACACTAATTTAATTGACTCATAATTACCACATGAGCACTCTGTGCCATCAATAGGGTCGACATGCCCGCAACAAAATTTCTGTCAACAAAAAGTCCATCTGTAGGCGATAAAAATGTCTGCATCCTAAGACTTCTGGCTTGTCAGCCAGTGTTATACAAATGTCTTCACTTTTCCTTACCAAAACAATAATGGTAGCCGATCAACCATTTCCAAAGTGTACAATGTCTAAACACCTGACCTATATTACTACTTCCAAGATTAGCAAACAGCTTTAAGAGCCAGTGACTTCACACTGAAAGAAGGATTCACTCACTACTAAGTAAGTGTGTGGGCTGCCAGGAGATAGCAACTAGAACCAGGATCAGGGCACACAGACTATCCTCTGTCCTGACTAACTCTTCTGTCCATTCGCAATGAGGACTTCTCATTAGCACAGCCTGTAGTTTTACAATTGCTTTACAGCAAGAGGTCAGCAGATGCAAACTGGAAAGCTTTTCTATAAGCACTGTGACCTTTCACAGTCAAAGCAATTAACATAGGAAAACTGGAAAGAATTTTTAAAAGCCTGTACACCTAAAATAAACAACAGTTAATAAATTGCAGCTAAAAGCAAATATTACCAAAACTATATGAATATTTATATGTACATACTGTCTGTGTATCAGTTATACAACATCCAGGTTCCACAATAATACACAATCCACACACTCAAGTCCCTAATAGGAAATAATATAACATTTTCAGAGCCTCCTGTGTAATTTAAGTACATGAGATGCAACAACAGTTTGGATTTAAGGATGACAATAGTACGCTTTCTCCAGTTACCACTTTGGACAATTTTGAAAACAACCATTATTTTTCCATAAGAAAAGCTTCTAAAAATAAGGGATACAAATGATGCTACTCTCACAAGTTCCTTGTCTTCACAAAGATTTACCATATAGCTTGAGCATAGCTTGAGCCAGATTGTTTTAACACAGGTCCCCCTTTCCAGGGATCCTGTACCTTTCAGGGCGGAATTCACAAGGCTCTGTCCAGTACTTCAGATCTTGGTGAAGGGCATAGACTGGAATTGCCACAATTGTTCCTTTGGGAATGAATACCCCATTTATTTCAATGTCTTTCTTGCATGCCCTCTCAATTCTCAATTCTGATAGCAATTGGGTAAAATCTGAGAGTTGCATTCACCACCATGTCAAGATATTCCATCTGCATGACAGCATCATATGTGACAAATATCTGGGCAGAAAGAAACAGATTTTTACAAAATGAGATTTGAAATTAAAACAGATGTGTCCTCCATCCTGTTCAATGAACAGTGCATTCAGATGTGGAAAGTAGTTGTGAACAAGGAGATTTTGAGGACAAACCCCTAACCAGGCCCAGAAATCATGAGCATGGCCTTACAACACTCGTGCTGTCTCATGTGTATGAAAGAGATAAACATTGGGCACAGTATGGTTGCCTAATGGCGAACAAGCTCACCTTGAATGTGCCGGGGTCCCATATGGGTGCTGGATCTAAATAGGGAGGTCCCACTTCTACTCTAGTTCCCTGGTTGTGGCCTGGGATAGCAGTTGAGGACAGCCCAAAGCCTTGGAGCTCTGCACGTGCATGGGAAATTCTTTAGAATCTCCTGGCTCCTGGCTTCAGATTGGTTCAGTTGTGGCCATTGCAGCCACTTGGAGAATCAATCATCGGATGAAAGATCTGCCTCTCTGTCTCTGCTCCTCTCTGTATATCTGACTTTCAATTAAAAAATGAAAAATAATTTTTAAAAAGAAAGGTGAACAGAGTAGAACACTGTGCTTAAAGAAAATGAGCAGGGCCCAGTGTGATAGCATACTGGTTAAAGTCCTTGCCTTCCATGCACCAGAATCCCATATGTTCGCCGGTTCTAATACCAGGGAATCTGCTTCCCACCCAGCTCCCTGCTTGTGGCCTGGGAAAGCAGATGAGGACAGCCCAAAGCCTTGGGACCCTGCACCCGCATGGGAGACCCAGAATAGCTCCTTGCTCCCGGCTTCGGGTTGGCTTAGCTCCAGCCGTTGCGGTCACTTGGGGAGTGAACCAACAGATGGAAGATCTTCCTCTCTGTCTCTCCTCCTCTCTGTATATCCGCCTTTCAACAAAAGTAATAAAATAAATCTTTAAAAAAAAAACAAAGGAAAAGAAAATATGTAGTCACAGTCACCTCTCAAAGAGAAGCTTCAGCACTGCCATCAAAATAGAACATTAAAAGAGAATCCCTCAATCTGCCTCAGAATTTTCTTCTCAAAAATGCTGATTAGAAACTGCCTTGACCCCATATAAAATATCTGAAAGGGCCAACATTGGCATGTAACAGGTGGAGCCATCACTTGCAATGACACCATCCCTCATGAGGGTCAGGAGGTATCTATTCCATTTTAATCCATCTCACAGATAATGATCTGGGAATGGCAACATAGTGCATGCCAGGACTTTCTGTCACTGTCACCGTTAAGGGAGACCATAATCAGCTCTGATTCCTGCCTTCATCCTGATGTCACATTTGTCATTGTGAACATAAAGGAGTGACAAGAAAATGAAACATCTCTCCGTCCCTCCTGTTCTTTTTTCCTTTCTCTGCATTTGTCTCTTAAAATAAGTGAAGAAAGAAATAGTTTTTCTAATTGTCCTACTAGGATGCCCATTATTTTTATATACATGTTAATATGACAGTAAGTTCAGGTAAAGTGAGGTTCTACAGAGATAGGTAAACACTTTCACTCCACATATTATTTCTAGAACAGTCCCTTGTGCATAGCTTAAGGTTGTGTTTATCTGACCATCAAATAGCTATGCCATGCTAGATGCTAGGGCTCCTTCACCATCAAGAGCAGACACCCTGAATCATCCCTTGCCTTTTTTAACACTGGTGGTGCGAATGGAGGATGAGAATGGCAGCAAACAGAACACAGTCTGCCTCCCTAGGCCAGTCCTGGACAACCCTGGCCAGCTTCATTCACACAACAGCTCAACAAGACAAAATCCAGCCAAATGAAGCAGACCTAAGGACCACAGGCTATAGTAATAAAGACTCCTTCAGAGTGCCATTGTGGATTCTTGTAATTGACACGTAGTACAAACACTGCTTTACAAAATTGTTATAATTCTTTGAGTAGCACCTTCAGTCCTTTTTCAGAATGAGTTTTTCTCCTTAGATCATTCCTTTTCTTGTAAATGAAGTATCTTCACTGCATACTTTGCAAGCAGTCCGCTGAATAGTGCTCTGGAGGCATTCTATCAAGACACTACTCCTGCCCCACAGTGCACCCATTCCAAGTACCACTCATTCACTCACCTTATTGGAAAAAGCTGCATCAATCTCCTGCTGCAGTTTCTGCTGGACATCAGGGTGAGTGGCCAATAAATATATGATGAAAGAAAGAGTATTGCTAGTGGTCTCATAGCCACCAAGAAGAAAGATGATTGACTGAGCTACAAGCTCTGTGTCAGTCAGAACTAAAAAGAGAAGTAAAAGAATTTTAAGCAGAGTAGGTCACTAAATCATATATGAACAAATGTTATTGTACACCAAGTTAAGCTACTGCCTACAAAGACAGCATGCATTTGACTGCTGAATTCACGACCAGGTCCTTGATTCCAATTCAGCATTCTGGTAGTGATTTTGGAAAGAAAAAAAAATATGGCTCCACTACTTGTGCCCCTGAACATGCACAGGAGATTTCAATGGAGTTCCAGGTTCTTGGATTATCCCTGCCCAGCCCCAGCCATTGCAGCCATGTGTGGAATCAACCAGTGATGGAGGAATACTCACTCTCTGGTTCCCATTTTAATTTTTATTTTAAATAAGTAAATAAATTCTTAAAGGAATAAAAAATGTACAAAAGTTTCAACGTTCTTGTAGGAAAAAAAAAATGAGTAAGTACCAAGCATGTTGGCTCAATTGGCTAATGCTTCACATCCCATTACCAGCATCACATATGTATGGGTACCAGTACTTATCCCAACTCTTCTATTTCCCATCCAGCTCCCTGTTTACAGCCTGGGAAAGCAACAGAGTAGGATCAAAGGTAAGGGTTATGAATTGGCATGGGAGAGTATGAAAAAACCCCTCACTCTAGTTTTAGGATCAACTAAGATCTTGCCATTGTGGCCCTTAGAGAGTAAATCAGTGGTTCAAGTCTTTTCTGTCTTTCCTTTACTCTGTAAATCTGATTAGCATTTCCAATAGAAATTTTACAAAAGGAAGACAAAATGAAGAAGAAATTCAATGTCAAATATGAATGTTATTCACACAGAGCCAGAAAAAATATTTCCTTGAGTTCACTTTATCCCAGTCTATCCATTACACTGCTATCCTCTCTTTATTACACTATGCTCATCACCAATTCAGTTAGGTGATGTCAGAAGAAAGCTTCTCTGTCACACATGCACAATGCAACCAGTGCACCATTTGGATAATATGGAGTAAAATTGTCTTTAAGGAAACTACATTGAATTCTAATTAAAATATTTGAAAACACTGAGTGTAAAAGAATAAGACTTTACTGTATAAAAACTGAATGATGTTTCACCTATGTATATGTGAGTTAAATTAAGGGGACACGAATGGGCTAGATAAAATTGTGAGATTTAGAGTGTAGCCCAAAGATGAACTGCACCTAGGAGCTCATGAAAAATTCGGATTTCCAGCAAAAATTACACAGGACAACATGGAAATTCTTTAGAATTCTGAAAACAGGTCTACCATCTGACACAGCCATTTCTCCCTCTGAGTTTCCCATGCATTCTTGGTTACCTTTGTAGGAATCAACTTCCTTGGAATTCTGGGAGTTAATCATGAGTTGCAGAAAATCCACTTGGTGCTGAAAGAGAGGTCAAAGACAAGACAATCCTATTTCACAAATCCATCAGGAGCTCAGCATTGCGGCTACTCTCTGAGGAGACCCCACACAAACACAGAGGTCTGCCTGGAGTGGCCAGAGTGATCATCTCAATACTATATCTCAAAATGATCATATGGTTGAAACCACAAAACCTGGGGAAAAAAGAGCATCCTCATGCAAGTAGCATCAGATTTACCTTTTTCTTATCTTTGAGACGTTCTTCTTTTATCTTTTCAACAGATGTTTTCAAAAAATCTGTAACATCTCTGGGGTACCTGCTGATTTTCAATGTGTCATATACTGGGGTGAGGAAAGGAAAGAGTGCTACAGGGAAAAGAAAAAGAAGAAGTGATAAGGAAAAGCAAAATTTATGTAGCGCGATTACAATCTCTGAATCAGGACAGTAAAAGTCCTCAGGGTTCTAAACAAGCAAGCATTCCCTCAGCATTTTCTTTAGTCTTCCAGAACAAACACTGAGCAATTGCACAACCACATACAGAGGCCATTACTAGAATGGGCCAACCTCAGGGAATATTGAGGAAGACATCGAGAAAATGGGGGATACCGAATTCAAAACACTTGTTATAAGATTCTTACCAACAATAAGAAGCACTTAAAGAAGGAGTTCAAGGAGTTTAAGAAATATGTTACACAGGAAATAGGGCAGGCATGAATCAAATGAAAGCTGATATATTAGAAATTAAAATAGAGTGGAGCAAATTAAAAGTACAGTGGGGAATCTCGAAAATGGAATGAAGAAAGCAGAAAAAAGAATTGCAGAATTGGAATATATTTCCTCTCAGCAAGGGGAAGCAAACTAAAAGCTGCCAGCAAAGCTGAGTCAAGCAGAGAAAAGTATTCAAAAATTGAAAGACACTATTAAAAGGACAAATATAATTGTTATGAGAGTCCCAGAAGGTACATAAAGAGAAGCTGGGTTTTAAAAACATATTTAAGATATAATAAAGGAAATTTTGCATAATCTGTAGAAAGAAATGGGAAACAATATTCCGGAAATGCACAGATCTCCCAACAGGGTTGAGCAAAAGCAATCTTCACCATGACACATGGAAATCAAGCTCTCTTCAATCAAACATAAAGAGAAGATCTTTATATATGCTAGTAAAATTAATCAATTGATATATAGAGAAATGGCAATTAAATTGACAGCTGATCTCCCACAAGATACTCTACATGACAGCAGAGAATGTAGCAGCATATTCTAGATTCTAAAAGCAAAGAATTGTCAGTCCAGGATAATGTTCCCAGCAAAGCTGGCTTTTGTCTTTGAAATGAAATAAAAATTCTCCCACAATAAATAAAAGCTAAATGAATATGCCTCTTCCAAACCTGCCCTACAAAGAATAAAGATGTTCTCTTAACAGGAAAATAAAAAAAAAATGAATAGCCCCACCAAAATGAAAGACAAATGTCAACAACATCACAGTAAAAAACAATAGACTAAATCAATGAAGAACCCATTGCTAAAATGACAGGACCACAATGCCACCTATTTATATCCACTCTGAATGTAAATGGCCTAAACACCTCAATCAAATGTCATAGAGAAGTAGACTGGATTAAAAAGACAAAATCCATCTATTTGTGACCTACAGGAGATACATCTCACCAACAAAGATCTCATGGATTTTGTTGTTTTAGTTTCATTTCTTCAAAACACTTTTTTTTTTTCTCATTAAATTCTTCACTGAGTCAGGTCATATAGTACTATCATTTTCTTCATGACGGTTTTTTATTTCCTTTTGTAATTTCTTCAGCAACACATTAGTCATGCAGTGGCATGCTACTTACTTAGCACCATGGTGTTTTTAATTTCTTCTCTTCCTGTTGTTGATTTTGTTTTGTGACCCTTTACTTTGGGGAATTTACACTGTGTAGTGGAGAATAACATGTTCAGATGTGAGGATGAGGTGAGGTATGCAACTCTACTTCTGGATCGAGAATGCACTCCCAGTGAAACTGTTGAACATGTGCTTTAACAATGGGATGCTGTCCATTCCCACAATGATAGATTTGTGACAGTCTATTATGAACTATGCTGTTGTAATACTATGGGAGATCTCAGTGGGTGGGGTGGGTTTAGAGAACGGGATAATGGAAATACTAGGGTTGATGGAACTGTATCATAAAATGATAATAATAATAATAAAGCATATAAATAAATAAAACTAAAAAAATAAAGGGGGCTTGAGATGGATCTGACCTAGTAATTGCATTTATTAGTGTGAATGTAGGATGATAGAACAACTTGTACCCCATAAAAGTGGGTGCACACAGAATATTCGGGTCTGATACCAGATGGGACAAGAGTGCTTCCAGGATCCCAGAACAAAACTGCTGGATTCATAACTCCAACCATGGGGAGAGTGGCAGTATCAGTGGTGTGTGAATGGAGTGCATGTGTCCCAATTATACATCTTCAGTGGCTTTGACAGAACATTGGACAACATATTCAGAAGCACATGGAGGATATATCAGACCATTGGAACCTATAGAGAACACCTGGTACCATAGCAGAGGAAAGAGGTCAGAACAAATTGGTCAACTACCCCAGTGAAGCATGACAGCACATATCAGAGCGAGCAGGAACTCAGAGGTGGACAAGATATCCTCATACTTGCATCAGTGAGATCAACCGTATTCTAGAACTGTTGAAACCTCTTGAGCATAACCCTTGAGGCATGCTCTAATTCAAGTACTTTGCAATGACATTGGGTGCCATGCCCCATTCCTTGGGTATTAACGTGGTTTGGAGGCTGCAAGTGGCTTCTCCCTGTACTCTCTCCTTCCCCATATACAGGAAGAAGGAAAGGAAAATGTGAACACAATGATTTCACCCATTTTGCCATGATCCTATATGTTTTCTACTTTAATTGACTGATAAACATCACCAAAAACCTTTTTAAAAAGTGAAAATAAAAACTGCTCATTTCTGCTTCAATGTGTAGTTTTTTGCAGTTTCAATTCTTTTTGATTTGATTTTTTTTACGATTTCCTGCTTCCTGTTCACTTTTTCTTTTTTTAGTAATCTTTGAGAAGATTTATCAGGTCATTGACTTGAGATATTTGATTGATTTGTAAGCATCTCATGTTATAAATGTCCCTTTTAATGCTGTTTTGGACACATTTAATGAGTTGTCATATTTTTTTTTTATTTTCTATCTTTAAAGTTTTTTTTTTTCTACAGATTTATTCAGTGACACATAGGCCACACAGTAGCATGGTTTCTTCAAGAAAGTTTTTATTTCCTTTTCATTTCTTCAGTTTCACATTGGTCATTTAGTAACATGTTATTTAACTTCGTGGTGTAAATTTTCTCTTTTTCTCCTGTTCTTGATTTTTCTATGGTTTTTCATTAAAGGCATATTTAATTACCATGTCATACAGACTTTCATAAACAGGAGTGAAGATGCAATGCAGTATGCAACTCTACTTTCAACGTACAAATGGACTTCCAATGAAACTGTTAAATATATCTTGACAATAGGATGATGGCGCTCTGCAATTCCCCATACATACAATGTCAGGTCAACACTTAAATAACAGATTTATGGACTGTTGATAATGGATTTTATTATTGTAATGCTAAAAGTGATATTAATGAAGGGAAGGTGATTTAGGAGGTGGTAGGGTAAATCTCAGAACTAATGAAACTGCATCATAAACTGATAAAATTGATTTTAAAAGATTTGGAAGAATATAAACTTCCAGATTCATACTATGAAACTAATATTACTCAGATAATAATATTAGATATCAAGGCCTGTGCAGTGCCAACCTGACCAATGATCTATCTGCAGATTAAATGACTCAATCAGAGCCTGGCAGAATAGCCTAGTGACCGAAATCCTCGCCTTCCATAAGCCAGGATCCCATATGGGCACCAGTTGATATTCCTGCTGCTCCTCTACCCATTCTTGCTTGTGCCCTGGGAAGACGGTAGAGGTATCCCAATGTCTTGGGACCCTGTACCTGTATGGGAATCAAGGGAAGAAGCTCCTGGCTTCCTGCTTTGGATCGGCTCAGCCCTTGCTGTTATGGCCACCTGTGGAGTGGATAAGTGCATGGACAATCTTACTTTCTGTCTTTCCTCCTTTGTATAAATCTGATTTTGGAATAAATACATGAATCTCTGCAACAGCCAGAAAAGGATGTTGACTACTGTCTTCAGATTAGCTCAACTCCAGATGTTATTTAAGAAGAAATTGGCATATGGAAAATCACTGTCTCATAACTCCCAGTTTCAACATACAGAAAGCTATAAGACCACAGCAAATGGGACATGACCTTCTGTATAGACAGAGATTGAAATGACAGAAGTAGAGTCCAGAAGTGAACATTTTTTCCATTTTTCCACTGAATAAAGTGAATGATTTATTTCCATATTACAGAGCGGGTTATTCAGTTCAATATTTGGTGCTGGCACAATTGGATAGACACAGACAAAAAGAAAAGAGTCAAACCATTATTTATCATTCTGTACAAAGCTAACTCCAAGACCTGGCACTGTGTTGTGAGAAATCAAGTCATTTTCTGCAGCAGAGGCATCTCATATGGGTCCTGGTTCAAGTTCTTGCTGCACCAATTCGCATCTAGTCTCCTGCTAATGTACCTTGGAAATGCAGCAGAAAATGGCACAAGTTCTCAGGCCCCTGCACCATTTAAAGACATTCATGGAGCTCCTACTCCTGGATTTGGCTTTGCCCTGCACCCAGCACTTGAGGCAATTTGGGAAATAAGCCATTTCGGAGATGAAAAATTCTCTCTCAATCCCTTGTTCCCACCTCTACACCCAACCTCATTCACCTTCTCTGTAACTCTGCCATCCAAATCAATAAAAAATCTGTAAAACCTTAAATGCATCAGCAGCTTTAAAACAGCTATAAATGCATCAATAGATATAAAACTATACAATTCTAGCATAAAAGCCAAGAGGTTGAGTTCATGATTTCAGATTTGGCAATGGATTCCTAGAATTGATATCCAAAGCAGAAATAATAAAAGGAAATACATAAATCATACATCACCAAAACTTAATCATTTGCACTGACACAGCTACCATCTATATAGGTAAAAAATACCCACAGAACCAGAAAAGGTAGGATGCTGCAACCTTTGCCATTTCTATACCTATATCTAAGTAACAATTGAGTGTCATATTGCCGCTTAATAATCAACATACTATTGCAATAATATATGGGAAATCAGAAGAGTGGGGATTTGAAGAGGGGGTAAAAGAAATTCAAGAGCCTATAAAATTGTATCATAAGATAAAAATTATTTAGAAATTAATAATACTGTAATAAACAATATGATTCACACACAGAAACTGTCAAGAGTGGTAAAGGCTAAAAATCAGGAGACATCTTACAAACAATTTATTTGTAAAAAGAATATATCCAAAATAGAAAGATTTCTTGGAGCTCAAAAGCGCAGAAAAAAGTAATTCAAATAGTATTGCACTGAAATTGAGTAGACAATTATTGAGAGAAGACATGAAAATGGTAAATGTTGATTAATGTGATTATCAACTTGAGGATGAACATTTAAACCAACATGGGTTATAAATTCTATTCACCAGAAAGGCTATATCGTGAAAAATATGGAAGAGTCAAGCACTGGCAAGGAAGAGAAAAAGTTGGAACCGTACATTCTCCAGGTGAGAAAGCAAAATTATACAGGTATTATGGAAAACCCTTGAAAGTTGCTGAATTAATTAAATAGAATTATTGCTACTAATTCTACTACTGAACTTATATTCAAAAGATTGAAATGGATATAAAATCACAAACTTAACATAAATTTTCAAAGAATGAGCACAGTTCTCAAGCCAACACAATAAAAATTCAAATGCCCAATAACTAATGAAATCATTCATTAAAAATATTGAGTTACAGGCCCGGCACGGGGGTGGCGCAGTGGTTAAGGTCCTCACCTTTCATGCCCGGGATCCCATATGGGCGCCGGTTCTAATCCCGGCAGCCCCACTTCCCTTCCAGCTCCCTGCCTGTGGCCTGGGAAGGCAGTCGAGGATGGCCCAAGGCTTTGGGACCCTGCACCAACATGGGAGACCTGGAAGAGGCTCCTGGCTTCAGATCGGAATAGCATCGGCCGTTGCGCTCACTTGGGGAGTGAATCATCGGACGGAAGATCTTGCTCTCTGTCTCTCCTCTCTGTATATCCGCCTTTCCAATAAAAATAATAAAAATAAATCTTTAAAAAAAGTATTGGGTTACATAATGGAATATTACTGCTGCTATATAGAAATGACGCTACAATACACACATCAACATAGAAAAACATTGAGAACATAACAATGATTGAAATAAGCCAATCACAAGGGAACATGCATTACACAATTCCATTTGAATATAATTTAAGAAATAGTCAATCTATGGATATAAAAGATTAGTGATACAGGGGTAAGGAGTGATGAGACAAGGAACAGAATTGCTGGAATGACAAAATATTCTAGAATTGGTCACAATGATGACTTAACTGTACATTTAAAATAGGTATTTTTTCTTCTGACTTAATTCTCAAAGACATATTTTAAAAAGAGGAAGAAGTGGTGCAATACTTACTTACTGAGAAAAGTAAAGGACTAAAGACATTAAGATTTAATAGCTTCCTGAGATTTTTCAAGAAGGGATCCTCTGGATTTCTAAGGGAATCAATATTCACTCCAAACGATGTTGCAGTGATCACATCCATGCTGTATGCCTCAAAGATTCTACAAAAAGAGATACAAGAACAATTAAAACCAGCACCTACTTGCTTTTTGAGTCACACATGCCGCAGGAAGTGCTGAGAAAGCACATGTCAAGCACAACAGGCAGACAGCCAAACCATTCCTGGACCACATCCAGAGGCAGGCATTGAGGCTCAGTGGCTTAGGTTTAGTAAGCACATATCACCAGTCAGAATTTTGTTTCAAATTCAGCCAACTACATTTCTGATCTAGCTTCATGCTAACACATCCAGGGAAGTAGAAGACATGGATGAGTTCAAACAACCTAGGATGGTGAACCAGCAAATGGAAAATACCTCCCTCTGTACCTCTCTCTACCTCTACCATTGAGATAAACATTTTTATAAAAATAGAATTACAAGGGCCCGGGGGTGGCGCAGTGGTTAAGGTCCTCGCCTTGCACGCCCCGGATCCCATATGGGCGCTGGTTCTAATCCCGGCAGCCCCGCTTCCCTTCCAGCTCCCTGCCTGTGGCCCGGGAAAGCAGTCAAGGAAGGCCAAAAGCTTTGGGACCCTGCACCTGCGTGGGAGCCCCGGAAGAGGCTCCTGGCTTCAGATCGGCATAGCATAAGCCATTGTGCTCACTTGGGGAGTGAATCATCGGACGGAAGATCTTGCTCTCTGTCTCTCCTCTCTGTATATCCGGCTTTCCAATAAAGCAAAAAAAAAAAAATAGAACTACAACCCAGATCATCAGAATGATCTTACTACTATCACTCACATTCAAACATATCAAGGGTGGAAGATACAGTTGTCTTTGCCCTGGATAGCAGGGACTATAGCAAAATTAGAGATGCATCTAAGCTCAAGCAGAGTTAAAGACCATAATCACACAGGTTACAGAACCCTGTGCTGTATTTCGATGTAAGACCCAAGCTTTAGCAGGACAGGGTGGAATAATTCACTCTTCCCTGGAGACTCATGATAGTGACACTCATCCAGGTCTTGCCTCACCTTAGAAACTATCTGGCAAGATAATTTTTTCCTAAAACATTACTAAATATCAACATTCTAATCTGAATTACAGAACAATCAATTCTTCCCTTCATTCATTGAAAAAGGTCTAAAATACACCTTCTTTTCCATCTCCAGAATCTGAGGTGGCCCTGAGGGTTGAATTCCCTTTAAAAGGTAAACCCAAGGACAACCATGATTAAATTAAATATAACAACTCTCCATTAAACTTATTATCAAGAAGAATCCATAACTGTGTGAAATGCTATCTGCTTCTCCAGGAATTCATAGTTTACAAAGCCTACTCATGAATTATTCATAGTTAGCCCATGCTGACTGGGAGAGAAAATATTACAAACTAAGGATGCTAATTTGGATGCCATATTCCATATGTTAGTCCTCTGTCCAAATAGCAACTCCAATGGTAAATTTCAGTCAATGCATATTTTTGTAGACACCATGTAATAATTCAGGCATTTGTGTCATTCCACCCCCTCATGAGACTATATTGAATCCCTAGCTCTTGGCTTAAGCTTCGCTAATCCCTAGTTTTTGCAGATATTTAGGATCAGGAGACAGAATATATCTCATTCTAAGTCTCTGATTACACCAAATAAATATACATATATAAATAAATATTCAAGTTTAGATAACAAATTATTTCATTGCCATCGCCAAAGGCTTTACTGGGCCTTCTCTCTCCACAGATTCAAGAAATTTGAACTCAAAGATATACTTCAACATTTAGCATTTTTCTAATATAATCAGCAATTCTATGAAGGCATTTTGGTTCTTCTAAAACACACCCTAGGACTCTCCTAGCATAGAGCTTGCTTCCCCATATGTACCAAATGCTTCGCCTCCTGCCCCAGCCCAATTCCATACTATCTTAAAAACAAACAACTTCAACAGAATCATGTTCCTTCTTTCTATGCATGAATTTTGTCTCTCAAATAGCCAAACTGACAGCCAAGCCGGAATTGTATTACGTGCTCTATTGCAAGAAAATGCAGTCTGGATTCCCTTTCTGGTGGAATCATGGGAGTTGTAACACAATATACACATTTTGTATGCTCACTCTAGGGATTCCAGAAGGGAAATTTCAACTCCATGTCATGTAGTAAAAGAGCACTGAACCCCACAAATACATTACTACTTACTCTTTCAATTTGACAGGCTTGTCTTTCTCTGTTTCCTGACTCAGGTTTTTCACCAACACATCTCCATACTGGGCAATGATGGGTAACATCTAAGTACACACACACACACACCAGCCACAGTGAGACACAGAGATCCAGGTCACATAAGGACATGGTTTTTTAATGCAAGCAGGAGTGATATAATGTCTAAATATATACCACATAATTCACTGTAAAAGCAAATGTTCAAGTCAAAATGATTGGATTGCCAAAGCAGAGGTAGCTCACCAACATTTTTAATGCATGAAATTCTCTTCTAGATTATCAAGACAAAAGATCAGTTTAAGGAACATTAATGCCACTAAACTTTCCGCTTCAAATGGACTAGGATTGTCTTTCCATTTTTCTTTTTCCAGACTCAGATAAGTTTCTACTTAAACATATACTAATTTATTACCTCCTTGAGTTTTCCACTAGTGAAGGTTGGAGACACCAATATTCTTAATTTCTTCCATTCTTCATCCTTACAATTACTGAGGGCACTTTTCATAATTCCCACTGGCCCAAAAGACTAGAATTCAAATAAACACATTTTATGCAGCAATAGTTCTGAAGATCATCACTTGTAAATATTTATTACACACAAATCAGGCATTTCAAAATATTGAGTAGAAGTCTACCAGTTGGCATGCTAAGATTATGTGCTCAATAAATATTATTCCAAATGCCTAGCCTTATAAAAGAGTGAATGTGCTGTGGTCTGAGGCACTTATTTTTCTTTGTCCTATAAAATTCAATTTGCCATATGTCATAGAATCTGTCATTCCAGGAGACTAAATAGAAAAAGAAACATCCTCTAATACAGAGCAGACCAGAAATGAATTGCTGGTGGACATCCAGATAGCCAAAATATCCTGTTATGTTTCTTTGAAAAAAATTTGTTTTCCACTCCACCCTACTCTCCATACACAAAAACATGCACATGAACAATAACTGATAAAAGAAGAGAACTTTCCTTTAGAAACTAAAAATGCATGAAATCATAGCATCAAACAAAGACCTAAACACTGAAATCCTGTTGCAGCAAAATGGATGGAATGGGAGCTTATTATATTAAAGGGAATAAAAATTACACATAAAAGCAAACACCAAATGTTTCTCTCATGTGTACAAGTTTTATAGCCCATTCTGAACAGAGAGGAGTGACTTCTACAGGCTTTGAAGCACTGCAAGAGGAAATAGAGAAGGATGTTGAATGGCGGATACCATAACACTGTGTTGTAATAAGATTCAGCATCTGATACAGAGTGACACATTTATACTTCAAAACAAAATATTTTTATTGAATGAAAGACTGTATGAGAAGAACTCATAGACCTGGCATAAAGAAAAATATAAGAAAATAGTAGGAACAGTGTCAGTTGGACCCCATTAACTGCACCTACAGTGCTATTTATGATCCAGATCCCTGCTAATGGCAGAGGAAGGCAAAAGAAGATGGCCAAAGTAGTTTGGTGCCTGCATCCATGTGGAAAACTAAGAAAAAGCTCCTGGCTCTGAGCTTTAGATGAGCCAAACTCTGTCCATTGTTGTAATTTGGAAGTGAACCAATGGATGGACACTCATGCTCTAAGTCTCACTCTTGCTCTCTTTCACCCAGTTTCATTCTTTTTCTCCTGCCACCATCTTTTTCAGTAACAGGCTTCTGGTATATTTAAATGAAAAATCCTTTAACAAGGCATATGTCACAAGTTGAAGCAAAGAACACTGTTGGGAGGGGTGTGCAGAGAAATCCTCCATACATACTTGCAATGAAAGGAACAAGACTGAATTTGAACTGTAATACTGCAATACGGTGGAGCAATCAACCATGGGAGATGGGCACGGGAAGGGGATGGGGGAAGATCAGAGCCTATAAAATGATGTTATAAAATGAAATGCAATAAAAAAGAAAAATTATTTACAAAATTAAAGACTAAACATGTTAACATGTAAACACGTTCACTACCTGATCAGTTGATTCTACATTTATTGAAATGTTATACAGTAAAATAAAAAATGTATTATATGTAACCAAAGCATACTTTTGATGATCATTTTTTTAAAGTAGATAATATTGGGGCCTGGTGGCATGGCCTAGTGGATGAAGTCCTCGCCTTGAACGCCCCAGGATACCATATGAGAGCCGGTTCTAATCCCAGCATCTCCACTTCCCATCCAGCTCCCTGCTTGTGGCAGGGGAAAGCAGTCAAAGACGGCCCAATGCCTTGGGACCCTACACCCATGTGGGATACCAGGAAGAATTTTCTGGATCCTGGTTTTGGTTCGGCATAGCATCGGCTGTTGTGCTCACTTGGGGAGTGAATCATCAGACAGAAAATCTACCTCTTTGTCTCTCCTCCTCTCTGTATATTTGACTTTCCAATAAATAAATAAATCTTTTAAAAAATAAAGTAGATAAAGATCAGCAAAAACTATATCTCATGGATTTTTTTTCTTTTATCTCATGGATTTTGATTTTTTTGTGTGTGTTCCATCTCTTCAAAACACTTCTGATTAAATTCTTCTAATAGTCTTAGATCATACAGAAGCATCATTTTCTTCAAGAAGGTTCTTAATTTTCTTTTTCAGTTCTTCAGTGACACATTAGTCATTCAGTAGCATGATATTTAACTTCATGGTGTTGCAAACTTTTTGTTTCTGTTGTTAATTTTGTATTGTGGCTTTTCATTTAAAGGGACATATAGTAACTGTGCAATGGAGACTATCATATCCAGATGTGAGGATACAATGCAGTATGCACCTCTACTTCAAGATAAAGTTGGACTCACACTGCAACTGTTTCTTATATTTTGGCAATAGCATGCTGGACTCTCTGCCTTTGTCCTTGCATGCAATAATGGACATATGACTGTATATAAAGAACAATACTATAGTAATGGTATGGGAGAACTCAGTGAGGGGAGAGGGAATTGGGGAGGGGATAAGGGAAATACCAGGGCCAATGGAACTGTATTATAAAATGATAATAATAAAATTAAGTAAAATTTGAAAAAATGAAAGTGAGAAACAAATATGCTTAGGCCAAGTGATCAGGAACTAGATCTACAGTCTAACCTTAGCAAATTGCCAACCTTTCAGTTGGATTTTAAATTAAAGAATAAACTCATGTCTCCTCTTCTTCATATGAGAAAAACCATTATGCAACCTGCGATTACTTTATAACTCTTGCACTTGCTCAGCCATTAGTGGGACTTTCTTTCACATAACAAATGAACAACTTTAGTGACACAGGTTTATATCAGGCAATAGGCAGATCCTCTGTTCTCATTTTATCTAATCAAAACCAGCATGAGCTAGAATGGTTGAGTAAGGTACCAAGCTCACTATAGATCACAGGTCAGGATCTGTCCTGATGTGTAGTGCCCTGGGATGGAAAGATGTAATGCTGAAGATTCCATTTTGTACCAAGCAGTTGAGGCTGAAGAAGTGTGAATAACTGATACAAAGTGGCAACATTGATAACATGCTGAAAACTTCTCTCTGTTAGGGTTCTACAGAACGGAATAGACTTACTGTTTCCTAACACTAACAGTTTGTCCTATTACTAGGAAGCCCGACATTCTTTAACCTCCACTTTCTCACACTTCTGTGGGCCCAGGCATATATATATATATATATGCTATATATTTGTTACATATATGCTATATGTTATATATATATAACATGTTTTATATATATAGAACAAATGTTTTATATATATGTTATATATATGTTGTATATACGTGTGTATTATATATATGTTATATATATGTGTTTTATATATATATGTTATATATATATATAACACATTTATTTTCATAAAAAACCACGTCATGTGCAACATAGAGTAAAATTGCATCTGCTTGTTTCCTGTTTAAATGGCTGCAACAGTTGACTGAATCAGGCAACAAACAATACCTCATATGTGTTTCCCACATGGGTAAGGGATTTGTAAATTTGGGACATCTTTGGCTGACCTCCAAGATGCATGTGCAGGGATATGGATCAGGGGAGGAGTAGTAGGGATTTGAACCAGCATTCATATGGGAATCTAATGTCCCTGCCAAAGTATTAACCTGAATCTTGCATATGAATTATTTGAAAGGTTTTATTACTTTTCTTGTAAGTTGGAGTTACACAAGACAGCAAGCAGCAGACACAGAGAGATCTACTATCCACAGGTTCCCTCCCCCAAATGGCTAAAACATCAAAAGTTGGAACAGTCTGACTAAGATAAAGGAGTTGCTTTCAGTTGCTTTCATTGTACCATGTGGGTACAGCATGCCAAGGTCTTGGGTTAATCTCAACTAATTTGCCAGGACATAATCTGGGAGCTACAATTGATGAGGAGCAGCTGAGGCTCCAATGGAAACACATATGGGATCCCAGCACCACAGTAGGAGGATTATTATGATATGTCACTACTCTGGTCTATGGCATATGTTATTTTGAATCTCCAAGGTACATGGACTGGCAGTCATTGTGAGTTCTTCTGCAGGAACTGTCAGTTTGCAGAAGTAGGATCCTCTTCGCACCTGTTTACTGAGGTAGTGGATATGTTTCTTAGGGAAATTATGCCATTATCAACTTGTGAGAGGTGAATAAGAATCCACCACGTTGAAAATGCACTGGGCTCTCTGCACAAATGCAAGGTGACATGGGCATAACACTTGGGGGGGGGGGCGCTGCTGAACTTTGGAAGGAGGTAAACAGTACCATATTTGTTTCAAACATTGTGTGCTTGTGGTGAAGTGGATTGAAACAAAGTTATTGTGTAATTGAACAGATGAAATGTGAGTTGCATGTCTAGAGGCGTTCAGGTTGTATGTTTTGGGTGATGAGCTTTGTTATAAAGATTTAGGAAAGGGAGGGACATTAAATGGTGCATACTTTATGCATACTCTAGTGGTTGCAAGTGGATGGCCTGGATAAGGCCAGACTAGTGTCCAGTATAATAAATTAGGAAGCCACTGCAGTAATAGGAGAAATGTCACAGGTTATCCATGCTTCTCAACAGTACTGTAATGCTTACTTCCCTATTTCATAAACATCCTCACTGTGGTCTCATTAAATCTGTTCCATATTCCTATTTTTCTTTTAATTGTTGACTTCATCTCTTTTTTCCTTCTCTCCTTACTGGATTCCTTAAGCCTTCCTGATTTTTATGCTCACAATCAGTTCAGTAATCACACTGAGAGTGTTCTGGAAGATATGGGACAAATAATACTTTATACAAGTTTAACCCTCTAAATCCCAGCAGACACACCCCTGTTTAACTTTAGATTCACCAAACAGGACTGCAGGTTCTGGCTGTATATTTCAACTGTTTTTGGCAAGTCTTCTTACACTGTATTTCAGCCTTCATCCCATTGATACTGAGAAGTACTACTTGAACCAAAGCCCAAGTGATGAAAAATTCTACCAGAAGACACTCATCTTTTTAATCAGCTCTTAAATTATTCTCCTCCACTCTCAGCCAGACATCTAAGCCTAAGGTCCCTTTATCAGGCAACAAAGGATTATAATTCTACCTCAATGTCCCATCACCGATGCAACTGTGATTTTGAAACCATAGTGCTATTCTGCTTCAAAAATGATGAAGCAGCTGAATCTAGGAAATACACTTTTTTCCCTGACCTTTTGCCCCATTCTTTGCCTGCTTACCTTCTTCTGCAGGGGTCATCTCTTCTTTTCTTTGTTTCTTTTTCTCACTTGAGACTCCACGCTGGGAGCCAGTTGCAAATTTATCTTGCAGGTTCTTGGTGAGGAGATGCGACCTGAAGATATGGGGATAGGGCACTCTTTTGGCAACTGACAAAGTTTATTTCCAGAGTTTCAGTTTCTATACATTTCGTGAAACAATGATTCAAATCTGAGAACTAGGCCATGCCTAAGACCAGAGAGTACAAAGAAGCTAATGTTGACTTAGTCAGAGTTATTGAAACAAGAAATAGTTAAATGGTATTGTCCATCCTTGACCAGACAGCACAGTTGTCCACCTATCTTCAAAGAAAACATGAAAACGCATCCAAGGACTCCCTGGGGACAAGAACACAGTGTGAGCGACAGGCCTTCTGCCTTCTCTTTCCTGTATCCTCTTCTCAACAGACCCACCAGGCCACTGCTCTCCTAGCTATTCTGCGAGCTGTTTTCCATTACTACACTCCAGAGATTTCCAGGGCAAAAGCAGTTGACTTGCATTGATCTGCACTAGCTTTGCTGAGTTTGCACCTGCACTGGAAGAGTGTGGGAAATGATTCCCTGTATATGTGTTCGGCTCTTTTCTTTCTTCCTTACCCTGCAAAGGCATCATTGACACAGAGCAGCCCAGTAACCTGGACTTCAGTGGATGCTCAGCCACCCAAACTTCATGTGAGCTGGCAAGCACTGCAGTCCAAACAAGCTTGACTTGCACCATATTTATCTTGCCTTTCACTCATGCCAGTGTGTGTTGTGAGCTAACCTTGCCTGGCACACCCACAGTCCCAGATCACATATATGCCAATGTGTGCTGCTACCCAGCCTGGTCTAGCCTGTTTCCAGCACCAGCTCTTGTGCTCACAAGCAGGATTTGTGCCCAGCAGCAGAGTTTCCCAGGTTCACCTACCAGGCCTTCTCCTAGCAATAGTTCTTTCATATGTTATTGGGTGCTGCTACCCAGACTGACATGATTAGACCCAGTCTTGGTTCTCACTATTGGATACTGTCGTCTAATGTAACCAGCCTGGATCCCTTCTGGCTTTTGAAATGGGTACTGCATCAGCTCTCATGTGACACCAGAGGTGTTGTAGGCTAGCTTTCCCTGTCCCACACCCATTCTGTTTTTCCTGAGTGCCAGTGTGTGATGAAGTATATCCCAGGTCAGTCTGCCAAAACTCAACCAGCACACATGTTGCTGAATGTTATGGTCATTCACAGCATGGTCCACAAACAGAGCGGGTGTCATATTTACCACTGGGAGTTACAGTCCAAATGAGGAGTTCCCAGAGTTCTGCTACTAGGACTGGGTCTTATGTGTGCTTGTGGGTGCTCCATTAAGCCTGACATCCAGGTCCCACTGGATGGTGTTGTAGCCTGCCCAGCTGAGTGGCCCATACTCTTTACAAGTTTCTATCCATTGCAGCAGATGCTTTTGCCTGGACCAGCCTGACCTGTCCCCAGACCCAGCCTACAAAAATGGTGACAAGTGCTGCAGACTTAACTGACCTCGCCATCTTCAGACCTGACACTTGTGCTACCAAATGGGATCTGCAGTCTAGTATGTTCGTTCTCTAAGTTCCCCTACCAGGCCAGCTTGCAGCTCCAGATCTCATGTATGATTACTTGCCATTATCTGCTCTTAGTGCTGGTCCTTGCATGTACTGTTAGGTGCTGCAGCTTAGTACGTCATAGCATCTCCCAGTTCCAACTCCCACAAGTGTCAGGTAGGCTCCTTTCAAGTGAGTTGTGCGGACTAGCCTGGCTTGGCCCATCACTGTCCCCAAGCTGTCAGGTGCTGTAGTACCACAGAGGTGAACCCTCATATTCCCTACAGAATCTAACCCCAGATCTGATTCCCTTGCATTCTGGAGTGTGCTGTAGCTCAGCCAGATGCAAAATATCTCTTGTCCCAAAGCAAGCAGATGGATACTGTAACCTAGCCTAGCCAGGCATGTACCCCAGTCACAGCTTTCAGGAGTGCAAGCAGGTGGTGGACAATGCCATTTAACCAAGCCTGAATCTCCCATGTAGGCCAGTTCCATGGCCTTATGCAAAATTACCCCACTCTGCCTCAGTACTAAATGACTCTGTCTCAGTTCCCTCATCTACCTGCAAGTTCAGTAGTCTGGTCAATGGAAGACCCCAGAAGACATTGTTTCCATGCCGAAATGTACTCAGCAACTCCTGTTTCCCCAGGCCTACCACAACCCTGCCATATATGGGACAGAATGATGTGTGACTGCCTGGAATCCTCTGCATTTCCCACTTATTCTTTAAAAAAAAAAAATCAGAAACTTTAAACTCTGCAAATGTCTTCAATACCCAGTACTGCACTGGCCCTGTACCTGCGAAATGTGAACTAAATCCACGTAGCTGTTAGTGGAGCCATGACTACTGTAGACCAGGAAATGTATCATTGGCAATGTAAAATGAGAGGGCAGGTCCAGATATGGTACACAGATGTTCAAATATAAGAGAGTGGTATATTAGCTATTATGCTGGAATGTCTGACCATGTGCAGTTATTTTAATATGGTAGGCCCTGTGTGTAGAGGTGGTACCTGTTCCTCTTTCTCATATTGTGCTTCAAAATTGGAAGATGAGTCCACTTGAATCCTGTGACTGATGTATTTTATCGCTCAACAACATACTCAAGAGTGACATAAAACTTTACGAATAAAAGAGATTGACTGATATAATTAGATATTTAAATCTGTCAGAAGTCTAGAAAGTTTATGATATCTAGAGAATTGAATCAATGCAACCCTAGAAATCTCACAGCATTTTCTAGTTCTCAGTTTCCTCATGTGTCTCTGGAGGAAAAAACGTGCTGGCTTATGAGATTTTTAGATAACATAAAAGTCTAGGAAAACACATCATAGGGAGAAGGTTCATGTAGTACATGTGGACAAGGTTAAACTGCAGGGTTTCCATGATACTCAGAGAAACTCAAGACAGGCTTTGAATTCTCCACTTCAAATATCTTTTTTTTTTTCTTTTTCTTCTCAATTATGTCTGAATAAGAGTTTCTGGATAATTAAAGGATAACAATATTAAGCCAACTGTAACTGTATTTGGCTCAGTTTGTTTCAATTAGAGATTAAGCTTACTGCGTTTACAATAATAATCATGTTTCATTTCATTTCCCATCCCAGGGTGTGTGGGATTTTGACATGGAATGATATGACATATGTAAATTTGGAGGAGGTGAGTATTTGGAAATCTTACTTGTACTGATGAGTACTTATCATGTAGGGTACAACATTAGCCCAGAGCCTTTTGATGTAACATTACGTAGACTAAAGTTGTGGATATGTGTCCTAGCAATGATTTTATATATCCCAGGTGTTGATGTCTGAGTTTGGTGTCAATGTTGTAGGCTGATACTTTTTCAGCTGTTTAAGAGGCAGGGACCCAAATCTGAACAAGGCCTGGTTGTTGTATATTTTGGCTGTCTTGGGGTCCTTAATTGAGTACAATATATTTACTTAGGACATTCTAATATGTCTCTGTACCCGTGTGATAGCATATCTTCCATATGTTGATTGCTTTCTATTAAAAATATAAACTCTGTTACTTTAAGTTAGTGTTTAATATGTGCTTTTGAAAGAAGGGTTAGAGTTGGGGCTGGCATGATGATATAGGTGGTTATTTCTCCACCTGTTGGTGCTGGCATTGCATATGGACACCTGCTTGTGTCTAGCTGCTCCACTTGTGATTCAGTTTTCTGCTTATGGCCTGGGAAAGCAGAGGAAAGTGGCTCAGGAACTTGGGTTCCTACCCCCAAATGGGAAACTTGGATGGAACTCCTGGTCCAGGTTTGCTTCAGCTCAATTCTAGACAGTGTGGCCGTTTGGGGGAGTGAACAAGTCGATGGAAAGCCTATTTTTCTATTATTCCTTCTCTCTGTGCAAAATATGCCTTTAAAAATGAATGAGTGAATGATTGAATAAAATGTTTGAAAAAGAATGGACTGAGAGGTACAAGTAAATATGTTGTACATATATTATATTTTGTGACATTTATGTATATATTAATATATTAGCATTTGCAAGTATATGTTTTTTTCAAATATTTTTAAAAACAGTTGTTATTAAAGATAAACATATATATTTATTTGCTTTTGGTTCCTGAATCTAGAGAGTAAATTTAGAAGTACTTAAGCTACTTGGGCCTCTCTTGGGCTGATACATTTGGTGATATATGGGGCACACTTGTCCATTTCCCAGCGATCATTCAGCAGAGAAAGAGGTATGTGATCTGCTTGGAATCTATGAGCAATTGGGACAAGACTTTGCCTCTTCCTTCATTGTTTTATTTCAATTCTCTTTTCATCAAACTCTTACAACTGTTCCAATGTCTTCTGAGATAACACAGCCTGCAAAGGTGTTGACATCTGATGGATCTCCTTTTGCTCAATTCAAAACACCCTTTGCAGGATTCAGTATTGTCAGTCTTAATGATTCATTTGCCTTTGTGTGTCATTTACTTAATACCAGTTTTAAAAATTGAGAGACACGGTTCTGGTGCATGGGCCTCATCTTTAACATGCTAGGATCCCATATGGACACCCGTTCTAATCCCGGCAGCTCCACTTCCCATCCAGGTTCCTGCTTGTGGCCAGGGAAAGCAGTTGAGAATGGCCAAATCCTTGGGACCATGCATCTGCATGGTAAACCTAGAGGAAGTTCCTCACTCCTGGCTTTGGATCGGCACAGCACCAGCCATTGTGATCACTTGGGTAGTGAATCATTGGATGGAAGATCTTCAATGTCTCTCCTCTCTGTATATCTGAATTTGCAATAAAAATAAACCTTAAAAAAATTGAAAGACACTCAGAGAGAGGATGATTTCCTTCTTTTGTTAGTTGATGCCACCAATGCCAGGGAACACTAGGGTTTGTCTGGTTGTGAGTATGGGTGGTAGGTGGGAAGAGTCAGGAACAAATTCCAGGCTCCCCCTGCTGTCTGCCCAGCAGTGAGCTCTATGGTTTTTTGAGTGTGTAATTGCTGCATAAGGACAGCAATGGATAAGGCCAATGTGAGTGTAGCTGAGGGATGAATCATGTGTGATTCCCAGCAATGGGGTCACCAAACTTGCTGGCAAGCATAGAGACTGAGACTTGGCCATTCGGAGGGGAGAGTCAGTATGATAAATTTGGGTCATATTAATTCATCAGCCCACGTGGGAATCCTGAGATGGGATGTTAGCATAGAGTATCGTTGACTGCCACACGAAAGCAATTGATGAGGGCTTGTTCAGCAGAGTTTATCCCAATACCTGATTGTGTGTCAGAACAGTTGTGATTCACATTAGGAAGGGTCATTGTTGGAGGCACTGACCATTTCCTGCCCTGTGATTGGCCCTTTGCCCCGATTGCTGTGCCTTGGTTATCTTTAAGCTGATTGGTCATGTTTGACAGATAAGCGGGGGGGGGGGGGTTGGCGGGGGAGAGGCTTTAGCGTAACGGTCGTAACGATCATAATGGTCACAACGGACATAACGGACATAACGGAAGATCGGAATAAAGCATCTTGGAGACTCTCTCAAGTGTCGGGTGATTTCTTCCATAGGACGGGAGGACACCCGATATTTGGTGCTGTGACTCGGATAGAAGATAATTGATGCTGTGACTATGATAGAAGGTAATTGGTGCTGTGACTGGGATAGAAGATAACTGGCGCTGTGAATCAGATAGAAGTCAGCTGGTGAACGCCAGGAAGGTAAGCTGAGCAGATTGCTCAGGGAGCCGCTTACAGCGGGAATTAGTTTACAACTGAGCTTTTTGCTCAGGAAGCTGCAGCAGCGGGAGTGGGAGGGGGAGCCCATTTAAGCTGAGGTTTCAGGTTCCCTCAGGGATCGGCTGATAGCAGCGGGGACGTGCAAGTCAAGGTCACGGGATAGGGACGAGTCAAGTTCACGGGATAGCGACCAGTCAAGTTCGCGGGGTAGCAACGAGTCAAGTCAGTCAAGCTCGCGGGGTAGCAACCATTAAAGCTGGGGTCTAGCGTCCATTCAGGGTCACGATGTACCGCCATTTAGGATCGTGGTTTACCGCCATTCAGGGTTGCGGTTTACTGTCCATTCAGGTTTGAGATCTAGCGCCCATTCAAGTTCGCAGTTACGGATCAATTTCGCGATTTGACAATCGGACAAGTTTGCAGGTTAGCGACTATCAGAGGTGTTAGAAATATGTGCAATTTAACTTCTTCAGTGCACATGCAGCCTTTATTGCAGAAACTGCTGACAGTGCTGTTGTTTTTGCAAACTGTGCAGAGGATTGCTCCTTGGATTCTGGAGAAGGGTTTTTTTGATCCTGCCACAATGGGAGCACTTAGGCAGAGACTTAGCTAGGGCAGAATGGCAGGAGCCCCTCCCTCCAGGAACGGTCAGGTTCTGGACATTGATTAAGTCTTGCCTGACAGATGGCACTGATAAATTCAGGGGACGTATACAGGAAGGTGAGAAAGTCTTATGGAAATGCAAAAAAAAAAAAAAAAAGATGGATGGTTTAAAGACCCTTAATGATTTCCAGAGCAGGTATTGGGGTATACTAATTGGATATGACCATATTTTTGTATTATTAGACAATGCCAAAATTGTGTCCCATTTTTATCCCAGCCTTGTTTTGGGGTTAATCCCCATGGTCTTATGCCTAATCACATATGGCAGATGGATGTTACCCATGTTCCCAGTTTTGGTCACCTTTCTTTTGTTCATGTTTCTATTGATGCCTGCTCTGGAGTCTTTATGCCTCAGCTCACACAGGGGAAAATGTTCAAGATGTTATATCTCATTGCTTTCAGGCTTTTGAAGCCTGGGGCGTCCCCCAGTGTTATAAGACTGATAACGGACCTGCCTATACAGCCAAAGCATTTGAAAAATTTTGTTCTGAATTTGTGATTAAACACTCCATTGGCATCCAATATAATCCTATGGGCCAGGCTGTGGTAGAGCGTGCCCATGCAACTCTCAAAGCATTACTAATAAAGCAAAAAGGGGGAGTAGGAGCCACCCTATATCCCAATAGTCCTAAACATCAATTGGCTTTAGTTATTTATATTTTTAATTTTTTTTTATTTGGATGGCCATTCTGCTGCCAAGTGCCTCGCTGTTGGCACAGTCCCCTGCAAAGATTGGGTGATGTGGAAGGATGTTTTAACAAAACAATGGATGGGCCCGCATCCTGTCTTACCACGGACGCGAGGAGCGGTTTGTGTTTTTCTGCAGGATTCTGACGGACCGGTGTGGGTGCCAGAACATTTGATGCGAGTGATAAGAAAGCCAGAGCAAGATGAACCTGTGGACGTGGTGGATGCTGACCAGCCTGATGTTCATTCAGATACCGAGAGGAGACAACCAGAATCTCCAGCTAAAACTGCACCATAAAAGGGGTGCAGCAAATATTGCCTCGCTGTCTAGGGCCTTGAAAATGGCCCCCAGAATGGACTGCTGTCAAAGTACTGTGACTCCTACAAGAGTAGCACCTGATCTTGCTGTGACCAATTTACTTCCTACCTGTTCAAATTCTGACTTTGTGGGGTATAACTATACATGTGGTAACCTTGTTCAATCTATTTCTGCTCAGTCTTGGAATGACTGGGTACTTTGCACTAGTAGGGGTGGGTGTTCAGATTTGTCAGCTTTTGCATTTATTGATAAGGTAGTGATAAGAAATTGTAATTATAGTAGTAATAGTTCTAGAATATGGGAAGAAAATGTTAAAGTTAATTGCAGTCGTGATGTTATCTATAATGCTATTTATGTATGTGTACAAGCTCCATTTATGTTTATTGTTTCCATGAGTGCTAATGTTACCCTTTTGAATTGCTCTGAAGTTAAGTGAGCCTTTAACCAGTGTTGGAATGGCTCTGGCACTGCAGTGCTGGTACGCGTTCCCCAACTTATTTCCATCATATGTACACCTACTGTGTGCTTAGTCTACCTGGAATGTGTGTCACTCCCTCTATTGTCACCAATGGTTCCTGAGCATTGAATTTGTCCAGAGAGTTATCTGCTATGCTATCCCCTAATGGAAGCTGGTCCATACGATTTGATAATTTAATGTAGGAACTAAGATTCCAAATTAAAGCCATAAATAGCACCAGAGTAGAGATTGCCACAGTAGAGCAATGGACAAATTGGACACTAAAGGATCTTCCCTTTGCACACCAATGGGCTGGTATAGTAGCCCTGGGCCTTATCTTATTAATTATTATTCTTGGGGTCTGTGGATGCTTCATCCTTGAGCACAGCATCAGTAGCAGTAACAGCAGCTGCTAGTGCAAGCTGTGCTTGCCCTTCTCAACAGAGAATCCCCAGAAGTCTGGCTAGGCGTGCTGGACCAGTAGCCAGAGACGGGTAAGTATCCGATATGGCTTCACCAACCTAAGACAGGCGCGACATTCCTAGCAACGTGGTTAGCCCATGACAGGTAAGGGGAACCCGAACTCGGAACACTTAAGACAGGCACGGTCCCTTGCTTAATAAAACAAGAAGGGGAAGCTGTTGGGGGCACTAACCATTTCCTGCCCTGTGATTGGCCCTTTGCCCTGATTGCTGTGCCTTGGTTATCTTTAAGCTGATTGGTCATGTTTGACAGATAAGCAGGGGGGGGGGCTTGGTGGGGGAAGGGCTTTAGCATAACAGTCATAACGGTCATAACGGTCACAACGGACATAACGGACACAACGGAAGATCGGAATAAAGCGCCTTGGAGACTCAAGTGTCGGGTGATTTCTTCCATGGGACGGGAGGACCCCTGATAGGTCATGACACCAACCAGCATGCAAGAGAACCAGGTCCAGGGATAGATTCTGTGGGGGATAAATAAGCCCAACCCTGTGGAAATACAAGTCACACTGCTTAGCTGAAGAGTTGGAGTGGAGATGGGCTGAGCTAGGAACGGCTATGAAACCTACCAACACTCATTGGAGCTGGGGCTGTTGGCAAAAGGGGCAGGTCCAGGCTGAAGCATCCGCATATGCATCCGACCACAGGGTGTGAGGTGGGCCTGGCTGCAATATGCTCCAGCTCATACAAAGGTTAAGAGGGAGTGGCAAGCTATGCCAGGCAAGGAGCTAGCACCTCCTGGGGCATGTGAGCTCTGGGTCAGAGAGATAGTATTGGATAGGGGAACCTGGAAACTTGCAGAACCTATTGGGAGTCACAGCTCCCACTCATGAACACATGTTTCAGGCCTGGGTGCTGGGAAGCCTGAGCATGGCAGCACCAATTGCAGTCTAATATGTGGCTCGGCTTTGGAGGGGGGTAACAGGGCAGGGCCAGCCAACCGTACCTCACTGGGAAATGCAGAAACTAGGCTTGGGGCACAGGTCAACTTCAGCTAGGCTGTAACACATATCAGAATGTAATGGAGCAGACAGAATAGGGCCAGGTTCCAGCACGTGCCAGCATGTGGTGGGACTTGATTTAGACTGTTCAGGACAGACTACAGCATCCAAATGCAAAGGTTATGACAAACGAGGGATCAGTTCAAGCTCAGCTGGAGCAACCATGGCCATGGGTAAGATCTATAGCTGGGAACACACCTAATTGAGGAGCTAAGGGAGTGTCCTGGCTGGGTTGTGTTTTCCACTGGTAAGCACGGGGCTGGAATGGGAGCCATGTTCTGGTCTGGACACAGCTGCAACATAACTTGGCACATGTGTGGGCTGGGGCTTGGTGCAGTACACTGGGCGATACCCCAGCACCAACTGGTGTTCGTGAGGACCAGGGTAGGATAATTTTTTGCCCCTAATGAGCAGAGGATGAGCTGTGTCTGCATGTGGACCAGGCTAGACTGGGCTGTAATGCTAAAAAATAGTAACTGGAAAGAGCTTAAGGCTGGTCAAGAAAGGTCATTGTTCCTGCTAGATCAGAAGTTGAGAATGAGTAGGGCTGATCCGTGGACCTAACAGCATGCCTGAGATCTGACATTGGGAATGGTTCTGATGGAGGAGCCTGTTAAACTCCTCTATCAGAACACAGTGCATGCAGGTGAGTGCAAGAAGCAAAGTAGGGTGCAGCCCCAAACAGACCAGGGAACAGTACCCAGGGACGTATATTTGGTGCAGGTTGGAGACAAACCCTGAAAGGCCAGTTCACATCACCTGCTGGCAAATTGGAGCACTAGAATGAAATGTGGGTCTAGCCAGTTCAGGTTGCAACACATGCTGGTACACATTATGGCTTGGACTAGGCTCAGGCTGGTTTGGGTTAAGCTTTAGCCCCCAACAACCTGAGCTGTATTTGGGGGTGGGCCAAGCTGGTCCAGGCTAGAGCACACGCTGACAAAAGCCAAGATGGGGCAGGCCAAGTCAGACCGGGACACAGTGCCCAACCACCACATGCAAATGAAGCAGGGAAGGGGTAATGCTAGGAGGGGAAAAGTGGAGAACTCCCCTGCTGGAAGACCACTCCTACTAGAGAGTGTGAGTTGAGCTGGGGACAGACCAATAACATATGCGTTAGGCTGAATTGAGGAGGCAGGCTGTTCTGGACCCTGTGCTGGCATGCACACACAGGAGTCATGCCTGCAATCACCTCAGATGAAATTTCTTTGAGGCTCTCTCCAACTGAAAGGCTGATCCCAGAACCCCAACCATGAAGAGAACTGCAGGTTCCACGGTCTGACCATGGAGAGCAAGTGTTAAAGCTGTGCCTCCTCAGTGGCTCAGATGGAACAGTAGACATAAAATCCAAGTGTAGATGGAGAATGTGGCAGTCTATTGAAACCTGCAGAGGGCGCCTGGTACCACAACAGGATGGGGGATAGAACAATTCGATATCAACCCCAGCCATATGTTGGCAGCAGAAATCTGGAGAAAAGGAGACTCTAAGGTAGACTAGGCCAGCCCATGGATTCTGGAGAGATTTAATTGTGTTTGGAATGGCGAGATTGGGAGCAATTCAGAACTGCTGGACTATCAAAACCACTTGATCCTCAAAGCATGTCCCACATCAAGGACCTGGGATGGGTGGCAGGCTGGGTTGGCTTCTCCCTTTAATTGCCCCATAACCCAAATATACCCACTTTCCTGTAGCCCCTGATCCTTTGTGCCCTAATCAACTATGTAAAGATTATCAATATAAAATAATAAAACAAAGTTTAAAAAAAAAAGAAAATCAGTTAGGAGTAATTCTGTGGGTCTAGGTTTCATCATCCGCACTGTTGTACTGATCACTCTTTCTATTTCTCCAACAATACCATAGAGTTTTGGTTATGGTAGCTCTATCATAATATTAACACGTCAAGTGAATCTCCCACCTTATTTTTTAGCACTGATGTAGCAGTTCTTGGTCTGTTGTGTTTCCACACAAATTTAGGATAGATCATTTTTGTCTACAACAAACTGAGGATGAACTGTGTTGTAAGGTGTGCCCTTGTAGTGGTGAATCTGGCATTCTATGACCATAACTGCCTTTCCATTGTATTAGATTTCTTGAGTTCCTTTCATTAATATCCTGTAACTCAGCATATATATCCTATGTCTATATTTTAAAGCTTTGTGTCCAAATTGTTTCTTTTTATTAAAAGTGATTTAACCAAAGCCAGGATCTAGGAACTTTTTCCATGTCACCCACATGGGTGAAGGGCCCAGAAGACTTCAACTTTCTTGAATTCTATCTGCAATCCATTGCTACATGCTGGCCTCACAAATAAGTTCCTTGTCTTAGAAATACTACCTACTTTAAAAAATCAAATATATAAAAGTGTCCATTTTATCATGTATAATACAATTTTTCACTCTACTATTATATGATATTTCAATAAGTAAAAGTAGAATCAAGAGTGATATTCAGAGCATGAGTTTCCAACCATTGGTTTACTCTCAAATTTACTGCAATGGCTAGAGCTTGGCCCATCTGAACCTGGGAACCAGGAGCTTCTTTTTGATTGCCCACATGCATGCAGGGTAAAAAATTGTGGATATTTAATTAGAAATGTAACTGAATAAATCGGAGAACAAGTGGAAAGAAAATCCTGATCTATTTGAAGGGAAAAGTTCATTGGGCCCAAGATTCATTAAAATAATATTTTGTCTTTATAACCTAGAAGAGAATTTCCGTCATTAAATATGTTGTTGATTTACCTCTGTTTTGCTAATCCAATCCTTCCAACTTGAATATTTGCTATTAGCTGTGGATTAATTGGTGTATATGCAGTCATTATGTCAGCTTTGCATGCATTACAAAAATATTTCCTTATGTGACTTGAATCTCTGCATCATACTGCAGCGGATGTTGTATTTCAGCTTAATCATTAACCATCTTAGCCTATTATGAATACATGTTGGTAGAAACTTGCGTCAGGAAACAGAGAAAAGCAAGCTTGTCAACTTAAATGAGTAAGTAGTAATATAGTTGTACAGGTTCTGGACTCCATGGAGTTAAACTTTCCTTTCTATAGTTACTACAGATTCTATAGTTACTACAGATTCTATTTTAAGAGAGCACATAACAATTACCATCTTGACTGTCATGTTGAGTATTTGAGAAACAAAATACATTTATAGAAAAAGTAAACATGATTGTACCAAATTATTGTGTGTAGATGGTGTGGAATGTGATGGGGAAGCATTTGATCTATTCTGGGAAGAAAGGGCTATGCCACGAGAGTCCCAATGTGTATGTAGGACCAACTGAAAAGCATTAATGTTAATTCTGAGGATATTAAAAAATACTAAGTGTTGCAATATATTTTTAAATTTTTTTTATATATTTTTATTGGAAAGGCAGATAAACAGAGAGGGGAAGAGACAGAGAGGAAGATCTGTCCAATGGTTCACTCCCCAAGTTGTCGCAATAGCTGGAGCTGAGCCAATCCAAAGCCAGGAGCCAGGAGCTTCTTCCCGGTCTCCCTCGTGGGTGCAGAGTCCCAAAGCTTTGGGTCATCCTCTACTGCTTTCCCAGGACACAGGCAGGGAGCTGGATGGGAAGCAGGGCTGCCAGGATTAGAACCATCACCCATATGGGATCCCAGTGTGTTCAAGGCAAGGACTTTAACCACAATGCTATTCTGCTGGGCCTCAGCAATATGTCTTTTAGTTCAAATGTTTTGAATCTGTGAAACGAGGAGGCACAGAAAACCTTTTGGAAATGGCAACAAAAAGTTTTATTATCTAAACTGGGGTTTTATTTATGTATGTATATTAGGTGTGAAAAGAGGCCTAGACTGAGAGATACTTCATCTTCTGCTACTAAATGTGTGCAACAACTAGGGAGTAGTCAAGTTGAAGCCAAGAGCTAAGAACTCAATCGAGTTCTTTAGAGGTGAAATGACACAAGCACTTGAGCTCTTAAATAGTGCCTCTGAGAACATGCATCAAAAAATCTGGAACTAGTGGGGCTGACATTTGGATTGAATATTTATACATGGAATTCAACATCCCAAACAGCATCCTAACTTTTTACTATCAATTTCCCCAGCCACTATGCGCTAATTTTTAATTAATCAGGAGCAGTTTTTGTTGTTGTTTTTTTTTTTAAGATTTATTTATTTTATTACAAAGTCAGATATACAGAGAGGAGGAGTGACGGAAAGGAAGATCTTCCCTCCGATGATTCATTCCCCAGGTGACCGCAATAGCCGGTGCTGTGCCAATCCGAAGCCAGGAGACAGGAAACTCTTCCCAGTCTCTGACACAAGGGCAGGGTCCCAAAACGTTGGAACGTCCTCGACTACTTTCCCAGGCCACAAACAGGGAGCTGGATGGGAAGTAGAGCCACCGGGATTAGAACCAGCATCCATATGGGATCCCGGTGAGTTCAAGATGAGGACTTCAGCTGCTAGGTCACCGTGCCGGACCCAGAAGCAGTCTTTATAAAGTTCAGTTTTCTTTAGAAGCAGAAAGCCTGTGTTCAAACAGTTATGAATTATTCAAAATAAGTTTTATGGAGATTTATCATTTTTCTAGCCACAGTTGTCCTTAGGATTACATTTTACAGACATAATTTTACCCTCAGATTCAGGAGATGGAAAAGAGAAAGTAGTTTAGAACTTCATCAATGGATGGAGGAGGGTTGAAGTTCCTCAATTCAGAGCAGGTTGTTGATGTTTAGTAATGCACTAGGGAAAACTCATCTTTCCTAATTATTTCTAGGCTAAGGAAAAACTGGATGGGTGTCACATTTTTGAGCCTCCTGGAAAGAGTGAGTAATTCCATCTTTTTTATTTAAGATAAGAGCTTCCACACCAGTTACATCCATGTACAGCACACTTCTATAAACTATCTTTAATTTCATAATCTGCTTCAGCTTAGATGCATGTCTAAGATTCCTAGAGTCCCTGCTACCCCTATGGCAAAGACAAGTGCATATTCCACCCCTGATATGTGTCAATATAAGTGACAGAAGTAATGACCCTTCCAATGATCTATGTGATAGTTCCAGTTTTTAAAAAGATTTGTTTATTCTAAAGGTAGAGGGAGAGAATGGTTAAGGGAGAGACATCTTCCATTTTCTAGTTCATCAAACAATGTCTTATTTAACTCATATATGTCCCAAGTGAGAAGCAGGGTACCAAGCTGTTAAACAACCATCTTCTGCCTCCAAGTATATATTAGCATGAAGCTAGACCAGAAGTACGGTTGGCTGTAATTCTGAGTGGGAATATGGACTTTCTAATCTTAACCCACTGGGCCTCTATGCCTGCCCCAGGAGGTGGTCCTGGAAGTGTGTGTCTGTCTGCCTCTTGTGCCTGACGTGTGCTTCCTTTAGCACATCCTGTTTCAAGTGTAGCTGAAGAATGGCAAGTAGGTCCTAGTTTTAATTGTCCTTATGTCTCTCTCCTCAGAATCTTTGGAGCCTATAACATGGATATAATCAATGGCACATCGTTTGGAGTGAATGTTGATTCCCATGGAAACTTACAGGATCCCTACTTGAAAAACATTAGGTGGCAATTAAATCTTAATTTCTTTAGTTCTATACGTTTCTCATTATGTATGTATTGTACTACTTCTTCCTCCTTTTAAAACATGTCTTTAAGACCTAGCTTATTAACAATAATGCACCTACTTAAAATGTGGAGTTAAGTAATCATCATTGCCAGTGTAGAACAATTTTGTCACTCAGTAATCGTATTCCTTCTCCCATCACTCCATGCCTCCTGTGTCATCCCTCTTTATATGCTCCATTGTACACTTAGTGGCAATAATTCTATATTTACCAAATTCTGTAACTTTCAAGTATTTTCACATTATGACTGTAAAATTTTGCTTTCTCACCTGGAGTATGGCAAAGTTTAAATTTTTTCTCTTTCTTGCCAGTGCTTGACTGGCAAGCATTTTTTTCATCATATAGACTTTCTCTTGGATAGAAGTCATAATCCATGCTGGGTTTGATGTTCTTCCTCAAATTGACAATTACATTAACCATTATTTGCCGGAGTCCAGCTCCAGCCAAGTTTGGAGCTCAGGAAGGGCGTGTGGAGTTGGTAATAAAGAAAACATAGACACAGAGACTTGGTGCGTTCTCGCAAGAGCTCAAGAAAAAGCTCTCCTTTTTATTTACTCAAAACCCCTCTCAAGCTTCGGCACAAGCAACTATTCTATTATTACCTCAAGACTAAGGGGGCATGTACAGACATTTGGTCACTCCATCTGCACTTCAATGCTAAGCAGGTGCCCCTATAGATAATTTTGCAAAATACTGTATTCATATTGGTCAAAGCAAACCGTTATTCATTCTTCAACAGTAGCCATGGAACAACAGCCAGGACTCCAAGGCTAAGGCACATGCGATTACCTCCTAATTAGTAGTACTTTCCCACCACATTTCTACTCCTACAATTTACCCATCATTTAATGGGAAAATAGGTTACAAGGGAAAAAAACTAAAATCCAAAACAGAAATTTCAAATATAAAATCTCCCTACAACTACAGATTCTATAACCCCACAAACAATGAGACAATAATCAAAAGCATTTTTCTTTAATAAAAGCATCCTTAATTCTTCTAGCTAAAAATAACAAAAGCGGCTAAAGCAGTTACATTTTCTATACTCCAAAAAAAAAAAAATTGCAAGGACAGGCTAACCTTTGAGATAACAATAACTATATTTATTGCCATAGCAGTTTCAGCTCTCACTCCCATCACTTGCATTAATGTTTAGGATATATATCAAGCCCCTTCCCAGAAAGTGTGCTACATGTCTGGGCCAAATTCTTAGACAAGGGTTAAGTACCCACTAAGGTGTCCAGAAATGGCATGGGCTTAATTGTGCTCCTGTGTGTAAATTGTCTAAGGCCCATTCACCAAGACATTATCAGTGACATTAATTCTCAAGCTCACATCAGTGGCAAAAACCGTCTTGTAGGGGCAAATAACAATGCCTCAATTGGTTACCTAATTCTTAGTGAGGTGCTTGAGTGTCCATGCAGCCAGGGGCTGAAACAATGTCAAGGAGGTCAAAGAGACTTCCACCAGACCCTGCCAAGCAGCTGGAAGCTCCCCTGGTCCCTACCAATCGGGGGAGCTGTTCTCTTCACACCTTCATGCCATTCCACACCTTCTGCATGGACCGCAGCAATTATTCACCATTTTCACAGCTTCTTCCAGTAACTGTCTAGTCCATTTGATTTTTTTTTCTCCGTGTTTTTGAATTGTCAGAATTCTTTTTTTTTTTATTATTCAACATGGTGAAGATTTTATTCGTGAAAATTGTGAAATAACTCCTATAAAGCTAGCTAACTATATTCAATCACATAATTAAATTCTTTTTTTTTTCCAGTTAAGCATTTTCTTTTTTTTTTTTTATTGTTGCTTACATTGTATTATGTAGTACAGTTTTATAGGCGCTGGGGATTCCCCCCACCCCTCCCATACCCCTCCCCCCATGGTGGATTCCTCCACCTTGTTGCATAACCATAGTTCAAGTTCAGTTGAGATTCATTGCTTGCAAACACATGCCTAGCATGAAGTTCAGCGTCTTATTGTCCAGATAAGTTCAGTGGCCTCTTGGGGAGACCTTCTATGGTCTGAAGATAGGTCTAACAGAGTAAAGATCCGGTCAGTTAAAAGCCCCAACAAGGCCTCAGTATCAATATACAACATTATGGAATTAATTGACATAGTATTGAGTAAACAATATGTTAAAAATAATGCAAGTTCCATTCTTCGAAACCTCTGGGTTGAGACAGTATCAATGACAAGGTTCAAAAAATAACAAACAACCATACAAAAATTACAGGTTAAATCAAGGCAAACATGTGGTATCTAATCTTTTGGGATTCACTCATTTCCCTTAGCATTTTAGTTTCCAGTTGGGCCCGTTTAGCCAAAAAGAACTGCATTTTGTTTTTTTTAATAGCTGAGTAGTATTCCATGGAGTAGATGAACCAAAGCTTTCTTATCCAATCTTCTGCTGATGGGCATTTCGGTTGCTTCCATGTTTTTGCAATTACTGATTGTGCTGCAATGAACATAGGGATGCATGTTGGTTTGTCGTAAAACAGGTGTTTTGGATATATTCCTAGGAGTGCTATTGCTGGGTCATATGGTATGCAGATTTTGAGTTGTTTGAGTGTTCTCCAGACTGATTTCCATAGAGGCTGTACCAATTTGCAGCTCCACCAGCAGTGGAGTAGGGTTCCCTTTTCCCCGCATCCTCGCCAGCAAGCGTCGTTGGTGTTCTTGTTTATGTGGGCCAATCTTGCTGGTGTTAGGTGGTACCTCATCGATGTTTTAATTTGGATTTCCCTTATTGCTAGGGAGCTAGAACATTTTTTCATATGTTTGTTTGCCATTTGGACTTGTTCCTTTGTGAAATTCTTTATATTGTAGATAAAAGTCTCTCTACAGATAAAAGATCTTCTCCTGTTGTGTGGTTATCATTTATTCCTGTAGACAGTTTTTGTGTAAGTGTAAATAATGATTTTTTGTTTGCCCCAGTTTTATTACTTTGCAATTATTTTTATCTTATGATACAGTTTAATAAACTCTTTTTTATTATTTCATTTTATGACTCAGTTTCATAAACTCTGGGATATCCCAACCACTCCCCAAGCACTCCTAAGGTATTGAATTCCTCCATATTTTTACAGTTGTAGAGTTCATAACCAGTCATGATGCAATCATTGCAGGAATATGCCATGCAGAGAGTCCAGCATCTTATTGTCCAGATTAATTCAAGAGTTTCATTGGGAGATTATTCTTGTGCTGAAAGTAGAGCTGGCAGAATATCATCCATTCCAATTAAAAGCCACAGCACAATTTCAAATGGGCCCAATTGGAAACCCTAAGCTCTTGGATTTTGCTTACATGCTCTTCAAATTCCGATGCTCTGGTTCCTCCTATATTATTTTGGTAGCTTTGGATTGGCTTAGCACTAACCATTGTAGAGATTTCTTTAGCTATTGAAAAGATAGATTTACATAGAAGATGAGTGACAAAAAGGAATATCTGCCATTCATTGGTCCACTAAAAGCATATCCCCAACAGCAGTAGCTGAGCCAATATGAAGACAGGAGACAGTTTCTTCCCTGGACTCCCTCATAGTTAACATTGTCGCAAGTCTTTGGACCACTTCCACTGCCTTCCCAGGCTATGAGGAAAGAGCTTGATGGTAGGCAGAATAGTCAGGATATGAACTGGCACCCACATGGGATCCCAGTTTATGGAAGACAAGAATTTTAGCCACTAGGCTATGTTGCCAAGCCCTGATTTAGTCTGCTGGCAGATTATATGGTTGCCAGTGTGTAAGTTTTATTTTATAGAATGAATCTGGAAGTTTATATTCTTCCATGATTTTTTAAATAATTAATTGCATTTGTTTGTGATAAAGTTCTATTATTTCTGGGATTTCCTTTCCCAAACCCTAAAGCACTTTCCCCTGAATAATATCCTATATAGCATTATAATATTACAGCCATTCAGAAACAGCCTTAAGTCCATCCTTTTGGTATCTAAGTGTATCCTGGCATTATAGGTATGGAGAGTGGCAGAGAGTACAGCATGTTTTGTCAAGATATACTTAAGAGTTTTTGATATTTGCAAGTAGAATTGCATACTGCATTGTATATTCACCCCTGGGTATGATAGTCACTATTACATAGTAACTAAATACACTGTTTGTTAAAAAAAGTTATAAACCAAAATCAAATCTGGTTGAAAAAATGGAACATTTATAACATGAAGTTAAATAACATGTGACAGAATGGCCAATGTAAAACTGAAGAAACGGAAAAGGAAATAAAAACTGTCTTGAAGAAATTGATGCTACTGTATGACATGTGTCACTGAATAAGTCATTAGGAAAAAACATTTCTTTTAAAAAACATGAAAATAGAAAGCATCAAAAACCATGAGTCATGGCCAAAACAGCATTGAATTGGACATTTATAGCAATAGTAAAAAGAATCAAGGCATCTCAAATAACTGATCTAAAAATACATCTCAAGAATTATTAAAAAATGAACAGGAAGCAGGAAATGATAAACAATCAGCAAAGATAAATGGGACTGAAACTGCAATAACTAAAATTTGCAACAAAAATAAGCCATTTTTACTTTTACATTTTTAATTTTACTTCTTTTTTTGTTGGTTTAAAAAAAATGTGATCTTGATTACATAGTTGATTAGGGTGAGAATGGTACAGGTTAAGAGGAAAATGGGTGAGATCATGTTGTTCACATTTTCTCTTTCTTCTTCCCATATCTAAGGGAAAGGGAGAGGCAAGGGGAGAAGCCGCAATCAGCCTCCAAACCACCTCAACACATGGGGATGGGAAATGGCTACCTTATGTCATCCCAAAGTCCCTGATGTGAAACATGCCTCAAGGGTTCTGCTAGAGCTGTTTCAATAGTTCTGAAATGCTGTCAGTCTCACAGATGCAAAGGTGATGGTACCCTTCCAAAATCCATTAGCAGACATAGTCCACTTCTGAGTCTCTGTTTGCTTAGATATTTGCTGTCAAAAATGAAAAGGGAACATAACAAAAGAAACCTCAGACACACAGAGTAAATAGAAGTTACTACACACAGTTACATGCCAACAAATCAGAAGGCCTCCATGAAATGGAGAGGTCCCTGAACCCCTACCAGCTAGCAAAACTTAGTTGTGAATCAACTGAAAGCCTAACCAATCAGGTAATGGAGGCAGGGATCAAATCAACAATTAAAGCCTTACCAAGAAAGAAAAGCCTGGACCCAGATGATTTCACTGCTGATTTCTAAAAAGTACTTCAAGAGGAGCTGACCCCAATTCTCCATGAGCTCTTCAAAACAATAGAATGTGAGGCATTTCTCCCAAACTCATTCTAGGAGACCAACATCACCTTAATACCAAAGCCAGATAGAGATCCAATACAGAAAGAAAACCACAGAATCATGTCCCTGATGAATAATGACACTAAGATCTTCAACAAATTAATAGTCAACAGAATACAAAGATACATCAGACAGATTATTGATTGGATCCAGGTGGGACTCATTCCTGGCATGCAGGAATGCTTAATATTTGTAAATCAATATGTGTTATTCATCACATCCAAAAATTGAAGAACAAGAATCAAATGATAATTCAAGTTGTTGCAGAAAAGGATTTTGATAAAATTAGACACACTTCATGCTAAAATTGCTAAATATGGTAGGCATAGAATTAACAATCCACAAAATAATCAAAGTTATATATAAAAATCCCAATGCCAGCATCATACCGAGTGGGGAAAATTTTTAAGCCTTCCTGATAAGATCTGAAACCAGGCAAGAACCACTATTGCCGCTGTTATTTAAGATAGTACTGGAAATAGAGAGAAACATCAGTGCAGCAGATTAGAAACATCAGAAGACAGCCAACACCTGTACAGCCATCTAATCTTTGACTAGAGAACAGAATACAACCCAGTGAAGAAAGGTCTCTTCGACAAATGCTGTTGGGACAAGTTAATAGCATCCTGCAGAAATAAGATACAAGATTTACACATTTCACTATACACAAAGTTCAAAGATAAATGGACACAAGGTCTAAATCTACTCACAGAAACCATCAGGAGCCTGGAAGAAATAGTTGGAAATACTCTGCAAGACATAGGTGTAGGCTCTGACTTCCCAGAATAACCATCACAAGCAAAGGAAACAAAAGCAAAATAAAGAAATGGGGCTACAATAAGCTAATAAGCTTCTTTACAGCAAAATAAATAATCAATGAACCAAAAAAAGCAAGCAACAGAATGGGAAAATTTTTTTGCACACTATACAGGAGGTAAGGGGAACTTTTCAGAATATACACTGAACCTCAGAACAACCATAATATTAAAACAAACCTGTCATTGAAGAAATGGGCAATGGAAACAGGCTGATACTTTTCAAAGAACAAATTCAAAGTGCCAACAGCTGCATGAAAAAAATGCTCAAAGCCTCTGGAAATAAGAGAAATTCAATTAAAAACAACATTAACGTTTCACTTAACTTGAGTAAGAATAACTTACATACAGAAAACCACCAACAATGCCTGCAGGTGAGGAGAGGGGAAAAGAATTCCTACTCCACTGCTGGTGAAATCGCAGGCTGGTGCAACCAGTATGGAAGCCAATATGGAAAATACTCCCTCAACTGAAAGTCCACCTACCATATGACCCAGCAATACCATTTCTAGGAATATATACAAAAGACTGATACATGAGAAAGCAATTTGCAGCACAATATTCATTGAAGCACAAACAATAATCACAAAAATATAGACTAAACCTAAATGTCCACTAACAGAGGGCTCATCTACTCTATAGAATACTATTCAGCTATTTTTAAAAAGAAATACAATTGTTTGTGTCCAAATGTGTCAATCTATACAACATTATGTTAAGGGAAATGAAAAAATCCAAAAGGTCAGATAGCATATGTTTGCTCTAATATAAGTTAATATAATATAGAATGCAAAGAATTTGCCTGTGAATTTTACCCTATTGCATATCCTAATTATTTGTATTTTTGATAGCAAGATCTTGCAATGTTATAATCCACAAGAGATTGATTTGGTTTTTTTGAATTTAATTATTTTTATTTTTTTGTTTGTAAACCAATTCAGAAAATACAAAATCCTTGTAGTATACATTCCCTTTTTTGTTTTTAACCTGTGTTTATACTCCTGTACAATGCTGTCCTTCTTCTTTTACTTTTTTTTATAACCTTACATGATTGATTAGGGTCAAGGGCTACAGGAAAGTGGATAAGACCATTGTTTCCACACTAAAATCATAAAATCATAATTTTCCTCCTGTATCTGTGGTAAGGGGAAAAACAAAAGGAGAAGCCCCACCCAGCCTCCCAGCCAACCCAGATACCCAATGTGGGGCATGCTCTGAGGGTGCTGCTCAAGCAGTTTTGATAGTTCAACAGTACTGAATTGCTGCCAATCTCACCATTCCAAGCATGATGAAATCTCTTCTGAATCTACTGCCTGGCATACTCTCTTCATATTTGAGGTTCTAAAATCAGCAGTTCAGTTGGAGGAATACCCAAAGAAACTTTGTCTGAGGTGATCCCAGACCTGCTTCTTGTGTGTCCTTGCCAGTGCAGGGGCTGGCACAGTCTGTCGCCCTAGTTAGCTTATGCACATGGTGGTTGCAATTGTTGAGTCAGTTCTATCCCAGCCCTGTCTTCCACTTGAACCAGTGGGTGTTGCACTCCAACCTGATCCCGCCCACTTCACATTTGGTCCTCCTGCAAGCCAGTGGGAACTGCAGCAAAGTTGTGGTGACTCCTCAAAATGACCAACAGAACTGCCCACTACCCTGGTACCCATGCTTGCCAGTATGTGCCACAGACTTGTTCACTCTGTCCTACATCTCATTTAGCTTTTGTATGTGTCAATGCGCATTAAAGCCTAACTCAAGAAGCCCTATTATCCAGCACACACACATGCTAGTGGGTGCCTTTCTGTCTGGCCACCCTTGTTCCAGTCCTGGTTTTCATGCTATTCAATGGGAGTGGTAACCAAAGAGGAAGCTACACATTAATTCCATACTAGACCACTCCCTCTCCAGGATTATGCACTCTCCAAGTGGTACTGGAATTTAAATTGACAGATTTAATCCCCAGTGCTACCCTGTGCCAGATGATGCTGTGGCAAAGCCCAACCAACCTTCAGACACTCAAAATTTTACTTTGCATCAGCCAGAATAGTCAGCCTAGCTATTTCCCAGCTTTCCCTGATCTAGCTCACCCGAGGGCCACAGGTGTTGTAGCCCTACCTGGCCTGGTCTTCCCCCATCCCAACTCACGCTCTCCAGTGGGAGTGGTTGTCCAGCAGGGGAGTCCATATTCTCCTTGCTGGCTTTGCCCCCTCCTTTCCTGGTTCTCGCGTGTGCAAAATATATGAGGATGGGTATCTTTCCAACCCTGGTCTGGGTTGTTTCCTATCATGGTTCTTGTGCTCACTTGCAGGGACTGTGTTCTGACAAAGGAGTTTCCCAAGCTTCTTCATCAGTACCTCTCCCTATGCCAGCTCTTGCGCATACTGATGGGTCCATGGATCAGCCCTTCTTGCTGGCCTTCAATTCATTCTGGTTCTTACTGCTGGATATTTCAGCCCACCCAAGGCTTGTCTATACACAGATACTCCTCACACATAGCTCAGTGAAGGCAGAGACTTAGCCTAGTCAATTCTACATCTAGCTGGCTTCTCCAGAGCACCAGATTGTCCAGTCATCTAGACTGGTTAAGTGCGCACAGTCCTAGTTCACACTTGTGCCAAGGGAGATAGCTGTATATCCAGACCAGAATGCATCCCCCATTCTGGCCCCTGCACTCTCCTGTGGGAGCCCCAACAAAGTAAGGGTGTACTATCAAAGCTTCCCATCTGAGCCTATCCCCAGGCCTAGATTACACACATGCTAGTGGTTGCTCTGAACCAGTTGGCTTAACCCAGCATCTGTCTCAGCCTTTGCCTTTGATGCTGTGGCCTAGTATCCCTGGCTCATGCAGACCAATAGGTGTAAGAGCCTAGTTTGACATTACTTGCGCTCCATCCTGTGTTCTGTTCTTCCTGGTGAGTTGAGGTATGCTCACTTCTGCCTGGTCTGCTCCGAAGCAGTAGCAGCTTGGCTCACCCCACATCCTATCTTAGGATGCACTTTCGGCTACTGCTGCCTTGACCTGACCAGTCTGTTGTCAGTTCCTTTACCTATAAGTGATGGTAGGTTCTATGGTCACACCTAACTCAGCCCATCACCATTCCAGCTAGTGGGCTAACCGGAGGGACTTATACTTGCACAGGATTGGGCCATATTTCCCCCACAGAATCTACACCCAGACCTGGTTTTCTCACGTGCAGCTTAGTGTCTTGACCATGCCAAGTGTGACCTGTCCACTATTCCACAGACTAAGTTAGGAACTGGTACCTAGGCCTGCCAGAGAAGCCCCTATCCATAGCTTTTGTGTGAAATGTTGTGTGGCAGTCAGTGATGCTCTATACTAATAGCCCATCTCAGGATTCCCATTTGAAAGGGTGTATCAGTCTGTCCCATAAAGGTCTTATGGACTCTGCCCTTTAAATCACCAGGTCTCAGTTCCATGATTGCCAGAAAATTCTATGATCCCATTGCTGAGAATCACTAAGAATTCATCCCTTACCATCATTCACATGGGCCTTATTCATGAATGTCTGTAGGCAGCAATTACATATCCTAAAACCCCCAGAGCTAGCCAGTGCTGGTCTGCAGGCAGAGCCATGCACCCAATAGGTGCACTGGCTGCCCAAAGCATAGGACTCAGTTATCGCCTTTTGGCATGGACTGAGTCTCTAGCATTGGGCTCTGTCTTGCTGTGGCACCCACCACAGCTGCCACACTGCTGTGTGGAGCTTCTTTTGCACAAATCCACAGCCAAACTCCAACCAAATTTACCCTGCTGCAAGATGTTAGCAGCAGCAGGGCAGAACTGGGGGCCTTAATTCAGTTTCCAGATTTCCCTCAGGGTGTGCTTACACTGAGGGAAGAGATCTCTTGGGCCTGGAGAAAGTCTAGGACTTGGTCAATACCTTTCAGCAGTGGCTTTGGCCTGAGTCTCCAGCATTTGGTCTGGCCTGGCAGAGGAACCCCACCCACAGCCACCAGATGAGATTAATTAATTAATTTATGTAATTATTATTATCATTTTATAATACAGTTCCATATGTCCCTTGTATTTCCCTTATCCTCACCTCAATTTTCCACCTCAACCTAGCTCCCCTATATTATTACTAAAATACAGGTCTTCATATACAGTCTTATGTCCATCATTGGGGCATGGATGATAGCAGAAAGTCCAGCATCCCATTGTCAAGATATATTAAACAGTTGCATTGTAAGTCCATCTTTGGAAATAAAAATGCATACTAAATTGTATCCTCACATCTGGATATGTTGGTCTCCATTTCACAGCTACTGTACATCCCCTCAAATGAAAAGTCATGATACAAAATCCACAATAGAAAGAAAGATAGAAACTTAAAATGCCAAGAAACGAAATCACATGCTATGAGATATGAGAGTATCCATTACAGAACTACTGTAGATCTCCGTAACTGAAAAGCCACAAAACAAAATGAAGAAAAAAGAGATTAACAACATCATGAAGTTAAATAACATGCTACTAAATGACTAAAATGTAGCTGAGGAAATGAAAATCTAGAACCGTCTTGAAGAAAATGATGCTACTCTATGATCTATGAGTCACTGAAGAATTTAATCAGAAGAAACTATTTTGAAGAGATGAAACTAACTGAAAACAGCAAAACCCATGCAATGTAGCTCAAACTGATGTTGTTGGGGAAATGTGTCTCTTCTAGACAACAAATAGATGGGTTTTGCTTTTTAATCCAGTCTACTAATCTATGATGTTTGAGTGAGCTTAAGCCATTTATCTTCAGGGTAAATATGTATGGGTGGTAATTTGGTCTTGTCATTTTAGGAATGGGTTGTTCATTGGTTTAATCTTCTGTACTGTTGTCATTTTACTGGGATGTTCTTCCCATTTACCTTTGGTTTTGTTTGGTGCTATTACTCTTCTTTGTCAAGAGTATAGCTTTAAATATCATTTGTAGAGCAGGTTTGACAAGGCAAATTCTTTTGACCTTTCTTTACTGTGGAAGAATTTTGTTTCATTTTGAAAGACAAAAGAAAGCTTTGCTGGATATGTTGTCCTAGGCTGACAATTTTTTGTTTTTCTTTTAGAATCTGAAATATGTCACTCCATTCTTTTCTTGCCTATGGAGTTTCCTGTAAGAGGTCTCCCATGAGTTTAATTGTCATTCCCTTATATGTCAATTGATTTTTTTCATGTGCACATTTCAGGGTCTTTTTTTTATGTTCAACTGAAGAGAGCTTGAGGATCACGTGTCTTGGTGAAGATCGCTTTTGATCAAGCCTGTTGGGAGTTCTGTGTCCCTCCTGGATCTTGTTTCCCAATTCTTTCTCCAGATTAGAGAAATTTTCCTTGATTATTTCATTAAATACATTTGCAACCTCAGCTTCTGTTTCTGCACCCTCCGGGACTCCCCTAACTCTTATATTAGGCCTCTAAATACTGTCTTTCAATTCTTCAATACTTTTTTTTTTTCTTGGCTTGATCTAGCTCTACTTCCAACTTTTTGTTTGCTTCCTTCTGATGAATGAAAATATCTTCCAATTCTGAGATTCTTTCTTCTGCATGCTTCATTCTATTTTGGAGACTCTCCGCTGTACTTTTAATTTGCTCTACTGTGTTCTTAATTTCTGGTATATCAGCCTTGATTTGCTTTCTTGCTGCTATTGCTTGAGTAATATGGTCCCTAATTTCTTTGAACTCTTGTGTGTGATTCTTATTGGTCAGAAGTTTTAAAATGAGTCTTCTGAATTCTGTGTGCCCCTTGTTTTTGATGTCTTCTTCAGTGAACACTGAGTTTGGCATATGGTTTTGCTCTTTTTTATGGAAGTCTTCAGTAATATTCATTCTGCTTCTGTCTCTTCTTTTGCTCTTGGTCATTGTACTTCTGGTTAGCAGAGTCCTCTCCTTGGAGCAGGTTTCTAAGCTGCGTCATCCACAGTTCTAGAGTGTGATTTTACTTATTGCAGTTGTTACACAACTCTTTGCTTGCAGCCACTTGTGTCACTCCCTCCAGAGAGTTCCAGGTCTGGGTTCTTATGTCAGATTTCCACAAAGAACTCCATAGCCCCAACTCCTTGCTCACCAATCTCTACCTAATGTGATACCATGCAGAGGCTGCAACATTGGCTGTGCAAACTTTCTTCCACTTCCAGTTAGAACAGGTCCCAGGATTAGGGAGACACCAGGTGTCCTATATAGCTAGGTTGTGCCTGGTGCTGATCTTGCCAGAACATGTTGAACATTAGATTTGGGTGCCACATGGACCTATTTTGACCTGTATGAAGCCACAGTCAGCACTGTTTTCCTGCAGGAACAGTGCAATCCATGGAACTCAGTGAGTTCTTGAGAGTTCAGCACATGTACAGTTCACTGTTGTCCCATGCAGTCCTAAAACATTTGCCACAGTATACAAAATGGTGCCCGATGTAAAACTATTAGAGTTCTTCATCTGCTGACTATCAAGTCTGAGGGCTATCTAACCTGTCATGGGTGGAACCTGTAGAATGCCATGTTGATACAGTTCACTGAGTCAGAAATGAGTTCACTCCCAGTTCAGTGTATGCTCAGTCCTTTCCCTTGCCTTTGCCTCCTTAGGCAACATGGCGTCCAATTCAGCTCTAGAGGGTTGACTGGGCTGTTAAACCCACCCTGTTCTTGCACTGCCTGTATTGTGATCTGCTGCTCTGTCTCTACTCCTGGTCAAATCAAACGGACCAGCAGGATGGTCAATTCTTTGGGCTCACCTCCGCAGTTCCCAGAGTAAGTGCCTTCCCACCTGGTTGTTGGTGGAATTCCAGCTGCTGGTGGAGTTCCAATCTTAGTTAACTGAATGCTACCAGAGTATCAGTCACTGCAATACCACACCATTGTTTTCATTGCTTTCTCTTGTCTGTCAGTCTCCAGGTGCCTATCTGCTGTTGTTCTGTCCTCTTCTATTTCCTGAAATGTATGCTCTCTGCTTCACACTGACTAATATTTCTCCATCTGTTTAACATGTCCTTACTCTATACCGCCATCTTGATTCTCCTTCAAGACTGATTTGTTGTAATCACCTAAGATTTTCAATGTCCCTTTTATCACTGTTACTGCTGCTGACCATAAGGAACAATGACCTAGCAACTATTTCACTTTCATTAGTGCCACACAGTTATTACACTAGCAATTATTCCTACATGAAGATGTTGGCCACTCTCTTTCCCTACCTTAGTGTCACATTGATAACTTTGTTACCTGTTTTTTAACTTCATGGGGATGAACGTTCACCATTTTTTCTCCCCATGGTCGGCTGTAATAAAGCGGATGCCTTAATGAAGGTGTAGTGGAAATTAAAATATTCATAGGTGGAGACATGAGAATTACATCTGCATGGATGCAGTACAAGGATGGACTCAGAGCAAAATGGTTCATAATCTCCTGCGTTGTTGGTAGACACCTCAATGGCAGCATGAGGGACTTGTGCAAATTTCTGAAAGACAGCCATTTTAAGAATGGAGTGGAGAATGGTGGAGTAGGGAGGTAACATGGAAAGGCAGAATGGAGACCCCAGTGCATATTAAACTATGTCATAAAATAATAATAATTAAGAATCTGGATTATGTCACTCAATTATCTACAAATTAACTTAAGTTTTTAAATTTCATATTTATGGGTCTTTTCCCTGTGTTCAACTGAATAGAGCTTGATTATCATGTCCTTGCAAATATTGCTTTTCTGAAACTTGCTGCGAGTTCTGTGTCCCTTTTGTATTTTGTTTCAATATCCTTTCCCCAAATTTAGGGATGTTTTTATTTCTTATTTCACTGAATATATATTTCAAACCCTGCTTCTCTTTCTGTTCCTTCTGGAACTGCCATAATTTTTATATTTGGCTTTTTTATAATATTCTTTGATTCTTGAATACTTTTTTTTTTTTACTTTGATATATAATTCAGCATTTTGGATGTTCTCCCATTTTTAAAAGATTTATTTCATTTTTTATTGCAAATTCAAATACACGGACCGAGAGGCAGATTTTATGTCTGTGGATTCACTCCCCAAATGACCACAATTGGTCAGAGCTGTGTTGATCCAAAGCTAAGAATTCCCTCTGGGTCTTTCAAATGCGTGCAGGATCTCAAGGCTTTATACCATCTTGGACTGCTTTTCCAGGTCACAAGCAGGAAGCTGGATGGGAAGCAGGGCAGGCAGTATTAGAATTGGTGACCATATGGGATTCTGGCACATGTAAGGTCAAGACTTTAGCCACTAGACCACCGTGCTGGGTCATTTTTTCTCCCATTTTTGAAGGTAATGTCTTCTAGTTCTGAGATTCTTTCTAATTTGAGGATTCTATTGGATTTTTAATTTGATGGATTGTGTCTTTCATCTTCAGGCCCCCATGAGCTGATGTGCTCCCTCAACCTCTAGCTGTCTCAGCAATGGAAATGTTACCCCAGTCCCCATTTCCTCAATGTATTCCTCAATTTGCACTGAGATTGACAGAAGTTTTTGCTTTTGGGGAGGGAAGGCATTAATGATATACATTATTCCTCTGTTCCTTTGGCTCTTTTGCTCTTGGTTGTTGCAATTCTGGTTAGTAGATTTTTCTTAAGTGTTTTCTAAGCTTTGTCACCACAGGTGTACAGTTCATTTAACTGCTTGTGCTCAGTACCGTGCTCTTCATTTGCAGACACGTTTGCCACTCCCCTCAGTGAGTTTCTGTCCAGGGCTCTTTGCTTGGCTTTTACCATAATCTTTACAGCTCAGCTCCTGGATCACCTCTCCATACCGTTTGTGATCTGTGGTAGTGTGGCCACATCGTTGCCTAAATAGCACCCCCCCACACACACACAGTTCCAGTTCAAGCAATACCTGTAATTATCAAATGACAATTTTCCCAAATCTCTGGGTTGCCCGTGGTGCTGGTCTTACCAGAACATGCTCATATGATACATCTGAAGGCCACCCAGGATTATTTTGTGTGTAACTGGCAGGATGCCAATTGATACTATTTTCCATTTGAGACTAGTGTGATGCATTGAGCCTGAAGTGAGTTCCCACATTGCTCATTGCCTGTGTATCTTTCTTTTGTTGCTTTATTCCCACACCTTTTTCCTGATTATACAAAGTGGCAATCATTCTGGAGGTCTGAGAGTACTAGAAATTAGATCTGCTGCCACCTGAACCTATCTGTTGCCACCAGGCTGCTGGTGGAACTTCAATCGCATTTTGCCAGCCACCCCTGAGGTATCTGGTAACTACAACACCACTCCACTCTCTCTACAGCTTCTCCATGTCCATAGGTCTCCAGGTGTCCCTCTGCCATCACCCTGTATCCTCCTGTTTCCTGAGATTACTGCCTCAGATTACTGCCTCTCTGATTCACCCTGGCTAATGATTCTCTGTTTAAATGAGTCCTTACCCTATTCTGCAATCTTGTTTCTCTCTCGTCTGTTTTGTAAATGTTTGGAAAAACGTGATGCTAGTTCTTTTTAACATACATGATGGAATTTATGATTGAAATCATCTGGAACTGAGAATTCCATCTGCTCCTTTTGTCATTGCAAAACTGAAGAAAAGGCTACTGATGCTCCATTTCAGTAAAGACCTCCGTGTGCCATTATGCATGACTACTATATGTATGCAGTTAATGGTTGATAGAGAATTCTAGGTTTGGGGCATGCTTTGATAGGTGATGAAGTAAATGGAATTTAGGCAGGTGATATGAAAATGAGTCATATGAAAATCTTTGCAATACAATGGTAGGCATGTCAATTATCATTTTGCGGAATACTATTGAGATGATAACTCAGGTGTCTTTGACATTTCTCTTTCAACACCAAGTGGATTTTCTGCAGCTGATGATTGAAATCCAGAATTGCAAAGAAAATGATTTTACAAAGGTAACCAAAAATGAGTCGGGATCTCTGAGGATGGTTTGTTTTAAAATATGAGGACATTTTCCAGGCAGATGAGAAATTTTTGCCAAACTGCCGATGCATGCATGTTTGGAGGTTATTGGTGGTAGCCACAGTGAATTCTGCAAGCCTGAGAAATGACCAAGAGGAGAACCATAGCTTTCCATTATGGGAAAACAATAAGTGGTTTATGGATCACAGTTGTTTGTAGAAGAGGGGCTTTGCTTTCTTGATCATTTCTCTCAGGAAAATGAGAAAAATCAAATGTACTTACAGAGAATAACAAATGAATTATTTCCATATCCAGTGATGCTGACAGGCATTCATATTCAATTTCTTCATCTTCTTGGTCTCCTTTTGTCAGTGTCAAAAGTCTCCTCCAGTCTACATGCTTATCATGGTCACTTTTACCCTATCAATGTTTTTCCAACCATCTCACTAATTTGGAAGTATTTAACAGTTGCTTAGAGAGTGGTATGGGCTGATGTCAGTTCATTTGTATAAACATATATTTTTATACACCTTTCTAATTTTTTTTCTTTAGGTCATTTTGTTTTATTTGAAATTTAAGAAATCTTTATTTACCAAGATACAGTTCCTTATGCTTAGAAATTTTCTATTCTGCCCTCTTTCTTCCCTCCTACTTCTCCTTCTCCTTGTTTTCTTCTATATGGTAATACTAGTTTAGTCCTGCAACAACGGTCACAAGTTCATCATTCTTCTGTTTAATCGTATTCCATCATTGTAGTTATAGACAATAGTAGAGACTCCAGCATTTTGTTGACAAGATATATGTAAGAATTTCATTGGGAGTCCATCTTTTTTTTTTTTTTTCTGAAGCTGAGATGCATACTGTAACATACTTCCAAATGCTTGTATCCATTATAGAGTTCCTCTAGATAGGGATACAGAGAGAGATAGAGACAGAGATAGAGATAGAGATAGAGATAGAGATAGAGATAGAGATAGAGATAGAGATGTAGAAATAGAGATGGAGATGCAGGTGGAGGTGAAGATGGAAATAGAGGTAGAGTTAGAGATAGAGATAAATCGGTATGTACACATATATTTATTGAAATTTCATTTTTCTGTAAGAATACCTTACCCATATCAGAAAGAAGATATGATATTTGTTTTTTGTAATGATTGGCTCATTTCACTGAGCATAATGTTTTCTACTTGGCACCATATCTTTGCAAACAGTAGGATTTTATTGCGAAGCAGGGGAGATAAAAGTTCTCAAGTTTTCACATTGGCTGTGGATACTTCTGAATGTTTCTGGTAACAGAATGTTGGGAGCACTGTAATTTTCCTGCCCTGTGATTGGCCCTTTGCCCTGATTGGTGTGCCTTGGTGATTTTTAATCTGATTGGACAGGATTGACATATAAGCTGGGGGCTTGGTAGGGGAGTGGCTTCTGTGTAACAGAATCAACAGACATAACTGTTTTAATGGAAGGTCTGTATAAAGTGCCTCTGAGACTGTTTCCAGTGTCGGGTGATTTCTTCCGTGGGATGGGAGACCCGTATAACAAAGAAAGTATTTGTGTTTGAATTTATTTTTAGAAATTTATGCTTAATTGTATTGTGGACATTGTCCATGATAAACCAGAACATTACAGATATTTTTTCATTAACTCCATTTTAGATTATGAATTCAATATTTTGTGTAGACCGTTATGCATTTCTGGGTTCATGACCTAAATGTCATGCTTAATTTCTTTTTTAAATAATTATTTATTTTTTTGCAAAGTCAGCAAAAGAGACAGAGAGGAAGATCCTCTCTCCAATGATTCACTCTCCAAGTGACTGCAAAGGCTGGTGCTGCGCTGGTACAATGCCAGGATCCAGGAAATTCTGCTAGGTTTTCCATGCAGATGCATGGTCTCAAGGCTTTGGGCTGTCCTCCACTAATTTTTCAGGCCACAAGCAGGGAGCTGAATGGGAAGTGGAGCCGCCAGTATTAGAACAACCACCCACATTCAAGATGAGGACTTTAGCTGACAGACCAGTGTGCCAGCCCCAAATAAATTTGTTTTTGTTAATGTTTACATAGTTGATTAGTTTAGAAAGGGTTCTGGATCAGGGGAACGTGGGTTAGACCATTGTGTCCACATTTTCTTTTCCTTCTCCTTGTATCTAGGGGCCAGGGAGAGACAACAGGAGAACCCATACCCAGCCTTCCAGCCACTTCAGTTCCTGAGGAAGGGGAATAACCATCTGATGTCACTCATAAACCCCTGATGCAAAGCATGCCTCAAAAGGTTTTGCTCAAGTGGTTTCCATAGTTCTGTGAATTCGTAAGTCTTACAGATACATGGCTAAGGGTATCTTTCCAAGGTCCATCGGCTGACATAGTCCAACTGTGAGTCCCTGTTCACTTAGAAATTTATTATCATGCTTTATTGGGATAGTTGACCTATTTGTTCTGCCCTCATTCTGTTAGGGTACCAGGTGCCCTCTGCAGGCTCCAGTGATCTGACATATCCTCCATGTGCCCTGTGTATGCCCTCCACTCTTCCATCAACGCCACTGAGGAGGCCCAAATGGGACAAATGCACTCTGGTGACAGTCCACAGGCCCTGCCACAATCCCCATAGGTGGAATTTTTGTCAGTGATTTATTTATGGGATCCTCAAAGCAATCTCATCTAATGTGATCTTAGACCTGATTCCTGCATATGTGTCTTCCTGCACAGGGTCCAGTTCATTCTGTCATCTACATCAGCCTACATCAACACAGATAATTACAATTGTTAAGTCAGATCTATTTCCAATCACATTTCTTACACAAACAGATGAGTACTGTGTATCAGACCAACACTTCCCTCCACACTGTTAACTCTTACATACAACATTGGCAACTGCAGCCCAGTCAGAGTGATCCACAATAATGTTCACTATCATGACCCCAGTCCTGGTTTCTCTGCCTGCCAGCATGTGCTAACCAGTGAGTGTTGCACTGCATAATTTCCCTACTGAGCTGTTCCCAGTCCTTGCTCTTGCACTTTCCATGTTCTTCTGCAGTGTGGTATTGACAGGAATTCTCCCCAGTTTCAGTATTTTCCAGTTGATGCTTTGGTATAGCTCAACCATACTTCCCTTATTCTGCCACAGGCCTGCACCATTGGGTACAGTCAGTTAGCCAACCCTAGTTCTCCCAAACCCCATGAACAATCAGACCAACTAGTGTTGTAGCTCTGCCCAACATGGACTGCCCCAAATCCCAGTTCTCAAGCTCACCAGCAGAAGCATTGGGCTTGCAGGAGTATCTCAATTCAACAGCTTCCATACTAGGTTTGCAGCCTTATTAACACCACTCATTCTTGTGGGTGCTGATGGGTGCCACAGCTGAGTCTATCATAGCTCTTCCCACCTTGGCACATACAAGATGATGTTGTAGACTTCCTGGCCTGGTCTGCCCCCAATTCCATCTTGTGCTTGTTGGTGCTGCAGCCCAACACAACCCAGTCACCACCAGTCCTGTCTCAAATGTTTCCTGGCTGCTGTTGTGACTAGAAATGGCCCATCCCATACCCATTCTTGCTTCTCAGATTTGCCAGTGGGTATAATGTCTTTTTTGGTAAGGATTTTTTTTTTGAAAGACAGATTTCCATATAGGAGAAAGAGTGGAGGAAGAAGAAGAGGAGAAGAAGAAGAGGAAGTAGAAGAAGAAGAAGAAAAAGAAGAATAAAAAGAAGAAGAAGAAAGGGAAAGAGAGAAATCTGAATAACAGAAGTTTATTTGCAGCCCATTTTTTTTCTCCTTAATTTACCCTCATATATTACCTCACATATACTTTAATTTTCATAAAATAAAGCCATAGTTTTGTACTCCTATTGTCTCCAAAGCAATATTTTTGGTAGAATAAGGTATATTTTGTTTAAGAATAATTATATTTAGAGGAGTCAAGATGGTTGACACAGTTGGACAAATGTAACCGAGGGTCCTGGAGGATAGGGACGGGAGCAGTCTGAACTGATCCTGAGAGGAAAAGAGCAGCAGGGAATATTTTGGGAAATTTCCCAGTCCCATCAGGACTGAGAGGAACTGCACAGGGCTGTAGAATAATTGTGAAATACTAGTATCCGCAACCTGAAAAGGACAAAGAGTGAGCCCTGGACTGCAGAGTCTTGAAACTTTGGTGAGTCGCTAACACAGGGAAGAAATCAGGGAGTGAGCTGTAGTGAAGCACTAAAGCAGGGAAATACCTACCCTTGGAAAGAGGGGAAACTGGGCAGTTTGTCGGGAAGCAAGCCTCAGTGAAGCGCAATTGAAGAGAAGACCCTCCCATCCAACCATAGCAGGATGAAAAATTGGGAGAACAAAATCAGGCTAGTGCAATTCAGTGAGTCACTAGCACAGAGAAGGATACTCCTTAGCAGGAGAAACTTGAGACCCCACCCCTCAAAAAAAAAAAAAAAAAAGAACACCTAGCTCAGCAAGACTTCAGGTCACCAAGTAGTTGGCAGCAGAGGTCAAGGGTGTGAAGCCAGCAATACCTCATACACATGGGGTTAAGTCACAGGAAAATAAATGAGTCAGAGGAAGGAGACAGTGCCACCCCAAAAACTCAACAAAAAGCCTGGTCAATCACAGAGATTACAGATGAAGAAATTGAAGACGTACCCGAAAAATAATTATGATAGTCTTCAGAGACAAGGAAAAACGATGGGAGGAAGTTAAGGAATTCAAAAGACACATAATCACAGAAACAAAATTACTCAAAAACGAGATTCTCGAACTCAAAAACAGAGTCAAGAGCTTAACCAAAAAACTACTGCAGCAGAAATAGGATATCCAAATTGTATGATTCCCATAATGAAAGCAGGCAGTTCATTAACCAGATGGAGACACAATTACATAAGGCGTCCAAGGCAATCCAGGAGATGAAAGACAACATCAAGAAGTCAAATATCACAATTATGGGGCTCCCAGAAGGAGTGGAATGAGAGGTAGGCATAGAACCAGTCCTCAATGAAATTATACAGGAGAACTTTATAAACTCTTGGAACATGAGCCCAGTCCAAATCCAGGAAGGCCAGAGAATGCCCCACAGGATTGACCCAAAAAGATCTTTTCCTAGCCATGTGGTAATCAAGCTCCCCTCCAATGAACACAAAGAAAGAATCCTTAGGCTAGCCCAAAACAAAGACAAGCTGACATTTAGAGGTAGATCCATCAGAATCACCACTGACCTGTGAGAACAGTCGCTCCAGGCAAGAAGGGTATGGAATAAAATCTTTCAAATACTAAAACAGAATATACTGAAACTGTCAACCAAGAATATTGTACGCAGCAAAGATCTTATTTGTATTTGAGAATGAAATTAGATACTTCCATAGCAAAGAGAAATTAGAATATGCCAGCATAAAACCAGCTCTACAGAATTTCCTCAGAAATGCTATTCCCAGAGGAAAAGGCAGCAATCCATAAGCAAGGATGGCAAGTGGAAAGACCACCACATTAAAACTCAGGCAAGGAAAGACACTCAGATACCAACAACTTTAAAGACACACGCTCATGGCAGGACAAAATCGAATCTCTCAATATTAACCCTTAACATGAATGGCCTTAATTCATCAGTCAAAAAACACAAATTAACAGACGAGATTAAAGAACAGGACCCAGTTATCTGCTGCCTGCAAGAGACACATGTAAATAGAAAAGACACTAAGAAACTGAAAGTTAAGTGATGGAAAAATATAATCCACGTCAATGGACCAGAGAAAAAAGCTGATGTAGTGGTCCTAATTTCAGATGATATAGACCTCAACGTGGCATGCAACAGAAAGGAAAGGCAAGGGTGATATATATTGTTGAAAGGCAAGATCCATCAGGAAGAAATTACCCTTCTTAACATTTACACTGCAAGTCCAGATGTACGTGAAACAATTACTTATGGACATAAAGCAAGAATAGATGAACATAGGATAATCCTGTGAGATGTGAATACTCCATTAACACCAATAGATAGATCAACGAGACAAAAGCTCAACAGAGAAGCTACAGAGCACACACAGACAATAGAACAACTGGACTTGGTAGACATCTAAAGAATATTTACACCAAAGGCCTCAGATTATGCATTGTTTCAGCAGTTCATGGCAGATTCTCTAGGATAGACCACATGATAGGACACAAATCAAGTTTAACTTACTACAAAAAAATCGAATCATACTATGTACCTTCTCAGACCATCACAGAATGAAACAGGAAATCAGCGATTCAAAATGCCCCAGGAAATATGTAAACTCTTGGAGGTTGAACAATATGTTATTAAACGAACAATGAGTTAGAGAAGAAATTAAGGATGAGAGCAAAACATTTATGGAAACCAATGAAAACTCAGATACATCAGTCCAAAACTTGTGGGACACCGCCAAAGCAGTGTAATGGGATAAGCTTATTGCAAGCTTAGTGTTCATGTCAAGGCCCAAGAAGGAAATAAATACAGGAGGAATTGGAATAACAGCAGAAAAGTGACCCCACAAACAAAAGGAAACAAGAAATTATGAAAAACAAGGGAACAAATTATTCAAATAGAAATCAAAAAGAATATACACAAAATCAATGAATCAAAAACCTGGTTTCTCGAGAAGATAAATATAATAGACACCCCACTTGCCTGATTATCAAAGAGAAAGCCAGTGAAAGTGAGAATTAGCAGCATCAAAGATGACAAAGGCAACATAATAACAGACACTGCAAGCAGTAAGAAAATAATTAGAAATTATTACAAAGACAAGTACTCCAATAAATCAGAGAACCATTTGGAAATCGAAAGGTTCCTAGACTCCCACAACTTACCAAAATTCTCCTCAGAAGCAACAGAAGACCTGAAAAAACCCATAATCAATAATACATAGAGTCAGTGATTAAAAATCTCCCAACAAAGAAAGCCCAAGCCCAGATGTCTTTAATGCAGAATTCTACAAAACATTCCAAACAGTGCCAACCCCAATCCTCTACAAGCTCTTCAAAACAATAGGAAAGAAAGCAACCCTTCCAAAATCATTCTAGGAAGCCAATATCACTTTAATCCCAAAACCGGATACAGAATTAACAGAGAAGGAGAACTACAGACCAATCTCCCTGATGAACAGTGACGCTAAGATTCTCAATAAAATCCTAGCCAGTAGAATTCAAAAATATATCAGACAGATAATTCATCCACATCTAGTAGGATTCATCCAGGGAATGCAGGGATGTTTCAACATACGGAAATCCATAAACATGATACAGCACATCCAAAAACTGAAGAACAAACACCATATAATTGTATCAATAGATGCAGAAAAAGCCTTCGACAAAATCCAACATCATTTTATGTTAAAAACCCTAACCTGGGTAGGCATAGAAGGAACAATCCACAGCAAAATCAAAAAATATACGAAAACCAAACACCAGCATCATACTGAATGGAGAAAAACTGGATCCGCTTCACAAATGAGATTTGGAACAAGACAAGGATGTCCGCTATCACCAACGCTATTCAACAGAGTCCTAGAGGTGCTTGCAGAGGCCATAAGACAAGACAAAAAAATCAAAGGAATCCAAATGGGAAATGAAGAAATCAAGTTTTCACTATTTGCAGTTGGCATGATCCTTTACATAGAAAAACGAAGAGAATCAATGCAGAGACTGCTACAATTTATAAGAGAATTTATGAAGAGTAGCAGGGTACAGAATTAATGAACAAAAATCAACAGCCAAGATGGAGGAAGATCTAACCATCAAGTAACTATTCAAAATAACAGAGAAAAGCATGAAGTATCTAGGAATAAATTTAACGAAAAGGATAGTAGAAATATTTGAAGGAAATTACAAAACATGTAAAAAATTGAAAGAGACCTCAAAAGATGGAGTAAGATCCCATGCTCCTGGATAGGCAAAATTAATAGCATTAAAATGTCTATACTACCAAAAGCAATATACATTTTCAATTCAATCCCAATCAAATTACCCAAAACATTCTTCATTGAATTGGAAAAAATGATACATAGGTTTATCTGGAAACACACACACACAAAAAAAACACAAATAGCTAGAACTATTCTGAAGAATAGAAACTTATCAGGGGGAATCACAGTTCCAGATCTCTGGACATACTACAGGGCAGTGGTTATGAAAAGAGCCTGATACTGGCACAAAGATAGAGAAGAGGATCAATGTAACAGAATAGAAACAACAGAAGGAAACCCACATAGATACAGCCAATTAATCTTTCACAAAAAGGCAGACGACAACCCAAGCAAATTGGAAGTTCTATTCAATAAATGTTGTTTGGACAACTGGATGATAGCCTGTAGAAACAAGAAGAAAGACCCATATAACTCAACATACACTAAGATCAATTGCAAATGGATAAAAGACTTAAACCTTTACCCAGAAATCTTCAAACGTTTGGAAGAAAATGTTGGAAACACACTACAAGATTTAGGTGTATGCCCTGTCTTCCTAAAAATGATTCCAAAATCAAACGGCAATCAAAAACAAAATAAACAAATGGGACTTCATCAAACTAGGAAGCTTCTGTACAGCAAGAGAAACAATTGACAAAGTAAAAAAACAACCCACAGAATGAGAGAAGATCTTTGCACACTACAAGGGTGTTAAAGGGCTAATCTCCAGGTTATACAAAGATCTCCAGAACAACCAAAGCACCAAAACAAGCAAACTACTCAAGAAATGAGCACAGGAAATGGGCAGACGTTTCACAAACGAACAAACCCCAATGACAAACAAACATATGAAAAAATGATAAGGTTCCCTGGCAATAAGGGAAATCCAAATGAAGACAACAATGAGGTACCACCTAACGCCAGGCAAGGATGGCCCACATGCAAAAAAGAACACCAACAACACTTGCTGGCGAGGATGTGGGGAAAAGGGAACCCTACTCGACTGCTGGTGGGGCTGCAAACTTGTACAGCCTCTATGGAAATCAGTATGGAGGAACCCAAAAAACTGAAAATCAGCATACCGTATGACCCAGCAACAGTACTCCTAGGAGTATATCCAAAACACCTGTCTCACCAGAAACCAACATGCACCCCTATGTTTATTGCAGCACAATCAGTAATTGCAAAAACATGGAAGCAATTGAAATGCCCATCAACAGAGGACAGGATAAGAAAGCTATGGTTCATATAACATGGAATACTACTCAGCTATTAAAAAAAACAACAAAATGCAGCTTTTTTGTGGTCAAATGGGCCCAACTGGAATCCATTATGCTAAGAGAATTGAACCAATCCCAAAATGTTAAATACCACGTTTGCCTTATTCTGAGATAAAAAGATGGCAATCTGGAAAATAGTACCTGTACATTGTAATACTGTTGCAATCTTTGAGAGCATATATCCAATGCAATAAGATAAGCCATTGTAATCTATAAATCAACAATTAATGTGAGTCAGACTGCTCACGATCTACATCAAAGAACTGTAAAACCTAAAACACTCTTAATACCCTATGTTATTCTGTAAGGGGAGATAATGCAAAGAAATCTTCCATCTCTCTAAAACCTTGAGGAAGATGTGAAGTATAGTTATCAGGATAAAATCTTTTAATCCATAGACAACAGACTCTAGTTGGCACTATATAATATTAAAGCTACATAGGCATAAGTGGGGAATCAGGAGCAATCCTGACAGCCTCTTAATACTAGGTCATGCAGATGGAGCAGGAGGGAGACCCCAGAGTGCAGCAGGAGGTCAGGAGGAGGCTCGTATTGCAACCCTGAAGACTCCAAGATCCCTACCAAGGACTATCAGGACAGACACCAAGGACTACATCCCAACTGCCAAGGAGACCATGGGGAATAGGAGTGCCTTTGGAAGCAGAGAACTCTGAGGTCACCCACCCCAATCTGGAGCTTCCACAGGGGATGGAAGAAGTCCAAACTCTACCATGCAGAAACCACCGTCATTGGAATGGAAACCAGGAGCCCTGAGTGGTCTGCAGAAACAGAAGCATAATAAACTTCCTTCAGGACTAGAGATGCCAGCTGTCTCTGGTCCTCGCCTAGCTCCGGCTCTGGGTCCCCACCCTCTCTCTCGATGGCCATTAGGATCACTCCAGAAACCCCTCAAAACAAATGACCAAACATACAAACAAACAAAAACCTAAAATGGAGAGCAAGAACAAAGAAAGATTAGAATCAGACAGGAAATAGATTCACTCATACCTCAATAGTTGGGAAAAAAAGATAAGTTACGCCTCACTGGGGAATGGGGATTTCTCTGCACAACCATCCTAAAAAAAATGTTCTGTACCTAAACTGATGACACATGTCTTGCTAGAGTTTTAAGCCAGTTCAAATTCAGACCATCTGAAAAACAACCAAGTTCAGCAAAATCATGGTACTGCAAAATAAACAGATAAATACTAAAATGAAGACAGACATAAGACAGCTATAGCCATTTTGAGATGTATAAAACCTGGTTAAATATAAATCAAAACTGAAATGTCTATGAAGAAGTCGCAGGATGTAGTTAAGAACCTGCATTTTCTTATTAACATAATGGTTAATCAATGCCATGTCAATTAATGCCATAATGTTGTAAATTGTTGTTGATGCTATGATGTGACTTTTAATTGATTGGGATGATACTTTGCCAGCTTTACCTTCACACCAGTGATGGTGTCACCAAGAAATCCGTGAACTCACTAGGATAATAAGATGCTGGACTTTATGCTTGATAAATACTTCCAAAGAAAGTACCTCAACTGAATTTGAACTGTGGTAATGGAACAAGGTGGAGAAATCCACCACGGGGAGAGGTTTTGGGGAAGGATGAGGGGAATCCCAGTGCCTATAACACTGTGTCCCATAATTCAATTCAGTTAATAATAAAAAAAGAATAATTATTTTCCATATTTCACTTCGATGATTAACCAAGTGGTGTATTGGTTGCACAGTGCATGTGACAGAGTAACTATCTGCTAAAATCACCCACCTGAGTTGGTAATGAGAATGCTGTAACGTGAGAGGATATCAGGATATGGGATAGACCCTGAGACAAAGTGAATTCAAGCAAATTGCCTTTTTTTCTGACTCTGTGTGAATACCATCCATTGTTTGACATTGATTGTCTTCTCTATTTTCTTTTGTTTTTAAAAAAATACTACTGGATAGGCAAATCAGATTTACATAGTAAAAGAAAGACAAAAAACAAAAATATTCCATTCAGTGGTTCACTCTGATGGCCACATTGGCCAGAGTTGAGCTGGTCCAAAACCCAGAGCCAGAAACTAATTCCATCCCCCAACTCAGATGCTTCGGCCATTCTCGGTAGTTTCCAGGATGTAAGCAGGGATCTGGGTGGAAAGTAGAGCAACTAGGATATGAATCAGCATTCATACAGGTTGTTGGCAATGGAAGGTGAAGTATTAGCTAGTTGACCCAATCTGCCTGGTAATTATGCATTTTTTCCTATAGGAATTTTAAAACTTTCGTGTAGTTTTTTGTTTATTTTTTTCTTATTTTTGCCATAGATGATGCTGGGTACAGAGAATCCAGGAACTTTGAACTCCATTTAAGACTCCTGTGCATGTTCAGGGCCCCAAGTACTGGAGCCATCTTCTTTCTTCCCAAAAGCATTACCAGAATGCTTCACTTGGAGAACCTGGACTTAAATCTAGCACTCATATCCAATGCTGTTTTTGTAGACAGTAGCTTAACTTGTTATACCATAGCATCTGTTCTTATGTGGAAATTTGCATCTATTATAGGGTGATTCACAGTGATTTACTTTACTTAAAATTTGTTACTTCCTTTTAGCTTTGACTGATACAAAGCTTGCCTCCTGGTCAATTAACTTTGTTTTTAGTGGCTATGAGACCAATATTCTTTTTTTCATAATGTATTTATTAGGCACTCACCACGATGTCCAGCAGAAACTGCAGCAGGAGTTTGATGCAGCTTTGTTCAATAAGGTGAATGAGTGAGTGATTTTTGGGATAGGAGCACTGCAGGGTTATGGGCAGTGCCTTGATAGAATGCTTCCACAGCATTGTTCAGGAGAGTGCTTGCAAAATGTTTGAGGTGGAAATTTCATTGACAAATAAAGGAAAAATCTAAAAAGAAATACTCATGGAGAAACAAGACTGAAGTTGCTCCTCAAGGAACTGTAAGATCTTTGTAAATCAGTGTTGGTTCTAAGTATCTCTTAAAATAATGCAAAGTCATCTAGAAGGAGTCTTTGTTACTCAAATTTGTGGTCATTAGCTCCACTTCAGTTGGCTACATTTGGTCTGGTAGAGCTGTTGGGTGAATGAGAGTGGCCTGCACTAGCCTGCACTGGCTTGGGGTGGCCGACTGCATTCTGCTTCCTGTCATTCTTCTTCTCTATTTTCACCATCAGTGTTAAAGAAGAAAAAAGATGGCCCAGGTTGTCTGCTGTTGATTGTTTTTTTTTTTTTTTTTTTTTAAAGATTTATTTTTATTATTTTTTCATTGGAAAGGCGGATATACAGAGAGAGGAGAGAGAGAGAGAGGAAGATCTTCCGTCCGATGATTCACTCCCCAAGTGAGCGCAACGGGCCGATACTATGCCGATCCGAAGCCAGGAGCCTCTTCCGGGTCTCCCGCACGGGTGCAGGTTCCCAAAGCCTTGGGTAGTCCTCCACTGCTTTCCCAGGCCACAAGCAGGGAGCTGGAAGGGAAGCGGGGCTGCCGGGACTAGAACCGGCGCCCATATGGGATCCCGGGGTTGCAGGGCGAGGACTTAACCACTTGCGCCACCGCGCCGGGCCCAATCTGCTGTTGATTGTTAAGGAGCTCTGAGTTGAGTGTGATATGGCAGTTTGAGGGCGAGATAGATACCAGGATCAAATTCCAAGTTTGTGGTTGAGGCCTGAAGCTATGCCCAAGGAACAGTTCTAGAAAGGTATGTGGAATGGAGATGCTTTCCTATACCTGCAGAATCCTCACTTCAGCTGAAGTGATTGCCATATAAACACCTGTTTAAATATATATATATATATATAATTGTTCCCCAATAGGCCAATTAAAAAAAAAGTTTATTTAGTTACTTATTGTGTACGTATGTATGCAGGTATGTATTTATTTATTTTGAAAGTCAACTGTAGAGAAAGATAAAAAGGAAAGGAGGGACAGAGATTTTTTCCATTTTCTGGTCACTCTCCCTATGTCCACTAATGACCAGTGTGGCATCAGGGTGAATCCAGGAGCTCAGAACCACTTCTGGTCTCCTATGAGGGTGACAGTGACAAAATCTCTTGGGCTGTACTATGCTGCCTTTCCCAGAAATTTATCTGTCAGATGGATGGAACTGGAGTAGACACTAACTGGTCCTCGTGAGGGATGCTGGCATCACAATTGGTGGCTTTACCTGTTACATGCCATTCTTGGACCCTCATCTCTTCAGGTTTTATATATGTGATCGAGGCAGTTTCTGACCAGCATTTCTGAAGTGAAAATTCTTAGGCAAAGTAAAGGATATCCTCATTTTCATATCCCATTTCATTGGCAGTGTCATAGACTCGCTTAGAGAGGTGACAGTGACTTTGCCTATTTTCTTTGAGAACAGTGTTTTACTCCATTCAACTCTTTGATACGCATAAGAGAGTGTCAGTATTATAAGACCATGCTGAGGATTTCTGGGCCTGGTTAGGGGTTACTCCTCAAAATTTCCTAGTTCACAATCCTTTCCCACATCTGAATGAACTGCTTATTGAACAGTATGAAGAACACATAATTTCAAACTCAATTTATCAAAATTTATTTCTTTCTTCCCAGGCACTTGTAACATATGGTGCTCTCATGCAGATAGAGTATCTGGACATGGTTGTGAATGAAGCTCTCACCTTATAGGCAACTGGTTGCAGGTTTGGGAAAGTCCATAAGAAAGAATGAAATCAATGAGACTATTCATTCCAAAAAGGACAAATGTGCCAGAGCCAACTTATGTGCTTCACCAAGATACAAAACACTTGACACAGCCTTATCAATTTTGCCCTGAAAGATACAGAATCTGTGGAAACACAAGCAAGCTTAAATCAGGCTTGTTCAAGCATATCTTGTATGTTTGTGTAGACAAATTCTCATGAAAATAGAATAATTTGCATCTACTACTTTTTAGAAGTCTTTCCTATAAAAAATATAATGATTGTTTTCCAAACTCCCCAAAGGAGTAAACATAGAAAGGATGACATTGTCATCCATAGATCCAAAATGTTATTGCATGGAGAGAGATTAAATTACACAGCAGGCTCTTAAAATGGGACATCATTTTATATTAGGGACGTAAGTGTGTGGATTGTATATTGATAGGGATCCTGGATGTTGTCTTCTAGTGTTACACATAGGCAGTATATACACATAAAAGTCATAGAATTTTGGTGATTTTGTGCATTTAACTGTAATTTATTATCTGTTACCTTGTTTTGGGTGTACAGGCTTTTAAAAACTCTTTCCTGTTTTCCTGTGTTAATTGGATTTCTTCAGCTGTCTTAATGCCATGGCACTTACAGAAAACATTTCTGTAGGAGGACATTGTGACTTTGTAGGAGGACATTGTGACCCTGTGAGATCAAGGAGCACAGGTTTGCAGTTCATTGGACAGTATTTGCATGACAGCAACCATATAGCTACCTTTCGTATAAACAGCATGTAAATGAGAACACCTGGTGTAATATACAAAACAAAAGGAATTCCAATCTAGAGAACAAAAACAGTGGATGGGTTTTGTTGATGAGCTCAATACATCCTCTCCTATCCCATATGGACTCTCAGTGTATAAAGTCTGATGCCCCTAATAAACTTCAGCTTTGACCATCAGTCAGGGTCCACGCATGTTATTATCGGCTCTGTGCACCAAGTCCATCACTGCAGGACAGCCACATATTTCAACCTTTCATCTGGTGACCTCTTTCTCCAGAGCAAATGTAAAACCAGAGGTTGTGCTGATGAGAAGTCCTCATTGCTGATGGACAGAAGAGTAAGTCAGGACAGAGGAAAGTTCAGGTGATCTTGGTTCTGGTTGCTGTCCTCTGGCAGCTCACATGCTCTCTTAGTGGTGAATGACTCCTTCCCATGTGAAGTCATTGGCTCTCGAATCTTTCAGATGATCTGGGAAGTAGAAACCCAGGTGAGGCCTTTGCATGTTGTTACACTCTGGAAATAGTTGACTGACTACCATTTTTGCCTTAGTAAGGGAAAATTAAAAAGGAATTTGTAGGACTGGCTGGCAAGTCAGAAATACTGGGAAGAATATGTTTTTGTCTCCTACAGGTGGATTTTCTTTTGATAGAAACACTGTTGTGGGTCTGGTTGACCCTACTGATGGTACAGAGTGCTCATGTGTTAATTAAGAGCTAAATAAATTAGTTTTCTCTTCACTTATTTTTTCCTGACTCTTCAATTTTTAGTGTCTTACAGCCAGGACTTCTATTTTCTGTAGCTTCATTCATGTTCACTGACAAGTCTGTGGGGTTCTCTTTGATTACTCTTGTCATCAAGCCTTAAGTGTCAGTGCTTGGGCCAGGCAGTGAGAACTCTGGTTGTTATCAAAGTGGATGCTGGAGAATGTTTGAAATATACCCAAGTGTATCAGGCAGATACAAGTGTATAGTGGGCACTTCTAATGCATCTGCATAGTCCAAATACTTGTCCCAACACCCAAAGCCCACGTCAGCTCTCTCACAATCTCCATTGCTCTGATTGATAGACTATTGTGGGTAAAGTTCCTACTGCTCTTCTCCTATTGATATGATACTCTGAGCAACATAACCTATATCAAACTTAAGAATAATCTACAAATTTTTAGAACCTTATTTAAATAAAGTAACTATGTTTCATGGTAATTTTCCCAGTATAAACATTATTTTCTTAATACCATTAACTGTCCATGAATTACATAAATAAATGACATCTTTACTCTTCAAACAACGTATAGCCTGGTTGAAGAGACATAACAGTAAATCACTATATTATTCAAGTAAAGTAACATCATATATCATTTCAGTAATCACGCTTAAAAAATTAATGACGAGAGACAGTGTGCTGGTGGGGATGATCTCAAAGTGTATTTGAGGGAGAGTTTGAAAAAAGAGATAAAGAGTATATGGAGAAGGAGTGAAGGAAAGGAAAGCTGACCGAGAAGGAGAAAGACAAGTCAGAAGCCAGTTGCAGACAAGAGAAAATGGGGGAAAATGTTTTATTTAGATAGTAGGAGGCATTATCTACCTCTTCAGTGAATATATAAGCCGTAGAGTTGTCAATTGAAGCAGGAACCTGTTTTCCCTTCCATCATTCTTATTCCTTATATGCATTCCAGAATGTCAACTCATCACCACCTCACATTAAAAACAAAAACAAAAACCAAAAAAAAAAAAAAAAAAACTTAAAATCAGTAAGTAACAGTCTTGATAACTCTGGTCTTGATATTTGGAAATCTGCACTCATGTCAACATCATGTTATTTATAATCATTGGTGGTGCAGTTTCCAAATGCTTGCAATATTTGGACTACAATCAGGAGTGGAGCTTGTCCCAGAAGACCTATTTTATAACTGAGCTATTAAATGAAGTGGATTTTGGCCCATGTAGCCTCATACTACTGTTTTTAATATTGGGCACAGATTTAAATCCCAGCCGCTTTGTTCACAATGCAGCTTCCTGCAATGTAGCTGGGAATACAGCAGCTACTGAACTCTAGCATTCTACGGAGAGATCCACAAGGAGTTCCTGACTCCCAGCTTTGATTTGATTCAGCTTAAGCTGTTGTGATCATTTAGGGAATGAAACAGCGAATGGAAGATCTCTCTGACTCTGTTTCTATCCCTCTCTTTCTTTCTGGGAGTTTATTACTCTGTCTCTCAAATAAATATAATGAAGCCTTAAAAATTATTAAGAGTGAAGTTAATAAATCAGTATTGTAGGATTTAATATCACACAAGTATCACTAAATTGCCTACTGATATATCAACAATAAATAATTTTGCCCCTCGTATGATGCTATGCAACTCTAGGTATGTCTTCTTTAAATGAATGCTAATGAATATTAAAATATTAAATATTTGAATAGTTTACAATAAGAAAATATAAGTAAATTATTTTCATTTACATATGTATTAATAAAATACTTTAAATAATCAAATATTAAATGAATAGAGACAAAATAGTAATGTGAAAGAAGTACTTATTCACACTAATGAAGAAATTGAATATTTGGGTTTGAATTCACCACAAAAACTGCAGTTTTTTGTTCAAGAACAACTACAGTGAACAATATGAATAAATAAGATACAAATGAATTCTCATGGAAAGTTTTAAATATTCAAATGATCATGATTTCACCATAGATATATTGTGAATCATAATAAATCACATGTATAATAAATACTATGTCAAACATGTAAATACTAACTCTAATTTTGCTTCAAACTCTGTAGATTGCCACTCATTTATAGGGTATATCTAACTATTTGAAGTATAGAATGACAGGAAGAGATCAAGAGACTTTGCATCTGTTGATTTATTCCTCAAAGGTCTAAGCTAGCTATGGCTGAGTCAGACTTAAGACAGGAGCCTAGACCCCATCTGGGTCTTCCATGACATGGAAGGAGACCAAGCACTTGGGACATCTTCTATTTTACAAGATACAGTAAGCAGGCACTTAAACCAGAATCACAGCAGGCCAGACACGAACCTGTGCTCACATATGGAGTGTTGACTTTGCAAGGAACAGTTTAACTTTTTGGATCTCACTTATTGACAACCTGGATGATATTAAGGGTAAATTACATTTCAGCTAGCTTCCATAGGGCCTTCTCTTAGGAAAAAAGAATAAGTTTAAATATTTATTTATTTTTATTGGAAAGCCAGATATACAGACAGAAGATACACAAAGATCTTCCATCCTATGGTTCACTCCCCAAATGGCTGCAATGGCCAGAGCCTAGGCAATCTTAAGTCAGGAGGCAGGAGCATCTTCCGTGAATTCCATGTGGTTCAGAGTCTCAAGACTTTGGGCAATCTCTACTGCTTTCGAGGTCACAAACTGTGAACAGGATATGAAATGAGGCATCCAGGAGATAAACTTGTAAACTTATGGGATCCCAGAGTTTGCAAGGAAACTATTTAGCCACTAGGTTAGTGTGCTGCTCCCAATAATATCTTTTTTTAAAAAAAAATCTTTCATAATACAGCACCATAGGCTCAACAGATTTCCCCTTGCATTCTCCACAGTCCAGCTCCTCCACATGTTTAACACGTTTTGGGTGTCGTTGATTGACATCCTCCAGATGATATTAAATGGGGATTATTCTGCAATCTAGTTTTATATTGCCTTCCATTTGCAAATATAATTAAAAACTATGTCAATAACTACCTTCTAGTGTAATGAGAGTTCTCCCTAATATTTCTGGGAATTCCAGTAGATACTCTCAACCTGAATGTTATTTAATCACAGTCTGAATCTCCTCAATTCCATGTGTTCAGTTAATGTCATGGTTTAATACTCAGGATTACTCAAGCCAGTGAGGCCATAACATAATAAAATTAGCCATATGTCATTTCTGCTGATTCAGAAGTAATTGACCTGGATATATAGGTTCATTTCTGGGATTTCTGTTCTGTTTATTTGATTTCAATGTCATTGTATCTATCTGTACTATCTTCATATAAATAAATATATATATATATGTACATATATATGCAGTTTTTGAAGAATGTAAAAATACTATATATAACTCAGAAGAGGGACTTACAGAGAGAAACATCTTCCATTCACTAGTTGATCCCCAAATGGACAAAACAGCCAAGCTGAGCCTGTCTGAAACCAGGAGTGAGGAAATTCTTCCAGATTTACCATATGGGTGCAGAGTCCCATGACTTTCATCCATTCTCTGCTGATTTCCCAGGCCATAAGCATGGAAGCAAATTGGAAATGCAGCAGCTGGAAAACACATCCATGTCCAAATCGGATCCTATCACTTGCAAGTGAAAGATTGGGAATTTGAGCAATTGTTCTGGGCCCTCACCTTGTTTTTGTTGTTTTGGGTTTTTTTGTTTTTGTTTTGTTTTGTTTCTCTCACTGATGAAACAGTTCTATATGCCCTAACATTTCGCCTAACCTCTCCCCAAATTACCCCAATTTGACATCACCATAAATTAAATAACATGCTATTGGATGACCAATGTATCGCTATGATAATGATAAATAAAATAAAAAATCTTCTTGAAGAAAATAATGCTGTTGTGTGACGAATCAGTCAGTAAAGAACTTATAAAGAAAAACGTATTTTGAAGCAATGGAATTAAAAGCTGAAATAACAAAATCCATGAGATATAGTCTCTGCTGATCTTTATAATTTGCTTTATTGAGTCTTCCATTTCCAGTAATTCAGCTAGATTTTGTGTCAGTGTTGCTACTTGGAGTGTGAAATACTTCTTAAATTTTAGAATGTGCTTCTAATTGTTGATAAGAAACTTTATAACAAGTGCTTTAAATTCTGTATCCTCCACTTTCTTGCTGTATTCCTAAGTTTAATCTGAGGTTGGCTAAGGCTGTTGCTCCCTTGCAGGGGAGCCTTCAGTAACATTAACTGTGCATCTGTCTCTTCTTCTGTTTCTTTTGAACATTATTTTATAGTATAGTTCCAGAAGCTCTAGGGTTGTCCATTCCCATCCTCACAATCCCTGTACCCTACACAGTGATTTCCCCTCCAGTTTTACACTGGATGTCCTTCATGAACAGTCAGAAGTCTATCATGATGTTGTTGAAGTGTGTCCCAACAATCTAGTCAAGGATATTATCAGAGAGTCCATCATCTTTTTTTTAAAAGATTTATTTTTATTATTTTTTTTTATTGGAAAGACGGATATACAGAGAGGAGAGACAGAGAGGAAGATCTTCCCTCCGATGATTCACTCCCTAAGTGAGCGCAATGGTCGATGCTATGCCGATCCGAAGCCAGGAGCCTCTTCAGGGTCTCCAACGCGGGTGCAGCGTCCCAAAGTTTTGGGCCGTCCTCAACTGCTCTCCTGTGCCACAGGCAGGGAGCTGGAAGGGAAGCGGGGCTGCCGAGATAGAACCGGTACCCATATGGGATCCCAGGCGTGCAAGGCGAGAACCTTAACCACTTGCGCCACCGCGCTGGGCCCGAGAGTCCATCATCTTACTGTTAGGATATATTTTGTTCTTCCATTTGGGGGGGTCCATCTTTAGTCTCTATGAATAAACATGCAGCACATTGTCTCCATATCTGAACAATGATACACTTCCATTATATATCTCCTAAAAGGCAAAAAAGATGATCACTAAGCACAATGGAGTAAAAATGCAATTTTTCATTAAACTGAAGTTAACAAACATGCTACAAACATAAAAATACATCACACAAATTTTGAAAACATTAATTAAAACATTCTTGTAGGAATAGATGCTAGTGCATGACTCTTGTGTCTCTGAACGAACTAAAATTTAAAGCTAAAATTCAATGCTCATTATATATACCAAAACAGTGTTGAAATGACCATTTACAACTTCAAGTGTTTACAACTAATCCATCTCTTATGGGTAATCAGTTTGTGAATCACAAGAAATTATTGGGAGAGGTATAAATAACTACAAAGTGAGAAAATATAAGATTTACAGCAAAAATCATTAGATTTGACACTACAAAATTACCAACTGAAACGAGAAAAAGCCATTCCATCAGAAGATGAACAAAGAAAAGAGCGAATGCTACAAGCTCATGTGCTACCTGTTTGCTCTAGTATAAGAAAACTTACAGCAACATTTCAGTGTTAATATGGCTAAGGCCAATATAGCTATGGCTTCACTCCTCTTATTTTGTACAAATTTTATTTTTGACACTTTTTGAATATTTGTTTAGGTATGAGTGGCTAGAGGAAATTGGGTGTGGCCATAGTTTCAATATTCTCTTTTTCCTTCATGTATTCAGGGGGAGGAGAGTGATAAGAAGAGATGTCATACCCAGCATCCCAATCATCTCAGGTTCCCTGATGTGGGCAGGATCCCAGGGTCCCCATCAAGTTGTATTGATAGTTCAACAGATCTATATTGCTGCCAATCTCCAAGCACAACAAAATTTCTCTAGAATCATCCAGCTGACATTTTCCACCTTAGAATTTTTATTTTCCCAGTTATTCACTGTCAACTTATTGCTTGGGTAATTGATGAATCTGTTCTGTCCTCCATGTTCTGTTACAGAACTAGCAGTCCTCTGCAGGCTCCAATGCACTGCCTTATTCTCCATGTGCATATGGTTATGCTGTTCACTTCTCCACCTAAACCACCGAGTAGGCCCAGCTCTGACACATGCATTCCCTGGTCAGACCATGGAACCTGCAACTTCCTCCATTGGTGGACTTTTTACTTCAGCAGGTAAGTTGGGGGGATTTGCAAACAAACGTCATCTGAGGTAATCTCAGACCTAATTCTTGTGTGTGCACACCAAAACATGGTCCAGCACTGTCTCCCAAATTGGCCTACGTGCATATTGTTATTTGCACTTGCTGGGTCAGTTGTCTCCAACTCTGTCTTTTATGCAAACTAATGGGTGTTGCAGCACAGCTAAATCCTGCTGACCACACACTCAGCCTGTACTCGAACCAGTGGGAGCTGTAGCCTAGTCAGAGCGACCCATAGTACCCCACCACCAGGTCTTCTTCCTGGCCTGGTTCCTGTACTTGTTAAGTATGTTCAAGAGACTGGTTCAGTCTATCCAGCATCCCATTTAGATCTCATACATGTCAATGGGCATTAAAGCCTAGTTCAACCCAACCAGATCAGCTATCCAGCACACACATGTGCAGGTGGGTGCCACTGTCTGTCTACCCATGCCTGTTCCAGGCTTGGTTCTCTTGCTCATCAGCGGGAGTGGCAATACAAGATGGAAGGACCCATTGCTTCCCTACTGGGTCCACTTTAACTCCTGGATCTTGCACTTTCCAAGTGGTACTGCAGTTTGGCTTGACAGAATTTGCCACCCCATGCCAGCATCTGCTAACTGATGCTGCAGCAAGGCCTAACCAACCCCCACTCCCTCTAGTTTATGCATGGACTAGTAGGTACAGTACACCCAGTTTGGCCTGTCCCCAATTTAGCTTTCTTACATGCCAGCAGGTGTTGTAGCTCTGTCCAGCCTGGTCTTCCTACAATTCCAGCTCTCAGGCGCACCACAGGGAATAGTAGCCTAGGAGATGATCACAATGTAGCATCCCTACTGGTTTCACCCACTCTCCTCTGGGTTTCACATGTGTTAGTTTGATGCTGTGGCCCAGTCTAGTATATATGGTCCACCTCACATCAACATTTTCCAGCTGGTGCTGTGACAAGACGAAGACTGCTCCCAGTTCTGGCTCATGCTCTTTAAGACTAAATCCAGTGAGCCAAGCCAGCTTCTAGTCCAGGCCATTGTGTGAACTGGCTGGTAGTGTGGCCCATGATGAAATGACACACACATACAGTATTTTGGCTCTCTGAATTGCCAGCAAGTGATATGAACTAACCTGACTTGCCCCAAAGCTGAGCAAAGTTTAACCCATGCGTACCATAACCAGGCATGTGCTGGTCTGCTCTGTTTCTTGGTTCTTGTGTTCACTTTGGGGACTATGTCCTGACAAAGGAGTTGCCAAGACCCTCCACCAGTACCTCTCCCAATACCAGATCCATACACACTCTTGGGTGTATTGGCCAGCCCTAATTAATAGAATTTTTTTTTATTTTTTTTATTTATTTATTTTATTTTATTTTATTTTATTTATTTATTTATTTTTGCCTAGCAGAAACAGTGACCTTGCCTGATTGGCCCTTAACTATTCTGGATCTTACTATTTAGTGCTACAGCTTATGCTAGCCTGGTTCATACCCAGACACCGCGTATGCTTTGCTCAACAGGGACAGAGACCTAGTCCAGTCCATCCTACACCCATCCTGATTCTCATGACCTTCAATGGGTACTGAAGTTTAGCACAGTTTTGCATACCCCAGACCAGGTCTACACGCATGCCAAGTTAAACTGAATCCATATCCAAAGCAAATTGAAGCCATTACCCTGGCCTTGGTGCTAACCGGTGGGACCCACACTCCATCCAGGCCGTCCCCTTAGCTTTTCAACCAGGCCTGATTGCAGCCACTGATCTTGCATCTACCAGTGGTTGCTCTAACCCAGCTGGACATATCCCCTCCTCTGTCAGGTTTTGGCTTTGAATGCTGTAGACCTGTCTGGCCCAGCCATCCCACAGTCATAAATCTTCTTTGCACAACTCTTCTACAACCTGGCTTGCTCAGTCTTCTCTTACCCATGACTCATGCAAACCAGTAGTTGTGGCAGGCTAGCCTGGCCAGAGATGCACCCTGTCCAATTTTCTGCCCTTGCCAGTGGGCTATGGTTCACTCTTCCCTGTCCGGTCTGCATGATTCAAAACAAATTCAGACACTTGTCAATGGATAGAGCTATCCTGCCCAGCCTTCCCAACAACCAGACCTTGACCACGTGCTCATCAGTGGGAGCTATGACCTAATTGGGCTGTCTCCCAGGTTTTCCCTCTCTAGCCACTCTCAGACCCAGATCAAATGCATGCCAGCATGTTCTTGGACCTTACCCAACATGCCCTGCCCCATCCATCTTGCCCTCTGTAAGAATTGATGTGGCTTGGACCACCCCACTCCCTATTTTATGGAGATAATGCAGGTGTTGCAGCCTGTACCTGCCCCTCTCATATCCCAGGCCCAGGACCAGTGAGCATCAGTGAGTTCCATGGTTATGCCTAACTCATACCATCACCATCATAACTCTCAAGCCAACCAGTGGAACTTGCAGTTCCATAGGTTGGGCCTATATCCCTCCCATAATTCACACTGATTCTGGTTCTCTTGTATACTGGTTGATGTCCTGGCACAGTTTAATGAGACACTCACAGGGGAATCTAACACTGCCAGACAGTCCCCCCAGCCATAGCTTATCTGTCCGCTGGCATGGGGTAGTCAGTCATGTTCCATACTCACAGTCCCATGCCAGGAATTCCATGTGGACTGATGCATCAATCTGACCCAAAAATATATTCAGGTCTCTCACCTCCAAACCATCACATATCAATCACCTCATTTATCTGCAAATGGGTGTCTTTGGGAGTCTCTCAGGATTCATTCCTTGCCTAAATGTGCTAGAGTCCAGTTCCAGCTGAGTTCGGGACTTGTGAAGGGTGTGTGGATTAGGTATAGAAAAGAAATGGGCCACTTCAATTTCAGCATCAAAATGGGCAATGCAAGAAACCTGTCCACTTTATTCATACAGAAGCTATTACCAACTCTGCAACAGACTTTTTGCGTCATGGTCAAGTGGGTGTTTCCAAGGATAATTCTGCCATTTGTTTCACCTTCAAGCAGGATGCTATCCATTCTGACTCTGTGGTCAGGAAGTTCTCAATAGACGGTGCATATCAATGAGTAACACATTCCTACTACAATCCTCATTTTACAACTTAATATTGAATCAGTTCAGGGAGGAAATGCATCACAGGAGGGAGCTAAAGATCAAGGATGTTCAGTGGAGGCAGCAGAGACAGAGATAAAGACAGCATGAATTGTAAATGGCCCTTTACTAAGACATCATCAGAAACATCAACTTCCAAGCTCACATTGATAGTAAAGACCAAATCCGTGGTGGCAGACAATGACTAAATAGAATACAGAAATCTCAGTGAGGTTACCCATTGTCTATACAAAGGGAGGTGGAGCTACATTCAGGTGGTTGTGGAGACATCTGCAGGGCCCTGCCATACAGTGTTAAATTCCTTGAGGTAGTACCTGCAATGGAACAATACTCTTCACACCTTTGTGTCTTCCACACCGGTCGCATAGATCCCAGCATACATGTACTGTGGCCTGATACATGGAAGCCTCTAGGCAGTTAATTAAATACCCCAAGACCCTAGAACTCAATGCTTGGTGGCCACAGGGCTGAGCTTAGTGCAAATTGGTATGTAGGCCTCCAAAAAGCCCAGGATACCACTACCTCCTAGCATCACTGCATGGGGACCTAGGATCCACAGCAAGAATTTTGGGTCAGCACTAGCATACCCAGGCACAAACACATTGCTGTAGAACCCAGACACCCGTTCCATCCAAGGCTTATCTGGACTCTGCCCACCAATACGACAGCAGTGGACAGAACCATGGTCCTTGGTATGCCTAGAGATGTCTGAGATCTGTCCCCAGCATTGTCGCTATAGATGGACGAAATTCTCAGACCCTGGGCCCAACCTAGCTGAGCACACTTGCACCACATTGCAGCATACATTGGGGGGCTAGGACCTCCAGCACAAAGCCAGGGAGAACATGGATACCCCCAGATACAGCCATGCGGCTGAGAAATTCAGACACATGCCATGCTGCTTGCTTATTATCTTATTAAATGACTCTGTCTCTTCTTTTGCTCTTGGTCATTGTACTTCTGCTTAGCAGACTCTCCTCCTTAGGACAGGTTTCTAAACTCTGTTACCTACAGGTCTACAATTCAAGTTTACTTATTGTGATTAGTTCACAATTATTTCTTTGAATTAACTTGTGTCACTCACTCCCTCTAGCAAGTTTCAGATCTGAGCTTCCATGTTAGACTTCCACCAGGGTTTCTGTAGCCCCAGGTCATTTATGTCCACTCTGCTCCTGTGATTCCGTGCTGAGGCTGCCCCACTGTCTGTACAATCTTTCTTCCACTTTTGGATTGAGCAGTTTCCAAGTTTTGTTCTCAGGACACTAGGTGTCCTGAATAGCTAGACTGTTGTTGGTGCTGATCTTTTTGGAACCTGCTGGCCAAGTTCTGAGGGTTACCCAGAACCATTTTGAGTCATAAGATTCCGAAGGTGGTATTTTCAGTGTGGGCCTAGTGCAATGCACTGAGTTCAGTGAGTTCACTTCTAGTTCAGTGGATGCACAGATCACTGTTGTTCCTGCAGCCTTAAACCATTGCCACTTTGTACAAAATGGCATCCAACATAAAGTGATAGAGTTCTGAATTAGCTGGCCATTAGGTCTGTGTGATACCCTCACCTGTTTTTGGTGGGGGAGGCCACATCATTGCAATTTATTGAGTCAGAAATAAGCATGCTCAGAGCTTAGTGCGTGTACAGTCCTCACCCATAGCCTTTGACTCCCTACACAAATTGGCACCCAATTCAGCTCTACCGAGGATCTGGGCTGTGAGTCCCAGATATACAAAAGTCTTCTGTTTAGGATCTGCTGCCTTGCCCCTCCTACTGTTCAAAACAAACAAACCAGGGGGACAAGCAGTGTTTGGTTTGGGTTACCTCCCATTGTCCCGACGAACTCTCCTTCCCACCTCATTACTTGTGGAGTTCCAGCCACCAGTGGAGTTCAGATGACCACTTTTCTGATTGCTCTAGGGTTTTCTGGTCGCTGCAAAACCACATCATTTCTGCAGTGTTTTCTTGTGTCCATCAATATCCAGGTGCCCCTGTGCTGTCATTCTATCATCCGTTATTTCATAGAATGCAACCTCTCAAATTTCGCCTTGCTAATATTGCTCGGTGTGTTTAAGTCTGTTTATTTCTCCATCCTGATTCTCTTTGAACTCTGAATTCTCCCAGTCTCTTTTGATTAGAGTTGTGCTGCAGAACGTTTTGAAATTTTGATTTATGCAACTTCTTGGAACACAGCCCGTAGGAAAGTTGGGACAGTAGTGACCTGTGGGAGCATCTTGAGAAGAGGCTCCAGGAAACAGAAGGTAGAAGGCTTGTCACCCACAGTGTGCTCTTGTTGTCAATGAGCCTTGGATGTGCTTTTGTGCTCTTCTTGAAGATAGGTGGACATTTGTGCTCTGTCTAGTCAATCAAGGACAGACAATATTATCTATTCCCTGTTTAATAACTCTTTGACTAAGTCTACTTGTTAGCCTCTTTGTACTCTCTGTGTTTTAGACACGATCTAATTTTGAGTTATGCTTCAATCTTTGTTTCATGAAATGTATAGAAACTGAAAATCTGGAAATAAACTTTGTCAGTTACCAAAAGAGGGCACTGACCCTTCCCCATTTCTTCAGGTCGCATCTCCTCACCAGGAACCTGCAAGGTAAATTTGCAACTGGCGCCCAATGTGGGGCCTGGAGTGAGAAAAAGAAAAAAAGAAAGGATGAGGTGACCCCTGCAGAAGGAGGTAAGCAGGCACAGAATGAGGCAAAAGGTAGGGAAAAGGAAGTATATCCCCTATATTGGACTGCTTCATCATTTTTTGAAGCAGTATAACACTGTAGTTTCAAAATCACAGTTGCAGCAGTCTTAGGACACTGGTAGAATATAATCCTTGGTTGCCTGATAAAGGGACCTTAAGCTTAGATGTCTGGGTGAGAGTGGAGGAGAATACTTTAAAAGCAGATTAAAAAGATGAGTGTCTTCAGGTGTAATTTTTGATTACTTGGGGTTTGGTTTAAGTATTGCTTCTTTGTATTAATGGGATGAATGTTGAATATTTAGAAACTGCCACTGAGTACTCTCTGGATGAATGCAAGCTGCATGAGCGAACTAAAAAGCAAATAGAGAAGGGAAAACTGGAGTTTTTCTCGGAGAGTTATAAAAGGGTAAAAACAAATGTAAACTCGCCCATGTGGTTTGCTCCTGAAACAGAGCAAAAATGAGGGTCTTAAGCCCACCATACTGCTCTATCCAGATTCTCACCCCCACTAACATCTAGTGATTTTGAAGAGGAGTTGGAGGAGAGTTCTTTCTGAGAGTTATCAGTTGCATCTAATGAGGAAAGGACAGGACAGAGGCAGTGCCCTAAGGTGCGGCAGGCATAGGAGTTGCGCTTTGCGGCACCACCTTCACACACTGCTGCAGTATGAGGCCACATGAGTTAAAATTAATTTCTCCAGTCACTTTCAATAAGCAAGGGAGTAACGTATGGTCAAGATTTGATCTTAATACAATGTCTGATTTTAAGAAAGTGTGTGCTAATTATGGACCAACTTTTTTTCTGTTACGAATTTCTTTCAATCGGGAATGAACAGGGTAAATTGATTCCTTATGGCTTTTATCTTGTAGCAAAAAAGTGGTGTTGTCAAAATCACAGTTTTTACAATGGCAAATGTGGCTTGGTGATGAAGCCAAGAATAAAATCAGAAAGCTTGGTAGAAAAGTTGGGGTCACTTTGATATGCTTATAAGTAACGGTGTATGGGCCAATGTGGCATATCAGACTGCTAATATCAGCTGTGTCAGACTGTTAATATCAGCCCTAATGCTATTCAGCACATCCGAGAATTAAATTTAAAGGCTTGGGGAAAAATGACATGGAATCTGATCATGTTGCTAGTATAATAAAATTGTATAAGGGCATGAGGAACCTTATTCAGACTTTGTGGGATGGCTTAAGGTTGCCATAGAAAAACAAGTGTGTGGCTTTGATATACAAACTGTGTTGCTCAGGCAGTTGGCTTATGATAATGCAAATTTGGGTTGCCAAAACATTATAAAACCTCAAAAAGATGAGGAGAACTTAATGGATCATCTGAGATTGTGTCGAAATGTTGGAACTGTTCAACATAAGGCCAGAATTGCTGCCCTAGAGGCACTGGCTGTTAAAAAATAATACAGACTTAAATGTTTTAATTCTGTCAAGCCAGGACATTTGAAAAGGCAACATTGTGATTCTTTCATTGCAAAAAAAAAAAAAAAAAGCAATGTCATACCCCTCCTACAACCTCTGCCTCTGTACGGCAAGAGGCAAAAGGGGGTGAGCATGCAAACTTTTCAAACCAGGCTTATGCCCTTGATGCAAGAAAGGCAATCATTGTGCTAAACATTGCCACTCTAAATTTGATAAGGATGGAAATTTCTTGTCTGGTGTTAATTTGACTTCTAGAACCCACATACCCCTGTGACAGCAATATTTTATGCTAGCAGGAAATGCCTGGGGGTGCACCAAATCAAAATGCCTGGCACCAAATCAAAATTAAGGGACAAAAATATTATGGAACAATCTGGAGCCACTGCAGGTAGTGCTGCTCTTGCTCTGCCTGCTCCATGTGATCTGACAATACATCCTTTTCAGTGTCCTTATAACATTCCTTGAGAATATTGGAGTCCCATTCCCTTTGGGACTGTGGGTCTGATTTTGGGATGAAGCAGCCTGTCTTTACAGGGCATTACTGTACATACAGAACTAACTGATGAAATTATACTGGTGAATTGCTGTTGTAATGACTGTTAATTTAGAGTGGACTTTTACAGAGGAGATAAGATTGCTCAGCTTTTGTTGTTACCTTAGAATCCCTCAAAAAAAAAAGTGTCAGTGTCAGGGAGGATTCAGCACACAGATGCTGTCATTGCCCTCAGCACAATGCTGTGGGAGTTAGAGAAACCACTGCTTGATTTAATAATACAGGGAAGGACTTGTACTGGAGTACTTGATACTGGAGCTAATGTGTCTTTTATTAGGGAAAGTGAATGGCCTGAAAATTGGCCTCTGCAGGTGGCAACTATAGGGTTAATTGACCTCGGAGGAAAAAATGTCACTGTCAAGTATGGCTCAGCAGTTGTAAATTACATTGTGTGGAGCTTGATGGCATTCAGCCTCTAATTACTGAAGTTCCTATTAACATGTGCAGATGAGAATTCTTACAACAAACCAATGCACAACTTTATTTACCCCCTCTCAAAATAATTTTCCTACAGTGAGACATATTATGGCTAAATGGGGGTATGAAAAGGGAAAAGGCTTAGGAAAATATCAGCAAGGAACTACTGAGCCACTTAAACTATTTACTAACCTACATTGCCAAGGTTTGGGTTTTTCCTAGGGGCTATTGAGACAATCAAGGCTGTTAAGATACAATGGAAGTCTAATACACCAGTATGGACTCCTCAGTGACACCTACATCAAAAGAAATTCCAGGCTCTTAGAGAATTAGTACAAGAACATTTAGAAAAAGAACACATAGAAACTTCTTCTTTCTCTGGAATTCCCCTGTGTTTGTTATAAAAAAGAAATCAGGGAAGCGGAAACTGTTGATTGACTTGTGAAATGTAAATGCCACTATGATTACTATGGGACCATTACAGCCTGACCTCCCATCTGCTACAGCAATACCTAAGGATTGGGAACTTATAGTGTTAGATCTCAAAGATTGCTTCTATAATATTTTTGTCCATGAAACTGACAGGCCCAGATTTGCTTTTTCAGTTCCTGCTTCTAATAATAATAAGGAACCTTTTTCAAAGATATCAATGGAGAGTGCTCCTCCAGGATATGACCAATTCACCCACAATGTGTCAATACTTTGTTCAAAGGAATATAGCATCTATTGGCAAAAGTTTTCCAATTGTTTTTCTTATTCATTATATGAATGATATTTTATATTCTGCTGCCTCTGCTGAGATGCTGCAAAAGGTTTATCCATGCTCCAAGAAAATTTAGAACCACATGGGCTTACTATTGCTCCTGAGAAAATACAAAGAACAGATGTAGTTAACTATTTAGGATATGCAGTGGGCAAACTATTAGACCCCAAAAGATCTCAATTAGAAGGTCAATATTAAAAGCTTAAATGATTATCAAAGACTACTGGGAGATATTAATTAGCTACTCCTATGTTGGGAATTCCTGATTATGAACTACAGAATGTGTTTGCTACATTAGAAGGCGATCCTGTGCTGGACAATGAGCTCACTCTGAGCCCTCTGGCTGATGAAGAGCTACAATTTGTTGAACAATGGTTAAAGGAGGCATTTTTCCACAGAATAGATCTTAGCCTCCCACTTCAGCTTCTGATTCTTCCCACATAATTATCTCCTACAAGTGTATTGGCACACTACAACCTCCCATTAGAATGGATATATTTACATCATAAAGGAACTAGAGTTTTAACCCCTTATCTCCACAGGGTTGCAGAGCTTGTCTGTCAGGGCTGACTGCATGCTTCTATGTCTTTGATCCTCATACTATTATCATGCCATGTGGAATGAAACACGTTGAAAAAGCATTAACATTAAATAAGAATGTAAATAGCATTTTTCCTGCTTATAATGGACATATTCGTAACCATAATCCTGCCAGGAAAGTATTGGATTTCTTACAGAAAACTGAGCTTATATTCACTAATTCCAGTTTTTGCTAAAGATTGATTTATATATCCAATGTCTTTTGTGCTTGCATATGAATTTTTGTTTAAAAGCTATACATTTTTGTGTGAAAGAATTACACATGAAAGAAGAGATGATGAGAAAGATGATCTTCCATCCACTGCTTCACTAGCCATATGATCACAGTGGCTGCTGCTGTGCTGATTGAAACTAGGACCCAGAAGCCTTTTCTGATCTCACATGTGGGTGGGAGATCAAGACTGGAGCCATTCTCTATTTGTTTTCCCAAGCCACATAGATATCTGGACAGAAAGTACAGCAACCAGGTCAGGAACCGGTGCCCATATGGAATGCCGCAGTTTAGGTGGAGTATTAGATAGCTATGCCACTGTGTTGGTCTCATGTCTGTGATGTTCAGTATCATTTATGCTAGGTCTGAGACTAATGCTGTATTTATTTTGAATGGATTTCACTAAGTACGTGGATTGCTTTTGTTGCTATGAACATTCTGATACCATTTCTATGAATCTACAGACATAGGAGATGTTTTTATTTTTGGTGTCTTCTGTTCTTTAATGTTTTGTCATTTTCATTATTGAGATCCTTCACATACTTGGGTAATCATATCCTAAATTATTAAAAATTTTTTGCAACTGTTGTGCATGGAGCCTATAAGCTTTTTTTCAGTCATGGAATACTTTGTGAGATCAAAAGCTATTGATTTCTATTCCTCAGCTTCAATAGGCAGTAATTAGGAAGTAACAGTTCAACTGGAGGTGAATCCTTCGAAACACAAACATCTGCTAACTATAAAAGTGATGTCACTGGCTAGCTCTACCTAATTTATTCACCAATATCCCAGTATCATGTGAAGAGAAAGACTTATTTTCGGATCTCCTTTAAACTACCTGAAGAGTGAGAATCCTTCAGTTGTAAATGATGCCTAACAATATACACACAAACACATAAGCACACACACACACACACACACACACACACACACACACACACACACACACTTTAACAATTAAATTTAGTGGCCCTTGCTGGAGAGTGTGTATCCATATTTGGGTCAAGAGCATATTTGAAGCCAATGGACTCACACCATTATATCAAGGAATAAATTCCAAAAAAGGAAATTGCAGAGAGAGCAGGCATCATTAAGGGAGTAACCAAATCAGAAACCTAAACGTAGTGTGGAAAACCAATCTAGGCAAGAGGAGAAGGATATAAACCATATGACTTCAGAGAATGGCTCCAGGTTACAAAAATGTTTTATCTTCTTTGTAGACAATCCCAGTTTCATGAACCTAGATGAACCTTTCACATTACCTGTAAATGAACTGCAGTTTATGGACTATGGTTCTGGTTTTGGAAATGTGCAATAACAAGTCAGTCCACTGATGTATTATTTTAGGAAAACAGCTAGGATAGCTGCATGCAAGCTCCTCCCTTGCCTTGCTATCACACTGCCTTGACATCACACTACTTTCCTCAGTGCAGAGACTGTTAAGTGTATCTGCCTTGAGGCTAGCAAAAACATTCAAGAGAATATACAACATTGCACAAGTCTGTGTGCTATCTTTGGCCATTAAAGTGGAAATTTTAAAAATCTTCAGCGTTACACTTTATATTTATTTCATTGTTTTGTCACATTTGTAAAATAATCATGTCAAAAAGTAAGCATATATAATTTAAATTATTTCCTGTAGGATAATATATGAAATATTTTATTTGAAGAGATGTATTGATTTGATATTTTGAGTTATATTCCCAATCAACATTTGTATATTTTCTATACATATTTTGTTTCATTTTGTTCCTGAAACTTTGTTCTCCAAAAGCTATATATTTGAGGTCACTGGACAAGGTACGTAGATCAGTAATTAGCGAACATTTTATGTAAAAGACAAGATACTAGATAACATCAAAGCTTTGCAGGTCGGTATGGTTTCTATTGCAAATGCTAAACTCTGTAATTGTACTACCAGTGCAGGCAGTTAGCATGAAAGCACACTGAGTCACGTAACTGTTTGGAGTCACCATGTAACACACTGTTGCTCCTTATTACTTTAGAATTCTCACAGCACCTTATTTAGAAATAGGTAATTCTGAGGTTTTGTTTTCTTAACAGCTTATCTAATGGAAAGGGTTTGTTTTTGACTTGAGTTATCCTCCTTGATGACTGGAAAATTCACAAAATGAGCTTTACTGGCTATTTTCAAAGTTATTGAGTTGTTATTTATATTTAACAGTCTCATTTAACTTAAAGGACCTAAATAGCAGGTAAAACTATTAGGTTATCAATTATCCCATTAACATTTAACTGGAAAACCTAGCAACTTTTTCAATGAAGAGCCAAAATTTTCTATATTGTTTTTATGAAAAAATAAAACATTTTTTTAAAGATTTATTTATTTTATTGGGAAGTCAGATGTACAGAGAGGAGGAGAGACGGAGAGGAAGATCTGTCCAATGGTTCACTCCCCAAGTGGCCACAATGGCCAGTGTTGTGCCGATCTAAAGCCAGGAGCCAGGAAGTTCTATCCAGGTCTCCCACGCTGGTGCAGGGTCCGAAGGCTTTGGGATTTCCTCTGCTGCTTTCTCAGGCCACAAACAGGGAGCTGGATGGGAAGTGGAGTTGCTGGGATTAGAACCAGTGCCCATATGGGATCCTGGCATGTGCAAGGCAAGGACCTTAACCATTATGCTATCGCACCAGGCCCAACATATGTTTTCATAAGGCATATTTGAAGGTCTTCCAGCATCTGAAACTTTATTTTAAAACTGAAATTATGTATGGATATTATGTAAATTTTATTATTTTAAATTACGCTAGTTTACTATGCCATGAGCAAAACAAAGGGAAAGATAACTTGTAACTTTGCAACATAAATGTAACAAGTTCCAATATTTTGTCAAGACAACACAAGGTTCTGTTGCTATATAAATGCTGACATGGATTCGTATTTAAAATTCAAGAATTCAAATATGATTTCTTAACTGTACAAGTGGCATGAAATAAAAATGCAAAAATATATTTTTCTTAAGTGTATAATTATTTATTGCTGTGAAAAATGGTCCTGAATGAAAACTACACTCAGTAGGGTTGCCTCCACATATGAGTAATATCAAAATAATGTACAAGCAGTGTAACAATGATTGATTTTTATGTGTTGAATTTATATCCTGCAACTTTACCTAACTCTCTTCTGAGTTTCAATTGCCTTTGTTTCTAGTCTTTGGTTCCCCATGTAGAAAATTGTGTTATGTGAAAACAAGGATAGGTTGACTTGCTCCTTTCCAATCTGTGCCATTTTAATGAGCAGAAGGGCAACAGAAGAGTTAACCACCTTGCAGGACAGACATGGTACGGTGGTTCCTGCTTGGGAGTCTGCACACCCACATTTGTACCCACAGCACCAGCCCTGACTGGAATGCAGGAGGTCAAGTTCCTAACCTGTATGGTATTAGCGGCTCCACACAAGCAAGTGATAAACACAACCATGTAAGCCAAGTGATCAGGAACAAAGTCAATCAACAGTCCACTCTCAGCAAACTTCAAACCTTCCTTTCTTTGCTTCTTTCTTTTCTTTTCTTTATTTTTTCTTTCTTTCTTTCTTTCTTTCTTTCTTTCTTTCTTTCTTTCTTTCTTTCTTTCTTTCTTTCTTTCCTTCCTTCCTTCCTTTCTTCCTTCCTTGCTCCCTCCCTCATGACCTCTTTCTTCTTTTCTTTCTCTTTCTCTGTTTCTTTCTTTCTCTGTTTCTTTCTTTCTTTCTTTCTTTCTTTCTTTCTTTCTTTCTTTCTTTCTTTCTTCCTTTCTTTCTTTCTTTCTTACTCTCTTTCTCTCTTTCTCTCTTTCTCTCTTTCCTTTTCTCAGCTCTGTGCCAGCTGTACATCACTATAAATGATTCTATTTGTCACTTCTGCCCTCTACACAGCCCAATCCCCTAAACAAACTGCAGGTGTGTTTATACGTATTAAAATATAAATAATGTGGGCACAAGAGTGTTAATTAGCAGTGTCCTTTTTCTGAAATGAAGAAATTGGGTTTGAACAGGTGCTTGGGTATGGGAACCAATACTATAAATGGTGATTTAATCTCATACACCATAATGTTAATGACTACAATGGATGATTTATGGTGTGTGAACTCTACCTCTATAGATTTGCCAATCTCTAATGTAAATGCCTATAAGTATGAGAAATGTCAATATGGTACCTCCTAAGCCTAGGGACATCGTAGTGTGTCCATAAAAGTTCAGGTCTGATGCTGACGGTGCCAGAGCTGTGCTTTTACTATGCAAACCCAAGATTCAAAGCTTGGCCAGTACCTTGATTGCTTCCTTTTTACCTGTGTATGACTGGTATTCCTTTATACATGTTTCTAATGTGTGTGCAGATGTAGACTTGGGCATTTTAAATTATTTATTTAAAAGGTAGAATTATAAAGAAAAATAGAAAACTTCCATTTTCTAGTTTTGTCCCCATATGGGTTCAACAGCAGGAATTATAGCAGATGAAGCTCCATAGCCAGAAGCTTAAAATAGGTCACCTACATGGTTACAAAGGCCTACAGACTTGAGGAATTTGTTTCATTTTTACTTTGGTATAAAAGAATTATTATAAAAAACACTCCTAGGGCCCGGCGCGGTGGCGCAAGTGGTTAAAGGTCCTCGCCTTGCACGCCCGGGATCCCATATGGGTGCCGGTTCTAATCCCGGCAGCCCCACTTCCCTTCCAGCTCCCTGCCTGTGGCCTGGGAAAGCAGTCGAGGACGGCCCAAAGCTTTGGGAACCTGCACCCGCGTGGGAGACCCGGAAGAGGCTCCTGGATTCGGATCGGCATAGTATCGGCCGTTGCGCTCACTTGGGGAGTGAATCATCGGACGGAAGATCTTCCTCTCTGTCTCTCCTCTCTGTATATCTGCCTTTCCAATAAAAAAAAATAATAAAAATAAATCTTAAAAAAAAACACTCCTAAAACAAACATTACTATTTTGCTTCAGAGAAAATATTTTCAAAAAGCTATTACCCAGTCAAACCTGCAGTCATGCAGCTGAAGCCAGGAACTCTACAGTTGGCAGCACATGTAGTTTATGTATTGACAGGAGGTTTACTAATATCCAAAATCAATTTTCACTAAACCTAAAGTAATATTACTTAAAATATCAAAACTACAGAACTAAAAACAAAGGTGATGAATGAAAGGGATTTATAAAGACATATGTCATAGATTCTTTATTAAATTTTGCAATCAGCCATTAGTAATCACTTTCACGTAGTACTGATTCAATTGGGTTTCGTTCTTTTGTTATAGAGCAGTGAAGAGGATCAGGGCAGCTACGTCATTCTATGAACAGGACTTTTACAAGAATCTTCTTTTTATGTTTTTAAACAGTTTTAATTCCCTAACTGTAAATGCCAATATAATGTAGAAGCTTTAAAACTTTTTTTCTTTGAAGGTTCACATTTGTCTACCTTTAGAAGATGCCCCATATACTTTCTGCTTTCCATGGTGAGAAACCAGAATACATCATTTCATGTGTTGTAACATTTTGAAGCTGCACAGTAAACAAACTCTTTGTACCTCAATGATTGCCATCTGTTCCAAGATATTATCAAGCTATTTCATAAGGAAAACATTGTTTATATTAGGGCAAGTTCCAGGACAAAGAGGGTCACATAACAGGATGTTTGGGGACATTGTGAACTCATTGTATGCTTTTAGTTGTGTGTCATTGCCTTAAGTTGCTAAAAATACTTTTACCATAACACGATTGACCAGTTTGAGGTGTTATACCAGTTATAAAAATCATTTCACATTTGCAGAAAAACAAAACAACCACTGTCAGGAGAATTCTATGAAACATCAGAGAGCTGATCAAGGGTCCACACAATGGCCTTCAGCAGCAATGCGGTGGTTAGAGACATTTCTTCGGGGCTTTGCCACACAGCCAGAATCTCCTTATAGCCTTGCTAACCGATGAGCAATATTGTAATATTATTGTAATATTATTACAATCTCTGACAGCATGTATCCAATGCAATAAGATAATGCATTGTAATCTATAAAACAACAATGAAAAAAAAAAAAGTTCTGAGTGTTGTCTGTTCTATCTAAGCTGACATCTGCCCCAACCTTGTTGGCCAAGGTGGTTGAGGTGCATGTGGACATTTGGCCTGCTCTCATATATACATATTTTTTGTCACACCCATTCTTGAGACACCTAATCTTCCTGTGGAGAGAGAACCAAAGTGAGTGAAATCTAATCCCTCTTTTGTAGGACTCTCAGTGCACACAACAGAGCCTGAATTGATATAGCTCAAGGCAGCCATGGTTCCATCTGATCCACTCTTCAGGAACTTTGTGGCAGCAGAATCCTGGTGGATCACCCACAATGTTCAGTCATGGGGACTGAGACCCTGATAGCTCCTCTTGCTGTGGTAATAATCCAGGAAGATACAATGTTCTCCATGGAGGGTCACTGAGATAGGGTATAATGGGTCAATCAACCTGTTGCAACACACTGCTAGACACTAGGCGCATAACTGTGACTAAAACCCAGGACATGTATTATAGATGTTTGTGATGTGGTAATGAAAACACAGGTGGAGTTTACAGTGATACTGGAAGGCAGGAGGGCAGTGATCCAAATGTGAGTGTGGGACTGATGATAACTGGAGGTGAGAGTACATGGTGTGTTAGAGGAGTTTGGTGAAGAGTGATGCCCCCAGCAGGCCTTGTATTTCCTCAGAGATGGGCCCAGGTTTCCCCCAAAATAATTTACCCCCAGACCTTGTTCTCTCACAACCTGATTGATGTCACCACCCTTCTTAATGTGACCCATTCACTGTTCCAACACTCAGTCAGGTACTAGAATCTAGCATTGCCAGACAAACCATAATCCATAACTTTCTTGTTGACTGGTGTGTGGCAGTCAATGCTGTTGTATGCTAACTGCCCATCTCAGGACTCTCATGTGGGCTGATGAAGCAGTCTGACCTAGACAGAGCATATGGACTCTTCCCTCAAAGTACCATGTCTCAGTCCCCCCCAAGCTTGCCAACAAGTTCAGTGATCCTGTCATTGGAAATCATACAGGATTCATCCATCACGTATACTCACATTGCACTTATGCATGGATGTCTCTAGGTAGTAATTACATACCCCCCAAACTCTAGAGCTTTCCAGCGGGTAGCCAGAAGGCAGAGACTGGCATCACTTGGTGTACTGGCTGCCTAAAGCCCAGGACCCGCTCACTGTGTGGCAATAGTGTCCAGGGCCAAAATCCCAAGCATTGTGTCTGACCTGGCTCAGGTATCCTCCACAGTTGCCACACTGCTGAAGACTGCTTTCACCCAAACCTTGCATCTGAACACCCACCCCCTAGTTTCCTCCTGCTATAAAGCGGTGAGGAAAGGGCGGGCCAGAGTCCTAATCCCATTCCCGAGATTCCGTCATGCAGGACTCACCCTGGTGAGAGAAATTTCTCAGGCCTCCGAAAAGCTCAGGACTCACTCTCTACATGGCAACGGTTTATATGGCCAGAGTCCCAAGCGTTGTGTCCAACCAGGTTCAGATAACCCCCACAGTTTCTAGGGCTGCTTTCACACTAGCCCTTGCAGTTGAACACCCCAGGAGCTACTTGTCATGGCAGTTGATGAGCACCTGCATGCTGTTCTTGACCATTGTGTGAGCACCAAGTGGAGTGCATGTTGAATTGCTCCTCTTGCCACTTCTACAGCCCCTCAGGCTTGGTCTCACTTTGGGCTTGGCAGGAGGCTCATGGTCCTGGCTATGTCTCTGTTCACTTCCCTCTGCATTGTCGCTGTCTTGAAACCCAGTTTTGATTCACAACATAGATTTAAATGTCCAGATAAAATAATTGCAAACACCAGGATATCTATCTATATTCATAAATATCTATTATTCATATCTACATACAATAGATATGCATTATTTCAAACTGGTATAATATATATAATTATATATAATATATATTTATAATTATGCCAGTTTGAAATAAGTAACATTAAGTTGCAAATAACTCCAGTGATCTAGTTTTATTTCAAGTTTAACCTTGTGGATTTCAGAGAAGTCAACATCATGTTCATTTATAATCACCTGCTGGTTCAGTTCCCAAATGTTGCAATAGCTGTTTTGGCTTCAGGAATGGAGCTGGACCCAAAGAAGAACTATCTCATAACTGAGCCATTTAAATAAGTGAATGAGGGCCCTTGTTGTTTCACAGTAGTGTGAGGTCCTACCTGTGACATTGGCATTCCATATTTAGACATGGGTTGGACTCCCAGCTCCTCTATTACAATGCAGCTCCCTGGTAACATAACTGGGAAAGCGATGGTGAAGATTAAGTGCTTGAGCCTCTTTCACCCATTTGGGGAACCCATATGGACTTCCTAACTTCCAGCTTTGACCTGGTTCAACACCAGCTGTCATGAACATTTGGGAAATGAATAGGCAAAAGGAAGATCTGTGTCTATTACACTGCTTATTAAATAAATTAAATAAATCATAAAAATAATTACTAAAATTGAAGCTGACCTGTGTTGTCAGACTTAATATCACACAAATAGCAGTGAATTTTCTACAGATATATCAATAATAAATAATCATTAAAGTTAATGAGAAATTCTCAGTAAAGATCAAATTGAGTATTTGGTGTTGAATTTACCTTGAAAAGTGCAATTTTTGTTCAAGAACACCTATAGTGTGTAATTTCCAGGATTATGTAAGATACAAATGAATTCACATGGAAAATTTAAAAACCTTTTGGGTCTCATTGATTAACCTCCTGCACATGGTATGAAGTGGGTATACTATTTCAGCTAGCTTTCACAGGGCATTTTTTTGGAAAGTGTAATTTTTGATCATGTTAATGTGAGTTATCCCTTTTGTTCCTGAGAAATCCAGTTCATATTCTCAACTTGAATAAATTTTATTACTGCCTGAAACTCTTCAATTTCATGTTTTAAGTTGAGGTCATTGTATAATATTCAAATGACTGAAGAGAGTAAGACAGCCCCACAAGAAGACAGGAGATATATGTAATACATAGTAATTTGTAAGTAATTGACCTGATGAGTAGGTCTCTTTCTAGGATGTCTATTTGTTCTTTTAGTTAATGTCTATGTTTGTGCCTGAACACAACTCTTTTAAAGATTTTTTTTAATAAACAGGTTTACAGAGAGAAGGAGAGACAGGGAGACAGATTTTTCATGTTCTGCTTCACTCCTGAATGTCACAACAGCAAGAGCTGAACTAGTTTGAAGTTGGTTTGCAAGAGCTTCTTATAGGTCTTCTTATGGTTGCAGGGTCCCAAAGCAACCTCTTCTGCTTCCCCCTCCGTAAGCAGAGTGCTGGACTGATAATGGAACAGCCATGATAAACCATGCATATATACAGACCTGGTGCTTGCTAGGGCATGACTAGTTAATTATGAAAGTTTTTAAAAGATGTATTTATTTTATATGCAGAAAGAGAGAAGCAGAGACAAAGAGAGATATATTCCATCTGTTGGTTCACTCCCAGGATCGCTCTCGTACTTAGGACTGAAGCCAGAAGCTAGCAGCCTATTGTGGTTTCCCATGTGAGTTCAAGGGCCCAAAGGCTTAAGCCATTCTCCACTGCTTTCACGGATCTTGTGGATCTCTGAAGTGAAGGTAGAGCAGCTGAGACACAAACTGCTGCTCATACGGGGTGCTGACCCTGCAAGTGAAGAGGTAGATTGATTTTCCTCTGTGTTGATCCCCCTGCATATGAAGTCAGCATCATTTTATCCAGATCTGAGAAGAAAGTTGTATCTATTTTGATTGGGATTGTATTGAATATGAAAATTTTGTTTTGGTTTATATGGACATTTTGATGGTATTACTTTTAAAAGTCCATAAACAGGGGGTTTTTCCACTTTTGTGTCTTCTGTTTAATGTTTTGTCATTTTTGTTTTTTTTTTTTAAAGATTTATTTTTATTATTCTTTTTATTGGAAAGGCGGATATACAGAGAGGAAAGACAGAGAGGAAGATCTTCCGTCTGATGATTCACTCCCCAAATGGGCGCAACGGGCCGATACTATGCCGATCTGAATCCAGGAGCCTCTTCCGGGTCTCCAACGCGGGTGCAGGTTCCCAAGGCTTTGGGCCGTCCTCAACTGCTTTCCCAGGCCACAGGCAGGGAGCTGGAAGTGAAGCGGGGCTGCCGGGATTAGAACAGGCGCCCATATGGGATCCCGGGCGTGCAAGGCGAGGACCTTTAGCCACTGGCGCCACCGTGCTGGGCTCCATTTTTGTTTTTAAAAAATATTTGCTATGTTATTTTTAATCAAAAGGCATTTTCATTTGTTCAAAGCATTATGTAATTTTCATCATAGAGATCTCTCAGATCCATCTTAAATGTTTTTTAAGATATTGACATTTTTGAATCCATTGTGCATAGGACTTACAAATTCTTTTTCAGCCATTGAATATTTTAGGAAATCAAACACTATTGATTTTTTGGTGTTGATTTTTCTATCCGGCAGCTTTACCGGACTCTTTGTAGAGTCTTGTTTCTCCTTTAAGAAAACCATGTCAACTTCTAACAGGAATAGACTGACTTCTTCTTTCTAGGATGTTTCATTTTTATGAGGAGTACTAGAGCAGGATGGAGGTTAACCACCTTGGAGGGAATTTAGAGGATATGTTGTTCTCTGTCTGGGAACCTGTGTTCCCACTGCTGAGCAAAGCATCAACAGGATAAACAGGACTCTAATTCAGGTGATCAGGAACACGGTCAATAGTCTAATCTCAGCAATCTTTCAGCATTTCATTTGGTTTTGAAATTAAAACTTGAATTCCTGAGTCCTCTAGTCAATTTAGAGAGATCACATTGTGAAATTGCAGGTTACCTTAAAACTGTCATCCTTGTTTAACCATTAATGGAACTTTTTTTTTCCACCTAGGATGAACTGTTTTGCTGAGACAGGTGAGGATCAGGTACTGGGCAAATCCTCTGTTCTCACTGCCTGTAATCGAAGGTCCCAAGACCACTGTAGTTCACAGGTCATGGTCTGTCCTAATGTGCTGTGCTCTGGGAGGGAAAGATATAATCCTGAAGGTCCCATTTCCAGATCAGGCAGCTGAGGCTCAAGAAGGGTAAATAATTTGTGTGAAGAGACTGAACTGATCACATGCTTTGGACCTCTCTGTTAGGTTTCTACAAGATGGAATAGATGACCCTATAGTCCGAGAAAGCCCATGATCACCTGGCAAAACTCGTAGCTATACCCTGTGCTTTCACCATGTCCCTGTCAGGTTCTTACTGGTTCTTGTAATTTCACAATTTTAAACTCCCAGCAATGCTACCACCACACAATGAATCAAAGGGCTCAAATCAAAGAAGGGAAATGACAGATGTTTCAGAAAATAAACAGAAATATGCAAGGCCCATATTTTTTTCAATTTTTCCATTTATTATTATTATACTTATTTTAATTTTATGATATGGTTCCATAGGCCCTGGGATTTCCCTTAGCCTGTCACCAAGAGTCCCTCCACAGCTGAATCCCCCTATATACATATAATTGTATAGTTCTTCATAAGCAGACATAAACCCATCATTACAGACATGGACAATGATAGTCTTGCATCCTGTTGGTTAAATATATTTAGCAGTTTCATTGGTAGTTCATCTTTAATCTGAATGCAGAGATACAAATTGAAGTGTATCCTCACACCTGGATATGATAGTCTCCAATAGTTACTATAAATCCCCTTAAATGAAAAGTCCCAAAACAAAATTCACAACAAAAGAAATAAAAATTTACAATGCCATGAATGACTAATGCTACTGAATGACTAATGTGTCACTGAAAAAATGGTAAAGAAAACCAAGAACCATGATGAAGAAATGATGTTACTGTATGACCTATGAATCAGTGAAGATAATATGAGGTGAGGAAAAAAATAGTTTGAAGAAATGAAAACACAGAAGTAAACATCAAAGTTCATGTGGTATAGTTTCATTTACAAAGGGACTGCAACCACTGAAACTGAGCAAATCCAAAGCCAGGAGCTCAGAGCTTCTTCTGGTCTCCCACACTTGTGCATGCTTCCAAGGTTTTGGGTCATCTTTGACTGCTTTCCCAGGCCACAAGCTGGGAGATGGATGGGAGGCGGGTCTGCCAGGTTTAGAACACGTGCCCATAAATGTTCCTGGTGCAAAGTGTGGAATTAAGCCATTATGCTACCGCACCAGGCCCAGGTTTGTTTTTTATATTTTCTCCACTGCTCTATGACATCTGATTGATGGGCTTAAGCAATTTACATAGATTATTAATATGAATGGATGGGTGTTTGTATCTGTCACTTTAGCAATGGGTTGTTCATTGATATAGTCTTCTGTTATTTCACTGCTATGTTCTTCACATTTGTCTTTGGTTTTAGTGAGTGGTATTCCTTTTCTATGTCAAGAGAAGATCTTTAAGTATCATTTGTAAGGAAGGTTTAGAAGAGGCACATTGTTTTAGCTTTTCTTTATTTTTATTTTTAAAAAAATTCTTTTATTTTGATAATCTTTACAAGGTTGATTAGGGCACAAAGAATCAAGGCCATTGCAAAGTAGGTAAGATCATTGTTTACACATCAACACTATCTTCTTTTTTTTATGTATCTGTGGTAAGTGGAGAGCCAAAATTAGAAGCCCCACGCAGCCTCCAACCCATCCCAAGTCCTCAATGTGGGGCATGCTCCAAGGGTCCTCCTCAAGCACTTCTGATAGTTCAACAATTCTAAATTGCTACCCATCTCACCATTCCAAGCACGATGAAATCTTCAGAATCCACTGGCTGACATAGGCTCTTCAGGGTTGGGGTTGTGAGATCGGTAGTTCAGTTGGAGGTTTCCCCAGAGAAAATTTGAGGTGATCCCAGAACTGCTTCTTGTGTGTGCTTGCCAGTACACGGTCCAGCACAGTCCATCGCCCCAATCAGCTCATGCATATGCTGGTGGTTGCAATTACTGTGCCAGTTCAATTTCCAACCATGTCTTTCGTAAGAACCAATGATGAGTGTTTCTGTCAAGCCTGATTCTGTCCACTTCACACTCGGCTCTCACATAAAACAAGTAGGAGCTGCAGCCTAGTCGGGCAACTCCCAATAACCCCCATCTTGCTTGCCCCCTGCCCTGGTTTCGGTATGCACCACAGTATGTACCACAGTCTTGTTCAGTCTGTCCCACATCCCATTCAGCTTTCATATAGGTCAATGGGCATTAAAGCCTAGTTCAACCTAACAAGCGCAAACGTGTTGGCAGATGCTGTTCTGTCCAGCCATTCCTGCTTCAGGCCTGGTTTTCATGCTCTCCAGTGGAATTGGCAATCCGAGAGGGAGGTGCCCACTATTTCCCTACTGGACCACTCCCACTCCAGGATCATGCACTCTCCAGGTGGTCCTTCAGTTTAACTTGACAGAATTAGCCCCGAGTACCACCCTCTGCCAGCTGATGCTGCCACAAAGGCCAACCAAATCTCTGTGAACTGTGCTCGCACCAGTAGGAACAATCAGTCTAACCTGGCTTACCCCTGATCTAGATCACATGAGACCCATAGGTGTTGTAGTCCTGCCTAATCTGTTCTGCCCCCATCTAAATATACGCTCTCCAGTGGGAGTTGTGTTCCATCAAGGGGATCTTCCACATTTCCCCTACCATTTAGCTTTTCTTTAATGTGGAATAATATTTTTTTCTTTTTTGTTTGTTTGTTTGTTTATTTATTTATTTATTTATTTATTTTTTCTGTGTGGCTCTGTGCCATCCTAGGATCAGTGTAAAAAGTTCTGTTTGTAATTTCTGCCCTCCCTACTTCTCTATCCCTTAAAAACTATACATGAGATTCAAAACATATTAACATATATAAAATGGGGTACCAGGGGGTGCCTAACCCTGGAAGTTGTGGGCTTGTCTCATGCTTCATGGGCACCTTCAGGTCCAAGTGTCAAACCCTAGGAGCAGCCACACACCCCAATCATATCTTGGGCTCCAGCCCCTGCAGGCAGGGGCCCTTTCATTCCAGTTCGTGCTTGTTGTGGACTGGCCATTCCTTCTGTGGCACTGGGAGCTGCAGTATCAGGCCACATGGCTCCGCCTGCATCTGTTGAACTCCTGGAGCTGCTTCTTGATCACTGTGCCAGTTGGTGCACAGGTTCTCTTCCTCCACCACGTCCTCATTGGCATTGTAGTACTGGTTCATGTTCAGGGTGGGGAACTGCTCATCTATGGGGCCTGTAGGGAGCTACTGAATCATGAGCAAATACAGTCTATGCTCCCACGTTTGCTGGAGGCCTCCTCAGCTCAGGGCCACCAGCCTCAAGGCACAAGTTGCAGGTTGTCCATGGTCATAGCCTTTAAATGCACCACCTTGAAGCTGGTACCAACCTGGTGCTGTTTCCAGTATCTTGTGCAGGAGCCTGCAGGGTCCCTGCCTTGGTTTTGTCAAAGTTGAACCGGAAGATCTTAGCGATCTTAGCACCATTTCCATCCATATTAATTTCAACACTGACTGCGAAGGTGTGGACCTCCACCAGCGGGATGTCCTGCTTATGGATCAGTGTGTACTTCACACAATGAACAATTTTTTGTTGGTCATGATCGGACCTGTGTTGTCTGCCTGAAGCGCTGTTTCCAAGGAAGACACCAGGCCAAGGCAAGGTGGTGCAGCATCCAGGAGGGACAGGGTCAGGCCCAGGTAGGCTCTGTGCAATATGAGGCGGAGCCAGGCTTGGGCTGCACTGGCACCCTCTGGACCTGACACATGCTGCTGCCATGTGCAGCACCACTCATTTTCTTATTTTTAAAGATTTATTTATATTTTATTGGTAAGTCAGATACATAGAGAAAAGGAGAGATAGAGAGGAAAATGTTGTATCTGCTGATTTACTCTCCAAGTGGCTGCAATGTCCGGAGCTGAGTGCATCCAAAGCCAGGAGCCAGAAGCCTCTTTCAGGTCTCCCACACAGGTGCAGGTTCCAAAGGCTTTGGGCTGTCCTTTACTGCTTTTGCTGGCCACAAGCAGCCAGCTGAGTGAGAATCAGTTCCGCTTGGATATGGACTGCTGCCCATATAGAATCCCAGCACATACAAGTCAAGGACTTAAGCTATGTGAGACTATCATGCTAGGACGTTATTTCATTTATAAAGACAAAGAAGTGCTTTGCAGTATATTGTGCATGACCTTTTTTTTTTTTTTCTTTTTTGGTTTTAGAATTTAGAATATGTTGCTCCATTCTCTTGTCTGTAGTGTTTCTTGTGAGGGATTAGCTGTGAAACTAATTGTCATTTGACTATATGTCAATTGATCTTTAGGGTAGATTTAAGGATGTTTTCCCTAGGTTGGTTTGAAGAGACCTTGACAGTGCTGTGCTCCTCCTGATATTATTTCCCAAATCTTTTTCCAGATTATGGAAGCTTTCCTTCATTATTTCATTAAATACATTTTAACTTATCTTTCTGTATCTTCTGGAACTCCCATAACTCTTCTATTGTGCCTTTTAATAGCATCCGTTAAATTTGAATATTTTTTAACTTGACCCAGGTTTGTTTCCAGCAGTTTGATTGTTTTCCACTTGTGACAAGAAATGCCTTCCAATTCTGAGATCCTTTATTCTGCCTCCTTCATTTTATTATTGAGACTTTCCACTGAATTTAAAATTTGCTATGTTGCTTCTTTGATTTTCAGGAATTCAGCTTGATTTTGTTTTGTTGCTATTTCCTGTGTGATACACTCCTTAAATTCCTTGAACTCCTGTATGTGCTTCTCATTCTTGATAAGAAGCTTTATATTGAGTTTTCTGAATTCTTAATCCCTCATTTTCTTAATGTATTCCTAAGCTAACTCTGAATTTGGCAAAGGCTTTTGCTTCTTGGCAGGAGATACTTCAGTACCATTCATTTTTGCTTCTTTGTAGGAGATTCTTCAGTACCACTCATCGTTTCTCTGTTTCTTATTTTGGTCTTGGTCATTTCAATTCTGGTTAGCACATTTTTCTCCTTAGGGCAGATTTCTACGCTGTGTTACCCACAGATTCTAACATTCATTCGAATTTACTTATTGTGGTTGATTCATGGTTCTTTGTTTGCAGTCACTCATGCCACTCCCTCTGGCAATTTTCAGATCTGGGTTCATGTTAGACTTCCACCATGGTCTCCACACTACCTCCATTCATCTTATGATGATGTTGCACCATGGTCTGTACAAACTTTCTCCATGCGAATTTTGAGAAGTTCCCAGCATTAGGGAGACACCAGATGTCGTGAATAGTTAGGTTGTTGCTGCTGTTGATCTTGTTGGAATGTGCTTACTGTTAGGTTTGAGGGCCACCCAGATCTATTTTGAGTCATGAGATTCCAAAAGCAGTATTATTTTTGATGTGGGATCAGTGCAATGTCCTGAGCATAATGAGGTCACTCCCAGCTCAACACATACACAGCTCACTGCTGTCTCTGCAGTCTCAAAGCCTTTGCTACCCTGCACAAAATGATACCTGTAGTGCCACTTGTGGAATTCTCAAACTGATGGCCATTTGCTATGACAGCTATCAAGAACTTGTTTGTTGGTGAAGTTCCATCTGCTGTTGCAGTTCAGATTGCCATTCATTGACTGCCGCTGGGGTGTATGGCCTTTTCACTAATGCCCCCTTGTCCTTTTTGCTTTCTCCTGTTCATCAGTCTCCAGCTGCCCCTCTGACATCAATCTGTCCTCTCCTATTTGCTGGAATGTGCACTCTCTGTTTTAACTTTTCTAATGTGTCTCCATCTGTTTAAATGTGTTCTTATTCTATTCTGCCATCTTGACTTCCAGAAACAGATTTTGTATACACTGATTCATTCCCCAGTGGCTGCAACAGGAAGAGCTGAACTGATCTGAACAATGCTCATATTTGCCAGTGAGAATGTAAAGTAGTGAAACTGCTGTGGAAAATAGTTCTTGTTCCCTTAAATGATTAAGCCTAGAGATACCGTGTAATCCCCTGCTGCTATACTTGCTGATATTCTGAAGAGAACTGAAAGTTGTTACTGTAAAATACATTTTCAGACTCACCTCAGCCAGTCCTGCAACAGCCAAATGTGAGGATACCTCAAATGTTCTTAAATAAATGAGTTGGTAAGGGTTGGTATGCATACCATGTAACACCATGCAGTCACCAGAATGATTCATATGCATGTTTCTTGACATATGATGCTAGTTGAAAGAAGTGAAACATCTTAGTCCACATGTTCATGTGAGCTGTCCAGAATGGGCTGATTTATCTAAACAGAGCACACAGTGTTGGTTTCCAGGAGCTGAGAGAAGAAAGAATGTGAAGGAAAGCATTTGTTGAAGCAGGATTTTCTCTTGGACTGATGTGCATATTTGGAATGAGATTGAGGTGTTGATTGTCCAACAGTGTGAGGATTATGAATCCCAGTGGTTGTTCATTTTATGATCAATTAAAAATTGATATTTTTGCTTGAAGGATTAAGTTAGGAGAGAAAGAAAAAAAGAGAGAGAGAAAATGAGCGAGAGTGTGAGAGTGAGTTTATATCTCATTTTCACTTTCCAAAAGGCCTCAGCATCTAGAGTTTTGTGTGGCCAAATCCTGCAACCTGAAATTCCATCCAGGTTTCCCACCTGGGTGTCATGGGCTCTAGCACTTGAGCTTTCTTCCTTTCCAGGTGTGTAAGTTAGCAAGGAAGAAAACATATCATTTGCTTCAAACATGGCCTGCACCTGGCTAGGTTGACTGAACCAAGACTAGTAAGTCATTTAACAGGTCAAGTGTGGCCTTGATCACTGAAGGCAGTTAAATTGTAAGCTGTGGATGATGTGAACTGTTGCAGGGACTGAAGTGAAGGAGGGACATTACTTGGTGCATGCCTTATCTGCTGGTTGACTATGAGATGGCCTTCTTAAGGCCAGGCTGGGGTCAAGTAAAAGAAGTTTAAAAATCACTGCAGTAGTCAGTAGGGCAAGTGCTATAGTGTTGCCTCTTTTCACACAACCTGTGATGTTTACATTCCTGTTTAATTGAATTCTTCCATGCGGTCTCTTACTTATTGGAAACCTCATTTTACTGACTACAAAATATCAGAAATGTTTGTAGCATTGACCTTTCTTCTGATTTCAAAGCTTTAGTGGATTTGTAAGTTAGTACTGAGTTAAAGGTGTGCTTGTGTTGATTCTGTGGTTACGACCAGTTCCTGAGCATTTGTGTAATCACAGTGAAAGTTTCCTAGGCGATGTCCAACCACACATAACCTTATGCAAGTCTGACGCACTGAACCCCAGTGGTTATGACACTGATTCATTTTGTGGTGACTAAACAGGATGTCATTCTATGGCTTCTTTTTTTCCTTTTTCCATATTGTCGTTGTATTTATTTCAGGACAAGCCATGTCAAAATAAAACAAAAAAGTTAACCCTTGCCTTTAACAATAATATTGTATTATAAAAGCACTTTACAATTCCATCCTATCTTTGAATGTGAGTTACAGGTAGGTGGACTAATGATATGTGATAATACGTCTCTATCCAGATCCATAATAGGAGAGCTCTCTCTGTATAGTTCAAGGTGACAATAAGTGAGGAGTGGAAGAGGAGGAAAACAGGGAAATAAGGCTTTCCTGTTAAGGGTTTTGTTGCAATGAAGAGATAAGGAATTGTGAAGATATTTTTGTCATCTTTTCATCTTTATACTGGGTTAAATCATGCTTACAATTATAATCAGCAGCCTTTTTGGAGTTATTACTCAGAAATTTTCTTCCTGCAAACAGTATATTAACAAATGAATTTATTAGCTTGCACAGCAATCTCATAATAACAAGTAAAAATCAAAGGTGTGCACTCCTAGTACATTTGTTTGTAGTGCTTTAATGGAAATATACATTGTCACGGTGATAAAGCTCTAAGAAAATCCAACACAATGTCTGAATATTGAAGGTTTTAAAGAAAAAGGCAAAGAAATAAATATTACTGAATAAAAGATTAATTGGAGCTTAAATATAAAGCTAATCACTGGTTAATTACCTGAACAATACAGATCTAATAAACAGCAAAACCAGCCTGAAAGATCCAACATTTAAAAAGTGCTAAAAAATAAGGCAAGAGTTTGCACAACATTAAGCTTTATTTGAATACTCTCCTTTCCCTCTTCGATGTATACTTTTCCTGATCTGCTTCTAAATGCTTACCAAACAAAATCTGTTTCCATCTTTAATTTGACCTCAATTGTCCTGAGCAAATTCTCTGTAATTCTGTTCTTTTGTTGATATCATTAATTCTGCTTGGAATAGTGATTTTGGTCATAGTTCCATATTTAAATTCTTCCACTAGTCCTTCCACTAGGAACTTGACTTATGTAGTGCCTTGCCTTCACAGAATTAAGAAAAAAATGCATTCAAACTGTATAGTTCAAATAGGTTGTCTTTTCTCTTCAAACAGAAAAACGTTTCGCTGAGAGTTTTAAAATCTTGAGACAAGTAGATTCATCAGAATTTTATCATTTTTGTCGGCGAGGATGGTGTGGAACAGAGGTGGGAGAGAAAAACAAGTAAGAATTTTATGATTTACTGTTTAGAATTGAATATTTAAAAATCTGTTCTGAAGCACTCTGCTCCTTTTCTCTTCAAAAGTGTAAGAAAACACGTATGAAAGGGTTCTTTGATTTCTGTTGGAAATCTATCTTTGGTATGGAGAGCTCAAAGAGGTCGGCCAAGTGCTGTTGTGAGCTTACTGCTTTTTTTTGCTGTTTTTTTTTTTTAAGATTTAATTATTTGTGTTGGAAAGGCAGATGTACAGAGTGGAGGAGAGACAGAGAGGAGGATCTCCGTCTGATGATTCACTCCCCAAATGACTGCAATGGACGGTGTTGTGCCAATCCGAAGCCAAGAGCCAGGAACTTCTTTCCAGGTCTCCCATGCGGGTACAGGGTCCCAATGCTTTGGGCCATACTCAACTGCTTTCCCAGTCCAAAGGAAGGGAGTAGGATAGGAAGTGGAGCTACCGGGATTAGAACCGGCACCAATATGGGATCCTGGCGTGTTCAAGGTAAGGACCTTACCCTCTATGCTATCGCGCTGAGCCCGAGCTCACTGCTTCTTAAACAAGCCACACTGATACTGTTGCTGAAATTTCCATCATTTTGTAGTACATTATCATAACATTAATGCAGGAAAAATGTTTTAAAACTGTATCTAACTTTTAAAGTTATCACTGGAATGTGCCTAAACATTTGATTATGTGTAAAGTACAAATAATGAAGACAGTGACTTTTTTGTACTTGTGAAGCTAACAGATCATCTCCACGAGACAGGCACCAATGATGAGTTGTTATATGTTATTACTGAAGGGGAAAGGGTCAAGCCAACATTCACACTGCAGTCAATGAGAGGAAGTGGGCAAAGCAGTGGGTTTCTAGAGTAGAAGTGTGAAAGTGTGGCCGGTATTAGCAGGAACAGCATTTGCTGACTGGTTGGTCCTGAGGCTTTTCCAATTTTATATCAATCATGTCTTCTCTGCTTCTGTTCTGTGTACTTTCCATTCCAGGCAAACCTGCTGCAACACATCAGAAGAGCAGTGTTACGTTTATCCTGCTTTTTCACTAGTTTCAGTAAACATGACATTCAGCTCTTTGGCTTTCCTCTCTCCCTCCTCAGTAGACACTTGATTCTTGTCAACAAGATCTGTTTTATTTCCTAATAGCATGATGATAACACCACTTTTTCTTTCTGTTCTGGCATCATCAATACATTTGTAGTGTGCTGGAAGCAACTGACATTTGCAACATCGTAATCCATTATGGTTGCAGCAGAACTGTGGAAGCAACTGAGAATGAGGCTACAGTGTTAGACTCTGGGAGAGTCCAACCCCGTGGAGGGGAGCCGCACCGTCATTGGCAAAACAAATCAAACACAGAGGCTGTAATAAGCATGGTTGTTACAAAACAACCAGGGCTGTGCTCATGGCTCCCGAGGCAAGTGCCTTTACTTGCCTCAGCACCCAGGATGGACCCAGGCTGCGAGAGACTGAAGGTGGTGAAGTGGCATTCTCAGACACATATGGGATTTCTCGCACCTAGCTTCCCAGCTCCCACAGCTACCACTAATGTTGCCATCACTAAAGTCCAACCTTCCATGTGCACAAGCCTCTGGCACTGAGCAGGGCAGCCCAGGCGCTTGCTTACCACCCCTCTGGCCGACGCCGTGCATGTGTCACTATGGCTTCTTATTTTAACTGCTTGAGGAAGTCTCGCTTCCATCTGTTTGATTTCACAATGACAAAGTGGGTAACAGCACAGTCTCATTACTAATTATCTCCAAGGACTACAATGAGATGAGGCAATGAGGATTGATTAAGAAAGGGGTGAGACACTTGGTGAGCCATGCAGTGCTGTGGAGAGGAATAGGAGTTGTCAATCAGGAGATACATTGCTGGAGGCACCAAATCATGAGCAGTAATGATATGGTCCTGCTTGTCCTTTTTCTCTCAATAGCTTCTCTGCAGCGCAAGGAGGGTAGAAAAGTAAACCCTACCCTTCTCCCAGCCTTTGCAGGCAGGTTTCAATATTAGATTACTGAACAAGATTTCCCATCCCTCAAAAAACTCCTACTGACTAGGAAATTGGATGGTATGTTCTTCTATCCCCTTTTGTCCCAAAGGAGAAGTTCTGAGTTGTATATGTAAAGATCTGAGTGTTTTTTGTGCTACCTAAGCTGACACCTGCCACAACCTTGATGGCCAATGTGGTTGAGGTCCATATGGACATGTGGCCCAATTCTCTTGTCGTTTTCTGAGATACATAATCTTTACATACATAGTGTTTTTTGTCACACTCATTATTTTGGATACATTATCTTCCTGTAGAGAGAGAACCAAAGTGAGTGAAATCTAATCAGTCTGATGTAGGACTCTGCATGCACACAACACAGCCTGAATTGATGTAGCTCAAGGCAGCCATGGTTCCATCTGGTCCACTCTTCAGGAACTTTGTGGCAGCAGAAACCTGGTGGATCACCCACAATGTTCAGTCATGGGGACTGAGACCCTGATAGCTCCTCTCACTGTGGAAGATGCAATGTTCTCCACAGGGTCACAGAGAAAGGGCATACAGGGTCCAGCAGTATTACCTGACTCAAGCAACCTGTTGAGACACACCGTGACAGAAGCTAGGGACATAACAGAGACTAAGACCAGGCCATGCCCTTGAGATTCTTGTTATGTAAAGAAAGCACAGGTAGAACTGACAGTGATACTGGAGGGCAGGGAAGACAATGACCCAAATGTGTGGGGGGGACTGATGATACTTGGAAGAGATTGTTTTGTGTGCTCCAGGATTTTAATGAGGAGTGATGCTACATGGGGTGTTTTATGTATTTGGTGTTTGAAGGACAAATAGCCTTCTAGGGGCAGAGGGACATTCTAGTCTAGTAACATGTCTTGGTGTGAGTTGATTGTGTGGATTTCAGATTACTTGAATGTGGACAGATGTAGAGAAGAAGGTAGGTGTGGAGATTTGCTGTCATAGTTAATTGAGGTTTTGTTTTTGCTTTTGTTTTTAGAATTGATCTGGCACAGAACACGGACATGACCGAGATGACTGAGGCATGTCTAAGATTCCTTGACAAATGTCAGGTTGGAGAAAGTCCCAGATTGCGGGCAGGGCATAAGTAAATCCTCTACTCATTGCAGTTCCAGTTACACCTCATTCCCCAGTACATAAGTATTCCAGTCACCTTGATGGGATCACAGCTTATACGGCATGGCAGCTGTGTACTTATAGCCCAGCACGGAGCAGTACGCACAGCTGCAGAGAACACTTAGAGGAGAGAGCTGCAGCAGAGAGTGACAATGGACCTGATGCCATACTTTTCCTTAGAAACCTGGGTTCTCATGGCTACCAGCCTGGTGCTCCTGTATCTGTGAGTAGCTGTCCATCTGAATTCTCCTGTAGGCTTGCATCTGGGATGGTAATGATGCTTGTCTTTCATTCATCTGCTCTGACGATTAGAGTGGAAGTTTTCCAAATACTTGGTGATACCAATAGAAAGGTAATTGCAGATTTCAACGAGACTACTGACCTATCTCGCCCCATCCAGTTCCTAATCTCTTTCTGCATGAAGTGTTAATAGCATTTGTTTCATAGAAGATATACTGGTTGATTCTCAGTTTGACATATACTGTGTAGTTAGAATTCAGATGAGATAAGTTATAAACACATGGATTCCAAGTACAGTGGGATCCTCAACAAAGGCCTATACTCCAGAGATTCTGAGGGCAGAAGAGGTTGACTTCCACTGATCTGCAGTGGCTTTACCTTCTGAATCTGCATCTGCACTGCAGGAGTGAGCGAAATCATTCTCTGTACATGTGGTTGGCTCTTGACTTTTTCCTTTCCATTGTCCATGCTTCACTGACACAGAGCAGCCCAGGGCCCGGACGTCTGTAGAGGCTTAAATTCAGTTCTTCTACCCCTCTGTGCTTCAGCCCTGGAACTCCTCTACTGCCACCTGTCTCCTGTGAATTGACTGCTCAGCCTTGCACTAGGTGAAATGGTGATTTTCAGAGAAGAGCAGACCTGACAGCCATCTGCAACTATCTTTTCCTTATTCCTCACAGTTTCTGTGAATTTAACAAGTTAGTAGTAGTATAGACATTTATTTTCCCTCTAATGTTCCTCTTTAAGGAGCCTCAAGAAATCAGAGCTTCACCAAATCCATTTTATATTTTTTTTCTTAATTTTTTATTTTCCTTTTAATATTGTTCATCATTGAGAGGACTCTGTGTGCATAGGGATTCTGATTATTGTGAGAGTTTGAGGAATGGAAGAATGTGTGTGTGTGTGACATATGCTTCAGATGTGTTTCTTTTTGCTCTATTCTGCAGTGGAGTGGACAGCAGATGCTATTCCTTGGTGTCAGACTACCTCAGAAACTTGGGATGGGGATAAGTCATTTGATGATGCCTTAGAGACCCACAATTGTGGAAGAATGACTCAAGGGAGTTACTTCAGTAGTTTTGATACCTCTGAGAAATTTTTGAGTTTACTACTCAAGTATTGAAAAAAACGTTTCCAAGGTCTGTTGGTTTAAAAAATCCACCTATTGCATCCACAAACCTAAGAACATGCTTCAATGCTTGGCAAAATTTGTCCAATCTGATCTGCTTTTCATCCTCTGGTGAGTCAGTTGATTTCACCTGCTGGCCTAGATGAACTTGCTGTCATGACCCTGGTGTGCATCTGGACATGCTCTCCTCCACAGAGGCATCAGTAACTGAGGTAGTACAGTCCAAAACATGTGCTTCAAAGATGAACCATGCATCCTGTGATTTTCCTTGAGGCCAGTGTCTAAATCTGTCAGTTTCTTGGGAGTCCCCTAAGAAATCTCATTTTGATTACCTCATTCTTGACTCTTGTGTTTATTTTCCAGTGCAGGTATGCTTTGTCACATGCAGTAGCCAACACACACGCCATACTGTTTGGTTAGTTCCAATTTTACCCTATCCCTTGTGTGAGTTGATGGTGCTGTGATCCAGCCCTACCTTCTGCAAACCAGTGGGTTATGAAGACTAAGTGAGGCAACCTCCAAGACCCCCACAAGGACTGCCCACATCCCTGGTGTTGCCATCTTTTGCTGCAGGCTAGCCCTACTAAGTACGTATCCCATCTGTCTCTCATAAAGACTTATGGGTGCTGTGGTTTAGGTCAGAATGCCCCACCTCCACACATAGACATGGTTCTTGTACACCAAGGTGAAAGATACAGCCCAGCATGGGAGTGTTCACAGTTCCCAAACCAAGGATGCTCACAGCACTGAATCCTGTGCATTCCCTGGCGTACTGCCGTCCAGCCTAATATGATTCACAACTAATGCTGGCACCTGTCAGCTGATGCAGCATTCCAGCTCAGCCTGGCTCATTTCCAGATGAACCCACACACAGTGTCAGCTCTTATTCTGATATTGAGCATGTGTCCCTTCTATGTAAAATATCACCCTTGTGATCTGCTTCCTCCTTGACTTTACAGATATGGCACCTCTACACATGACCATTTTAAGAAGCTGGGTATTCCTGGGCCAACACCTCTGCCTTTCCTGGGAAATATCATGGGCTACCGCAAGGTGAGTGTCCTTAAACTGCTGCCTTTTGCCGCAGTCCAGCTCCAGCCAAGTTCAGAGCTCAGGAAGGGTGCATGTAGTCAGCAATAAAGAAAGACACAGACACTGTCACTTGGTGTGTTCTCACACAGCTCAAGAAAAAGTTGTCCTTTTAAATTACTCAGACACCTCAAGGGCTTCTACACAAGCAACTGGTTGTTCTATTTTTTTATTTCAAGACTAGGCGTCATGTACAGACATTTAATCATTCTGTCTGTACTTCAGGGCTTAGCAGGTGCCCCTAAAGATAATTCTGCAAAATATTGTATTTATATTCTTCAAAGCAAGCCATTATTCATTCTTCAAGAGTAGCCATGGAGCAATAGCCAGCACTCTAAGGCCAAGGCACATGCGATTACCTGCTAATCAGCAGTACATTCCTACCACATTTCTATTTGTACAATTTACCCATTATTTAATGGGAAAATAGGTTACAAGAAAAAAAATATAAAATCTAAAACAAAAGTTTCAAATGTTAAATCCCCCTACAATTAAAGATTCTATAACGCCATAAATAATAAAAGAATAATCAAAAGCATTTTTCTTTAATAAAAGCATCCTTAATTTCATAGCTAAAAAGTATAAAAGTGGCTGAAACAGTCACATTTTCTGTGCTACAAAAATCAGAAAGACAGGCTATTCTTTGAGATGACAATTACTATATTTATTGCCATAGCAGTTTCAGCTCTCACTCTGATCACTTCCATTACTTTGTAAAATTCTTTTTAAGACATTTCCCAGAAGGCATGCTATATGTCTAGGCCCGATTTCAGGGAAATGGATAGGTACAGAATAAGGTGTCCAAAAGTGGCATGGGTTTAATTGTACTCCTATGCACAGTTAAAGGCCCACTCACCAAGACATTAACAATAATGTTGGCAAAAGCCATCTCAAGGGGTCAAACAATGCCTCAATAGATTACAGAATACTTAGTGGGATGCTTGAGTTTCCATGCAAAAGGGTGGTGAGGCTGTGTCAAAATGGTCAGAGAGAAATCCTCCAGACCCTGCCAAACACCTGGAAGCCCCCCGGGGACCTGCCAAGCAGGGGAGCTGTTCTCTTCACACCTTCATGTCACCCACACCCACTGCAAGGACCCCAGCTACATTTTCCTCATGTGTTTGCATAGACTGTTGAATTTTATGAGATGAAATTCTCAGAGGAGTAGGTTTGAATTTACCAGGTTTCTGATGGATGTGTGGATCACAATATCCATGACTACACTTGATCAGAAGCTTAGAAGTACAACTGTATCCAGGCCTTGCAAGTAGAACAGAGGTACCCTGTTAGCTGAGCCATCTCTGCTGAAGCCTATGATATGTATCAGTGTGAATTTAACGTGAGAAGGCAGGGACAGATATGGGGCACAGATACTCAAATATGGAAGAGACATGACTTAGCTACTATGCAGGAATGCCTGACCCTGTGCTATTACCATAATATACTAGTGCTGTGTGTAGAACTTGTATCTGTTACTCTTTCCCATACTGTGTTCCCAAATTGGAAGGTGAGTTCACATGCATTATTTCACCAATGCACTTTCTCCCTCTGGAACATACTCAAGAGTGACATAAATCTGTGAGTACAGAAGAAATTGACTGGTGTCTTTAGTATCTTAAATCTGTCAGAAGTCTAGAAAGTTCATGATATCTAGAGACGTGACTGAATTCATGTTGGGGAACCTCACAGTTTTCGTCAAGTCTCAGTTTCCTCATGTATACATGGAGAAAAATACTTGCTGGGGTATGAAATATTTTAATACCACAGAGGCCCAAGAAAATTTCTTCACAATGATAAGGATTACACAGTCTCTATAGATAAGGTTTAGCAACAGGGTTTCCACAGTATTTAGGGAAACCTAAAAAATGCCTTTGAATTCTGCACTTCAACTACCATCTCTCTTTTTTTCCCAGGTCTCTCTGAATTGGAGTTTCTGATAATTAAATCATAACATCTTAAGCTTGTAGTGATTTTATTTTTCTTAGTTTGCTTCAACTGGAGATCAAGTTTATTGGTTTTGCAATAATAATCACATTTCATTTCATTTCCCTTTCAGGGTGTGTGGGATTTTGAGATGAAATGTTATAAAAAATATGGACATATTTGGGGGTGAGTATTTGGAAAGTTTCCTTTTTCTGGTGAGGTACCCAAGGTTTGGGGACAAACTTGTGTCTAGCTGCTCCACTTGTGATACAGCACTCTGCTGGCTGCTTGGAAGGCAGTGGAGAATGACTCAAGAACTTGGTGCCCCTGCCCCTATATGGAAAACTTGGAAGAAGCTCTTGGTCCAATGTTTGTTTCAACTTAATCATGGCCATTGTGTCAATTTGGGAAGTAAACTAGAGGATGGGAAACTTAACTTTTCTTGCATTCCTTCTTTTTGTGCAAAATATACCATTAATAGATCGATTATAAATGAGTGAATAGAATTATTGAGAAAAGAAAGAAGGACTGGAAGGTACAAGTAAATGTGTTGTATATATACTATATATATATATATATATATATATATATATATATGCAATGGATGTTTATATATGTGTATATTAGGGTTAAATATAGGGCATCCTTGTCCATTTCCAGTATTCATTCAGCAGAGAAAGTGGTATAACTGATGTGCTTGGAATATATGAGCAAGTTGGAAATGATTTTGCCACTTCTTATATGTTTTTAGAATTTCAGATCTTGTCTGATCAAACTCTTATAGCTGGTCCAGGGACTTCTGAGGTAACATGGCCTACAAAACTATTGTGATCTGTTGGAAGAACATGAAGCACTGGATCTCCTTTCACTCAATCTTAAATTTGCCTATCAGCCAGCCAGGCAGTCAGGTCATTGTTGGTTGCTGCCACCTTGTGGTTGGTGGGTGTTTTCACTCCCCTTAGTACTCATATTTTAGAGCTAGTATGTGCTAGTGTTGATTAAGTAGTTCTGTGCATAGATTTGCAAATCAGGGCCAGATAGTTTTAGCCGGCAAAGGTTGGCCCTCTCCCTAGACTCCTAAGAACAACAACAGCAAAGTTGCTATGAAATGATATGCAAAGGAAATAAACAGACATTTTTCAAAAGATGAAATCCAATGGATATCAGACATATGAAAAGATGCTCAGATTCCGTAGCTGTCAGGGAGATACAACTGAAAACCACACTGAGGTACCACCTAACTCCAGTCAGATGGGCCTACATTCAGAACTCTACTAGCAATACCTGCTGGCACAGGAAAGGATTTGGGGAGAAATGTACCTGCCTTCACTGCTGGTAGGAATATAGACTAGTACAACCAATATAAAAATCAGTATGGAGGATGCTTAAAGAATTCCAGATAAATCTGCCGTATGACCCAGATATTCCACTCCTAAGAATATACACAAAGTTAAAGAAAACCGCATGAGAAAGGGAGCTATAATCCTATATTTACAGCAGCACAAGCTACAATAGCAAAAACATGGAAACAATCCAGATGCCTATTCAAAGAGGAGGGGTTAAAGAAACTGTGGTACATTTACTCCATGGAATATTACTCAGCCATTAAAAAGAATGAAATTAAATAATTAGCAACTAGACATCCCCAACTAGAGAGCATCATCCTCAATGAAATAATGCAATCACAAAAGGACAAATACCATATGTTCTCTTTAATATAAGAAAACCATCATGCCAATTAGGCATTTGGGTTTTCTTTCTGTCACCCACGCATTGGTAATTCAGTGGTCTGTTGTTTCAACTCTATCATCTAGTGCAAGGACAGAATACAGGAAAATAAAGTAATCTGGCAGTTGGCAGTGGGGGTTCATAGAGACCCTCAGTACAGACAGAAGTGGCAGTGAAGGTAGAGTAGTGTTACAGAGAACAGAGAGCACAATAGTGGCTGGTGAGCAGAGATCCAGACCCCAGCAACAGACAAGGACCCAGCAGCAGTCACAGCTAGATTCTTCTGGCTGCCATATTAAATGGAGAAAGAGTGAAAGCCTTTCCTCTAAAATCTGAAACTAGGCATGGATGTCTAGTGTCACCATTACTCTTCAATATAGTATTGGAAATCCTTGCCAGAGTTGTTAGGCAAGAAAAAGAAATTGAAAGATCCCAAATTGAATGAGGAACTGAAAGGATCTGTATTTGCAGATAACATGTTTCGATACATAGGAGAACCAAAACACAGTTGAGACACTATTGAATCTCAGAGCAGACTTTGGCAGGGTAGCAGGATACAAAATAAATGAAGACAAATATGTGGTGCTGTTATATACAAATGGTTGCATGGCTGAGAAATTGTAAGCATTGTCCACTTTAAGATAGCAGATATCTTAAGTACCTAGGAATTAATCAAATCAAATATGTGGAAGACCTCTAAGATGAAAACAGTTTAAGATTAAAAAGAAAACAGAAGAAAACATGGAGAAATGGAGAAATGTACCATTTTTTAGAAATGGTAAGATCAACATCATCAAAATGAACATATGATCAAAAGCAATATACAGATTCAACATAATCGGAATTTGAATTCCAACAACATTCTTCTCAGAAATGGAAAGAATGATACAAAAGTTTATGTGGAAACACAAGAGACCCCGAATACCAAAGCTATCCTGAAGAATAAAATTCACTCTTAGGGAATCACAATTACAGACCTCAAGACCTACTACAGAGCAGTGGTCATCTAAACACTCAGGTACAGAAACAGAGAAGAATAATAGAATGGGATAGAAACACAAGAAGGGAGCTTGTCCATGTATTGCCAACTAATTTCTAACAAGAAAACTGCAAACAATCCAGCAAAAAAGCCTGGTCTATTCAACAAATGCTGTTGGGACAATTGGATATCAGCATGCAGAATTAAGAAGCAAAACCCACACCTGTCATATAATACAAAAATCAGCTCTAAATGGTCAAGGACCGAAATCTACATGCAGAAACCATCAGAACTGTAAAACAAAAACATTGGAAGCACTATCCAAGAAACAGGAACAGGGAAAGGCTTCTTTAAAAAACTATTTCATGTTTAAATGTATTTTCTTCCTTTGATTTACCTTAAGTTTTTGACGACAGGAGTGTCTTCTGCAGTTGGAATCTTGCTGTATATCTTAATCTAACTTCAACCAGGAAAGGATGTTGCTGTGTGTTGTACAAAAGGGCTGTAACAAACATAATCTCAGGATCAAAGTGTGGTTCCTGGGGTTGGCTGTGCCTGCTGCATCAGGTTGGTCATGTTTAACCATTTCTGTTTCCCTATGATAGATTTTTTCAGGGTCTACAGCCTGTGCTGGTCATTGCTGATCCAGACATGATGAAAACAGTGCTTGTGAAGGAATGTTACTCTGTCTTCACAAACCGGCGGGTAGGCATTGGAATATTTTTCAAGTTTAAGTATTAATTGTTAGACTTTTGTTCTTAAATATTAGCTATTCACAAAATGATCGTGGAAGATTCATGAGTGTTTCATTTTGTTTTTCTGGATGACACTGTGTGCAAGTACAAAATTAGTGAATTTCTCCAGTAGCAGGTAGACAACAAATTGTATTCATATTTCATGTTTCACCTCTCTTTCTCTCTCTCTCTCTCCCTCTGTGTGTGTGCATGTAGTTAACCACATGAGACAGATGTGTAGATTTGTATAGTTAGCAGCACAAATAGATCAGAACTCTTCCATCAGAAAAAAAACTCACTTTTACTCTTTTGTTAGAGTGACAATATGTACCGTATCCCTTACTTTTCACAGAATCCTTGTAAGATTTTTTTTTTTTGCTTTTTATTTAGAGGAGGTCAATTTCTTCATTTTTCCTAAGGTTAATTTTTTTTCAAAGTTGAATGAAATAATATTGAATATGAAAAAAATTAAACTGTTTTTTTGATACAGTTTAGTTGGTGCTGGGTTCTCCCTGCTCCCCCATCCAAGTTTCATATCCTCTACTTTTTGTTCCCATCTAGTCTCTGTGTGTCTTGAATTTTCCCAAGTCCATCATGATTCCGCTGGTGTGTTTCCCAACCCTTTAGTAGACAATGTCCTTTTTATCAGTATTATTGGTACTGCCCATAAATAACAAACAAATTCTCATTTTACCTTCATTAGGGCCCTGGGATACAAGCATGAACTCACAACCAAGTGATTGACATTCTCCTACATGCTTTTGTTCATTGTGCTTTTAATATCACGTCTGAAAATTCTTTGCCTAGCACTTCTGTGTTTTATACTTTATGTATATATATAATCTATTTTGACTTAGTATTTATGTCAGGTATGCGGTTTAGACCACTGTTAATTTTTGGACTATGTGCTACCCAATTTGTTTCAACATTCCTTCACTCACTTCATTAAACTGATTTATCACCTGTGAAATTCAGGAGTGATTGTGTGGGTCCAAGTTTCATCATCTGTTCTATTGTACTGATCACTCTGACTAATCCTCCAATAATAATAGTGTCTTGGTTATGGCTCCTCTATAATAAGCCTTACCATGTAGTGTGAATTCTCCCACTTTATTTTTCAGGAGTGGCTTAGCTGTTCATGTTCTCTTGCCTTTCCATACAAATACAAATTTAGGATAGTTCATTTGTCTGCAGCAAAGTGCAGCTGAGCTGTGTTAGAGTCTGTGTCCTTAGAGTTGTGACTATGTCAGTCTATGACCGTAGCATGCCTCTCCATTGTGTTAGGTTTCTTGGATTCCTTTCATTAACATATTGCTATCAGCATATACTACCTGTCTATCCATTGATCTATCTTTCTCTATGCATATATGTTAATTCTATACCTAAACTGCTTATATATATTGGAAGTGATTGCAAGTATATTTATATTATGTCTTCATAAGTTTAACAAGAGAGTGATTTCATCTGAATTCTGACTGATGGGAATGGCAAAATTTTGAGTTTCTCCATTGCATCGTATGTTGACTGAATTTTTTTTCTTCTACTCTTTTTTTTTCTTTGAAAAACAGCATCTTTTTTTAAAATCAAGTTGAGAAAGTGTGTCCGTACTTCCAAGTTTTAATTATTTTCTTGCATAATATTGGAAATGTTCATTTTAAACAACCTATAGCTTTAGAAGATGGAAAAATATTCCTAGAATTTTGGTTGCTTGGCCAGTTTTAGGATGATTTGTATAATTCTATTTTTCCTTTTCTTCTTGTGGTGATATTGAGAAAAATGGACTTCCATACAATTACATTAATTCTTCAGAATAGCAAATAAGTTTACTTTTTAAAGATGTATGTATTCTTATTTGAAGGGCAGATTTTTCAGCAATAGAAGTTGAGATGCAGAAGAAACTCTCCCATTCACTGTTTCACTTTATAAAAGGCTGCAATGGCCAGAGCAGATTTAATCAAAGCCAAGCTCCAGGAGCTTCTTCTGGGTCTCCCATGTAGATGCAGGGGCCAGATAATTTCATCATTCTTTGCAGTTTCTCCAGGTTATATGCAGGGAGCTGGATCAGAATGCTGATATAGGATGTCAAAGCTACTAAAAGTTGCTTGAACTGCAATGAGAGGTTTAGTATGAAATGCCACATGCTGGCCTAACAAGTAAGTATTAGCCTCAGAGATATTATCTGTTTAAAAAAAATCATTGTACAAATGTGTAAGTTTTTTGGTGCATATAATGCAATTGTTTTCATTCTACTGCATAATATTTTAATAAATAAATGTAGAATCAATGGACCAGGTAGTTAACATTTTCAGTCTTTAATTTTAGTAAAGAATTTTTATTAAATATACCAAAAATCTGTTAATGAAATGGGTGGAGATTGCAGAGAAAGAATGAGAGAGAGGGTGAAAGAGAGTAAGAGTGAGACTTAGAGCATGAGCGTCCATCAATTGGTTAACTCCTGAATTACTGTCATTGCCAGAGCTTGGCCCATTTGAAGCTAGGAGCCAGGAGCTTCTTCTGGGTTTTCCGCGTGGTTGCAGGAACCAAAGTGTTTCATTCATCCCCCAATGCTTTCCTTGGCCATTGAAAGGAACCTAGATCATAATTAAAGCAGTAGCTGCCCTTATTGGGTCCAACTGACACTGTTCCTTCTATTTTCTTATATTCCTTATAATTTCTTATAATTCATAGCCAGAATAATTCGTGAATTATTCTCTTTCAGCATTTCATTCAGTATAAAAATACATTATTGTGAAGTATAGGTGTGCCACTGTAGTATCAATCCCTAAATCCTATTATGACACAGTGTTATGGTGCCTGCCTTTCAACACCCTTCTCTGTTTCCTCCTGCAGTCCTTCAAAGCCTGCAGCAGTACCTTGTGTTCACAATAGGCTATAAAACTTGTACACATGAGAGAAACATTTGGTGTTTGTTTGTAAGATTTATTTGGCTTAAGATAACAAGGTCCTGTTCCATCCATTGAGCTGCAAATAACAGGACTTCAGAGTTTAGTTCTTTCTTTGATACTATGATTTCATTGTCTGGAGGGGATACATACCTCAAAGTGGAACAGTTAAACCTAAATGAAAGGTATTTTTACTTTTTAAGGAAAGATCTCCTCTTTTATCAGTTGTGTTTCATGTGCATGTTTCTGTGTATAGAGAGTGAGCAGAGGGATGGAAAACAAAATTGATTCAAATAAACATACACCTTTTGTGAACCATATGGCCTTCTACCAGCAACACATTTTTTTCTGCTATATGTTAGAGGATGCTCTAGGATCCTATTTCTGTTTTGTCTCCTGGAAGGCCAGATTCTCTGATTTATGGCACATTGACTTTTTATAGGAAAATGGAAGAAAAATGGCTCAGACCATAGCAAATCTACTATCCTATGTGGCTAAGCATTTGGAATAATATTTATTGAGCACATAATCGTAGCACGCCAACTGGTATACTTCCACTAAATACTTTTGAAATGACTGATGTGTCTGTAACAAATATTTGCAGCAATGGTGATCCTTAGAACTTATGCATGATGAAATGTCTTTATTTGAATTCTAGTCTTTTGGACCAGTGGGATTTATGAAAATTGCCCTCATGATCTCTAAGGATGAAGAATGGAAGAGACTTAGAACACTGTTGTCTCCAGCCTTCACTAGTGGAAAACTCAAGGAGGTAATGTATTAGTGGATTTTTAAGTAGAAACTTAGCTGAGTCTGGAAACAAGTAGAAACAAAATTCTAGTGAGTTTGAAGGGCAAGATTCATTGGGCTCAAGGTTCCTCAAAATGATCTTTTTGTGTATGTGTCCTAGAAGAGACATTAGATGTTGCTGAAATACCTCTTTTGTGGTAATCCATTCCTTTTGACTTGGATATTTATTTTAACTGTGAATTATGTGGTGCATACTTAGACCAATGTCACTCCTGCATGCATTAGAAAACTATTTCCTTATGTCACTTGAGTCTCTGCATCTCACTGTGGCTGGTGTTGTGTGTGTACCTAGATGTTACCCATCATTGTCCATTATGGAGATGTGTTGGTGAAAAATCTGAGTCAGGAAGCAGAGAAAGGCAAGCCCATCAATGTGAAAGAGTAAGTAGTAATATATTTGTGGGGTTCAGTGCTCTTTCAGTGCATGGCATGGATTTGAAATTTCCCTTCTGGAATCCCTAGAGTCAGCATACAACAGCTGGTATGCTGTGTAAACTCCAATGATTCAACCAGAATTTTCAGACCCAACTCAAAGGGAGTTGGGGACAGATTGGGCCTTCTTTGAATAGAGCATGTAACAGAGTTACTAGCTTGACTGTCACCTTGAGTACTTGAGAGACAAAATTCAAGTGTAGAAAGAAGAAACATGATTGTGTCAAAGTTAAAGTTTTGTTTGTTTTTGTTGTGGTTGATGGTATGGAGTAGGGCTGGGGCAGTAGGGGAAGCATTTGGTATATTTGGGGAAGCAAGCTCTATGCCAGGAGGGTCCCAGTGTGTGTGCAGGAATAACCGAAATGCCTTCATGATATTGCTAAAGATATTAGGAAAATACTAAATATTGAAGTATGTTTTTTACTTTAAAGTTCTTGAATATGTGGAGAGAGAAGGCCCAGAAAAGCCTTTGGGGTTGACAATAAAATAATTTGTTATCTCAACCAAAAATAATTTGTTATATATGTAGGTATATTTATTTGGTGTGATGAGAGGCCTAGAATATGACATATGTTCTGTCTCCTGATCTTAAATATATGCAAAAGTAGGGATTAGGCAAACCAAGAGGTAGTTATTCAATGTAGCTCTCACCTGGGTGTTGAATGACACCAGTGCATGAGCTGTTCCTTGGTGTCTCCAAGAACATGCATTCTGAAGAAGCTGGGGTTTATTAGAGGAGCTGACATTTGTCCTGAGGACTTACACATGGAATGCAGCATCTCAAACAGCATCCTAATTGTACTATTCTGCTGCTCTAATCAGTATGACCTAATTTTGAATTATTCAGTAGTAGACTTTGTAAACGACAAATTCTTGGAGAAGCAGGGAGAATATCACATATTTATGAATTCTTCCTAATACTAGGTTTAAGGGAGATTTATTCTTATACTTCTTCATGGTTGTCTATGATTTTAAAGTGAATTCTACCTTCAGGCCCATCTCAGATTCTAGTGAAGGAAAACAAGGTGTATTTTAGTGGATTGTCAACGGATGGAGAAAAGGGGAAATGAAGTTCCTGCAATTTAGAGCAGAGTGTTGATGTTTCGTAATGTGCTAGGGAAAAAGCATTTTTCCCATTGGTTTCTGGTGTGAGGCAAGACCTGGACACATGTCACCATCTTTTTGTTATTATTGTTTTTATTAATTGCATTGCATTATGTGATACAGTGTTATAGGCACTGGGATACCCCCACCCTTCCCTGAATCGTCTTGCATGGTAGATTTCTCCATCTTATTGCATTACCACAGTTCAAATTCAGTTGAGATTCTTCTATTGGGAGTATTTACCAAGCATAAAGTACAGCATCTTATTATCCTAGTAGCTTCAAAGATTTCTTGGTGAGACCGTCTCTGGTCTGAAGGTAAAGCCAGTAAAGTATCATCCCAATCAATTAAAAGCCCAACATAACATCAACAACAATTTACAACAGTATGGCATTAATTGACATGGTAATGATTAACCAATATGTTAATAGGAAAATGTAGGTTCTTAACCACATCGCGTGACTTCTTCATAGACATTTCAATTTTTGGATTATATTCAACTGGGTTCTATACACCTCAAAATGGCTATAGATTACTATTCATGTGTCTCATATCTATTTTTATTCTCGTCTGATCTCAGAAGCTAACCAGGATCAGGCCCAATAAGTACTTGGATGGGTGACCGCATGCCACCTTCTAGAGTCCCTTAGAATGAATGCGTTATTCCACTCTGTCCTGCTAAATCTTTAGATCTTACACACCAGTTACAAACACATATAGCACACACTTCTGCAATCTATGTTTTTATGGTCTTTAGCTCTGCTTGAGTGTAAATGCATGCCTAATATTCCTAGAGTCCCTGCTACCCCTAGGACAATGACAACTGCACATTTCACCCTTGACACGTGTGAGTGTGAGTAACGGAAGTAATGTTTGTTCTGATGATCTAGGTTGTAGTTTTATCTTTTAACAAATACCTTTATCTCAATAGTAGAGAGGTGGATATGTCCTATTTGCTGGTCCACCATGTTAGCTATTTCTGAACTCATGTGTGATATGGTGACAACCTGTTAAACTACAATCTTCTGCATGCCAGGATGTGTTAGCATGAAGCTAGATCAGAAAGGTGGTCGGCTGGACTTAAGCCAGAATTCTGACTGTTGATGTGTGCTTACTAAACGTAAGCCACTGAGGCCCTATGCCTGCCTCCAGATGTGGTCCAGGAATGGTTTGGCAGTCTGCCTGCTTTGCTTGACATGTGCTTTCTTAGCACTTCCTGCTGCATGTGTGGCTCAAGAATGGCAAGTAGGTGCTGGTTTTAATTGTTCTTGTGTCTCTCTATAGAATCCTTGGGGCATACAGCATGGATGTGATCACTAGCACATCATTTGGAGTGAACACTGATTCCCTTAGAAACCCAGAGGATCCCTTCTTGAAAAATCTCAGGAGGCTAAATAATTATGATATCTTTAGTCCTTTACTATTCTCAGTAAGTAAGTATTGCACTATTTATTCATCTTGTTAAAATATGTTTTACATATTATTAATAAACAATAACATACCTATTTTAAATGCATAGTTAAGCCATCTTTGTTGCCAATTCTAGAACATTTTTGTCAATTCAGTAATTCTATTCCTTCTCTCATCACTCCTTTCCCCCTGTAGCACTCATCTTTTATCTCCATAGATTGGCTATTTCTTAAACTGCATTCAAATGGAATTGTTCCACACAAAGTTCCCTTGTGATTGTTTTATTTCAATCATTGTTAGGCAGCAAGTAATGTTCCATTTTGTAATTTTCAATCTTTTGTCTATCAAGGGATGCACTGGTTTTTGGACATTTGAATTGTTATTGTTTTGGCTTGAAAAGTGTGGTCATTATTTATTTTAATTTTTTGTTTTAACATCCATTTTAATCTTTTGAATATATATTCAGTAGTAGAATTAGTGGCAATAATTCTATGTTTAGCTAATTCAATTATTTTCAAGTGTTTTTCAGTAATACCTGTATGATTTTGCTTTCTTACCTGGAGTATGTAAGGTTCCAACTCTTTCTCTTTCTTGCCAGTGTTTGACTCTTGCATCTTCATCATATAGCCTTTCTTTTTTATTATTATTTATTTTTTAATTTTTTTATTGTTATTAACATTGTATTATGTGATACACTTTCATAGGCACTGGGGATTGCCCCCACCCCTCCCACACTCCTCCTCCCATAGTGGATTCCTCCACCTTGCTGCATAACCACAGTTCAAATCCAGTTGAGATTCCTTCATTGCAAGCATATACCTAGCATAAAGTCCAGCATCTTATTGTCCAGATAAGGATAAATCATTTTTTGTTTGTTCCACTATTAATATTTTCTAAATAACTTTTTTATCTTATGATATAATTCCATAGGCTCTTGGATTTCCCTTAACTCCTCTATAAATTCCTACCCTGTGAATCCCCCTATATTATGGCAATAGTATGGTTAGTAATAAGCAGCCATAAGTCCAACATTCTGCTATTTAAATGTACCCTGATATTGCAGGTATGGACAATGGCTGAGAGTTTATGTTTGTGTGTATCCTTTACTCTAAATAGTTGCTGTAAGTGCAAATGATTAATGTGTGATGATGTATGATTTGTGCATTTTCCTTTTATTGCTTCTGATTTGATTATCTTTCTTTTTTTATTTTTTTTTAATTTGTTATTAACTTTGTATTATGTGATACAGTTTTATAAGCACTGGGGAGTCCCCCCACCCCTCCCACACCCCTCCCCCTATAGTGGATTGCTCCACCTTGCTGCATAACCGCGGTTCAAGTTCAGTTGAAATTCCTTCATTGCAAGCATATACCTAGCATAAAGTCCAGCGTCTTATTGTCCAGATAAGTTCAGTGGTCTCTTGGGAAGGCCTTCTCTGGTCTGAAGGTAGGGCTAACAGAGTAAAGTTCCGGTCAGTTAAAACCCCCAACAAAACATCAGCGTGAATATACAATGTTATGGAATTAATTGGCATAGTATCGAGTGAACAATATGTTAAAAATAATGCAAGTTCAATTCTTCAAAACATCTGGGTTTAGACAGTGTCAGTGACTGGTTCAAAAAGTAACAATCAACCAAGCATAAATTACAGGTTAAATCAAGGCAGATATTAGATGTCTGACATAATATTGAGTAGACAATACGTTAAAATTACATGTAAGTTCTTGACTGCCTTCTACAACTATTTCATTGTCACCTCCTCAATTGAGGTGTGCAATGATTTTGGGGGATGTTACAGAGAAATCTCTCATACCTTGCTGATGGGTACTTGTTCTTTATGTTCCATCTAATAGTACATGAGTGAGTCTTTGATGACCTATCTTTATTGTTCTTTGGTTATCTCATCCTATTAGTGTGTGTATATGAGTGTGTGTGAATGTGTGTGTGTGTGTGAAGGGGGGCAGGGGAGTTAGGAGGAACCTTGTTGGTCATTATAGGAGGTGGAGGCCCAGAGTTGGAACTAGGTAAGGACTGGAGAAGATTCCCCCCCCATTGTCCCGCTGGAAGTTTATTGATCTTCTGATTCTGATGGCCGATCATGGTTCCTGGCTGTTGTTCTGATGTCGTTAGTTCCTATGTGGAAGGACTTGGACTTCTTCCAACTCGTGTAGTTTGTCCAAAGAGGGGGGATGTCTATCCTCTGGGTTCACAGCATCCGGAGGCATTCCAGATCCCCGTGTTCTCTTTGGCAGTTGTGTTGACGTTCTTGTGTCCGTTCTGCCAGACCTTGGTAGGAGTCCAGGAGTCCTTGTGGGTGGGGGATAAGCCCCCTCCAGTCCCTCTGTTCCGCTCTGGTGTTCTCCCCTCTTCTGTGCATATGGCCACCAGTTAATAGACTGTTTGGGTCGTTCCTAATTCCCCCTGTGTGTCATTGTAGCTTTTGCTATTGTATAATGCTGATCTGGATCTATCAACTTTAAGATACTTATCCAGTTCCTGCAGGTTACACCACGTGGATTCCTAGCTATTTCAAGGGAAATGAGAGATTTCTCTGTGTTCCCACCCAGTTACTGTGTATCGTAAGGGATTGGCATTATAGAGGGAATTACAATCATTCGGGACTTATGGAGTGAAACCATGATAGCAGCAGATTCGTCTGAGGGAGATTTACAGACATTGGAAATCTTTAGGGTTGCTTGGTGTCCCCAAAACACCGAGTTTTAGCATGAAGCTGTCGTGAGCAGCAGAGAACCAATTTCTCAGGGCTCCCTGGCCGGGCGGCCAGCAGGCGGAGCCTGGCGCCAAGTGGCGCCTGGGGACCCCGGCCGCCATGTGGCCGAGGCTCACGTCCCCGAGCGTCAGCCCCCCCCTTCTTCCCGGCCCGGGCTTGGGTCTAGCCACGCCCCTGGCGGCCCCAGCCCGGGGGTGGGATCCGCTGTACCTCTCCGTGACGCTAAGCCCAAAGAGGGCCGCGTGTGGGGGTCCAGCCGCCCCGACACAGTCTTCCAAGGGAGCGTGAAGACTGTGGGTTGCTTCCCAGGAGACAAGCTGGATTGCGCCTGGGGACCCCGGCCGCCATGTGGCCGAGGCTCACGTCCCCGAGCGTCAGCCCCGCCCCTCTTCCCGGCCAGGGCTTGGGTCTAGCCACGCCCCTGGCGGCCCCAGCCCGGGGGTGGGATCCGCTGTACCTCTCCGTGACGCTAAGCCCAAAGAGGGCCACGTGTGGGGGTCCAGCCGCCCCGACACAGTCTTCCAAGGGAGCGTGAAGACTGTGGGTTGCTTCCCAGGAGACAAGCTGGATTGCGCCTGGGGACCCCGGCCGCCATGTGGCCGAGGCTCACGTCCCCGAGCGTCAGCCCCGCCCCTCTTCCCGGCCAGGGCTTGGGTCTAGCCACGCCCCTGGCGGCCCCAGCCCGGGGGTGGGATCCGCTGTACCTCTCCGTGACGCTAAGCCCAAAGAGGGCCGCGTGTGGGGGTCCAGCCGCCCCGACACAGTCTTCCAAGGGAGCGTGAAGACTGTGGGTTGCTTCCCAGGAGACAAGCTGGATTGCGCCTGGGGACCCCGGCCGCCATGTGGCCGAGGCTCACGTCCCCGAGCGTCAGCCCCGCCCCTCTTCCCGGCCTGGGCTTGGGTCTAGCCACGCCCCTGGCGGCCCCAGCCCGGGGGTGGGATCCGCTGTACCTCTCCGTGACGCTAAGCCCAAAGAGGGCCGCGTGTGGGGGTCCAGCCGCCCCGACACAGTCTTCCAAGGGAGCGTGAAGACTGTGGGTTGCTTCCCAGGAGACAAGCTGGATTGCGCCTGGGGACCCCGGCCGCCATGTGGCCGAGGCTCACGTCCCCGAGCGTCAGCCCCTTATTTGATTATCAAGTCCAGAAATCCATTGCCAAATCTGAAGTCATGACCTCAAACCTCATGGCTTTCTGCTAGAATCTTATAGCTTTATATCTGCTGCATTGTAAGTTGATGCATTTTATGTTTCTAATATATTGTATATTGAAAGGCAGAATTAAAAAAGATGGTGATTGTGGTTGGGTGGAGAGATGGCAACGAGAGATTGAGAGCCAAAGTTTCATCTCTGATCTAGTATATATTGCAGATTTTCTCAGGTTTTTGGGACAGGGCAAGACCAAATCCAGGAGTTATTAGATTCATGAAGGTCTTTACGCAAAGGTCCTTAGAACTTCTCTCATCTTCTGCTACATTTTCAGGCTACATAGGCAGGAACCTGGATGGGAATTTGTGCAGCCAGGACTTGAACAGCACCCTTATGTGATGTCTCTGATGCAGAAAGACACTTAATTTCTCACAACATAGTGCCAGTCCTTGGAGTTAGCTTTGAACAGAATGGTAAAAAAAGACTCTCTCTTCTTTTTTGACTGTGATTGTCCAATTGTAGCAGCACTAATGGTTGAACTGAATAGGCCTCTCCCTATTATGGAAATAAATCATTCACGTTATTCAGTGTGGCCAAGGAAATAAGGATTGCTTCTGGTCTCTGTTTCTTTTATTTTGATCTCTGTATATACTGATGGTCCTATACTACTTGCTGTGGTATTATAGCTTCCCATATGCTGAAACTGGGAATTCTGAGAGTGATTTTCCATCTGTTGATTCCTTCCTCAAATAGCTGTAACATTTGGAGTTGAGCTAATCTAAAGCCAGTAGTCAACATCCTTTTCTGGTCATTGCATTAATTCATGTATTTTTGAAAAGTCAGGTTTACAGAAAGGAGGAGAGACAGATAGTAAGATTGTTCATGCATTGGTTTACTACCCAATTGGCCATAACAACGGGACTTGAGCTGAGGCAAAGCCAGGAACCAGGAGCTTCTTTCCTGGATACACATGCAGGTATAGGGTCCCAAGGCATTGGCCCACCTCCACTGGCTTCCCAGGTCACAAGCAAGGATGGGGGAAGGAGCAGTGAGAATATGAACTGGTGCCCAAATGGGATCCTGCCTTATGAAAGGCAAGGATGTTAGCCACTAGGCTATTGTGCCTTGCCCTGATTGACTCATTTAATCTGCAGATAGATTATTGCTCATCTTGCCACTGCCCAGGACTTGATATCTAATATTATTATCAGAGTAATATTAGTTCCATAGTATGCATGTGGAAGTATATATTCTTCCAAATATATATATTTTTTAAAAAGTAATGTTATTAGTTTACGATACAGCTCCATTAATTCTGGATTTTCCTCTCCTGCCTCCTAAATTACCTTCCCTTCATTAATATTCCCTATAGTATTTTAACAGTATAGTCCATCATAAACAGTCCATCATTCTGTTGTTTAAGTGTGTCTTGACATTGTAGTTATGGACAATGGCAGAAAGTCCATCATCCTATTGTCAAAATATTTTTAACAGTTTCATTGGAAGTTCATCTGTGATTTGAAAGTAGTGTTGAACAAACCATTGTATCTTCACACTGTTCATGAAAGTCTCTATGACATAGTCATTATACATGCCCTTAATGAAAAGCCATAAAGCAAAAGCAGTTATATGTGAAAAGGGATCAATTTACGCCATGAAGTCATGAAGATACATAACATGCTGCTGAATGACAAATGTGAAATTGATGAAATGAAAAAGGAAGTAACAGTCTTCTGGAAGAAAATTATGCTACTGTATGACCTATGTGTCACTGAACAAATTTGTAGGAAAAAAAACTTTAGAAATAAAATAAAAGCAAAAATATTGTAACTCATGAAATGTGGCCGAAACAGCATTGCAAGGGACATTTATAACAAGAGGTGCTTACAAAAGAATCAAAATATCTCAAATGAATGATCTGATAAAGCAGCTCAAAGATTATTAAAAAAGGAAAATGAACAGGGATTTGGAAATGATAAAAGAAAATCACACCAAAATGAATTGAAACTAAAAGACTATAAATTGCATCAAGATAGAGCAGTTTTTATTTTTTAACATACTTTTAATGATGTTTATAAGTTGATTCAAGTAGAAAAGTTTTAGTATCAGGGCAAAATGGGTCAAACCATTGTATTCGCATTTTCTTTTCCTTCTTCCTGTATATGGGGGAAGGGAAGAGTAAGAGGAGAAGCCACACTCAGCGTGCAAAACACCTCAGTACCCAAGGAATGGAGTATGGCACCTGCTGTCATTGTAACATCCTTGATATGGAGCATGCCACAAGGGTTCTGCTCAAGCGGTTTCAGTGGTTCTAAAATTCTTTTGATCTCACAGATGCAAAGAAGGGGATATCTTCCCAAGGCTCAGTTGTTGACACAGTCCACCTCTAGGTCTCTGTTGGCTCAGAAATGTGTTGTCATGCTTTACTGTAGTAGTTGACCAATTTGACTGCCCTCTTTCCATTGCTATGGTAAAAGCTGTCCTCTGCAGGCCCATGATTTAATTCCACTCCCAGCCAATGTGGTTTTCCATATCATTACAACAACATTGTTCCTCATAGACTGTCATAGATCCATCATTGTGGACATGACAATTCCAGTGTTCAGCATCCCATCGTCAAGTAGCATCCAACATTTTTACTGGGAGTCCATCCTCGATCTAGACGTAGAGACGCATACTGAACCATATCCTCACATTTGGACTTGTCAGTCTCCACTCCACAGTCAGTGTAAATCCCTTAAGCTAAAAGCCACAACAGCAGGTGCCCTAAACATTCCCCTGCAGCATCGGATAGTAGATGCTGACACTGTAGTCTAATCTGTAAGGTTAAACTACAAAACTATCTGGAAAGTGCATGTGCCAAGTGTGACAGTGACCTATGAAAGAAAGAGTGGGCACCTCCCTCTTGGGTTACCACTATCACTGGAGAACGTGAAAACCAGGACTGGGGCAGGGATGGCTAGACACAATGGCACCCACCAACATGTGTGTGGGCTGGATGGTGGAGCTGCATCGGATGTACTGGGCCTTAATGCCCGATGACACATATGAGAGCTGAATGGGATGTGGGAAAGACTGGACTAGTCGGCTGTAAATACTGCCAAGCCTGGGAAACTAGAGCAGGGTAGGCATGGTGGGGAATATTGTGGGTTGATCTGACAGTGCTGCAGCTCCCACTGGTTTATGTGAGGGCCAAATGTGAAGTGGGCAAAATCAGGGTGGACTGCCACACCCATTGGTTCCATTGGAAGGCAGGGCTGGAAACTGAACCAACCCAGCAATTGCAACTACCATCTGATTGGGGCGATGGACTGTGCTGCACTTGTACTTGCAAGTACACCCAAGAATCTGGTCTAGGATCACCTCAGACAAAATTTCTTTGGGGATTTCCCCAGTTGAACCACTGGACTCAGAACCCTAACAATGAAGAGACGTGGATGTCCCATGGTATGCCATGGATTGCAAATACCAGATCCAAGCCTCCTCAGAGGCTTAGACAGAGCAGTGAACAGCAAAATCAGGTGCACATGGAGGATATGGCAGTTTGTCAGAACCTGCAGAGGATACCTGGCACTACAACAGAGGACAGAATAAATAAACTATCCCAGCTAAATAATGTCAGTGAAAAATTGTGCAAATGGAGACTTTAAGGTGGACTATGCCAGCCATTGGATTCTACAGTGACTTCATCATACTTGGAATGGCAAGAATGGCATCAATTCATAACTGTTGAATTATGAAAGCCACTTAAGCAAGACCCTCAGAGCATGGCCCAAATTCCAAACCTTGGTTCAACGGGAGGCTGGATGGGGCTTCTCTCTTTGTCTCCACCTTTACCCCAGATTTAACGAGAGAGAGAGAGAGAGAGAGAGAGAATATGGAAATAATAATCTTATCCACTTTCCTGTAGCCCTTGAACCATTGTGCCCTAATTAACCATGTGAAGATTTTCAAGAATAAAGAAGTTTCTAAAAAGCCACAGAACAAAGCCAATAACAGGAAGAAAAAAAGTAATTTACAGTTCCATGAAGCTAAATAACATGTCACTGGATATGATGGTCTTCATTACACAATTACTATACAATGCCTTAAATGAAAAAAGCCACAAAATAAAGTCAACAACAGGATGAAATGAAGAAATTAAAAATACCATGAAGTTAAATAACATGATACTGAATGACCAGTATTTGCTGAAGAAACGAAAAAGGAAATCAACCACCATTCTAAAGAAAATGATACTAATATATGACCAGAGATAGGGGAGAATTTAATGAGAAAAATATGTGTTTTGCTATGCTACTCCTCTTCTCTGTAAAGAGAACATCTTTAAGTATCATTTGTAAGGCAGGTTTAAAGAGGAATATTCTTTTAACTTTTCTTTATTTTGGAAGAATTTTATTTCATTTTTATAGACAAAGGAAAACTGCTGGGAACATTATCCAGGGCTGACAAGTCCTTGCTTTTAAAATCTGGATTATGTTGCTCAATTCTCTTCTGGCCTGTAGAGTGTTCTGTGAGTGATCAGCTTTGAATTTAATTGCCATCCCTCTGTATGTCAATTGATTCTTTTTTCATGTTTACCTTTAAGGATCGTATCATACATTTGGGTGAAGAGAGCTTGATTATCATGTGTCATGGTGAATATCACTTTTTGTCAACCGTTTTCAAGTTCTCTGCCCCTCCTGGATGCTGTTTTCCAATTCTTTCTCCAGGTTAGGAAAAATTTTACCTTTATTATTTCTTTATAAACAATTTTAAATTCAGTTTCTCTTTCTGTATCTCCTGAGACGCTCATAAGACTATATTTTCAATTGAATAGAGTTTTTCAGTTCTTGAATCCTTTTTTTCAGCTTAATGCAGCTCTGCATCCAAATTTTTGTTTGCTTCCCCTTGGTGAGAGAAAATATCTTGCAATTCTGAGATTCTTTCTTCTGCTTTCTTCATTCCGTTTTGGAAATTCTCCATTTTACTTTTCATTTGCTCCATTCAAAATCAGAAATTCTTCATTTCTGATATATCAGCTTTCATTTGAGTCATTGCTGCTATTTCCTTGTAACACAATCCTTAAATTCTTAAAACTGCTTCCAATGCTTCTCATTGTTAAGGTTTATAACAAGTATTTTGAACTCTGACTCACCCATTATTTCCATGTATGCCTCAGTTAATTCTGAGGTTGGCCAAGGCTATTGCTCCTCTGCAGGAGACGCTTCAGTCATATTCATTGTACTTTTATCTCTGCTTTTGCTCTTTGTCACTGTACTTCTGGCTATTAGATTCTTCTCCTTGAGGCATGTTTCCACGCTGTGTCCCACACAGGTCTGCAGTTTGATTTTACTTGTTGTGGGTGGTATGCACATCTTTGCTTACGGTCGCCTGTGCCACTCTCTTCAGCAAGTTTCAGATATGTGATCTTGTGTTACACTTCCACCACGGTTTGTGTACCCCAGCTCCTGGCTCACTACTCTCTATCTCCTGTGATGATGTACTATTTTTGCACTGTTTTCTGTACAATGTTTCTCCCATTTTCAGTCACATAGTTCTCAGGATTATGGTGTATGTGAAGCTCACTGTTGTCTCTACAGTTTCAAAGCCTTTGTAACATTGTACAAAATGACAACTCATGTGAAACTTGTGGAGTTCTTGATCAGCTGGCCATTAGGTCTGCATGCTACCTGGACCTATTTTGGGAGAACCTTGAAGCATGCCACAGTGTTATAGTTCGCTGAGCCAGAGATGAGCTCACTTACAAGTTAGTTCATGTGCAGTTCTGTCCTATATCTATTTTCTTCCTTCACAAGATGGCACCAAATTGAGCTCTAGTGGGGTTAAGCTCTGATATCTGCCCTGTTCCCACACCACCTGTTTGGAATCTGATACTCTGTTTCTGCTCTTGGTCAAAGCAAAAATGACAGCAGATTGGGCGATTCTTTGTCTAGGTTCACTTTCTGAGTTCTTAATCAACTAACATTTGCACATGGATTCTGGTGGAGTTCCAGCTCCTGATGCAGTTCAGGTAGCCATTTGCTTAATGTCACTGGTGTATTTGTTCACTGAGGCACCACGCCATTGTCTTAACTACGTTCCTGGGTCCCTCATTCTCCACGTTTCCCTCTGTTGTTGCTCTGTTTTTTTTGTTTTGTTTTGTTTCCTGTTTTTCCTTGAAGGTGCACTCTCTGCTTGACCCTGGCTAATATTTCTCTATTTAAAAGTGTCCTTCTACTGCTACACATACTGTCAAACCAGGGTAGGAGGCAGGCCTGGTGGGGGTTATTGTGGGTTGCCCCAACTAGGCTACAGCTCCCTCTGGTTTATGCCAGGGCCGAGTATGTACTAGGCAGCACCAGGCTGGACTGCAACATCCATTGGTTCCAGTGGAATCAGGGCTGGAAACAGAACCAACCCAGCAATTGCAACCAACAGCTGATCAGGGAGATGGACTGTGCTGGGCCCTGTACTTGCTAGTTCATGCAAGAATGTGGTTTGAGAACACCTCAGACAAAGTTTCTTTGGAGATCTCTGCAATCAAAATGCTGGACTTAGAACTCTAACCAAGAAAAGAGAGAAGACAGTACAGGTCAACCAACCATCTCAGCTATACATTGGCAGGGAAATACGGGGCAAACAGAGACTCTGAGGTGGAGTATGTCAATCAGTGGATTCTTCAAAGACCTCCTACTGCTTGGAGTGGCAATATTGGCAGTGACTCATAACTTGTAAACTATCAAAACCACTTGAGCAAGAACCTCGGAGCATACCCTACATCTGAGACCTGGGGAGGGTGGGAAATTGGGTGGACATTCTCACTTAACACCCCACTTTAAGCATGAAGGAAACAATATGGAAATAATAGTCCTACCCAGTTTCATATAGCCCTTGAACCTTTTTACTGTAATTAACTATGTAAAGATTGTCAAAAATATAATTTTAAAAAAAGTGTCCTACACCAGCATGATTATCTTTAGCCCCATTTTTTACATAAAAGGATAGTTTCTGCATCCCACACTAACACTGTCCTCCACATAGTCTGCCCTCATGTACAGCTTTGGGAACTATAGTCCAGTCAGAGTTACCCCTCAAAGCATCCATATTCAGGAGATTGGTCCGGTCTGTCATCCCTCCCCTTTAGCGCTAATTCACATAATTGGGCACTGAAGCCTAATTCATCCCAGTTGACTCCACTCTCCATCCCACACTCTTGTCAATGGGTACCAATACATGTCATGGCAGGCCTGCCTGCAGTCCTGGTTCTCATGGACAAGCCATTGTTTAAAGAAGTTGAGAAAAACAATGTTTTACTCAGGCTATCAAGAAATCCAAGAGAGAAAACCAAGTAAAATTAGAGATGAAAAGCAAAAGATCCCAGGACACAAATTGGTTGATCTCTTCCAGAGGATTGGATTCTTTGATCAATATGAGGTGTTCTTCTCCAATGCTTTAAAAGTTTTTCATGTCAAAGTCTGTATTATCTGTTATAAGAATGACAATACCAACTTGCTTTTTACTTTTCATTAGCTTTCAATGTTTCTGCATCCTTTTACTTTCAGACTCTGCATATCTTTGTTTGTGAGATGTGTCTCCTGTAGGCACCAGATAGATGGGTTTTATTTTTTTGATCCAGTCCTCTAATCTATGACCCTTGATTGATGAATTTAATCCATCTCCATTCAGGGTTAATGTTAATAGTTAGTAATATGGTCCTAATATTTTTTTAATTGTTGTTAACATTGTATTATGTAATACAGTTTTATAGGCACTAAGGATTCCCCTCACCCCTCCCATACCCCTCCCCCCATGGTGGATTCCTCCACCTTGATGCATAACCACAGTTCAAGTTCAGTTGAGATTTCTTCCTTGCAAACACATATCTATCATAAAGTCCAGCATCTTATTGTCCAGATAAGTTCAGTGGCCTCTGGGGGAGACCTTCTCTAGTCTGAAGATAGGGCTAACAGAGTAAATACCCGGTCAGTTAAAAGCCCCAACAAAACCTCAGTATCAATATACAATATTATGGAATTAATTGACATAGTATTGGGTAAACAATATGTTAAAAATAATGCAAGTTCCATTCTTCGAAACATATGGGTTGAGACAGTATCAATGACAGGTTCAAAAAATAACCAACAACCAAACAAAAATTACAAGTTAAATCAAGGCAAACATGTGGTATCTAATCTTTTGGGATTCACTCATTTCCCTTAGCATTGTAGTTTCCAGTTGGGTCCATTTAGCCACAAAGAACTGCATTTTGTTTTTTTTAATAGCTGAGTAGTATTCCATGGAGTAGATGAACCAAAGGTTTCTTATCCAATGTTCTGCTGATGGGCATTTCGGTTGCTTCCATGTTTTTGCAATTACTGATTGTGCTGCTATGAACATAGGGATGCATGTTGGTTTGTCGTAACACAGGTGTTTTGGATATATTCCTAGGAGTGCTATTGCTGGGTCATATGGTATGCAGATTTTGAGTTGTTTGAGTGTTCTCCAGACTGATTTCCATAAAGGCTGTACCAATTTGCAGCTCCACCAGCATTGGAGTAGGGTTCCCTTTTCCCCGCATCCTCGCCAGCAAGCATCATTGGTGTTCTTTTTTATGTGGGCCATTCTAACTGGTGTTAGGTGGTACCTCATCGATGTTTTAATTTGGATTTCCCTTATTGCCAGGGAGCTGGAACATTTTTTCATATGTTTGTTTGCCATTTGGACTTGTTCCTTTGTGAAATGTTTGCCCATTTCCCGTGCCCATTTCTTGAGTGGCTTGCTTGTTTTGGTTTTTTGGTTGTTTTGAAGTTCTTTGTATATCCTGGAAATTAGGCCCCTATCGCCTATGTCGTGTGCAAAGATCTTCTCCCACTCTGTGGGTTGCTTTTTTACTTTGTTGATTGTTTCCCTTGCTGTACAGAAGCTTCTTAGTTTGATGAGGTCCCATTTGTTTATTCTGTTCTCAATTGCTATTGCTTTTGGTGTCCTTCTTAGAAAGTCGGGACCTACTCCTAGGTCTTGCAGGGTATTTCCTACATTTTCTTGCAAGAGTTTGAAGGTTTCTGGATGTAGGTTTAGGTCTTTTATCCATGTAGATTGGATCTTAGTGTATGGTGATAGATGTGGGTCTATCTTTTTGTTTCTGCAGGCTATCAGCCAGTTGTCCCAACAACATTTATTAAAGAGGCCTTCCCACTTGCTTGGACTGTCATTGGTCTTTTTGTCAAAGATTAATTGGCTGTATCTGTGTGGGTTCCCTTTTGGTGCTTCTATTCTATTCCATTAATCTTCCTTTCTGTCTTTGTGCCAGTACCAGGCTGTTTTGATAACCACTGCTCTATAGTATGTCCAGAGGTCCGGGATTGTGATTCCCCCTGCTAACTTCTTATTCTTTAGGATGGTTCTAGCTATTCGTGGTTTTTTGTGTTTCCAGATGAACTTTTGAATCATTGTATCCAGTTCTGTGAAGAATGTTTTGGGCAATTTGATTGGAATTGCATTGAAAATGTATATTGCTTGTGGTAGTATAGACATTTTAATGATATTGATTTTGCCTATCCAGGAGCATGGGATGTTATTCCATCTTTTGAGGTCTTGTTCAATTTCCTTTTTAAATAGTTTGTAGTTTTCTTCGAATAGGTCTCCTACGCTTTTGGTTAGATTTATTCCCAAATACTTCATACTTCTCTCTGCTGTTTTTAATGGTATCCTGTTGGTTAGATCTTATTCCATCCTGGTGTTATTTGCGTACACTATGGTCCTAATATTTTAGCAATGTGTTGTTCTTCCTTTATTCTTCTGTTGTCCTTTTCCTGGGACATTCTCCAGGTCTGTATTTGCTTTGTTGGGTGCTATTCCTCTTCTATGTCAAGAGAACATCTTGAAGTATCATTTGTGGTGCAATTCTGAAGAGGACATTTTTTGAGATTTTCTTTTATGTGAAAATTCTTACTTTATTTTCAAAGGCAAAGGAAAGCTTTGTTGGGAAATTTCTTTTGGTCTGACATCGATTATCTTTTATTATACATAACATGTCACTCAGTTCTCAATAAATTACCTGATTGTCTTCAAGTGCACTTTTAAGGGTATCTTCCTTGTTTTTATTTAGCTAAGTGATCTTGGCTTTCATGTCATAGCAAGGATTTCATTGGTAAAACCTTTTGGAAGTTCTCTGCCCCCAATTTTATATTTTCCCCCATTCTTCCCCCAATTTGGGTAAGTTTTGATTTCTTATTTTATTGCACACCTTTTTAAAGCCTTGCTTCTTTTTCTGTCTCTTTTGAAACTCGCATAATTCTTATATTTGGATTTGCAATACTGTCCCTTAATTCTTAAATGGCTTTGTTAACTTGAGTCCTCTTCCAGACTTGCAGTTTTTCTTCCATTTTTGAAAATTATGTCTTCCAACTCTGAGATTTCTTTCTTCTTTGAGGGTGCCAATTAATTTTTAATTTGCTCCATTGTGCCTTTTATTTGTAATTATTGACTTGAATTTATTTCAGTGTTGGTATATGATGTGTGATACGTTCTTTAAATTCCTTAGACTCCTGTGTGTGTTTCTCATTGTTTTTAAGTAGTTTTATAACAAGTATTTAAAAGGATTTTTGGAAATTTTTGATTATTTGTACATTATTGATTATGGAAAAATGGGCAAGGGCTAGAGGAACGTGACTGAGCTCATTAATTCCAAAATCTCATTTTTGCTTCTTTTTCCGGGTGAAGGGGGAAATAAGGGGAGAAGCCACACACATCCCCTCAACCACCTCTGTTCTCTGGAATGGGAGATGGGCACAATGCCATCCCAGAATCCATGATGTAAGGCATGCTCTTAGGGTCCTGTTTCAGTGGTTTTGAGAGCTCAGTAAGTTTGAATTACTGCCGATCTTGCCACTTCAAGCACAATGATATCCCTTCAGAGCTCTCTGGTTGACAATGATTTAAAGTTTGCCCAGATATTCACTTCCAACACTTAGCTAGGGTAGTTGATCAATTTGTTTCTGTCCTCCATTTTATTTTGTGGTACCAGGTACCCTCTGAAGACTCCAATGCACTGCCATATTCTCCATGTGTATCTGGATATGCTGTTTACTGTTCCATCTAATCGACTGAGGAAACCCAGCTCTGGCATATGCCCTCCATGTTCAGACCATGGAGCCTACAATTCTCCCTTTGTTTGGAATTATAAGTGTAGTAGTCATGTGTGGGGATCCCCAAACCAGCAGTATCTGAGGTGATCTTGGATCTGATTCTTGGGTTTGCTTGCCAATACAGGGTCAGGCACAATCCAACTTCCAAATCAGCCCACATGCAAATTGGTGATTGCAAATGCTGAGTCAGTTCTTTCACCAGCCTCATTTCCTATGCAAACAAATGGGTGTTTCAGCCCAACCTGATCCTGCCCACTCCATATTCATCCTTCATGCAAAGCAGCAGAGCTGCAACGTAGTCAAAACAACACCGAACAATCCACAGCAGGCCTGCCCCCTGGCCTGGTGCCTTTGCTTGCCAGTAAAAGTAGTAAATGGACCAGTTTATCCCACACCCTGTTCAGCTTTCATACATCTCAATTGGTCCTGAAGCCTGATTCATTCACACCAGCCCACTATCAAGCCGAAACACATGCTGGTGGTTTCCATTCTCTGTCTAGCCATGCTTGCCGTTTTACATGCCCTTCAGTGGGAGTGGTGACCCAGAAGGGAGGTTCTCAATGTTTCTCCTTTGCACCCACTCCCACTCCCAGATCTTCAATTCTCCAGTGGTTCTGCAGTTTAGCTTGACAGAATTCACCCCTGTTGCCAGCACCTGACAGCTGATTCTGCAGAAAAGCCCAACCAACCTGCAACCACTCTGGCTTAAGCATGTATAAATGGATAGAGTTAGCCAAGCCTGGTTTTCCCCTAAACCAGTTCATATGCAGGTTAATAAGTGTTCTCCTACTGTGCTTACACCTCTCCCATCTGGGTCTCATGTGTGCTGGTTGGGTGCTTCATCCCAATCTAGCATGGGCCCATCCCATTGGCATTTGCCGGTGGGTGCTCTAGCCTGGCTCAGCAATGCTTATCTCCAGTTCCAGCTCTCAGTGGAGTAGGCTATAGCCTACCCCAGCCCAAGGCGCCCCCAGTCCTGGCCCTAATGTGAACTGGTTGGTATTGTGGCTCAGCTCTACCCAACCTACACTGCATTGTGGTGCTCAGATTGGCCAATGGGTGATATGAACTGACCCATCCTGGCTTGCCCCAGACTTGAGCCAAACATTTGCTGGTGGGTACTGTAACCTGGCATGATCTGGGCTGTTACCTGCCTTGGTTCTTGCACTCACCTGCAGTGACTATATACCAACAGAGCAGTTTCCCTAACTCCTCCATCAGAAACTATCCCAGTGCCAGATTTCTCACACACTGCTGGGTCAATGCCCAGCCACCATGACCCATATCCAGACCTAGCAGGAACAGTGTCTTCTCCTAACCAGCCCTCACACATTTGGGTTCTTATTGTTGGAGGTTTCAACTCAGTAAAGCCTGGTCCACACCAAGGCACAGCTTACACATGGCCCAGCAGGGTCAGAGACCTAGCCCAGCCTTTTCTTCACCCACCTTAGTTCACATGATAGGTGGTAGCTGCTGGATTGTAGCCTGGTATATCACACCCCATACCCAGCTCACACCCATCTTAACGTACTTTGCAGCCATGTCTAGAGGAGATCATAGACCCTCCCCCCCATCTACACACTCATCAGTTGAAACCCCCACCCAGCTTGTGTTTCCCCTAAAATCCTCAACCAGCCCTGTTTTTAGCCAAAGATTACACACATGCCAGTGGTTGCACTGCCCCAGTTTGGCATAGCTCCTCCCCTATCTGCCTCATACCAACTGTTAAATATGAGAGCCAAACCTGGCATAATCTCCACTTCAGCATGGTTTCTGCAAGTGCTAGTGTGCTAAGGTTTGCTTGGCTTTGCCATTCCACCCCCTTCCAAAGCCAACACACACTTGCCAGTAAGTGGAGCTACGTTGTCAAGCCTGTTCATTATCCAGGACTGAACCATAGTTCACCAACAGGAACTATGGCCAACCAGAGAAGTGTCGAAAGTTCGCTTACCTGGTTCAGTCCCAGATATAGATCTCACATATGCCAACTGGGGTATATCCATACCTCATAGCGTGCCCTTTCACCAAGCCTATGTATGAGCCAGTTAATATGTTGGCCTAGTCTGTCCCATACTCTGATTTAAGGTGTACATACAGGTGCTGCAACCTGATTCTGCCCAGTCTGGTCCCAGCCCCAGTACCCGTGCATTTCAACAGGTTCCATGGTCATGCCTAGTTCAGCACATCACCACCCACCCTTAAGCTATCCAGTAAGACTTGTGATTCCATAGGATTAGGCCCATATATTCTCCACAGAATCCTACCCTGGGCTTGGTTCTCTTGTGTGTTCATTAGTATCATGGGCAAGCTTAACATTACTTGTCCCCTATGCTGACCCACACTGTTGGACACTCTGACCTAATCCTGCCAGGTATGCCCCTAGCTTTTGTGTTTTGTGTGGGTTTGTGATGGTTAGCAGAGTTTCAAGCTAACCTGTCCAACTCAAGGTTTCCATTTTGGAGTACATTGGTCAGATGCATAAATGCTCTCTGACATCTCCCTTCCATACCGCCAGCTCTCAGGTTGCTTGCTTACTCTCAAGCACAGTGGCCTGGTTGATGGGAGTTAACCAGGAATAATTGTTTGCAAAACACTCCCTGAGCTGTCATCCCTAACCCATAGCCCCTCACTCCCTTTCCTAATGAATCCACAATCCTTGTGTCCAATAGTGAATGGGTTCTTGAGCCTAGTCTTTGCAAGCATAGTCATTGGTTTACTGGTCCAGACCTCTGCCTTCCCACCAGAGTCCAATATCCTGGTAAATTTGCTAACCTGTTGCTTTAACCTTCCATGCACCCAAGATCCAGGCCTATTGAAATTCTCCAGGCCTGGTCCACCAGCACACCAGGGCAGCATACTGTCCTGGGGCTCTGCTTCTCCATCTTCTCACCTCACCCAACAACAAGCACATGGGGAATTCCCCAGGTTTGCTTACCTGCTTAGATGTGAGCTCTCAGGTCCACACATGCCCCACTATTGCTATGCACCCACCAAGCCCACATCCCCCATTACTTCAATGTATTCCTCAGTTTACTTTATGGCTGAAAAAGGTTTTTGCATCTTTGGGAGGAAGGCAATAGTAATATTCATTGAGCCTGTCTTTTATTTTGCTCTTGGTCATTGTACTTCTGGTTAGATTTCTCTTAGGCTGGTTTCTAAGCTTTATCACCATAGGTCTACAATTCATTTTAAGAAATGTGTTCAATACCCTGTTCTTCATTTGCAGTCACTGGTGCCATTCTCTCTGGTGAGTTTCAGCCCAGTGCCTTTGTGATTACTAAAATTAATGAAAGACCATTGATGTTCCATTCTTGTAATGGCCTCTGTGTGTGGTTGTGTCATTATTACTCAGAGTTTGCTAGGAAGTCTAAAAAAAAATGCTGAAGGTATGGTTTCCTGTTGAGAACCCAAGGACTTTTACTCCTCTGATAGGGAAATTGTATTTGTGCCACATAAATTTTGCTTTACATTAGGATTTCTTTATTTTTTTTTTCTTTTTCCTATAGCACTCTTTCCTTTCCTCATCCCAATATATGAAGCATTGAATATCAGTAGGTATCCCAGAGATGTTATAGATTTTTTGAAAACCTCCATTGAAAAGATTAAAGAAGATCACCTCAAAGACAAGAAAAAGGTAAATCTGATGTTATTTGCATGAGGATGTTCTGTTTGTCCCTTGTTTGGGGGCTGTACCTGTATGATCATTTTGAGGCATGGTATTGAGATGATGACTCAGGCCACTCCAGTCAGACCTCTGGGTTTCAGTGGGGTCTCCTCAGAGAGCAGCTGAAGTGCTGAGCTCCTCATGGACTTCTGACATAGGGTTGTATTATCTTTGACCATTATCTTTCAGCATCGAGTGGATTTACTGCAACTGATGATTAACTCCCAGAATTCCAAAGAAGTTGATTCCTACAAAGGTAACCAAGAATGTATAGGAAGCTCTGATGCAGGAATGGCTGTGTCATACATAGACCTATTTTCTGAATTTGAGGAACTTCCATGTTGTCTTGCATAATTGTTGCAGGAAAAATTGCATTTTTAATGAGCTCCCAGGTGCTGTTCATCCTTGGGCTGCATTCAGGATGTCAAAAGTTTATCTGTATACCATTCTTGTCCCCTTAATTTAACTCCATATATTTTGATGAATCATCCTTAGGGTTCATACAATAAATCGTTGGTATTTTACACTTAGTCTTTCACATTTTTTAAGTAGAATACAATGTATTTCTCTCAAGGACAAGGCTATTCCATATTATGCAAGTGGTGTACTAGTTGCACTGTGCATATGTGTCAGAGAAGCTTTCTCCTCAAATCAACCAACTGAGATGGTGATGAGGATGTTGTAATGAAGAGAGAATAATAAGACATGAGATAGACTGGGATAAGTCAAGCATTTTTTTTTCTGGTCCTGTGTGGATAACATTTTCTAAATAAATAAATAAAACGGTCTATTGGCAATACAGACCAAATTTTTTTTTTCCTGGTAGAAAAGAAGATTTTAATGACATCACTTGATAGTAGGATAGTTGTATAATTTATTTTTAAAAATTTTTAAGTAGGTATGATTTTTTTAATTGTTCTTAACATTGTATTATGTGATACAGTTTTATAGGCACTGGGGATTCCCCCCACCCCTCCCATACCCCTCCCCCCATAGTGGATTCCTCCACCTTGTTGCATAACCACAGTTTAAGTTCAGTTGAGATTCCTTCCTTGCAAACATATACCTAGCATAAAGTCCTGCGTCTTAGTGTCCAGATAAGTTCAGTGGCCTCTGGGGGAGACCTTCTCTGGTCTGAAGATAGGGCTAACAGAGTAAATACCCGGTCAGTTAAAAGCCCCAACAAAACCTCAGTATCAATATACAATATTATGGAATTAATTGACATAGTATTGGGTAAACAATATGTTAAAAATAATGCAAGTTCCATTCTTCGAAACATATGGGTTGAGACAGTATCAATGACAGGTTCAAAAAATAACCAACAACCAAACAAAAATTACAAGTTAAATCAAGGCAAACATGTGGTATCTAATCTTTTGGGATTCACTCATTTCCCTTAGCATTGTAGTTTCCAGTTGGGCCCATTTAGCCACAAAGAACTGCATTTTGTTTTTTTTTAATAGCTGAGTAGTATTCCATGGAGTAGATGAACCAAAGCTTTCTTATCCAATCTTCTGCTGATGGGCATTTCGGTTGCTTCCATGTTTTTGCAATTACTGATTGTGCTGCTATGAACATAGGGATGCATGTTGGTTTGTCGTAACACAGGTGTTTTGGATATATTCCTAGGAGTGCTATTGCTGGGTCATATGATATGCAGATTTTGAGTTGTTTGAGTGTTCTCCAGACTGATTTCCATAAAGGCTGTACCAATTTGCAGCTCCACCAGCATTGGAGTAGGGTTCCCTTTTCCCCGCATCCTCGCCAGCAAGCATCATTGGTGTTCTTGTTTATGTGGGCCAGTCTAACTGGTGTTAGGTGGTACCTCATCGATGTTTTAATTTGGATTTCCCTTATTGCCAGGGAGCTGGAACATTTTTTCATATGTTTGTTTGCCATTTGGACTTGTTCCTTTGTGAAATGTTTGCCCATTTCCTGTGCCCATTTCTTGAGTGGCTTGTTTGTTTTGGTTTTTTGGTTGTTTTGAAGTTCTTTGTATATCCTGGAAATTAGGCCCCTATCGCCTATATCGTGTGCAAAGATCTTCTCCCACTCTGTGGGTTGTTTTTTTACTTTGTTGATTGTTTCCCTTGCTGTACAGAAGCTTCTTAGTTTGATGAGGTCCCATTTGTTTATTCTGTTCTCAATTGCTATTGCTTTTGGTGTCCTTCTTAGAAAGTCGGGACCTACTCCTAGGTCTTGCAGGGTATTTCCTACATTATCTTCCAAGAGTTTGAAGGTTTCTGGATGTAGGTTTAGGTCTTTTATCCATGTAGATTGGATCTTAGTGTATGGTGATAGATATGGGTCTATCTTTTTGTTTCTGCAGGCTATCAGCCAGTTGTCCCAACAACATTTACTAAAGAGGCCTTCCCACTTGCTTGAACTGTCATTGGTCTTTTTGTCAAAGATTAATTGGCTGTATCTGTGTGGGTTCCCTTTTGGTGCTTCTATTCTATTCCATTAATCTTCCTTTCTGTCTTTGTGCCAGTACCAGGCTGTTTTGATAACCACTGCTCTATAGTATGTCCAGAGGTCCGGGATTGTGTTCCCCCTGCTAACTTCTTATTCTTTAGGATGGTTCTAGCTATTCTTGGTTTTTTGTGTTTCCAGATGAACTTTTGAATCATTGTATCCAGTTCTGTGAAGAATGTTTTGGGCAATTTGATTGGAATTGTGTGATGCAAAATGTATATTGCTTGTGGTAGTATAGACATTTTAATGATATTGATTTTGCCTATCCAGGAGCATGGGATGTTATTCCATCTTTTGAGGTCTTGTTCAATTTCCTTTTTAAATAGTTTGTAGTTTTCTTCGAATAGGTCTCCTACGCTTTTGGTTAGATTTATTCCCAAATACTTCATACTTTCTCTCTGCTGTTTTTAATGGTATCCTGTTGGTTAGATCTTATTCCATCCTGGTGTTATTTGCATACACTATGGCTGTTGATTTTCGTTCGTTAATTTTGTACCCTGCCACTCTGCCAAACTCTCATATAAGTTCTAGTAGTTTCTGTATTGAGTCTCCTGGTTTTTCTATGTATAGAATTATGTCATCTGCATATAGTGAAAGCTTGACTTCTTCATTTCATATACGCATGCCTTTGATTTCTTTTTCTTGTCTTATGGCCTCTGCAAGTACCTCTAGGACTATGTTGAATAGCAGTGGTGATACTGGGCATCCTTGTCTTGTTCCAGATCTCAGTGGGAAGGGTTCTAGCTTTTCTCCATTCAGTATGATACTGGCGTTGGGTTTTTCATAAATTGCTTTGATTATGTTGTGGATTTTCCCATCTATGCCTACTTTGGCTAGAGTTTTTAGCATGAAGAGGTGTTGGATTTTGTCAAAAGCTTTTTCTGCATCTATTGAAACTATTATGTGGTTCTTGTTTTGCAGTTTTTGGATGTGGTTTATAACATTTATCGATTTCCGAATGTTGAACCATCCCTGCATTCCCTGGATGAATCCTACTTGATCCGGATGAATGATCTGTCTGATGATTTTTTGAATTCTATTGGCTAGGATTTTGTTGAGAATTTTAGCATCAATGTTCATCAGAGAAATAGGTCTGTAGTTTTCCTTCTCTGACGGTTCTCTGTCCGGTTTTGGGATTAAGGTGATGTTGGTTTCATAGAATGAGTTTGGAAGGGTTGCTTCCTCCTCTATTGTTTTGAAGAGCTTGTAGAGGATTGGGGTTAGTTCTGTTCGGAATGTTTTGTAGAATTCTGTAGTGAAGCCGTCTGGGCCTGGGCTTTTTTTCGTTGGGAGATCCTTGATGACTGTTTCAATCTCTACCTCGGTTATGGGTTTATTTAATTCTGCAGTTGCCTCCGGACTGAGTTTTGGTAAGTGGTGGGAGTCCAAGAACTTTTCTATTTCTTGGTAATCCTCAAATTTGTGGGAGTACAGTTCTTTGTAGTAATTTCTAATTATTTTCTTAATGATTGCAGTGTCTGTTGTTATGTTGCCTTTGTCATCTTTAATGCTATTGATTCTCACTTTCTCTTGGTTTTTTTTTTTTTTTTTTTTGGTCAATCGGGCCAGTGGAGTGTCTATTTTATTTAGTTTCTCAAAAAACCAACTTTTTGATTTGTTGATTTTATGTATAGTTTTTTTGATTTCTATTTGGTTTATCTCCTCCCTTGTTTTGATGATTTCTTGTTTCCTATTGTGTGTGGGACTCTTCTGCTGCTGTTTTTCCAGTTCCTGGAGGTGTGTGGTTAGTTCCTGTATTTGGCGTCTTTCTTGGGCCTTGACATGGGTTCCGATTGCGATGAATCTACCTCGTAGCACTGCTTTGGCGGTGTCCCACAAGTTTTGGAATGTTGTATCAGAGTTTTCATTGGTTTCCATAAATTTTTTGATCTCATCCTTAATTTCTTCTCTGACCCATTGTTCGTTTAATAGCATATTGCTCAAATTCCAAGAGTGCCTATACTTCCTGGGGAGTTTTGACTTGTGGATTTCAAGTTTCATCCCATGGTGGTCTGAGATGGTACATGGTATGATACTAATGTTTTGGGAGTTGTTTAGATTCGCTTTATGTCCTATCATGTGGTCGATTCTGGAGAAGGTGCCATGCACCGCTGAGAAGAATGTATAGTCTGTGGCCTTAGGATAAAAAGTTCTATATATGTCTACGAAGTCCAGTTGTTCTATTGTTTGTGTGAGCTCTGTTGTTTCTTTGTTGAGTTTTTGTTTCGTAGACCGGTCCATTGTTGTTAGAGGCGTGTTGTGATCGCCTACAAGAATTGTGCGGGTATCTATGTCTTCCCTTAAGTCTGTAAGTAATTGCTTTACATAACTAGGTGTGTTGGAATTTGGTGCCTAAACATTAATGATGGTGATTGCTTCTTGATGGATCATTCCTTTCACCAGTATAAAATGGCCTTCCCTTTCTCTTTTGATGTTAGATTGAAATCTATCTCGTCTGAAATTAGGATAGCTACCCCAGCTTTTTTTCCTCGTCCATTGGCATGAAATATCTTTTTCCATCCCTTCACTTTCAGTTTCTTTGCATCCTTTCTGGTTAGATGTGTTTCTTGTAGGCAACAGATGGTTGGGTCTTGTTTGATGATCCATTCTATTAATCTCTGTCGTTTGATTGGTGAATTTAGACCATTTGTGTTGCGAGTTAAAATTGAGAGGTTGCAATTTTGCCCTGCCATGCGATTGTGTTGTGTGTGTGTTGTTGTCTGTGTAATTGCCTTGTATGTTCGGGCTTTAGTTTGGAGACCTTCTTATTTGCCATCTTTGTTTGTGGTTTGCCTCCTTTTTTTCCGGGACTAGCGCATTTCTAAGGAGACTTTGCAGAGCTGGTTTTGTGTAGACATATTCTTCTAGTTTTTCTTTGCTATGGAAGTATCTGATTTCGTTCTCATATACAAATGAGATCTTTGCTGGGTAGATTATTCTTGGTTGACAGTTGTTTTGTTTCAGGACTTGGAAGATCTTTGTCCATTCTCTCCTTGCTTGTAGGGTCTCTTCGGAGAAGTCAGCAGTGATTCTGATGGGTTTTCCCCTGTATGTGATCTTTTCTCTACTTCGTACTTGTCTCAGGATTCCTTCTTTGTCTTCATTGGAGTAGAACTTAAGCACCGTGTGTCTGGGTGAAGATCTCTTTGGATCGTGTCTGTTGGGAGTTCTCTGTCCATCCTGTATACGGGGTGGATTCGTGTTCCAAGTGTTTTGGAAGTTTTCCTGTATAATTTCATCAAGCACTGCTTGCATTCCTGATTCTCTTTCTACTCCCTCGGGGAGGCCCATGATCCGAATATTAAATTTTCTAAGGTAATCCTTCATCTCTTGCATCATTTTATTAGTTTTGCTGAGGCTTGTCTCCAGCTGTTTAATTCGCTGGGCACCTTCATTTTGTGTGTCTTCTGTTTCAGAGATCCTTTACTCTGCCGTATTTATTCTGTTGATCAGGCTTTGAATTTTATTATTTTGGGCATCCAGTTTGGTTTTGATTTGTTGTATTTCAGCGATTATGCGGTTCTGGAAGTCTTCCCGCTTCCTGTCCTCATCTCTGATAAATTTTAGCATTATTTTTTTAAATTTTTTGTCTGGTAACTCTTCCATGCCTTCATCTTGCATCTCCGATATTGATAATGGCTTTTGGCCCTTGTTCGGTGGAATGCTGGCTCTTTCATCTGGAGCACAACTTTTTCTGGTGGTTTTTCCCATTGCGTTGGTGTATTTTGGTGAGGCCAATGGACCCGTGTGTTGAGGGGTCGTCAGGCGCTTTCCTGTAGAGATTGGAGCCTGCAGGTGTGGTGTTGCAGGGCGTGGTAATTTTCAAGGCACCATTGGTGCGTTCTCAGGGCCCGGGACTGTAGAGCACCACCTTGGGGGCCCAGTGGATTCCTGGCACACTCTGGGCACCTCTTCTACAGGTGTGACACCCCAGGGTGTGGAGGGATGGAGGTGCTCACTGGGTGTGCCCCCTGCACGGGAATCCACATGATGTAGAAGGTTTTATGTGCTTTCTCCCTGTGTTCTCCGTGTCAGGGACTGCAGGGTTTTTCAGAGCCCACCTGGTGTGTCTCCCACATACGGGACTGTGGGTGAGGCAGTTTCTGGGCGTATCTCTTGTGCAGTGATTCCACCACTCGTGGTGTGGGTGTTCAGAGCCACCCCCCCCGGTGTGGCTCCCCCACACAGGACCGTAGAGGAGGAGGACCCAGGCGCCCTGTTAAAATGACTTCACGGCGGGTTCGCACAGTGTCAGTGTGGCACAGGAGTTTTCAGAGCTCTCCTGGTGGGTCTCCCACGCTCAGAACTGCGGGGAGGGAGGCGAGGAGTGGGCAAGTCACACTATGAGAGCGGCACCTGCGTGTCAGGGACACATAGCGCTACACTTCCCAGTGCTCAGAGCCCTCCTGACTCCTGCTCTGCGCTGTGGAGGCGGTTGCTGCAGGCGGGGCCGCCCAGCCCGCCCGGCGCGGCATTCAGAGTCCTCCTTGTTTTGTCGCCCACCCACAGGGTAACAGGGTGTGGGGGATTCCAGACCCTCGCTGGCAGCTTCTGCGCACTGAGATGCGCTGGGCCACTCAGCGCAGGAATATTTGGGGCGCTTTCTTACTGCCTTCTCAGCCCCCACTCCCAAGGCACAGATTTGGCAGTTTCAAGGCGCTTGCCCTGTGTTCTCAGAGGCTGCAGCCTCTGCAGGGGGGGAGGAATGCAGAGGCTGTTAACCCTTCCCTGGCTCACCGAACCTCTGGCTGTTGCAGTCTGCCTCTGCTGCTGTTGAAGACCTTTGCCGGTGAGGATCCCTCCCGATTTCCTTGTCTCTGGGTCTGCTGCATCTCCTGTCGGGCTGTTTTCAAAGGTGACTCAGCAAGTCTGGAGTGGGATGTCGGCTTCTCTAACTTTGTTTTGTTTCGTTCTCGTTGTTCTTCCGAGTTGTGTGGATCCTTTTGGCTCCACACTGTCCATGGAACTTCACGCACCTCTCCCTGCGGTTCCCTGCTGTTCCTCTTTGTTGCTTCTGTAGCATTCTATCCCTCTCTCACTGGAAGCTCCCTCATAGCCTTCCTCCTACGTTGGCCATCTTAAAACGTCCTACAGACCAGATTTAAAGAGTGAAGGAAAGACAGAAAAATCTTCATTCCACTGGTTCAACCGATCTGAAACCGGGAGCCAAGAGTTTTTCCCCTTGCCCCCATGCAGGTTTCATGGGCCCTTGGCTTTGATCATTCTCTCTTGCTCTCCCAGGCTGTAAGCAGGGAGTTTGGTCGGAAGTGGACCAGTTAGGAGATGTACTGGCATACATATGTGATGCTGGTAATGGAAAGGTAGAGCATTAGCAAATTGAGCCAGTGTGCTGGGTGCTTATACATTTTTTTTCCTACAAGAATTTTGAAATTTAATGTAATAATTTTGTTTCTTTAAACATTCATTTATTTAAAATAAGCATTACAGAAGGAAATGGAGAGTGAGCATTCTACCCTTACTGGTTGATTACACACATGGCTGCCAAAGCAGGAATAATCCTTGAGCATGGATATCCATTGAAATCTCTTTAGCATGTCAGGGATCCAAGTAGTTGAGTCATCATTTTTCCTTCCCAGAATTATTTACAGAATGCGGGATTGGAATTGGAAACCTGGACTTGAATCCAGCAGTCATATCCAATGCTGTCTTTGCAGGCAGTAACTTAAATGTATGTACTAAAACACCGGTTTCCATGTGACCTATACTGATCTGCTTAAAATGTTTTTCTTCCCTTTATAGCTCTGACTGATGCAGAACTTGTAGCCCAGTCGATCACCTTTCTTTTTTTCTGGATATGAGACCACTAGCAATGCTCTTACTTTCATCATGTATTTATTGGCCACTCACTCTGATGTCCAGCAGAAACTGCAGCAGGAGGTTGATTCAGCTTTTTCCAATAAGGTGAGTGAGTGAGTGAGTGCGTGCGTGAGTGAGTGATACTTGGGATGGGTGCACTGTGGGGCAGGGGTTAGTGTCTTGATAGAATGCCTCGACATCACCATTCAGGGGACTGCTTGCAAAGTGTGTGGTGAGGATACTTCATTGGCAAAAAAAGGAATAAGCTTAAAAAAAAAACACACATGGAGAAACAAGTCTGAAGCTGCAACTCACTGAACAAGGACAGCTGTGAGAATGATCTTTGGGCTTATGTGTGTTTTACAAGAATCCACAATAGCACCTAGTAGGAGTCTTTGCTACTCAAGTCTGACGTCACTTTCTTTGCTTCCATTGGCTGAATATTGTTTTTTGAGCTTTGTATGAATGAGGAAGGCCTGGGCTAGTCTGGATGGGCATGGGGATGCAGACTCTGCTCTTCTTCCTGCCATTCTCATTCTCCAATCACACCACTAGTGTTAAAGCAGACAAGAGATGATCCAGCATGTCTGCTCTTGATTGTAAAGAAGCCTGGAATCTAGTGTGGTGTGCCTGTTTTACGTCCAGATAAACAGCAGGATCACCTTCTAGTTTGCAGTTGAGGACTGAAGTTATGCCTGAGAAACTGTTCTAGAAACAGTATGCAAAGAAGAGGTGCTTTCCTATCTGTATAGAACTCTCACTTGACCTGAATTTGTTGCCACATTTACATGAATTAAAAAAAAATCGGGGGAGGGGCGCGCTAATAGGTCCATATTTTCAAATGAAAGGTTTCTTTTTCTGTTGTTTCTTTTGAGAGTCAAATGTACAGATACTGGACACTATGCAAGGCACATGCTTGCATTGAAAGAAACAAGACTAGATTTGAACAGTAATACTGCAATAAGGTGGAGCAATCCACCATGGGAGGAGGGCAAGGGGAGGGAAAGGGAGAACATCAGAACCCATGAAATGTTGTTATAAAATTAAATGCAATAAAAAGTATATGTAAAAAATGTACAGAAAGAGAAAAAGAGGAGGGACAGAAAAAATCTTGCATTTTCTGGTCACTCTGCTTATGTCCACAATGACCAATGTGGCATCAGGATGAAGCCAGACAGTGTAAGGAATTTTCTCCTTTTCACATCCCATTTTGTTGGCAAAGCTGTAGCCTCTTTTTGAAAGGTGATATTGACTTTGCATATTTTTGTTGAGCGCAGTGTTCTACTCTGTTCATCTCTCCTTTTTAATATTTTTTAATGGAAAGCCATATATGTAAAGAGCAGGAGAGACAGAGAAAAACATTTTATGTCTGATGATTCACTCCCCTCGTGGCTGCAACAAACAGATCTGAGCCAATACAAACCAAGGAGCCAGGAACTTATTCTGGCTCTCCCATCTGGGCTCAGGGTCCCAAGGTTTTGGGCCATCCTTGACTGCTTTTGCAGACCATATGCAGAGAACATAATGAGAGTGAGGCCACTGTTTTAGATCCGACACCAATATCAGATTCCGGTGGGTGCAAGGTGAATTCTTTAGCCACTAAGCAACCATGGTGTGCCAAATATGTATCTCTTTCATACACATGAGACAATATGAGTATTATAAGAACACATTGAGGATTTCTGGCCCTGGTTAGGGGTTTGTCCTTAAAATTTCCCCTTTTACAACTACTTACCACATCTGAATGCACTGCCTATTGAACAGGATGATGAGCACAACTATTTTAATTTCAAATCTCATTTCCTCAAAATCTGTTTCTATCTTCCCAGGCACTTATCACATATGATGTCATCATGCAGATGGAATATCTGGACATGGTGGTGAATGAAAGTCTCAGATTATACCCAAATTCTAGCAGATTTGAAAGAGTCTGTAAGAAAGACTTTGAAATCAATGGAGTATTCATTCCCAAAGGGACAATTGTGGCAATTCCGGTCTATGCCCTTCACTATGATTCGAAGTACTGGACATACCCTTATGAATTCCGCCCTGAAAGGTAGAGGAAAACACCTTGAATCAGGCTGGTTTAAGCATATCTCTTAAGTCTTTGAGTAAACAAAGAACTTGTGATAGCAGAATCACTAGTTTTGTAATTTTACTTTTTATTATCGTTTTATGAGTTTCATAATTTTACATCTTTTTATCATTATCATTGTATGAAACAGTTCCCTAAGCCCTTAAGATTTCCCTTATCTCCTCCGCAATGCTTGCCCCCTCACTGAATTCCCCTATATCATTACTATAGTATAGTTCTTCACACAGAGTCATATGTCTACTATTGAAACATGGACAATGGCAGAGAATCCAGCATCTCATTGTCAAGATATAGTAAACGGTTTCATGGAGAATTGAACTTAATCTGGAAGCAGAGATGCATACTGCATTGTATCTTCACATCTGGGTATGATAGACTCCATTACACAATTACTACACATGCCCTTAATGAAAAGCTACAAAACAAAATCAACAACAGGAAGAAAAATAGAAATTTGCAACATGAAGTTACAAAGATGCTATTAGATATGACAGTCTCTATTACACAGTTACCATATGTCCCCTTAAATGAAAAATCACAAAACAAAACAAAATCAACAATAGGAAGAAAAAAAGGAAATTCAAAATACATGAAGTTGAATAGCATGCTGCTAGACATGATAGTCTCCATTACACAGTTACTATATGTCGCATAAGTGAACCGTCAGAAAGCAAAACTAACAACAGGAAGTAAAAAAGAAATCAGCAATGCCATGAAGTCAAATAACATGTGACTGAATGAATAATGTGTTGCTGAAGAAATGAAAAAGGAAATCAAGAACCTTGAAGAAAATCATGCTACTGTAGGATCTATGATTCATTGAAGAATTTAATCAGAAAAAAAACTGTTTCATACAGATGAAACTAAAAACAAAATATCAAAAACAATGAGATACAGTTTTGCTGATCTTTATTGGTGAAACGTGTCTCTCATAGGCAACAAATAAATGGACTTTGTTTTTTAATCCATTCTACTAATCTATGATGTTTGATTGATGAGTTTAAGATGTTGACATTCAAGGTTAATATGAATGGATGGGACTTTGGTTCTGTCATTTAGCAATGAGTTGTTTGGGCCCAGCGGCGTAGCCTACTTTCTAAAGTCCTCACCTTGAATGCGCCAGGATCCCATGATAGGTGCCTGTTCTAATCCCAGCAGTTCCACTTCCTATCCAGCTCCCTGCTTGTGGCCTGGGAAAGCAGTCGAGGATGGCCCAAAGCTTTGGGACCCTGCACCAGTGTGCGATACCTGGAAGAAATTCCTGGATCCTGGCTTAGGATCGACATGGCATTGGCCATTGGGCTCACTTGGGAAGTGTATCATCAGACAGAAGATCTTCCTCTCTGTCTCTCCTCCTCTCTGTATCTGACTTTCCAATAAATAAATAAATCTTTTTAAAAATCAGTTGTTCATTGATTTAAACTTTTGTTGTTATTTTACTGAGATGGTCTTGCATTTGTTTTTGTTTTTGATTGGTGATATTCCTTCTCTGTCAGGAGAATATCTGTAAGTATCATTTGTAAGGCAGGTTTAGAGGCATATTCTCTTAAATTTTCTTTATTGTGTAAGAATTTTATTTCATTTTCAAAGACAAAGGAAAGTTTTACTGACAATATTTTGCTTTGAGAATCTGGAATATGTCATTCTATTCTCTTCTTGCCTGTAGAGATTTCTTTGAGAGGTCTCTTGTGAATTTAATATGCATTCCATTATATTTCAGTTGATTTTTTTTTACTCACACATATAAGGATTTTTTTCCTTATGTCCAATTGAAGTGAGCTTGTTTATCAAGTTTTGTGGTGAAAATCCCTTTTGGTCAACCCTGTTGTGAGTTCTATGCCCTTCCTTGGTGTTGTTTCCCAATTCTGTCTCTAGATTAGCAATATTTTCCCTCTTGATTTCGTTGAATATACCTTTAATCCCAGCTTCTCTTTCTGCACCTTCTGGAACTCTCATTATTCTTATACTTGGCCTTTTAATAGTGACTTTCAATTCTTCAATGCTTTTTCTCTTATTGTTGTTACTGATACAGCTCTGCATCCAGCTGTAGGTTTGTTTCCCCATGGCAACAGAAAATATCTTCTACATTTGAGATAAATTCTTCTGCCACCTTCATTCTATTTTGGAGACTCCACTGCACTTGTGATTTGCTCCACTGTATTCTTCATTTTTGACACATCACCTTTTATTTGATTCATTTCCAGTATGATATCTTCATTGAATGCCTGCTTCACATGCTTCTCATTGTTGATAAGACATTTTATAACAAGCGTTTCGACTTCGGTATGCCTCATTTTCTCAATGTCTTCCTCAGTGGACTCTGAATTTGGAAAATATTTTTCTCCAATGCAGGGGAGTCTTTACTCATATTCATTGTACCTTTGTCTTTTCTTTTGGTCTTGGTCATTGTCTGCCTCGTTAGCAGATTCTTCTCCGTGTGGCATGTTTCTAAGCTTTTTCACCCATATGTGTACAATCAGAATTTACTTATTGCAGTTGGCATACTGCTGTTTGTTTGTAGTTGTTCAAGGACTGGGTTCTTATGTCAGATTTCTACCATTTTCTCCATAGCTCCAGGACCTGGCTCACCAAACTCTAACTCCTGTGATACTTGTGATACTGTGCAGAGAGTACACTATTGTCTGTACCACCTTTCTCCCATTTCCGGTTAGAACAGGTCCCAAGATTAGAGAGACACAATGTGGCCTAGTTGCTAGGATGTTTTTGGTGGTGATCTTGCCTGAACCCATTGGCCTTTATATCTCAGGGCCACATAGACCTATTTTGATCACTGAAAGTTCTGTGTCATTTTCCATTCAGGACTTAAGTGTGTGGATTGTGTATTGGTTGTGATCCTGGATATTGTCTTCTTCTGATACACATAGACAGTATATACATATAAAAACTCACATAGTTTTGGTGACATTTATATTTAACTGTATTTTAGTAACTGCTACCTTATTTTAGGTGTACAGTCTTTTAAAAATTCTTTCCAGTTTTGCTACGGTAATTTCTTTGTCTCTCTAAAATCTCAGTATATATGGAAAAGCTATCTACCTTGCATCTGATGGCCTCTTCCTTTAGAACAACTGTAAAACCAGAGGCTGTGCTGAGGAGAAGTCCTCATTGCTGATGGACAGAAGAGTCAGTCAGGACAGAGGATAGTCTGTGTGCCCTGATCCTGGTTCCGGTTGCCATTCTCTGGCAACTCACATGTTGTCTTAGTAGTGAGTGATTCTTTCCAGTGTGAATTAACCAGATCTTGAGCCTGTTTGCTATTCACGGAACTAGCAATATAGGTCATTCTGTTGTACAATTTGAAATGGATAATTGACTACCAAGGTTGTTTTAATAAGGAAAAATGATTGAAGAATTTGTAGAGCACTGGACGGCAAGTCAGAAATCTTGGGCTGCAGACTTTTTTAAAAACGGTTTATTTTATTTTCACTGCAAAATCAGAGATACAGAGAGGAGGACAGACAGAGGGGGAGATCTTCCATCTGATGGTGTAATGATTCACTCCCCAAGTGAGGGCAATGGCTGGTGCTGCCTCAATCCAAAGCCAAGAGGCAGGAACTTCTTCCAGGTCTCCCACATGGGTGCAGGGTTTCAAGGCTTTGGGTCATCCTTGACTGCTTTCCCAGGCCACAAGCAGGGAGCTTGATGTAAAATGGAGCTGCTGGCACCCATATGGGATCCTAGCATGTTCAGGGTGAGTACTTTAGACTCTAGGTCAAGACACCAGGCCCAGGATGCAGATATTTTTATCACCTGCAGATGGACTTTCTGTTGACAGAAACTGTGTTGTGGGCTTGTTTACCCTACTGGTGGTACAGGGTGCTCATGTGTAATAATGAGTTAATTTTGTGTTCATATAGCCTTTTGGTTTCAAAACCATCAATTGTTTGTTTCCTGCAATCAGATCTCTACTTTCTTTAGCTTCTTTCATGTTCAGTGGCAAATCCATAGGATTATCTTTGATTATTCTAGTTACCAAGCTTTAGGTGTCATTGATCGGGCCAGGCAGTGTCAAATCTAGATGTTATCAATGTGGATTCTGGAGAATGTTTGAAATATCCCCATATGTAACAGACAGATACAAGTTTTGGGGACAATTCTAATGCATCTGCATATGCCTAATGCTTGTCACAGTACCCACAATAAATGTCAGATTTCTCACATACTATATTGCTTTGATTGATAGGTGATTGGGGGTAAAACATATACTGCACTATGTCTATTGATATGGTATTTTGGGCAAAACAGTCTATACGGACCCAGCTCATTGGCCTACTGCCTGACTCCCTTGCCTTTCATGAACCAAGATCCCATGTGGCTGCTGGTTAGTGACTCAACAGCCTTGCTTCCTGTCCAGCTCCTTGCTTGTGGCCTCAAAGGGCAATCAAGGATGACACAGGGTGTCTGTACCCTGCACCAGTGTGGGATACTTGGAGGAGTTTTCTGGCTCCTGCTTTGGATTGACTTAGCTCTTGCAATTGTGTCCAATTTTAGAGTGAAACAGTAGATGGGGAATCTTCCTCTCTCTCTCTCTCTCCTCCTATATGTGTATCTGACTTTCCAATACAAATGATAAAAAATGTTTTAAAAACAACATCCTATAGAAACTTAGGAATATTCTACAAAGCTGTAGCACTATTTTAAAGTCAAAGTACTATATTTCACGATCATTTTGCCAGTATAAACATTATTTTCTTAATGCCATCAACTATCCAAAAATTTTGTGAATAACTTTAATATTCAAATAATTTATAGCCTGGTTGAAGAGACATAAAAGCATTTACTAATACCCTAATAACTGATGCTATTAGAGTAGAGTAGATGTCATCTCAGTAATGTCACTTAATTATGGTAGGGGAGAAGTACTGTGCTGCTTGGGAGAATCACAAAGAGTATTTGATGGAGAATTTGGAAAGAGAAGGAGTGAATTGAAGGAAAGCTCAAAGGGAATGAGGAGGAAGACAGGTTGGAAGGAGGTTGGAGAAGAGAGAAAATGAGGAGAAGAATTGTTTAGATACTAGAAGGCATCATCTTCTCCCTCAGTTAACATATGTCGATACGGTTGTCAGTTGAAGCAGGAACCTGCTTTCCCCTCCATTATCCTTACTTCCCATATGTATTACAGAATGTGAACTCATCAACACCCTCAATGTAATTTTAAGGTGTTAAGCTAAATGTCTTTTTAAACAGCACTCGAATCATCTAATCAACAAGAAAGAAAACTTCTCTAGAGTTAGGGTAATTGATATTTGGAAAGCTCTCTAATTTACAACTCTTAAAGCTCAATAATAGTAAGATTTGAATGGCCAACCCACAATTATGTGAAAGATGTATTTGACAACTCCAAATAGATGCTTTTAAGCATCACTAATGTATTTTCATTTCTGTTGTGGAACCAGGTTCAAAAAAAAAAAACAAGGACAACATCAATCCTTACATATACCTTCCCTTTGGAGCTGGTCCTCGAAATTGCATTGGTGTGAGGTTTGGCCTCATGAACATGAAACTTGCTCTGATCAGATTAATGCAGAACTTCTCCTTCAAGCCTTGTAAGGAAACCCAGGTTAGTGCACTTCATGTAGTGAGAATGTTTTTTTCTGGCAGGTTTTTAAAAAACTGAATGTTGTAGTGTTATAATACAATGTTTTGTCATTGCAGCATTTTTCTTAATTTTGTTTTTCCTACATCTCTGAATGCCTCCACAAATCTACACTCTTGAGTGTCACTTTTGTCCTTGAATAAACCTTCAATAGTATTTTTGTGGGACTCATCCCACAGACAGCATGCAAAAAATTGTTTAAGGAATGATTTGACTTGGATTTAAAATTACTTTGAAACCCCTGTATGTCTTCTATGAAAGTACAAGACTGCATTTAATATTTTTAAATGATTACATGTTATATTATAAAATATGTTCTTTTACCTCCATATCCAATAACATGAGAATCTGTATAACAGAATCTGTGAATTTCAATTGCTCATCATATTGATTATTATAATCACTTCTGAAGGGCTTGTTTCAGAACTCCAATGTGATGACAAAGATAGGTGAGAACTATTCTGTGAATTTGCTGATGCCTTATACGGCAAGTTAAGAGTTATATTTTGATGCTTTGAAGTACATATTTTTGTAACCATTAAGTGAATATTGTCCTTTGTATAATTAGCTTTGATTTAGTGCTTCTATTTCCTTTCCCAGCATGTTTGTGTTTATACCCCTCTTGATTTCATCTTCAAATGTGAACTGTTAATACCATGAAAATGGAGTAACAATACTCGAACAGATATATACTTGTGTGGAATGGCTGTTAAGTAATCCCAGTTCCAGTGGTTGTCAGGACCTGTCCAGTTTTAGTCTTTTTCATCTTTTCCTGGAATTGTCATGTGAGGAGTTTACATGACTGTTTCACTCATTCCTACCAGGGAAGGCTCTAAGAAGCTTATTTCTAGCGATTAAGTGGCATTTAATATTCATCTCCTTAGTATGGTTTCTGCTGAGAAACCTAGGAGAATAGAATTGGCCACCAATTGAAAATCAGCTCATAAGTTTAAAGGTGTTTGAAGAAATGGAGTCACCCCTGAGAGAAAGCAGGTCTCTGTTACACTTGGTGTGGGATTCTTATTTCTTGGCAGGCTTCCAGTCAACTTCATCCTGGCACTTCCTCAAGTTTATGAGGATTTGCTTGTACTTCTCTTTACTGAGAGAACAATTGGATGAATCCGCACACTGAATGAAAGATTCATTGAGAATGAAGCTAAGAGGGTTCATGAAAGCTCTTCAGAACATCAGAGTTTTCTTATTTGCCATTTACATTGCAGTTGGAAGGCAAAAGGGAAAGTAAGAAACAAAAAGCATATATTTTATTTTGCATCACTACTTGGAATTGACTTCTCCATAATTTGAGAACTATTCATACACTTAAAATGTGCATCACCCATTCAAGAGTAGATTTCAACACAGAATACTTAACTTCATGTGACTTTTCTAGATGGGTTAACCATATGTTACGGATGATGTTTACATTTTTTAGTATGTTTATTGCTGTTGTTATTGATGCTATGGGTGGTGCTTAATTTCTTGCTTCTCAGCATGCTTACTTCATCATTTCAGTTCCCGCTTAAACTAGCCCCACAAGGACTCCTCAAGCCTGAGAAGCCCGTTATTCTAAAGGTCATGTCAAGAGATGGGATTGTACATGAAGCTTGATTATCCTGTAGACTTTGCCTTTGTTCTTCATGGAAGCTGTACTCAAAACACAAGAGACCTCAATGTATTTTGCTAATAATAGTTGGAAATAATGTTGTAACCGACCTGTGGTAAAAAAGGAAGGATTACAGATAATGGGCAATTTGATCCATCTGTGTTGCAGAGTTCTGTCTATTGTGTAACACAGAGGAGTTGAGTAAATCAGTTCCAGATATGTAGACTCAGCCTCTGGTTGTTTTTGATCATCTCTCTCCCTCTTCTTTTAGTCCTCTCATCGTATGCCTAAGCTGAACACACCATAACTATTCTAACTAGTTTGTCAATAACGCTAAAATAGATTTGAATAAATTAGTTTGCCCAGTAATGTCAGTTGTATTCTATATGGTTCATGTTTATTATTTTCCAGTAAATATCCATTGAATATGCCAATTTCTTTAAAATGCTTCTAATTCATTCCTGCCATTTAAATGGGAATCTATCATACTGAATCAGTGAGAACCAAAAGCTCATATTTTGCATCCTCTTGTGCACTGTGTGTGAAGCCTCCTCAAGAATTCCAGAATGACTACTTTTTATTTTACTCTTTATTGTTATCACTTTATGATGCATTTCCAAAGGCCCTGGGATTTGCCTTATCCCCAATACCCTCCCACCTCCAACCTCCCCCAATGACATGACTATAGTGTAGTTCATCATACACAGTCATATCTATATCATTGTAGACATGGAAAATGGCAGAGAGTCCAACATCCCAAGATGTAGTAAACAGTTTCAGTGGGAGTACATCTCTGTCTGGAAGTAGAGATGCATACTGCATTGTATCCTCACATTTGGGTCTGATAGTCTCCATTATACAGTTACTACACATGCATTTCAATAAAAAGGCAAATTACAAAAGAGAGAGAGAAAAAGAGAGAGAGAGGGAGAGAAAGAAATTATCAACACCATAAAGTTAAATGTCACATGACTGAATGATGAATGTGTCATTGAATAAATGAAAATCAAGAATTTTCTTGTAGAAAATCATGCTACTATATGATCTGTGAGTCATTGAATGTTTCATCCAAAAAAGTATTCTGAAGATATGAAAAAGCAAAGAAAGAATCAAAATCCATTATCACATTTCTTGCTGATATTTGTTGGTTAAATTGTCTCCTGTAGGCAACAAATAGATGGGTTTTGTTTTTAAATCCACTCCATTAATCTATGATGTTTTATTGATGAGTATATTCCATTGACAATCAGGGTCAATATGAATGGGTGAATATTTGGACCTCTCAATTTACAAAGGAATACTTTTCTGGATACATTATTCTGGCCTGACAATGTTTTGGTTTTGGAATCTGGAGTATGTTGCTCCATTCTCTTTTGGCCTGTAGAGTTTTCTGTGAGAGTTCTGCTGTGAATTTAATTGCCATTCTTCTCTATGTCAGGTGATTTTTTCACATGCACATTTAAGGATCTTTTCCTTATGTTCAACTGAAGGGAGTTCTTTTATGCAAACCAGTAAGTGTAGCAGCCCAGCTTAATCCAGCTCACCACCCACCTGGCCTTCATGTACACCAGTGGGAACTGCAGACCAGGAGCAATCTGCAATAACCCTACAAATACTGCCTCCTTTCTTGGTTCCTAAGTTTTCTAGTTGTAAAGTAGACTGGTCCAGCTTATCTCACTTCCCATTCAGTTCTCATACATGTCAATGGGCATTGAAGCCCGGTTCAATCACACCAGCGCACCATCCCACTCACACACAAGCTGGTGGATGCTACCTTCTGTCTAGCCATGTCTGCCCCAATTCTGATTCTAATGCTCACCAATGCGAATGGTAACCCGAGACGGATGTGCCAGCTGTTTCCTTACTGGATCCACTTCTGCCCCAGGGTCTTGCATTCTCCCAGTGGTTTTGCAGTTTAACTTGACAGAATTTGTTGGCTGATGCTACCCTAAAGCCCAACCAACCCAAACGCACACTGGCTTGTGCTTAAAACAGTAGGAACAGTCAACCCAGCCTGGGCTGCTACTACTGTGGTTCTTGTGCTCATGTTCAGGCACTGTGTTCCAACAGAGGAGTTGCTGAATCTCCTCCATCAGAACCTTGCCTAATTCTAGATCTCACACTCATTGTAGGATCCATGAGCCAACCTACTTAGTTCACCTCCTGTCCTAGCATGAGTAGTGGCCTTTCCTGACTGGCCTTCACACATTCCAGGTTTGTCTGTTGGGTGTCAAAGATCAGCCAAGCATGATCCACACCTAAACAGCTCACACATAGTTCCTTAGGGGCAGAGATTCTGCCCAGCTTTTCCTACAAATACCTTGGCTTGCACAAGCACATTTGGGTGCTTGAGTCCAGCCCAATCTGTCATACCCCATACCCAGTCCACACCTATGCTGAGGAGCACTTCAGCCATGCCTACACTGGACAGTAGCCCCAACTCAGCTGTTACATTCACCAATGGAAACCAAAACACAGTCTGGCCATCCTCTGAGCTTCCCAAACAGGTCTGATCCCAGCCATTGATATTGCGTATACCAGTGTTTGATCCAGCTTGGCATAGTTCCTCACATGTCTTGGCCTTTGCCTTTAAAGGCTGCAGCCTGGTCTGATCTAGTCTACTCCCTGTCCCAGCTCTTGCTGGCAGGTGCTTTAACCTGGCCCTGCTCATTTTGTCCCACCCCTGGTCCATGCAAACTAGGAGGTATGATAGCCTAGCTTGGCATGACCTGTACTCCAGCCTGGTTTGCTTGTCCCTACATGGTCCTTCCTATTCCAGACCTGTCCCACACACTTGCCAATGGGTAGAGATACCTTGCTCAGCTTGCCCGTCCCCAGGCCTAGACAACATGCTCTCCAGTATAAGGTGTGACTTAATAGGGTGGTTTCCCAAGTTCCCTTTCTTGGTCATAGACTCAGATCTCAGGAGTGGCAGTAGATGTTAAGCCTTTGCCTGGCATAGCCTGCCCCTCCATCTTGGCCTAGCATGAGCTGGTACATGTTGCAACCTAGCTTGCCCTACACCCTGGTTTAGGATGCAAATGTGGGTACTGCAGCCATGATCTGCCTAGAGTATGCTCAATCCCTATATCCATGAGTGTGGCAAGACTTCTATTTCCACAAGATTTGGTAGACATATCCTCCTGAGAATCTGTCCCTGGATCTGGTTCCCTAATGTTTCGGTTAGTGTCATGACCCTGTCTAATGTGACCTGTTTTCTTTTCTAACATGCACAGTTAGGTACTGGAATCTAATCCTGGTAGCCAGGTCCCAAGCCCTAACTTTTGTTTGGAGTGGTGTGTAATTCTCTGCCTTACTGAATGCTAAAAAGCCTGACTCAGCACTCCCATGTGGGCTGGTGTATCAGTCTGAACCATTCAAATCTTCTGGTGTCTCCACTCCATATTAACATGTTTCAGTCCCTTTGTTTACCTGCAATTACAATGACCCTATTGTTGGATTTTCCTCCAATTCATTCCTCACCTACATGTACAGTGGCTTTATCCATGGATGCCTCTATGTAGTAATGCCCTACCCCTAACTTTTCAGAGCTTTTGCTGGTCAGACAGTGCAAGAAACCTGCTGCCATTTGCTCCTGGGCTGCCTGCAAGCCCAGGATTTAGTGTGCCCTGACTCAGGCACCCCTGTATCCTCCATCCTGCTTGAAATTTCATCCACCCAAGCTTGGAGGTCAAATTCATGTGGGCCTGTTCCACCAGGATGCAGGCAGTGAACAGAGTCTAAGATCTGAGCTGCTGAAAGCTTAGGCAAGCCCAGGACTCCCACATTGTTTGGAACAGTGGCTGGGTATGGGGCCCCAAATATTGAATCTGCCCTGGGTCAGGTTCTTCCAAGCAGTAGCCACGCTACTAGGATGTCCATCCATGCAAGACCCACTGTTGAACTCAACATCCTTTTAAATTGTAATCATCTGGTGGTTCAATTCACAAGTATTTGCAATAGCCAGATTGGAATCAGATATGGAGCTGGACCCAGAAGCAGAGTAAGCGTCGAGCCAGGTTTGGTTGCGATAAAAACCAGTCCACACTACAGAATGGCAGGAGGAGGTTGACTGTTCCAGATGTGACTGCAGTGCCCATCCAGCACACATGAGAAACAGGAGGGGAGGGGACAGAGCCAGCGGGGGAATAAGGGGAGGTTCCCCTGCTGGACAGCTACTCCCACTGGAGAGCATGAACTGGGATGAAGGCAGACCAGACTAAGCAGGGCTACAACACCTGTGCGCCTCAAGTGGACTAGACCAGGGAAAAGCCAGGATGGGTTGATTGTTCCTTGGGTGCAACCTACAATTAGAATGGGAGAGGGCTGTTTGGGCATAGTCATAGCATCAGCTGGCAGAAACTGGCACTGGGGGCTAATCCTGTCAAGTTAAACTGCAGAACCACCTGGAAAGTGCACAATCCGGGAGTGAGAAACTTGGGAGGGAAATAGTGGGTTCCCCCCTCTTGGGTTACCACTGCCACGGGAAGGCATGAGAACTACGACAGGGGCTGGGGTAGCTAGACAGAGAGGCACTCAACCACACCCGTGAAGGCTTGACTGTTGAGCTGGGTAGATGGATCCAAGCTTTAATGCCATTTGCCATGTACGATAACCAGGCGGATGTGGGTCAGATTGGACTGGCCTGCCACACATATTGGCAAACCAGGGTGGGGGTTGGCCTGGTGGGGGTTATTGTGGGCCGCTCTCATCAGGATGCAGCTCCCACTGGTTTAGGTGAAGACCAAGTATGTGCTGTACAGAACCAGGCTGGACTGCAACAACCATTGGTTCCAGTAGAAGGTGGGGCTGAAAACAGAACCAACCTAGCACTTGCAACTACCAGCTGACCGGGTGATGGACTGTGCTGGGCCCTGTGCTTGCTGGTGTATATGAGTATTTGGCCAGAGAACACCTCAGACGAAGTTTCTTTGGTGATCTGCCCAATTGAAATGCCAGACTCAGAACACAAACCATGAAGGGACAGAAGATGGAACAAGTTAATCAATCACCTCAGCAACAAAATACCGGGCAAATAGAGACGCTATGATGGACAATGTCAATTAATGGATTTTTCAACAACCTCATCGTGTTTGGAGAGGCAAGATTGGCAGCAATTTCAAAACTGGTGACCTATTGAAACCACTTCAATGAGTATCTCGGAGCATGCCCCACATGCGGGACTTGGGGTGGGTGGGAAATCAGGTGGGGCTTCTCCCTCAATATCCCCCTCTACCTCAGATATATGAAGGAAACAATATGGAAATAATAGTCTTACCCACTTTCCTGTAGCCCTTGACCCTTTATGTACAAATTAACCATGTAAAGATTGTTAAAATAAAAAAAAAAATAACTGAGCTGTATAAATAAGTGAAAGGTGACCCATGTTGTCTCACAGCTCTGTCAACTGCTATCTTTGACATTGGCATCCCATGTTTAGGCACAGGTTTGAATTCCAGCTGCTCTGTTTACACTGCAGTTCCATGCTTATTTACAGTTCCATGCTAATTTACCTGGGAAAGCAATGGTGGTGGTTCAAGTGCTTGTGCCTCTTTCACCCAACTGGTGTTCCCATTTGGACTTCCTGATTCCCAGCTTTGACCTGGCTCAAGCCCAGCTGCCTTGAACATTTGGCGAATGAATGGGCAAATAGAAGATATGTTTGACCCTGAGTCTCTATTACTTTGGCTATCAAATACATAAAATAAATATTTAAAAAGTGCTCATCAAAACTGAAGTTAACCTAAATGTGTTATAGGACATAATATCCTGAAAATATCAATAAATTTCCTACAGATACACCAACAATAAATGACCATTAAGAAGTAATGAGAAAGGTTATCTCATTTCCGATAATAATGAATTTGAGTATTTAGAGTTGCATTTTACTAGAAAAGAGCATTTTTTTAATTCAAGAACAACTACAGTGAACAATACCTAGGAGTATATAAGATATAAGTGAATTCTCATGGAAAGATACAAATACCCAGATGATAATGATAATAAAGTAAATATATATTAACAATATGTTGCATATATAATGAACACTATATTAAGTATGTAAAATACTAAGTAACTTTACTTCAAACTCTAGATAGGAAGTCATTATATATATATATATATATACATATGTGTATATATGTATAATTTTTCATAATGGTTACATGGTGGATCAGGGTGGGAAGGATCAAGGTTTAGGGAAATGTGTGTACTAGAGTGAAGATGGCCACCCGGTTTAGATGGACATAGCTGAGGGTCCTGGAAAATAGGGACGCGAGCAGGCTGCAGTGAGCCCGAGAGGAAAAGAAACATGGGGAACACTGTGGGAAATTCCCCAGTCCCGCCAGGACCAAGAGAAATGGCACACAGCAGTAGAACAATCATGAAATACTGGGATGGACAGCTGAAAAATGGCAGGGAGGGAGCCCTGGACGGCAGAGACTTTGGTGAGTGGCTAGCACGAATCTTGAATCTTGAATCATTAAAGTGGGGAGGTGCCTACCCTTTGGACAGCCAGAAAGCGGCAGGCAGGGAGCCCTGGACTGCAGAGACTTTGGTAAGTTGCTAACATGAGCTTCGGTGAATCGTGAATCACTAAAGAGATGAGGTGCCAGCCCTTTGAACAGCGACAGGGAGGGAGCCCTGGACTGCAGAGACTTTGGTAAACTGCTATCGCAGGGGAGAAACTGGGTGAATTGCTGTAACAAGAAAGTGGCTGCACTCAGCAGGAGGCAAAAATGGCCAAGTGGTTTGGAAGCAGTCCTCGGTGAAAGGTGGAAGAGAACACTCCCCTCCCCCCCAGCAGGAGGCCAAACCTGGCTAACAGGCTAGCACAATTAGGTTGAGTTGCAAGCACATAGAAAACAGGTCCATCAGTAGCAGTAGCAGGAGAAACTTGAGACCAAAAAAAAAAAAAAAAAAAAAAAATACACCCAGCCACTAGGTGGCAGCAGAGAGAGACATGGGGCAAGGTCACAAGGTCACAGGAAGATAAATGAACCAGAGGAAGGAGCCAGTGCCACACCAAAATCTCACCAAAAGGCCTGGTCAATCACAGAGATTACAAATGAAGAAATTGAAGACGTATCAGACAACGAGTTCAGAAAAATAAATATGATACTCTTCAAAGACAACGAAAAACAATGGGAGGACCTTAAGGAATTAAAAAATCACGTAATTACAGAAACAAAATTACCTAAAACCGAAATTCAAAACCTCAAATACACAGTTGAAAACTTAACCAAAAAATTATTGCAGCAGAAGATAGGATATCCAAATTGGAAGACTCTCAGAATGAAAGCAGACAAATCATTAGCCAACTGGAGACACAATTACACAAGGCATTGAAGGCATTCCAAGAGTGAATGACAACATGAAAAAGTCAAATATCAATTATGGGGTTTCCAGAAGGAGTGGAAAGAGAGATAGGCAACCAGTGCTCAATGAATTTATACAGGAGAACTTCCAAAATGCCTGAAACATGAGCCCAGTCCAAATCCAGGAAGTACAGAGAACACCCCACAGGGTTGACCCAAAAAGATCTTCTCCCAGACACGTGGTAATCAAGCTTCCCTCCAATGAACACAAAGAAAGAATCCTGAGGGTAGCATGAAGTAAAGACAATCTCACATCAGAATCACTGCTGACTTGTCAGAACAGAAGCCACAGGCAAGAAGGGAATGGAATAAAATCTTTCAAATACTGAAACAGAACAACTGTCAGCCAAGAATATTGTACCCAGCAAAGATCCCATTTGTATTCGAGAATGAAATTAGATACTTCCATAGCAAAGAGAAATTACAAGAATATGCCAGCACAAATCCAGCTCTACAGAATCTCCTCAAAAATGCACTACTTTCAGAGAAAAAGGAAGCAAACCATAAGCAAGGTTGGCAAGTGGAAAGACCACCACATTAAAGCTCAGGCAAGGAAAGACACTCAGAAACAAACATCCTGAAAGACACACACGCATGGCAAGACAAAATCACAATCTCTCAATATTAACCCTTAACACAAATGGCTTTAATTCATCTGTCAAAAAACACAGATTAACAGACTGGATTAACAAACAGGACCCAACCTTCTGCTGCCTACAAGAGACACATATAACTGTAAAAGACACTAAGAAACTGAAACTGAAGAGATGGAAAAAGATATTCCACCCCAATGGACAAGAGAAAAAGGCTGGTGTAGCAATTCTAACTTCGGTCAAAACAAACTTCAACATAACAAACATCAAAAAGAACAGGCAAGGACAATATATATATTGTTGAAAGGCAAGATCCATCAGGAAGAAATTACCCTTCTTAATATTTATGCTCCAAGCCCAGATGAACCCAGCTACATGAAAAAAAATACTTATTGACTTAAAGGAAGATATATTTGAACACACGATAATCCAGGGAGCTCTGAATACTCCATTAACACCAATACATAGATCAACAAGACAAAAGCTCAACAGAGAAGCTACAGAGCTCACACAAACATTAGAACAACTGGACTTAGTAGACATCTATAGAATATTTCATCCTGAGGCCACAGATTATACATTTTTTGAGCAGTGCATGGCACCTTCTCTAGGATAGACTAGATGATAGGACACAAATCAAGGGTCACTAACTACAAAAAAATCAGATTCATACCATGCACCTTCTCAGACCATCACGGAATGAAACAGGAAATCAATAATTCAAAATGCCCCAGGAAATATGTAAACTCATGGAGGTTGAACAATATGCTATTAAATGAGAAATTGGGTTACAGAAGAAATCAAGGACGAGATCAAAATATTTATGGAAACCAATGACAACTAAGATGCAACAGTCCAAAACTTGTGGGACAAAGCCAAAGCAGTGTTACATGGTAAGCTTAGTGCTCATGTCAAGGCACAAGAAGGAATCAAATACAGGAATTAAACACACACCTCCAGGGATTGGAAAAACAGCAGCAGAATGACCCCACAAACAAGAGGAAGCAAGAAATTATCAAAAAAAGGGAATAAATAAATCAAATAGAAACCAAAACGACTATACACAAAATCAATGAATCAAAAAGCCGGTTTCTTGAGAAGATTAACAAAATAGACACCCCACTGGCCCAATTAACAAAGAGAAAGCAAGAGAAAGCAAGAATTGGGAGTATCAAAGATGAAAAAAGCAACAAAGGCAACATAACAACAGACACTCTTCCAGGATACATGTTCCAGGGCATTCTAAAATGCTTTTGTGTCTGCGTGATACCATGTCCTCTGATTGCCGATTCATTTTAACAAAATATCTAAATTCTGTTAATAAAGATTACAGAATTAAAAAAAAAATCATCAGACAGATCATTCATCCAGACCAAGTAGGATTCATCCAGGGAATGCAGGGATGGTTCAACATACGGAAATCCATAAACGTGATACACCACATCCAAAAACTGAAGAACAAACACCATAGAGTACTATCAATAGATGCAGAAAAAGCCTTCGACAAAATCCAACATCACTTTATGATAAAAACGCTAACCAGAGTTGGTGTAGAAGGGACAAACCACAACAAAATCAAAGCAATATAAGAAAACCCAACACCAGCATCATACTGAATGGAGAAAAGCTGGATCCCTTTCCACTGAGATCTGGAACAAGACAAGGATGTCCGCTATCTCTGCTGCTATTCAACATAGTCCTAGAGGTGCTTGCAGAGGCCATAAGACAAGACAAAGAAATCAAAGGAATACAAATGGGAAATGAAGAAGTCAAGTTTTCACTATACTCAGATGGCATGAACCCTTGCATAGAAGAACCAAGAGACTCAGCACAAAGACTGCTACAACTTATACCAGAATTTGGAAGAGTGGCAGGGTACAAAATAAATGAACAAAAATCAACAGCCATAGTGTACGCAAACAGCCCCAAGACGGAAGGAGATCTAACCAACAAGTTACCATTCAAAATAACACAGAAATGTGTGAAGTGTCTAGAAATAAATTTAACCAAAAACGTAGTAGAAGTATTTGAAGGAAATTACAAAACACTTAAAAAACCAAATGAACAAGACCTCAAAAGATGGAGTTACATCCCATGCTCCTGGATAGGCAAAATTAACATAATTAAAATCTCTATACTACCAAAAGTAATACTCATTTTCAATGCAATTCCAATCAAATTACCCAAAACATACTTCATTGAATTGGAAAAAATGATACATAGGTTTATCTGGAAACACAAAAAACCACGAATGGCTAGAACCATTCAGAAGCATAGGAACTTATCAAAGGGAATCACAGTACCAGACCTCTGGACATACTACAGGGCAGTAGTTATGAAAACAGCCTGGTACTGGCACAAAGATAGAGAAGAGGATCAATGGAACAGAATAGATACAACAGAAGGAATTCCACATAGATACAGCCAATTAATCTTTGACATAAAGTAACATGACAACCCAAGCAAATGGGAAGGTCTATTTAATAAATGCTGTTGGGACAACTGGATGATAGCCTGTAGAAACAAGACGATAGACCCATACCTCTCACCATACACTAAGATCAAATGTAAATGTATAAAAGACTTAAACCTACATCCAGAAACCTTCAAACCTTTGGAAGAAAATGTAGGAAACATAAAACAAGATTTAGGTGTATGCCCTGACTTCCTGAAATGGACTCCAAACGCAATAGCAATCAAGAACAAAATACACAAATGCGACTTCATCAAACTAAGAAGCTTCTGTACAGCAAGGGAAACAATTGACAAAGTAAAAAAGCAACCCACAGAAAATGGGAGATGATCTTCGCACACTACATAGGTGATAGGGGGCAAATCTCCAGGATATACAAAGATCTCCACAACAACCAAAACACTAAAACAAACAAACCACTAAGGAAATGGGCATAGGAAATGGGCAGATGTTTCACAAAAGAACAAACCCAAATGGCCAACAAACATATGAAAAAATGATAAGGAACCCTGGCAATAAGGGAAATCCAAATAAAGACAACAATGAGGTACCACCTAATGCCAGAAAGGATGGCCCACACACAAAAAACCACCAACAACACTTGCTGGCGAGGATGCGGGGAAAAGGGAATCCTACTCCACTGCTTCTGGGGCTGCAAACTTGTACAGCCTCTATGGGAATCAGTATGGAGGAACTCAAAAAACTGAAAATCAGCATACCATATGACCCAGCAATAGCACTCCTAGGAATATATCCAAAACACCTGTTTCACAAGAAGCCAACATGCATCCCTATGTTTATAGCAGTACAATCAGTAATTGCAAAAACCTGGAATCAACCGAAATGCCCATCAACAGAAGACTGGATAAGAAAGCTATGGGTCATATACTCCATGGAATACTACTCAGCTCTCAAAAAAAAAAAAAAAAAAGAAAGAAAGAAAGAAAGAAAAAGACAAAGAAAAAAAAAACCGAAATGCAGATCTTTGTGGCCCAATGGGCCCAACTGGAATCCATCATGCTAAGAGAAATGAACCAATCCAAAAGGTTACATACCACATGTTTGCCTTAATCTGGGATGAAATGTTGTTAATCTGGAAAATAATACCTATACATTGTAATATTATTGTAATCTGACAACATGTATCCAACGCAATAAGATAATCTGTTTTAATCTCTAAATCAACAATTAATGTGAGTCAGACTGCTCACGATCTACATCAAAGAACTGTAAAACCTTAAAACACTCTTAATACCCTATGTTATTTAATAATGCGGAGGGAATGCAGAGAAATCTTCCATCTCTCTAAAAGTGTAAGAAAAACATGAAATATAGCGTATCAGGATCAAATCTGATAACTCACAGACAACAGACTTGAGTCAGCACTAGACAATAGTAAAGCTACAAGGGCATAAGGGGGGATCTGGAGTGATCCTGACAGCCTCTTAACAGGAGGTCGAGTATGAGGCAGGGGGCAGAAACCAGAGTGGAGCAGGTGGACAGGAGGAGGCTCATATCCCAACCCTGAAGACTCCCTGATCCTCACCAAGGACTATCAGGACAGACACCGAGGACTACATCCCAACTGCCAAGGAGACCACGGGGAATAGGAGTGCCTTTGGAGGCAGAGAACTCTGAGGTCACCCACCTCCATCTGGAGCTTCCACTGGGGAATGGAAGAAGTCAAAATGCTTCCTTGCAGAAACCAGCGTCATCAGAACGACCACCAGGAGCCCTGAGCAGTGACAGAAACAGAACAGAATACTAAACTTCCTTCAGGACTAGGGAGGCCAGCTGTCTCTGGTCCTCACCTAGCTCCAGCTCTGGGTCCCCACCCTCTCTCTCGATGACCATTAGGATCACACCAGAAACCCCTCAAAACAAACGACCAAGCATACAAACAAAAAACCTAGAATGAACAGCAAGAAAAAAGAAAGCTTAGAATCAGACAGGAAATGGTCAGCGTGGATTCAATCATACCTCACTAGGTGGGACACAATGATTAGTTATGCCTCACTGGGGTATTGGGGATTTCTCTGCACAACCATCCTAAAATAAAATGTTCTGTGCCTGAATTGATAACACATGTCTTGCTAGAATTTTAAGCCAGTTCAAGTTCAGACCATCTGAAAAACAACCAAGGTCAGCAAAATCATGTTTCAGCAATATAAAAAATTAAATGCTAAAATGAAAACAGACACAAGACAGCTGAATAGTAATCTATAGCCATTTTGTGATGTATAAAATCCAGTTGAATATAAACCAAAAATTGAAATGTCTATGAAGAAGTCACAGGATGTAGTTAAGAACCTGCATTTTCCTATTAACATATTGGTTAATCATTACCATGTCAATTAATGCCATAATGTTGTAAATTGTTGATGTTATGTTGGGGCTTTTAATTGATTGGGATGATACTTTGCCAGCTTTACCTTCAGACCAGAGATGGTCTCACCAAGATATCATTGAACTCACTAGGATAATAAGATGCTGGACTTTATGATTGGTAAATTCTTCCAGTGAAAGAACCTCAACTTAATTTGAACTGTGGTAATGCAACAAGGTAGAGAAATCCACCATGGAAGAGGATTCGGGGAGGGGTGAGGGAATCCCATTGCCTATAACATTGTGTCACATAATGCAATGCAATTAATAATAATTTTAAAAAAAGAAAACAACTGCTCCAGTATAACATATGTTTGAATGTTCATGTGACACAAAGGAAACACATATTGTGCGTTAATAGCTACTTCCCGATGTAGCAGCACAGGTTGCTCAGTGCCAAAACTACTACACTAGGGTCATTAACTTCACATTTCCTCAGCTTTACTAGCCAACGTCCCAGAAACCCTGTTTTGTCTTTTCTAATCCAATGCCCATTGGGTCCAGTATGATAAAATTAAGCACATTGAGCACCCATACAAAACTGAAATGTAGATCCACATTTTAAGCGTTAACAACTCCACATCCAGAGAGAAGTTCATATGCCATGTTTAGCTTCCATTGAAAACAATTGTGCTGGCAGCACATATACCTGAAAGTGTATGTGATAACTAGGGAACGGAGTGTGTTGGTGAATGGCAGCTTCCAAAAGGGCAGCACAGGACTTCCAGTGCCCAAACTACTCCACTTAGCTCTTTAACTTCACATACCATCAGCTTCACTGTCAGTTCTCTCAGAAAGCTGTTTTGTCAATTCTCCTCCAAAGACTATTGAACCTAGGATGATGAAATCAAGCATGTTGAGCATCCACACTAAACAAGGATGTAGATCATCACTCAACACGATAAAAACTTTACAACTAGAGAGAAGCTTGTCACACAAGCCATTTTTAGAAATCATTGAAAACTCTCCATCTTGGAGCATATATGTCTGAATGTGCCTGTAACACCTAGGAATCTCAGAATTTTGGAGAATGGGCTTGTTCTGAAGAAGCAACGCATGTCTCCCTGTGTCGAGATTGCTCCATTCTCATCACTAAATGATCCTGCCATTAGGTATACTATCACCTCATTCTGGAACCTGGTCCGGTATTTTCTGTCAAACACCCTTGAGGCCATTATGCTATAATAATGCATGCTGAACAACACAACAAAACAAGGAAGCAGGATCTCACTAATTACGATCAAAACTTCACATCAAGAGACAAGTTCAGGGCCAAAGCCATTTTCAGCCACATGGAAAACAACTGTTCTGGCAGCACTTATGCCTGAATGTGCCTGGGACATCTAGGGATCTATGCTTTTTAAAGAATGGCATTGTCCTAAAAGGAACAGCACAGTTCTTCCATGCTGAAACTGCTGCATCTGCATCATTAACTTCTCCTGACATTAGGCATACAAACAGCTCAACAGGGAACCCGGTTCTGTAACTTTCTGTCTAATACCCATTGATCCACTAGTAACCAAATTAAGCATGTTGAGCTCCACACACAAAATATGGAGGGAGAATATCACTCATTACACTCAAAACTTCACATGCAGAAACAAGTTCAGGGATAAAGCCATTTGCAGCTATCATGAAAAACAAGTGCTCTGGCAGCACATACTTGTAAATGTGCCTATAACACTAGTGATCTAACCATGTTGGTCAATTGCATCATTCTGAAGAAGCAGTAGAGATCTCGCTGAGTTGAAACTTATTTATCTGGGACATTAAGTTCAACTGCCATCAGGCATCCTAACACCTTAGCATGTAACCTGGTTGTGTCACTTTCTGTGTATTGCCCATTGAGACAGGGATGATGAATCAAGCATGTTGAGCACCACACACAAAACAAAGCAGAATTTCACTAGGTGCACTCAGAACGTCATGTCCAGAGACAAGGTCACTGCCAAGGTCATTTTCAGATACCATGGAAAAGAGCTGCTCTGAAAGCATATACTCCTGAATGTTACTGGGACACCTAAGTACCTAAGATCATTGGTGAATGACACTCCATCGGCGTCATTAACTTCAGCTGCATTCAGACGTACAAACAGCTCAAAGGAAACCATGTTCATAGTCCTCCATTGAGCCTATTTAGCCCTGTGTGATGAAATCAAGCATGTTGAGCATCATACACAAAACAAGGAAGAAGAATCCTCACTCATTGCACTCTAAACGTCATATCAAGAGACAAGTTCAGAGCCAAAGCCATTTTCAGCTACCATTGAAAACAACTGCTCTGGCAGCACATCATATTGAATGTACCTGGAACACCTAGGGATCTAAAAGCCTTGGTGAATGATATCGTCCTGAAGAAGCAGCGCAGGTCTCCCCATGCTGAAACTGCTCAATTCAGGTCATTGACTTCACCAGCCATCTGGTCTACAAACAGCTCACCTTGGAAAGTGGCTCTGTCACTTCTTGTTTAATGCCAATTGAGCCATGTACTGAAATTAAGCATGTAAAGCATAACACACACAAAAGGAAATAGAATCCTCATTCAGTGTGCTGAAAAGGTCACATCCAGAGACAAGCGCAGTCTAAAGATATTGTAAGCTACCACAGAAAACAACTGCTCTGGCAGCACATAATCCTGTATATGGCTGGGACACCTAGGGAACTATAGTGTGAATACACTGTTCCGTAGAAGCAGCACAGATCTGCCCATGATAAAACTGCTCCATCCAGATCATTCACCTTACCTGCCATCAGCTGTACACTCAGCTCACAAGGAAACCAGGTTGTGTCCTTTCCCTCTAACATGCATTGAGCCTGCAGTGATGATATCAATCATGTTGAGCAAAATACAAAACCATGGAGGTAGAATCTCACTCAGTGTGCTCATAACTTCACATTCAGAGACAGCTTCACGGCCAAAGCCATTTTCAGCTACCATTGAAAACAACTGCTCTGGCAGCATATACTCCCAAATGTGCATTGGATACATAGGGATAGTAGAGAGTGAATGGCTTTGCCCCAAAGGAGCAGTACAGGTCTCCCCATGCTGAAAGTGCTACATTCTGGTCATTAACATCACATGCCATCAGGAGTGCAAGCAGCTCACCAGCAAATCTGGTTTTGTCAATTTCTGTCTAATGATATTTGATCCCTGTATGATTAAATCAAACATGTTGAGCACAACACCAAATAAGGAAAAAGAATCTCACTCATTGCGCTCAAAATTTCACATGCAAAGACAAGTTCACTGACAAAGCTATTCCCTGCTACCATGGACAACAACTGCTCTGACAGCACATATTGCTGAATCTTCATGCCACATCTTGGAATGAAAAATTAGTGGTGATGGGAATTGTCCAAAAGGGGCTGGCCTCGCAGTTCACAGTGTGGTGAAACTGCTCCATTTTCGTCATTGATTTCACTTGCCATCACACATACAAACAGCACATCATGGTACCCGCATCTGCCAATATTGTCTAGAGCAAATTGAACAGAGTATGACGAAATCAAGCATGTTGAGAATCACATAAAACAAGGAGAAAGAACATCACTACGCATGGTAAATATTTCAAATCTAGAGAGAAGTTCACCACACAAGCCATTTTCAGCGACAATTGAAAACAAGCACTTTGAGTCTATATGGCTGAATGTGCATGTGACACACAGGGAACGTAGTGTGTTGGTGAATGGCATCTTCCCAAAGGAGCATCACAGGTCTTCCAGTCCAAAACTACTACACTTGGCTCGTTAATCTCACATAACATCAGCATTATAACTAGATATCCGAAAAACAAAGTTTAGTCACTTCTTTAATGTCCCTGTAGCCCAGTATGATGAATTCAAGTATGCTGAGCACCCATACAAAACAACAATGTAGATCCTCACTCAAGGCGAGGACATCTCCACATCCAGAGAAGCTCATCATCCAAGTCATTTTCAGCATCCAAGTCATTTTCAGCTACTATTGAAAATAACTGCTCTGGCAGCATCTGTGCATGTGACACCTATCGGTTCATGGTGTTGGAGAAAGGCAAAATCCCAAAGGAGCAGCACAGGTCTTCCAGGGCCAAAACTACTCCACTTGGCTCATTCACTTCACGTAACATCGGCTTTACAAGCAGATATTCAAGAAAGCCCATTTTGTAACCTTTCATCCAATGGCGATTGAGCCAAGCATAAGCAAATAAAAAATATTGAGCACTCACACAAAATAAGAATGTAGATCCTCACTCATCATGCTAAGAATTCCACATTCAGAGAGAAGTTAAGCACCCAAGCCATTTTCAGCTACTATGCAAAACACCTGCTCTCACAGCACATATGGCTGAATGTGCATGTTTCAATTAGGGAACTCAGGGTTATGGTAAATTGCAACTTCCCACAGGAGCCAAACCTTCTCCACCTTGGTCATTATCTTCACATTCCTTCAGCTCTGCTACCAGATCTCCCAGAAACCCTGTTTTTCACTTCTTAACCAATGTCCCTGCAGGCCAGTATCATGAAATCTAGCAGATTGAGCACCCCCACACACACGGATGTAGATCCTTCCACAATGTGCCAGGACCACCACATCCAGAGTGAATCTCAGTGTCCAATCCATTTTTAGCTGCCATTGAGAAGTATTCTTATTGCAACACATGTTCCGGGACAAACATGTGACACCTAGGTTACACAGGATGTTGATGAATGGCAACTTCCTGAAGGAGGACAACAGTCCTTAAAGTGCCAAAACTGTTGCCCTTGAGTCATTAACTTCACATTCCATCAGCTTTTCTTGCAGATCTCTTAGAAACCCTCATTTTTTATTTATTGACAAATGCCCCTGGAAACAAGTATGACGAAATCAAGCATGTTCAGAACTCAAACAAAACAAGGATAGAGGTCCTCATTCAACATAGTAAAACTCCACATGCAGAGAGAAGTTAGGTGCCCAAGCCATTTTCAGCTGCCATTGAATATGACTGCTTTGGCACCAAGTATGTCTGAATGTGCATGTGACACCGAGGGCACTTAGTGTGTTGGTGAAAGACAATTTCAGGAAGCAGAAGCACAAGTCTTACAGTGGCAAAAGTATTGCACTTCGGTCATTAGCTTCACTTTATTTCACCTTAACTCGCACGTCTTAGGGAAGAGTGGATTTGTCACTTCTCTTTTACTGCCCATTGTACCTAGTGTGATGAAAATAAGCATGTTGAGCACCCACACAAAACAAGGAGAGGTCTCCCAGTGCAAAAGTACTGCACTTGGGTCTTTAAGTTCACATTCCATCAGCTTTACTATCAGATCTCACCAAAATCAGTTTAATCACTTCTCCTCCAATGCCCATTGAGCACAAAATGAGGAAATCAAGCATGTGGAGCACCAAGACAAAACAAGCATGTAGATAACATTCCACACCGTAAGTTCTCCATTTTCACAGATACTTTCAACGCCGAAGCGATTTTCACGTTCCATTGAAAACAACCTCTCTGACAGCATGTCAGGAGCCGTGTACTATAGCCACACTGAAGCCATTTTGAATATAGAACTATGGGCCAGTGGAAAATCCCTGGCTGGCTAGATGCTTGAGAAAGAAGTTATGAAACTAATCACACGCTTAGCTTCAATTGTTTGTAGCAACTGTTTTAGAATATGATTTATGCTGTACCTGCCGACATCTTGTTACTGATTACCTATGCTATTGTTGATATGTTGGTTACTATTGTGGATATGGTGACTGCTCAAGAACAATCGGTCTGGAGACCATGGCTTGCGTCCTAGTTTCTCCTTTCCTCCCTGAGCCTTAGTTACTGAAGAGTATAAAAACCCTCAATTAAAATCAATAAACTGACAGCTTGATCAGACATCCTGTCTTGCTGTCCATTCTTCGTGTCTCTTGTCCCCTAATCTGTCCTAGGTGGTTGCGACCCCCGTTGACTGTCCTGCTGGACGGGACAATTTGGCGCCCAACGTGGCTGGTGTGCAGACCACCGACAGGGAGATCGCCACACAAAAGGAGAGGCCTCTCGAAGTGGTGTTGAGTAGAACACCGAGTGAACAGTTTCACGGTTGACCCGCCGGAAGTCGTGCTCGGGAAAATTCGTGGCCCAAATCTTACGGGGTTAAGGTAAGATGGGACAAGCATTATCACGGCAAGAACTATTCTTGCGAGGTTTTATCAGTCATAGACTCATTCAAGACACGAGGAATTTGGGTGATTAAAAAAGACCTCAAAACCTTTTTGGATTTTGTTGGTCAGATTTGCCCCTGGCATCCCCAGGAAGGTTCTATATAAGTCATTTAAGGTTTATAAGGTTTTAAGATGGCCGACGTAGGAGGAAGGCTGTGAGGGAGCGTTCAGCGAGATAGGGATAAAACGCTACAGAAGCAGCAAAGAGGAACAGCAGGGAACCGCAGGGAGAGGTCTGTGAAGCTCCCTGGGACAGTGTGGAGCCAAAAAGATCCACACAACTCGGAAGAACAACTAGAACGGAGCAGGACAAAGGTAGAGAAACCGAAATCCCACTCCAGACCTGCAGAGTCACTTTTGAAAATGGCCTGACGGGAGACGCGGCCAGCTCGGAGGCAGGGAGATCGGGTGGATCGTCGCCGGCGGGAAGCCTTTGACAGCAGCGGAGGCAGACTGCAGCAGCCGGACGTTTGGTGAGCGGGGGGTTGATGTGGCAGCCTCCGCATTCCTCGCCCCCTACTGAGGTTCCAGCCTCTGAGAAGGTGGGGCAGGCAGCCTGAAACGGTTGGGTCTGTGCCTTGGGAACTACGCGCAGTGGTGTTGGTGGTGAGGGAAGGCGCCTCGGATGTTTCTGCGCTGAGGGGGGCCAGTGCGTCTCGGTGCGCAGAGGCTGCTGGCGAGGATCCGGAGTCCCCCACATCCTGCCTGGTGGAGGATTCTGATCGCTGCCTGCAGCAGCCGCCTCCGCAGCACAGGTGTCAGGTGTCAGGTGTCAGGAGAGCTCCCAGTTTTGGGAAGTGTAGCGCTGTGTGTCCCTGGCACGCAGGTACCACTCCCATAGGGTGAACTGCTCACTCCTAGCCTCCCACCCCGCAGTTCTGAGCGTGGGCGACCCACCAGGAGAGCTCTGAAAACTCCTGCATCACACTGACACGGTGAGAACCTGCCGTGAAGTCATTATAACAGGGCGCCTGGGCCACTCCTCCGCTAAGGGCCTGTGTGGGGGAGCCACACGGGAGCAGGGGCTCTGAACACCCACACACCACGAGTGGTGGATTCACTGCACAAGAGCCACGCCTGGAAAGTGCCTCACCCACAGTCCCGTGTGTGGGAGACGCAACAGTTGTTCCCTGAAAAACCCTGCAGTCCCTGACACGGAGAACGCAGGGAGAAAGCACATAAAACTTTCTAAGCCCTGGGGATTCCCGCACAGGGGGCACACCCAGAGAGCGCCTCCATCCCTCCACGCCCTGGGGTGTCACACCTGTAGAAGAGGTGCCCAGAGTGTGCCTGGAATCCACTGGGCCCCCAAGGTGGTGCTCTACAGCCCCGGGCCCTGAGAACGCACCAACGGTGCCTTGAAAATTACCACGCCCGGCAACACCACGCCTGCAGGCTCCAATCTCTACAGGAAAGCACCTGACAGCCCCTCAACACACGGGTCCATTTGCCCCAACAGAATACACCAACGCAATGGGAAAAACCACCAGAAAGAGTTGTGCTCCAGATGAAAGAGCCAGCACCCCACCAAACAAGGGCCAAAAGCCATTATCAATATCGGCGATGCAAGATGAAGACATGGAAGAGTTACCAACAAAGGAATTGATGAAAATAATGCTAAAATCTCTCAGAGACATGGACACAAAGCTGGAAGACCTCCAGAACCGCATAATCGCCGAAATACAACAAATCAAAACCAAACTGGATGCCCAAGAGAATAAAATTGAAAGCCTCATCAACAGAATAAATGCGGCAGAGGAAAGGATCTCTGAAACAGAAGACACACAAAATGAAGGTGTCCAGCAAATTAAACAGCTGGAGACAAACCTCAGCAAAACTAATAAAATGATGCAAGAGATGAAAGATTACCTTAGAAAACTGAATATTCGGATCATGGGCCTCCCCGAGGGAGTAGAAAGAGAATCTGGGATGCAAGCAGTGCTTGATGAAATTATACAGGAAAACTTCCAAAACACTTGGAACACAAATCCACCCCGCATACAGGACGGACAGAGAACTCCCAACAGACATGATCCAATGAGATCTTCACCCAGACACACGGTGCTCAAGTTCTACTCCAATGAAGACAAAGAAGGAATCCTGAGACAAGTACGAAGTAGAGAAAAGGTCACATACAGGGGAAAACCCATCAGAATCACTGCTGACTTCTCCGAAGAGACCCTACAAGCAAGGAGAGAATGGACAAAGATCTTCCAAGTCCTGAAACAAAACAACTGTCAACCAAAAATAATCTACCCAGCAAAGATCTCATTTGTATATGAGAACGAAATCAGATACTTCCATAGCAAAGAAAAACTAGAAGAATATGTCTACACAAAACCAGCTCTGCAAAGTCTCCTTAGAAATGCGCTAGTCCCGGACAAAAAGGAGGCAAATCACAAACAAAGTTGGCAAATAAGAAGGTCTCCAAACTAAAGGCCACACAAACAAGACAATTACATAGGCAACAACACACACACAACACAATCACATGGCAGGGCAAAATTGCAACCTCTCAATTTTAATACTCAACACAAATGGTCTAAATTCACCAATCAAAAGACAGAGATTAATAGAATGGATCATCAAACAAGACCCAACCATCTGTTGCCTACAAGAAATGCATCTAACCAGAAAGGATGCAAAGAAACTGAAAGTGATGGGATGGAAAAAGATATTTCACGCCAATAGACGAGGAAAAAAAAAAACTGGGGTAGCTATCCTAATTTCAGACAAAATAGATTTCATTCTAACTAACATCAAAAGAGACAGGGAAGGCCATTTTATACTGGTGAAAGGAATGATCCATCAAGAAGCAATCACCATCATTAATGTTTATGCACCGAATCTTAATGCACCTAGTTACGTAAAGCAATTACTTACAGACTTAAGGGAAGACATAGACACCCGCACAATTCTTGTAGGCGATCTCAACACACCTCTAACAACAATGGACCGGTCTACGAAACAAAAACTCAACAAAGAAACAACAGAGCTCACACAAACAATAGAACAACTGGACTTAGTAGACATATATAGAACTTTTTATCCTAAGGCCACAGACTATACATTCTTCTCAGCGGTGCATGGCACCTTCTCCAGAATCAACCACATGATAGGACATAAAGCGAATCTAAACAACTTCCAAAACATTAGTATCATACCATGTACCCTCTCAGACCACCATGGGATGAAACTGGAAATCAACAACTCAAAACTCCCCAGGAAGTATAGGCACTCTTGGAAATTGAACAATATGCTATTAAACGAACAATGGGTCAGAGAAGAAATTAAAGATGAGATCAAAAAATTCATGGAAACCAATGAAAACTCTGATACTACATTCCAAAACTTGTGGGACACCGCCAAAGCAGTGCTACGAGGTAGATTCATCACAATCGGAGCGCATGTCAAGGCCCAAGAAAGACGCCAAATACAGGAACTAACCACACACCTCCAGGATCTGGAAAAACAGCAGCAGAAGAGTCCCACGCACAATAGGAAACAAGAAATCATCAAAACAAGGGAGGAGATAAACCAAATAGAAATCAAAAAAACTATACATAAAATCAACAAATCAAAAAGTTGGTTTTTTGAGAAAATAAACAAAATAGACACTCCACTGGCCCGATTGACCAAAAAAAAACAAGAGAAAGTGAGAATCAACAGCATTAAAGATGAAAAAGGCAACATAACAACAGACACTGCAATCATTAAGAAAATAATTAGAAATTACTACAAAGAACTGTACTCCCACAAATTTGAGGACCACCAAGAAATAGAAAAGTTCTTGGACTCCCACCACTTACCAAAACTCAGTCCGGAGGCAACTGAAGAATTAAATAAACCCATAACCGAGGCAGAGATTGAAACAGTCATCAAGGATCTCCCAACGAAAAAAAGCCCAGGCCCAGACGGCTTCACTACAGAATTCTACAAAACATTCCGAACAGAACTAACCCCAATCCTCTACAAGCTCTTCAAAACAATAGAGGAGGAAGCAACCCTCCCAAACTCATTCTATGAAGCCAACATCACCTGAATCCCAAAACCGGATAGAGAACCATCAGAGAAGGAAAACTACAGACCTATTTCTCTGATGAACATTGATGCTAAAATTCTCAACAAAATCCTAGCCAATAGAATTCAAAAAATCATCAGACAGATCATTCATCCGGATCAAGTAGGATTCATCCCTGGAATGCAGGGATGGTTCAACATTCGGAAATCCATAAATGTTATAAACCATATCCAAAAACTGCAAAACAAGAACCACATAATAGTTTCAATAGATGCAGAAAAAGCTTTCGACAAAATCCAACACCTCTTCATGCTAAAAACTCTAGCCAAAGTAGGCATAGATGGGAAAATCCACAACATAATTAAAGCAATTTATGAAAAACCCAACGCCAGTATCATACTGAATGGAGAAAAGCTAGAACCCTTCCCACTGAGATCTGGAACAAGACAAGAGTGCCCACTATCACCACTGCTATTCAACATAGTCCTAGAGGTACTTGCAGAGGCCATAAGACAAGAAAAAGAAATCAAAGGCATACGTATAGGAAACGAAGAAGTCAAGCTTTCACTATATGCAGATGACATAATCCTATACATAGAAAAACCAGGAGACTCAATACAGAAACTGCTAGAACTTATACGAGAGTTTGGCAGAGTGGCGGGGTACAAAATTAACGAACGAAAATCAACAGCCATAGTGTACGCAAATAACACCAAGATGGGAGAAGATCTAACCAACACGATACCATTCAAAACAACAGAGAGAAGTATGAAGTATTTGGGAGTAAATCTAACCAATAGCATAGGAGACCTATTCGAAGAAAACTACAAACTATTTAAAAAGGAAATTGAACAAGACCTCAAAAGATGGAATAACATCCCGTGCTCCTGGAAAGGCAAAATCAATATCATTAAAATGTCTATACTACCACAAGCAATATACATTTTCAATGCAATTCCAATCAAATTGCCCAAAACATTCTTCACGGAACTGGATACAATGATTCAAAAGTTCATCTGGAAACACAAAAAACCACGAATAGCTAGAACCATCCTAAAGAATAAGAAGTTAGCAGGGGGAATCACAATCCCGGACCTCTGGACATACTATAGAGCAGTGGTTATCAAAACAGCCTGGTACTGGCACAAAGACAGAAAGGAAGATCAATGGAATAGAATAGAAGCACCAAAAGGGAATCCACACAGATACAGCCAATTAATCTTTGACAAAAAGACCAATGACAGCTTAAGCAAGTGGGAAGGCCTCTTTAGTAAATGTTGTTGGGACAACTGTCTGATAGCCTGTAGAAACAAAAAGATAGACCCACATCTATCACCATACACTAAGATCCAATCTACATGGATAAAAGACCTAAACCTACATCCAGAAACCTTCAAACTCTTGCAAGAAAATGTAGGAAATACCCTGCAAGACCTAGGAGTAGGTCCCGACTTTCTAAGAAGGACACCAAAAGCAATAGCAGTTGAGAACAGAATAAACAAATGGAACCTCATCAAACTAAGAAGCTTCTGTACAGCAAGGGAAACAATCAACAAAGTAAAAAAGCAACCCACAGAGTGGGAGAAGATCTTTGCACACGATATAGGCGATAGGGGCCTAATTTCCAGGATATACAAAGAACTTCAAAACAACCAAAAAACCAAAACAAACAAGCCACTCAAGAAATGGGCACGGGAAATGGGCAAACATTTCACAAAGGAACAAGTCCAAATGGCAAACAAACATATGAAAAAATGTTCCAGCTCCCTAGCAATAAGGGAAATCCAAATCAAAACATCGATGAGGTACCACCTAACACCAGTAAGATTGGCCCACATAAACAAGAACACCAACGACGCTTGCTGACGAGGATGCGGGGAAAAGGGAACCCTACTCCACTGCTGGTGGAGCTGCAAATTGGTACAGCCTTTATGGAAATCAGTCTGGAGAACACTCAAACAACTCAAAATCTGCATACCATATGACCCAGCAATAGCACTCCTAGGAATATATCCAAAACACCTGTTTTACGACAAACCAACATGCATCCCTATGTTCATTGCAGCACAATCAGTAATTGCGAAAACATGGAAGCAACCGAAATGCCCATCAGCAGAAGATTGGATAAGAAAGCTTTGGTTCATCTACTCCATGGAATACTACTCAGCTATTAAAAAAAACAAAATGCAGTTCTTTGTGGCTAAATGGGGACAACTGGAAACTATAATGCTAAGGGAAATGAGTGAATCCCAAAAGATTAGATACCACATGTTTGCCTTGATTTAACCTGTAATTTTTTGTTTGGTTGTTTGTTATTTTTTGAACCTGTCATTGATACTGTCTCAACCCAGATGTTTCGAAGAATGGAACTTGCATTATTTTTAACATATTGTTTACCCAATACTATGTCAATTAATTCCATAATGTTGTATAATGATACTGAGGCCTTGTTGGGGCTTTTAACTGACTGGATCTTTACTCTGTTAGCCCTATCTTCAGACCATAGAAGGTCTCCCCCAGAGGCCACTGAACTTATCTGGACAATAAGACGCTGAACTTTATGCTAGGCATGTGTTTGCAAGCAATGAATCTCAACTGAACTTGAACTATGGTTATGCAACAAGGTGGAGGAATCCACCATGGGGGGAGGGGTATGGGAGGGGTGGGGGGGATCCCCAGCGCCTATAAAACTGTACTACATAATATAATGTAAGCAACAATAAATAAAAAAAAAAGAAAGGAAGAGGTTTATATATAAAAAAAAAAATGTGTTTTGTAACTTGATTTAACAAAAGTAATCTAATATAGAGTGGTCCAAATCCACTGTTAAATTAACCTAAAGCATGAGATGAATTATGTGTGCTTGTTTTACAAAATATCTCCAGGTTAAAGTATTTCTAAGAAGAGGTTGGAAGTTGCAAAAGATTTGATAGTTATGTGTCTCTGTTCTGACATGCTTGGTGTTTGTGTTTATGTTTGTTTTGTCAATATTGTTGTTGTTCTATTATTTTTGTCCGGACAAAAAAACTAAATTTTGTTTTAATACTCTTCCTCCAGTTGTGTCTTTGTCTTGAATTGTTAAGTTTTGTTCTTGTTCTGAATTGGGTGCGTGTGTGACTGACTGACAGACAAGATGGGACGGACCAAGACTAACCTCCTTTTTCTCTCCTCGTAAATAATTTTAGAGAGGTCTAACAGATTTAACAGGACCTGGCCAGACCAGACTCCCCATCTCCACCAGGGAAATGTTCTTGTGTCATTTTCTTGCTGTTTGGTCTTCAACTTACAGTGCTGTCCTTGCATTGATTAGGTCTAACATACAGTATTCAATATGTTCAGTTAAATGCTAAAGGTACTTTTTGTTCAACTCATTTAGACCTCTAAATTCTTCATAGTTCTAAACCAAGTCTCATAAATTTGGGGGTTCTAGTAGAATCCCTGGAACTCTCAAAGATTGAGACAAAATCTGAATAATGTACTTGTCAATTAAAATAATTTGGATTATAATCTCACAATATTATAAAATTATGTTTAATTTGTTGCATCATATATGCTATTAAAGTAAATGAATATTTATGCTTATTGGTTCAAATGTTTACTATTCATAAAATTGATTCAGATTGTAAATTACTTGTGTTCTTATTTACAAGGAAGTATGTGAGATTTTGCCTTGCAGGAGAATAATGAATTCTTTAAAGATGCATAAATAAAACTGCTCATAATGTGTATATTTTCTGAATGTTTGCCTTTAAAACAATGGAATAGAAGTCTGATTCCTTGTGAAAAACAACAGTGTTTTAAATCTCCTGTAAGTTATTTTCATCTTATTAATAACTAAACCTGTTATCTAGCTTCAGTAAATTCCAAGGTAGTCTCTAAAGACAACAGCCAAATTGAAGTTTTTTCGGCTCTTTTAACTTCAATAAAACAGAAGCTAAAGAAAAGCTCCAGGCCCATCAGCCATAAAACAAGGAAGAAACATGCTTGGAGTCCGCGCTTTGAAGAATTTGGGACTTTGACTTTGTCCCGGTTGTGGTAATTCTTATCTGCCTTCATTTAAAAAAAAAAATTCCAAATCAGCTAAGAGAAGGTTGTTTAAAAAAAACTTTTCTTTCCTGGTTTTAAAATAAATTTGTGCTAAAATATGTTTCCATGAATTAGGAGAAATGGTTAAAAATTGTTTAAAGCATTGTATTTAAAAGTTAGTATGCTTTTATTTAGAAAATGTCTTAAGAAAAGTTGAGGAATAAATCTTATAAGCTTTACATATAATTGGCTATAATTTTAAAGATACTATTACAACATTGTTTAAGTTTTTAACATTAATACCTAATACGAGCTGACGTTAGAATTGATACCTGTGTTCAAAAAGTTTTTGAAGTGTGCATACATAGAAATGCTAGTAAATATCTAAAAATAAAAATATCTCCAATTTTGAAAGCTGTTAAAAAATTGAAACACTGGGCCCGGCGCGGTGGCGCAAGTGGTTAAGTCCTCGCCTTGCACGCCCGGGATCCCATATGGGCGCCGGTTCTAATCCCGGCAGCCCCGCTTCCCTTCCAGCTCCCTGCTTGTGGCCTGGGAAAGCAGTCGAGGACGGCCCAAAGCTTTGGGAACCTGCACCCGCGTGGGAGACCCGGAAGAGGCTCCTGGCTTCGGATCGGCATAGTATCAGCCCGTTGCGCTCACTTGGGGAGTGAATCATCGGATGGAAGATCTTCCTCTCTGTCTCTCCTCTCTGTATATCCGCCTTTCCAATGAAAAAATAATAAAAATAAATCTTAAAAAAAAAAAAATTGAAACACTGAACTTTAGGTTTAATTGGTGACTTTGTCAATTATCTATCCAGCTTCAGTAAGCTCTATTCTTGTTCCTACTTTTGAATTTGTTAAAGTTCTGAAAAAGTTATGAGATGATTTTATGCAATAATTCCTGTGTTTAAGGTTATATTTGCTGATTGACTAAGAAAATATACATTTTGCCTTTCAGTTAAGTAATCCCTTGGGTTCTGTATATTGTCTTTGTTAAATTCTCATGATTTAAAAAAAAAAAAACTGTGTTTAAAATGTTTGGGTGATCATTTATAAGTGAAAAAAAATTATGATCTGTTGCTGTTTGAATCAGTCTGATTAAATGGGTGGTTATTATAATGAGAAATTTTTGATCAAATACTTTAAGGTCTCTTAGCATAATTAATAGACTTAACTCTTCTGGTTCTGGGATTTCTAATAAATAAATAAATAAAATAATAAAAATTTGAAGGGGCAGGGAGAATTGCAGAAAAGACATTGGGAAACCTTGCCAGTGGGGAGCCACAACTAGATACAATCCTGCCAGAAAGGCTAGGTCTAAAAAGTACAAGAGTGTGTAAAATCCTATAGGTCATATCACAGTGCCAAACATAGAGACTTTGTATTCTAGAATTCCAGCAGACCTATTGTATCCATTAAAGCTAAATTTTAATTGTAAACTATAGGTATGGTTTATTAAGACTACTAAGAGCAATAATAATAATAATAATAATAATAATAATAATAATAATTCTAAAAAATTGGTAATTTTAACACACTTAAGAGAATTCTCAAGTAGCTCTTACAAGCTGTTGTTTCATGTGTGTTACCTAATACGCATGTGCATGTTTATGAATGAGAATTGCTAAGCTAAGTCCTTTTTTTAAAAAAAAAATAATGTATAATATGTATAAAATATAATGTATAGTATGTATAAAAGAGCATAATTAGGCTCTTAGAGAGTCATGTCCATTATTGTTTTCCCAGGACCTACAAGATCTGTTCAGCTCAATAGTTTAACATGATTTCAAATGCATTCACTGCTAGGGTACAGTTTGAAGACTGGCCATGGGAACCCAAATCCACATAAGTTAAATGCAAAACATATGGGTATATGTATGTAAGTGTTTAATGATAACTCAGATCTCAGAGAATGTTAAAATGCTAACATGGGAAGCAGCTCTTACAGCAGACTCATAGACTGACAATTTTGAGTAACACTCAGTGGCCTCAGAATCAGCCCAAAAGGCATTCTGGTCTGACAGGAGAGCCAGCAAGAGAACAAGCATATCAGGTGTGGAATGCCAGGACACTGCTGCTAAGAGTGTCCCTCTGTGAAGGACCTCAGTGGTCCACACCCCAGTGCAAAGAAGCAGCCATCAAGGACGGTTGTGCTCTTCTCTCAATGGAGGAGAGAACTTCCACTTTGTGTGTGGCCTTGTCTAATGGGGTTGTTGTGGATTCAAGAGGCTTCCACAGCCTAAACACCATTTGTCTGGAACCTCAGGTGATCACTGACATCACACATAAGAGTGCTAATTTGTTAAATCTACTAGAGTCACTGTGTACACTGTCTTCCAATGCAGGAGCTGTATATTCAGAGTCATAGTAAAATTAATATTATACCTTGCTGTATTTTAGTAGATTTATCATCTACTAGATTTATCATCAAGATTTATCATCTCAGTTTTGATTATGTTTGAATATTTAACTCTTTTGCTCTAAGAAGTCAACTTGCATTTACCTGTCCTGTGATGGGCTTATATCCTGATGCTGTATGCTAATCCTTGCATTGTGCCTTCTGATTGATCTAGGTTACCAGTTTTATACAGCTCAGAAGTTTCATGTGTTCCATTGAGCTTATTGGGTATGTTCCAAAATTTGAGACTTAAAGAAGTTAATTTAGACAGATACAAATCTAGTCCATAGTCTTAAATTAATGTTCACTCTGACAAAAGTTGAAACCTAACAATTCTTTTACATCTAAGTTCTGATGTTCAAATATTCAAACTGCTAACTGAACTCACAACATGCTAGGCTGGGAAGAGTTATAACTCTATTATGTTTTGCTATTTAGACTTCAACACAGAGAAACTTTTCAAGTGCCAGGATGTACATCAAACACCTGATGACTTCTGCCTTCTATCAGGAACCACAAGGTGGACCCCCTACAGCTGCTGTTACCCAACGGCGCCCCCTTCTCAGCAGGAAGTAGCTAAGAGCGGATGACAACGCCCCTTCTCCCTAAAAACAGTTGGGGTTCATTTCTGTTTGAAAATGTAGGAGTCAGATGGGATGATAGGCAGTTAGGATCTCTGGTTCCTGATAAAACTGTTTTGTATACATGTAACATCTTAGCACTATGTGATTCTGGAATGTTAGTATTTTCAACAATACTTGTACATTGTTAAGTATGTCTTCTTGAATCTCACCAGCCAGCTGCTCCCCAATATACCATCATATATGTATCACCCCAGTATAAGTTCACAATATTTTGGCCAGAGTGATAAAAATTAATCAACACCTCTGGGGACAATGGTCTAACGCCTTCCTAAATTTCACCAGTCAGTTAGCCACCAGTATAATTAAAGTAAATGAGACCCGAATTCTACCCATGTCGAGGAAATTTATTCTAAATGGCATTAAGCTGGCAGCTTGCATGTTCAAGAAATACAGCAAGGTTATGGCCTTAAAAACCTTGACGTTGCTGCAATGGCTCAAGCTCCCCAAGTGATAACCCCCCACATCGTGCCGTGCGGCTCCAGTCTTCAAAGAGACTCATCTAATATAATGAGGCATGGCCTTTCCCAAGTAAGCATTTAGCCAAAAACGGGCATCTTTCTGATACCCCACCAACCTAAGACAGGGAGCCCTGGTGACTGGCAGGGCTGCCCAGAGACGGGTAAGTGTTGAGGGTCCCTCAGAATGAGCCTAAGACAGGCAGTGCTTATCTTGCCTCAAGGAACCTTTTTCTTTTCGCCGCTTTCATTGATATATAGAAAAGAGGGGGAGATGTCAGGAGCCGTGTACTATAGCCACACTGAAGCCATTTTGAATATAGAACTATGGGCCAGTGGAAAATCCCTGGCTGGCTAGATGCTTGAGAAAGAAGTTATGAAACTAATCACACGCTTAGCTTCAATTGTTTGTAGCAACTGTTTTAGAATATGATTTATGCTGTACCTGCCGACATCTTGTTACTGATTACCTATGCTATTGTTGATATGTTGGTTACTATTGTGGATATGGTGACTGCTCAAGAACAATCGGTCTGGAGACCATGGCTTGCGTCCTAGTTTCTCCTTTCCTCCCTGAGCCTTAGTTACTGAAGAGTATAAAAACCCTCAATTAAAATCAATAAACTGACAGCTTGATCAGACATCCTGTCTTGCTGTCCATTCTTCGTGTCTCTTGTCCCCCAATCTCTCCTAGGTGGTTGCGACCCCCGTTGACTGTCCTGCTGGACGGGACAACAGCACATATGCTTGAATGTGCATGTGACACCTAGAGAAATAACAGTGTTGGTAAATGGCAACTTTGTGAAGAAGCAGCACAACTTTTACAATGCCAAAACTACTCCACTTGGCTCTCTATCTTCACATTCATTCATCTTAGTAGCAAAACTCCAAGAAACCTTGCTTTGTCACTTCTCGTCCAATGCCCCTGAGCCCAGTATGACGAAATCAATCATGGTGAGCACCCGCACCAAACAAGTATGTACATCCTCACTTAACGCAGTAAGAACTCCACATCCAGAGAGAAGTTTAGCCTCCATGTAGATTCCACATACCAGTGAAAACAATAGCTCTGGAGCACATATGCCTGAATGTGCATGTGACATCAAAGTAAATGAGTGTGTTGGAGAATGGAAACTTCACGAAGGAACAGCAGAGGTCTTTCAGTGGCAAAACCATTACAGTTGGTCATTAGCTTCTCCTTCCATCACTTTTACAACAGATCTTCATCAACCTTTTTTTGTCACCTCTATCCAATGACCCAAATAGAGTTGTTCTCCCACAAAAAACACTCGGCTGATTGATCTTGAATATGCCCTTAACCAACATGCTGTGCTTCCAGGAGCTCAAAACCACTTAAAAAATAAGTAGCTCAATTGACGTTGTTTCCCAGGCTGGCTGATAATGGTTATGGCACTGAAGTTCTCGATGAATGTGGAGTTGGTAGTATATGAAACCTTCGGGCTGAAGCATTCATTTATTGAGATGCTCAACAAGATTCATTTCAGCACAATGCACTCAAAGGACATTGCACATACAGTGACAAAACTGTGTTTCCATGAGTACTGCTTGTAAGCCTGATGGTATATGAAGTTAGTGACCCAAATGGAGTTATTCTCACAGAAGAACCTCTTGGCTGATTCCCTAACATGCTTTGTTTGCTATAGCTATTATGCAGTTGACTAAATTATGGTTCCAGAGCCTTTGTTTTCCAATCTAGCTGGAAATGGCTTTGGCACTGAAGTTCTAACAGAATATGGAATTGATAACATGTGAAACTTGCAGCTGAGGCATTTATTTGTGTGAGATGCTCAACAAGCTTGATTTCAGTACAATGCACACACTGGGCATCACGTATAGTGTGACCAAACTGTGTTTCCTTGAAAGCTTACTGCAAACCTGTTGATGAGTGAAGGAAGTGACCCAAATGGAGTTGTTTTCACACAAGAACCACTCAGTTGATTCATATTGAATATGCCCTCAACAAAATGCTGAGTTTGCTAGAGCTCATATGCACATAGAACAGTATGTTGTTCCAGAGGTTTTGTTTTACTGGCTAGCAGAAAATGGCTTGGCATTGAAGTGCTCTCTGAATGCTGATGTGCTATCATGTGAAACAGGCAGGTAGAGCCTTCATTTTGGTAGGAAGCTCAACAAGCTTCATTTCAGTACAAAATGTTCAATGGGCATTACAGAGACAGTTCCTGTACAGTTCCTGGTTTCCTTGAGAGCTGTTTGTAAGCCTGATGGTGAGTGAAGGTAGTGACACACATGGAGTTGTTCTGATACAACAACCATTCAGCTGATTCATCCTAGAGCTCATATTCACAACATAGCAATATGTGGTTCCAAAGCCTTTGTTTAGCTGTCTCGCTGAAAATTGCTTTGCCACTGAATTTCTCTCTGAAAGTGGAATTGGTAGCATGTGAAACCTGCAGTGAGAGCAAAGATTTGTGTGGGATGCTCAACAAGCTTATTTCCGTACAATAAGCTCAATGGGCATTACTCAGAGATTGACCAAACTGGGTTTACTTGATAGCTGCTTCCACACCTGATGGTGTATGAAGTTACTGACCGAAGTGTAATTATTCCCACACAAGAACCATTCGGCTGCTTCTTCTTGAATATGCCATTGAACAACATGCTGTGTTTCCTGGAGCTAATACACACATAAACCAATATGTAGTTCAAGATCCTTTGATTTTACAGCTACCTGAAATTGCATTTGCCTTGAAGTTCTCTCTGAATTTGGAGTCGGTAGCATGTGAAACCTGCTGCAGTTGGAGCATTCATTTGTGTGGGATGCTCAACAAGCTGTGTTTCCATACCAAGCACTCAATGAGCATTACGCACAGAGTGAAAAAACTGGATTTTCATGTGAGCTAGTTGTAATTGTGAAGGTGTGTGAGTTTAGTGACCTCAATGGAATTGGTCTCACACAAGAACCACTCTGCCCATTCCTGTTGAGTATAAGCTTCATCCACATGCTGAGTTCTGTCCCTATAGCTAACATGTACTTAATGCTCGAGTTGGTGCCACAACCTTGGTTTTCAAGGACAGCTGAAAATTGCATTGGAGCTTATATTCTCTCTGAACATGGAGTTGGTAGCATGTGAAACCTGCAGCTGGAGCATTGGTTTGTGTGGAAGCTCAATATGCTTCATTTCATTACAATGTGCTCAATGCGCATTACCCTTAGAATGACAAAATTGCATTTCCTTGAGACCTGCTTGTAAGCCTGATGGTGCTTGAAGGTAGTAACCCTAATTTAGTTGTTCACACACAAGAATATGTCCACTGATTCATCTTGACTGTGCCCTTCACCAACATACTGATTTTCCTAGAGTTAGTTTGTACATAGTGCAATATGAAGGGCCAAATCTTTGGTTTTCAGTGCTAGCAGAAAATGGCTTTGGCACTGAAGTTCTCCTTGAATATGGAGCTGGTAGAATGTGAAACTCTCAGATGGAGCATTTGTTTGTGTTTGATGCTGAACAAGATTAACTTCAGTACAATGTGCAAAATGGGCATTACTCATAGAATGGCAAAACTGGCTTTCTTTGAGAGCTGCTTGTAAGCCTGATTTCGTGTGAAGTTAGTAACCGAAATAAAGTTTTTCCAACAGAAGAACAAGTCGGCAGATTCATCTTCAATATGCCCTTCACCACCGTGCTGTGTTTCCAGAAGCAAGTATGTATACAGCATAGTATGTGGTGTCAGAACCTTTGTTTTCAAGGCTAGCTGAAATGGCTTTGGCACTGAAGTTCCCTCTGTATATGGAGTTGGTAGCATGTGAAACCTTTGGTGCAGCATTTGTTTGTGTTTAATTCTCAACAAAATTCACTTCAGCAAAATGCACAAAACAGGCATTACACATGGAATGGCAAAACTGGCTTTCCTTGAGAACTGCCTGTAAGCCTGATGATTAGTGAACTTAATGAGCAAAATGGAGTAGTTCCAACACAAGAATCACTTGGATGATTCAGCTTCATTATGCCCTTCACCAAAACCTGAGTTTCCTAGATCTAATATCTGCATAGTGCGGTCTATTGCGATAGAGCCTTTGCTTTCAAAAGTAGCTATAAATGGCTTTGACTCTGAACTTTTCTCTGAATGTGGAGTAGGTAGCATGTGAACACCACACATAGAGCATTTCATTGTGAGGGTTGCTCAACAAGGTACATTTATGTACACAGTGATGAATGGGCATTATGTATTAGTGACAAAATTGGGTTTCCATGAGAGCTGATTGAAAGCCTAATGCTGTGTCAAGTTAGTACACTGAACAGATTTGTACTCAGGCAAGAATCACTCTGCTGATTGGTGTTCACTATGCCTTTCTCTACAATGAAGCGTGTTCCCTTCTGTGGGATACTGACCAAGCTTCATTTCAGCAGAAGGGGTTAATTGGGCATTACGCATAGAGTGACAAAACTGGGTTTCCTTGAGGGCTGCTTGTAAGCCTGATGGTGTGTGAATTTAGTGACCCAAATGGAGTTGTTCTCACACAAGAACCACTCGACTGATTGTTCTTGAATATGCCCTTCACCAACATGCTGTGTTTCTGAGACCTAATTTGTATTTAGCATAGTTTTTGTTGCCAGAGCAGTTGTTGTCATGGCAAGCTGAAAATGTCTTTGGCGCTGAATTTCTATCTGAATGTGGAGTTGGTAGCCTATGAAAGCCACAGCTGTAACTTCCGTTTGTGTGGAATGCTCAATGAGTTTCATTGTAGCCAAATTAGCTCAAAATGCATTACAAATAGATACACAATGTTGGGTTTTTGAGAGCTGCTTTTAAGAGACCCATATGGAGTTGTTCTCACACAAGGACCACTCCATCGTTACCTCTACAATATGCCCTTCCACCAACATGCTGTATTTCCTGAGAGTTAACTTGTACATTTACCACATGTGGTGGAAGAGCTTTTGTTTTTAAGGCTTGCTAAAAATGTCTTCTGTGAGCCAAATGAAGTTGTTATAACACATGAACCACTTGGCTGATTCTGCTTCAATATGAAATTCAGCAAGATTATGAGTTTCCTAGACCTAATATGTACCTAGTGCAGTATGTAGTGCCAGAACAGTAATTTTCCAGACTAGCTGAAAATGGCTTTGATGCTGAAGTAATCTCTGAATGTGGGGTTGGCATCATTTGAAAGTTGCAGCTGGCACATTCCCTTGTGTGGCATGCTCAACAAGCTCCACTTCAATACAATGTGCTCAGTTCTCATTAGGCACTGAGTGACAATACTGGGTTTCCTTGAGAGCTGCTTGTAAGCCTGATGGTTTGTGAAGTTAGAGACCAAAATGGAGTTTTTGAGAGAAGAACTACTCAGCTGACACATCTTCAATATGCCCTTGAGAAACATGCTGAGTTTGCTAGAGCTAATATGCATATAGAGTAGTATCCGGTGCCAGAGCCTTTATTTTCAAGGCTAGCAGAAAACTGCTTTGGTGCTGAAGTTCTCTCTGAATGTGGAGCTGGTAGAATATGACACCGGCAGGTGGAACACATATTTCTGTTTGATGCTCAACAAGATTTATTTCAGTACATGGCACTCAAAGGGCATTTTTCATAGAGTGATAAAATTGGGTTTTCTTGAGATCTGCTTGTTAGCCTGGTGTAACCCAAAGCTGGAGCACTCATTTGTGCATGTTGCTCTATAAGCTCCTGTTTAAAACAATGCAGTAAAAGGGCATCAAGCACAAAGTTACCAAACTGGGTTTTCTTGAGAGCTGCCCTAAGCCTGATGGTGTGTAAAGTTAGAGACCCAATTGGAGTTTTTCTCACACCAGAACTACTCGGCTGATTCATCTTCAACATGACCTTCACCAACACGCTGTGTTTCCTAAAGCTAATATGCACATAGTGCAGTATGTAGTGCCAGAGACTTTGTTTTAAAGACTAGCAGAAAATGGCTTTGGCGATTAAGTTCTCTCTGATTGTTGAGTGCTTAGCATGTGAAACTCTCAGGTGGAGCAATTGTTTGTATTTGGTGCTCAACAAGAATCATTTTAATACAAGGCATTCAACAGGCAGTGTGAATGCAGTGAGAAAATTGGGCTTCCTTGAAAGCTTCTTGTAAGCCTGATAGCTTATGAAGTTAGTAAACCAAATGGAGTTATTCTAACACAAAGCCACTTGGCTATTTATGCATGACAAAACAGGTTTCCTGGAGTGCTGCTTGTAAGCCTGATGGTTGAGAAGCTACTGACCAAAATGGAGTTGTTCCCACACAAGAATCACTCGGTTAATTCATCCTGAATATACCCTTCACCAACCTGCTGAGTTCCTTCCCTAGAGTTCATATTTGCATAGTGCAATATGTGGTTCCAAAAATTTTGTTTTTAAGGCTGGTTGAAATGTCTTTTTACTGAAGTTGTCTTTGAATGTGGAGTTAATAGCATGTGAAAGTCGCAGCTGAAGTATTCATTTGTGTAGGATGCTCAACTTTCTTCATTTCAGTACAATGTGCTCAATGGGCACTACGCATAGAATGACGATACTGACTTAGCTTGAGATTTGCCTCTAACCCTGATGGTGTGTGAAGTTAGTGACCCCAATGGATCTGTTTCCACACAAGAATCACTGAGCTGATTCATCGTGAATATTCCACTCACCAATATGCTGAGGCCCATAGAGTTAATATGTACAGAGTGTATTATGTGGTGTCAGAACCTTTGTTTTCAAAGCTAGGTGAAAATTGCTTTGGATCTGATGTTCTCACTGAATATGAAGATGGTAAGATGCAAAAAAGGAGCTAGAGCATTTGTTTAATTGGGAATCTTAGCAAGCCCTATTTCTGTAATATGCCCTAAATTGTCATTAATCATAGATCGAGAAAAGTGGCTTTTCTTATTGCTGCTTGTGAGTCTGATGTATATGAGGTTAGTTACCCAAGTAGAGTTGTTCTCACACAGGGACCACTCAACTGATTCAAATTAAATACACTCTTCACCAACATGCTGAGTTTCCTTGAGCTAATATGTACATAGTGCAATATGTTGGGTCTTAGCACTCTTTATTCAAGGCTAGCTGAAAATGGTTTTGGTGCTGAAGTTCTCTGAATTTGGCATTGGTAGCATGGCTCTTATGTGGATTAGTGTTGCCTAAAACTACCTCATCCCATCCCATACTGTGGCACACAGGAAACTCAGCATTTGTTGGATCCTACCTTACTCAGGTACACTCTCAAACCCTGCATACACACATGCCCAGGTATAGTGAAACTGTGATTCTGCCTAGTTCACCCCTGCTCCTAACTCTTGCATTGGCCAGTGGAACTACAGCATAGTTAGCACTGTTCTCCCCTACCAGACCTGTTCCCAGGTACAAATCTTAAGTATACCAAGATTTGCTCTCACACTTGTCATTGAATTCTGAAGCCTGGCCTGCGCAGCTCACTTCCATCCTCAACACCAGGCACTGGGTGGTGCAGTGCAAGTCTGCCATGCATGCCCTCATTCCTGGTCACATTCAAATTGGAGGGTCTAGTAAACTAGCCCAACTTGGCCCACACTGCATCCTGCCTCCTGCACCTGCCAATGTGTTACAACTTAGCCCGACCCTCTTCAGTCTACCATTTTTTTTAGATTTATTTTTATTATGTTTTTATTGGAAAGGCAGATATACAGAGAGGAGAGACAGAGAGGAAGATCTTCCGTCCGATGATTCACTCCCCAAGTGAGCACAACGGGCTGATACTATGACGATCCAAAGCCAGGAGCCTCTTCCGGGTCTCCCATGCGGGTGCAGGTTCCCAAAGCTTGGGCCGTCCTCGACTGCTTTCCCAGGCCACAGGCAGGGAGCTGGAAGGGAAGCGGGGCTGCCGGGATTAGAACCAGCGCCCATATGGGATCCCCAGTGTGCAAGGCGAGGACCTTTAACCACTTGCGCCACCGCGCCGGGCGCTTCAGTCTACCATTTAATTCAGCCCACATACCGGCCAACAAGTGCAGATAAATGCTTACCAGTAGGAGTTTCAGTCCAGGAAGGGAGTTCCCCAAGTTCCCCACCAGGTCCATTTCCCGACCTCATGCATGCCAGTAGATTCTAAGCCCCTACCCAGAACAGTCCATACATTTCAACTCAGCCTTTGTGCGTGCTGGTGAATGTTGTGTTCCTATCCATCACACATTCTATTCTTGGTCATCTGTGGGTGCTGCAGCCTGGAACAGCCCAGTCTTTTCCTAACCCTGAAGTGTTGGTTAGTTCTGTGCTCAAGCAGAGCTTGGCCAGTCACTACCCTCAACCCTTGAGAAACCAGTAAGTAGCTGTTATATAGGGGATACTGCACAAACACTCCACAGGATCGGTTCTCAGACCTGATCTCTTCTGTACCTTTTAATGTCATGGCACATCCTACCATGACCTACCACCTGCCAAAACATGTAATATGAACTGCATCCTGCCAGGCAGGTTTCCCAACACTAACTTTTTTAAACTTAATTTTATTTTTGATGATACTTAACATTGTTGATCAAGAAAGGGCCAAGAATTAGGGGAAAGTTGTAAGATCATTATTTTCACACCTTCTTTTTGTTCTTACAATATCAGGGGGGAAAGTGAAGACAAAGGGGGAAGCCATATCCAGTCTCGCAACTGCCCCAGCAATGGGAAGGGACACTCAATTTTGTCTCGCTTCAGCAGCACATACTAAAATTGGAACAATACAGAGATTAGCATGGCCCCTGCGCAAGGATGACACGCAAATTCGTGAAGCGTTACATATTTTTGAAAGAGAATCAGGAATGCAAGCAGTGCTTGATGAAATTATACAGGAAAACTTCCAAAACACTTGGAACACGAAACCACCCCGCATACAGGATGGACAGAGAACTCCCAACAGACATGATCCAAAGAGATCTACACCCAGACACACGGTGCTCAAGTTCTACTCCAATGAAGACAAAGAAGGAATCCTGAGACAAGTACGAAGTAGAGAAAAGATCACATACAGGGGAAAACCCATCAGAATCACTGCTGACTTCTCCGAAGAGACCCTACAAGCAAGGAGAGAATGGACAAAGATCTTCCAAGTCCTGAAACAAAACAACTGTCAACCAAGAATAATCTACCCAGCAAAGATCTCATTTGTATATGAGAACGAAATCAGATACTTCCATAGCAAAGAAAAACTAGAAGAATATGTCTACACAAAACCAGCTCTGCAAAGTCTCCTTAGAAATGCGCTAGTCCCGGACAAAAAGGAGGCAAACCACAAACAAAGATGGCAAATAAGAAGGTCTCCAAACTAAAGCCCGTACACACAAGGCAATTACACAGACAACAACACACACAAAACACAATCGCATGGCAGGGCAAAATCGCAACCTCTCAATTTTAACTCGCAACACAAATGGTCTAAATTCACCAATCAAACGACAGAGATTAATAGAATGGATTATCAAACAAGACCCCACTATCTGTTGCCTACAAGAAACACATCTAACCAGAAAGGATGCAAAGAAACTGAAAGTGAAGGGATGGAAAAAGATTTTTCATGCCAATAGACGAGAAAAAAAAGTTGGGGTAGCTATCCTAATTTCAGAGGAGATAGATCTCAATCTAACTAACATCAAAAGAGACAGGGAAGGCCATTTTATACTGGTGAAAAGAATGATCCATCAAAAAGCAATCACCATCATTAATGTTTATGCACCGAAACTTAATGCACCTAGTTACGTGAAGCAATTACTTACAGACTTAAGGGAAGACATAGATACCCGCACAATTCTTGTAGGCGATCTCAACACGCCTTTAACATCAATGGACCAGTCTACAAAACAAAAACTCAACAAAGAAACAACAGAGCTCACACAAACAATAGAACAACTGGACTTAGTAGACATCTATAGAAATTTTTATCCTAAGGCCACAGACTATACATTCTTCTCAGCGGTGCATGGCACCTTCTCCAGAATCAACCACATGATAGGACATAAAGCGAATCTAAACAACTTCCAAAACATTAGTATCATACCATGTACCCTCAGACCACCATGGGATGAAACTGGAAATCAACAACTCAAAACTCCCCAGGAAGTATAGGCACTCTTGGAAATTGAACAATATGCTATTAAACGAACAATGGGTCAGAGAGGAAATTAAAGATGAGATCAAAAAATTTATGGAAACCAATGAAAACTCTGATACAACATTCCAAAACTTGTGGGACACCGCCAAAGCAGTGCTACGAGGTAGATTCATCACAATCGGAGCACATGTCAAGGGCCAAGAAAGACGCCAAATACAGAAACTAACCACACACCTCCAGGATCTGGAAAAACAGCAGCAGAAGAGTCCCACACACAATAGGAAACAAGAAATCATCAAAACAAGGGAGGAGATAAACCAAATAGAAGCCAAAAAACTATACATAAAATCAATAAATCAAAAGTTGGTTTTTTGAGAAACTAAATAAAATAGACACACCACTGGCCCGATTGACCAAAAAAAAAACCAAGAGAAAGCGAGAATCAATAGCATTAAAGATGAAAAAGGCAACATAACAACAGACACTGCAATCATTAAGAAAATAATTAGAAATTACTACAAAGAACTGTACTCCCACAAATTTGAGGATCACCAAGAAATAGAAAAGTTCTTGGACTCCCACCACTTACCAAAACTCAGTCCGGAGGCAACTGAAGAATTAAATAAACCCATAACCGAGGCAGAGATTGAAACAGTCATCAAGGATCTCCCAACGAAAAAAAGCCCAGGCCCAGACGGCTTCACTACAGAATTCTACAAAACATTCCGAACAGAACTAACCCCAATCCTCTACAAGCTCTTCAAAACAATAGAGGAGGAAACAACCCTTCCAAACTCATTCTATGAAGCCAACATCACCTTAATCCCAAAACCGGACAGAGAACCGTAGAGAAGGAAAACTACAGACCTATTTCTCTGATGAACATTGATGCTAAAATTCTCAACAAAATCCTAGCCAATAGAATTCAAAAAATCATCAGACAGATCATTCATCCGGATCAAGTAGGATTCATCCCTGGAATGCAGGGATGGTTCAACATTTGGAAATCCATAAATGTTATAAACCACATCCAAAAACTGCAAATGAAGAACCACATAATAGTTTCAATAGATGCAGAAAAAGCTTTCGACAAAATCCAACACCTCTTCATGCTAAAAACTCTAGCCAAAGTAGGCATAGATGGGAAAATCCACAACATAATCAAAGCAATTTATGAAAAATCCAACGCCAGTATCATACTGAATGGAGAAAACCTACAACCCTTCCCACTGAGATCTGGAACAAGACAAGGATGCCCAGTATCACCACTGCTATTCAACATAGTCCTAGAGGTACTTGCAGAGGCCATAAGACAAGAAAAAGAAATCAAAGGCATATGAATAGAAAACGAAGAAGTCAAGCTTTCACTATATGCAGATGACATAATCCTATACATAGAAAAACCAGGAGACTCAATACAGAAACTACTAGAACTTATATCAGAGTTTGGCAGAGTGGCAGGGTACAAAATTAATGAACGAAAATCAACAGCCATAGTGTACGCAAATAACACCAAGATGGGAGAAGATCTAACCAACACGATACCATTCAAAACAACAGAGAGAAGTATGAAGTATTTGGGAGTAAATCTAACCAATAGCATAGGAGACCTATTCGAAGAAAACTACAAACTATTTAAAAAGGAAATTGAACAAGACCTCAAAAGATGGAATAACATCCCATGCTCCTGGAAAGGCAAAATCAATATCATTAAAATGTCTATACTACCATAAGCAATATACATTTTCAACGCAATTCCAATCAAATTGCCCAAAACATTCTTCACGGTACTTAATACAATGATTCAAAAGTTCATCTGGAAACACAAAAAACCACGAATAGCTAGAACCATCCTAAAGAATAAGAAGTTAGCAGGGGGAATCACAATCCCGGACCTCTGGACATACTATAGAGCAGTGGTTATCAAAACAGCCTGGTACTGGCACAGTGACAGAAAGGAAGATTAATGGAATAGAATAGAAGCACCAAAAGGGAACCCACACAGATACAGCCAATTAATCTTTGACAAAAAGACCAATGACAGTCCAAGCAAGTGGGAAGGCCTCTTTAGTAAATGTTGTTGGGACAACTGTCTGATAGCCTGTAGAAACAAAAAGATAGACCCACATCTATCACCATACACTAAGATCCAATCTACATGGATAAAAGACCTAAACCTACATCCAGAAACCTTCAAACTCTTGCAAGAAAATGTAGGAAATACCCTGCAAGACCTAGGAGTAGGTCCCGACTTTCTAAGAAGGACACCAAAAGCAATAGCAGTTGAGAACAGAATAAACAAATGGGACCTCATCAAACTAAGAAGCTTCTGTACAGCAAGGGAAACAATCAACAAAGTAAAAAAGCAACCCACAGAGTGGGAGAAGATCTTTGCACATGATATAGGCGATAGGGGGCTAATTTCCAGGATATACAAAGAACTTCAAAACAACCAAAAAACAAAAACAAACAAGCCACTCAAGAAATGGGCACGGGAAATGGGCAAACATTTCACAAAGGAACAAGTCCAAATGGCAAACAAACATATGAAAAAATGTTCCAGCTCCCTGGCAATAAGGGAAATCCAAATTAAAACATCGGTGAGGTACCACCTAACACCAGTAAGATTGGCCCACATAAACAAGAACACCAACGACACTTGCTGGCGAGGATGTGGGGCATAGAGAACCCTACTCCACTGCTGGTGGAGCTGCAAATTGGTACAGCCTTTATGGAAATCAGTCTGGAGAACACTCAAACAACTCAAAATCTGCATACCATATGACCCAGCAATAGCACTCCTAGGAATATATCCAAAACACCTGTTTTACGACAAACCAACATGCATCCCTATGTTCATTGCAGCACAATCAGTAATTGCAAAAACATGGAAGCAACCGAAATGCCCATCAGCAGAAGATTGGATAAGAAAGCTTTGGTTCATCTACTCCATGGAATACTACTCAGCTATTAAAAAAAAAAATGCAGTTCTTTGTGGCTAAATGGGCCCAACTGGACACCATAATGCTAAGGGAAATGAGTGAATCCCAAAAGGTTAGATACCACATGTTTGCCTTGATTTAACTTGTAATTTTTGTATGGTTGTTGGTTATTTTTTGAACCTGTCATTGATACTGTCTCAACCCATATGTTTCGAAGAATGGAACTTGCATTATTTTTAACATATTGTTTACCCAATACTATGTCAATTAATTCCATAATGTTGTATAGTGATACTGAGGTTTTGTTGGGTCTTTTAACTGACCGGATCTTTACTCTGTTAGCCCTATCTTCAGACCAGAGAAGGTCTCCCCCAGAGGCCACTGAACTTATCTGGATAATAAGACGCTGGACTTTATGCTAGGTATGTGTTTGCAAGGAACGAATCTCAACTGAACTTGAACTGTGGTTATGCAACAAGGTGGAGGAATCCACCATGGGGGGAGGGGGATGGTTGTGGGAGGGGTGGGGGGAATCCCCAGTGCCTATAAAACTGTACCACATAATACAATGTAAACAACAATAAAATAAAATAAAAAAAAACAAAAACAAGTAATGTGAACTGCATCCTGCCAGGCAGGTTTCCCAACACTAACATTTTTTAAAATTAATTTTATTTTTGATGATACTTAACATTGTTGATCAAGAAAGGGCCAAGAATTAGTGGAAAGTTGTAAGATTTGCACACCTTCTTTTGTTCTTCCAATATCAAGGAGAAAAGGGAAGACAAAGGGGGAAACCATACCCAGCCTCCCAACCACCCCAGCAATCGGGAAGGGAGATTCAATTTCATCCCAGGGTCCCTGATATGAAGCATGTTCTGAGGGTTCTGCTCAAATGCTTTCGCTAGTTCTGACATGGTGTTAATCTCGCAGTTCCATGGATGAGGAAATCTTTCCAAGGTCCGTTGGGAGACATAGTTTACCTCAGAGTCTCCATCACCAGGAAATTTACTGTCAAGCTTCATGGAAGTAGATGATGAACTTGTTCTATCCTCCTTCCTCTGCTGTGGTATCAGATGTCCTCTGGAGTTTCCAATGGTCTGCCAAATCTTCCATGTGCATCTGTGTATGCCATCCACTGCTATGTCTAAGCCACTGAGGAGGCTCAGTTCTGACACATGCACACCGTTGTTATACCTCAGGTTGTACCACTCTGCTCATGGTTCCAGCAGTCTAGGTTAGGGGATTCCCACTGGATCATACCCCAGCTCCAGCTTCTGTGCCTGCTAGCATGCGGTCAACTGGTCTGGTCTTTTCCACATCCCATTCACCTCTTATAAATATCATTGGGAATTGAAGTCTAACTCTACAAAACTGATTCCAGCCTCCCAGGACACACTGCTGCCAGCAGGTGGCACTGCCTGTCCAGCCAGGCCCACCCTCAGTACTGTTTCTCATGCTCACCAGTGGGAGCTTCACCCATCTGAGAATTGGCCACAGTTTCCATACTGGGCCCACCTTCTACCCCAGATCTTGCACTCTCCAGGTGGTTCTGCAATCCAGATCAACAGGAATGGCTTCTAGTCCCAGCACATGCCAGCTATGTTGTGCCAAAGATTGCCAGCCTGCCTTACTCTGGATCATTCCTGAACCAGTGGATACAGTTGGCCAGCCCAGCTTGGCTCGCTGCCTAACCCAGTTCACATGTATGTTGACAGAGGTTATATCTCTACTGGTCTGATCTGACCCTAGTTCCAGATCCCATGCTCGCCAGCAGGAGAAGTGGACCAGCAGGTGAATTCACATAGCTCCACCACCAGGCTTCACCCCCGCTCTTGGGGGTTGTATATGTTGTTGGGTGCTGTGTCCCAGTATGCTATGGTCCATCTCACCTCAGTTTCTGCCAAGCACTAGCGTTTGCATGCAATGGTCAATACTAGTTAGCCCGCTAGGTCTCCCACGTGGATATGTGCATTTGTGTGACCCAGAAAGGTCTTCCAGTTTTCCTCCTCAAACTGTGTGGTCACAGCCTCCTGGTGTACCTGAAAATGCAATGCTCTGGTCAGTGGAAATTCCCCAGAGAGCATTCCTCACCTGAAATGTTCTCCTTCCCCATTCTCCCCTCCCACAAATCCCATACACCCTTGCCTGAGCTATCCACAGCCCCCATGCCCACGAGTGTGCAGGTCCTTTGCCTGAAGATCCTTCAGATCTGGGAAGATTTTTTGTCATGAGGAATTAACCAATCATTAGAAAAACAAATCTGTTATAGCTATTAAGGTGGTACGCTTTTTTTTTTTTTTCTACTTAGTATAGATCAGAAAGTAAGAGCCTGCTGTTATAAAACACACTGTACAGGAACGGAAAGCAGGGTGTTATACCTCCATGGGCTCCACTGACTTTGGATCAAAGAGCTGAAAAAAAGAGAACTGGCAGCTGAACTGATCGTGTGTGGACTTTTTCCTGCCCTTATTCCAGAAATGGGGCATGTCGTAACTGGTAGCCATAAGAACCTGGCCGAACAGGAAGGAAAAATTAATAAAAGAAAGAGAGAATGTGGAAATGGTGATCTCACCCACCTTCCTGTAGCTCTTGGTCCTTATCACCTTATCACCCTAATCAACTATGTAAAAAATCATCAAAAATAACAATTAATAGTTTAAAAAGAGGCCAGCATAACAATTTGGTCTAGTCCTGTCAAGGCAATTGCTAGTGAGAATCTAAATTCAGTATGTCTACCACAGTGCCATTTTTAAATATTTATTTATTAATGTTATTGGAAAGTCAGATATACAGTGAGGAGGAGGGACAGAGAGGAAGATCTTTCATCTGTTGATTCACTCCCCAAGCAGCTACCATGGCTGAGGCAGAGCCAATCCAAAGCCAGCAGACATGAGCTTCCTTCATTTCTCCCATGCAGTGCAGGTTCACAAGGTCTTAGGACATCATCCATTGCTTTCCCAGACACATAGCAGGGGCGCCAATACAAAAAACTGGTGCCTAAACAGGAACCCAGCCTGTGCAAAGTGAGGACTTTAGCCATTAGGCTACTGTGCTGGGCCCAGTGCTATGTTTAAGGTAATCATTCTGTCTGGCCTGCAAAAGAAATTATGAGTACCCAGATGGCATTTGCCACCTAAGCAGTGAGGCATAGCAGCTATTTATTTAACAAAGTTGGATTTTATTTCAGTTGTTAACAAGTCTACATATGGTCCAAAGCCTACAAGTGGGTGTGTGTGGGTTATACAAACACCAGGCTGTTTCTGTAAAAGGCTTGAGCATCTGTGGTTTTGGCATGCTTAGTGTGTCCGGAACAAGTCCTCTGTTTATACCGAGTGATGACTAAATCATTGGACCCTAGACGGAATGACAATGACTGTAGTGTTACAAAAAGTTGGGTTCTGCCTTTAAAAAATGTGGTTATAATTACACCAAGGGATTAATACCTGACAATCCGAAACAGAAAGGTGCAGAGGATTTAAAACATGGATTGAGATCTGCTACTTTTAATCCTTTGTGAAGTGTGAGACAAATTTCCAGGCCTTAATTGAGCATGTATAACTTTTTCTGCATACAGCCCAGAACTCACAGGTGAAACCAGTTTCAAAAGAAATCAAAAAACTGTTAAGATTCGATTCTGAGGAAGGACAGCTTAGTGAGTGGAGTGAAGATTTTCTATGGTTCCCAAACTGATACAGCCAAGGGAAGGCCAGTAGATGGTGCTTGTCTTCTGATTTAATGACACTTTCAGAAATTCCTGAGGCATATTCAGAGAACTGAATTTGTTTTGTAATCTTTCATCTTCCCACTTTTTTCATTACGTGCATTCTTTCCTTCTGGTGAGATTTTCCTTTCTTTTCTTAAGATATATTTACCTGGTTACTTGTAAGGCAGAGTGATAGGACTGTCATCTCTTAGTTTGCTTCCCAGATTGCCACATTGGCCAGGAATGGGCCAAAACCAAGCCAGGATTCTGGAACTCCATCTGGGTCCCACATGCATAGCAGAGGCCTAAGCACTTGGGCTGTCATCTGATCCTTTTCCAGGCACATTAAGGGGGCTGGATTGGAAGCAGAGCAGCTGGGATTCTGAGCATTCCACTCTGGGGTGTTGTCACAGGGAAGAGTTAACCTGTTGTACTGCAGCGCATGTCTCAATTTTCATCTCTGTGTCCAGTGATTGCTGATTGTTGGTGCCTGGCAGTCATTGGCATGAGTCTCTTTGTTCTGGAGCTTTCTTCTGCTTTAGCAGTGGGGAGAGCGTGTTTTCAGTAGTTCCTGTGGAGGTAGGAATGGAGGATAGCCAGCTATGCCTGGCAGCAGCAGTTTCTCAGTGTCCCTGGCATTCACAACTTGACTTGTCTATTTGTTGACTTCTGTTAGTGTTAGTGCAGTGTTCCAGTAGACACACACTGCAAATACCTAGCTTAAAGTTGCTTTCCATGTTGTAATGGCATTTAATTACTGCCTACTTCTTAGTTGTAAAGTCACAGCTATTCAGTGGTTTGTAGGAAGGATTGGCTGGTATGAAAACGAATTATTGAAAAAGATAACCAAGGACCTTTCAGGACATACTTCTACGAAGAGTTCTACTGCCCTCTAATGGATGTCAGCTAGCATAATACTTCTTAGATTTTCAGTTCTCTTGCTCAGGGTTGCCCATGAAAGGCAAAGAGAACTCTGAGCATCAAATCAGTATTCTTTCCCGGCTTCTTCTCCAAGGCTGGTCTGAGTGTTGCTGTGCAGCCAGGTAGGCTGCTAGTTGGGACATGGCATCCATTATCAGAGAGCCAGTTAGAGTCCCAGTTATTGTGTTTTCTGATCCACCTTTCTGCTCCTTGGAGACCACAGATGGCTAAATGTGTACCAATATGTGGGAGACATGGTGAAGTTCCATAGGCCTAGTTTTGGTGTGACCAAGCCCCAGGTGTTGGTATGCATTGGCATGTAACCCAGTGAATTGAAGGTCTCTGTCACTCCTCTCTGGCTGATGCTCTGCCTTTTAATAAATAAATCTTTGAAAAGATAGAAGCTCATTTTATAAAAGGAAATGTTAATTTTGACTCGTGGTTTTTGAGGTTCTTTAAAGTACTTAGTCAATCTTCTGCTGCCCTACCAGGTGCCTCAGCAGGGAGCTGGATCTGAAACAGCAACAGGAATACAAATCAGTGCTTGGAAGTGGGACACTAGAGCTATGAGTGGCAGACTTGCCTGCCTGATGAGTCACAACATGGGCCTCAAGATCAGCGTTTTTTGGGTGTTCTGTGGCACTAATGAGAAGCTAAGGCAATTGTTGTTTGAACGTTGTGATTTGACTGCGTTGGCTCTTGCTAGCCATGCTCTGGACACTTGGATGACTTTGATTTGAAGGTGTCTATGCATCAGTTCTGATACTATTTCTCGAATTCATGTTTTTTTTTTCTTTTCTTTTTCCCTCCCTCTCTTTTCCTGGTTGTGTCCTTTTTTTGTTATTATTATTATTAACGTTGTATTATGTGATACAGTTTTATAAGCACTGGGGAGTCCCCCCGCCCCTTCCATACCCCTTCTCCCATAGTGGATTGCTCCATCTTGCTGCACAACCACAGTTCAACTTCAGTTGAAATTCTTCCATTGTAAGCATGTTCCTAGCATAAAGTCCAGCATCTTATTTTCCAGATAAGTTCAGTGGCCTCTTGGGGAGACCTTCTCTGGTCTGAAGGTAGAGCTAACAGAATAAAGTTCCGGTCAGTTAAGACCCCCAACAATACAACAGCGTCGCTATACAATGTTATGGGATTAGTTGGTATAGTGTTGAATGAACAATATCCGCACCTCTGGGTTTAGACAGTATCTGTGACAGGTTCAAAAAGTAACAATCAACCAAGCATAAATTACAGGTTAAATCCAGGCAAACATTAGATGTCTGACATAGTATTGAGTAGACAATATGTTAACACTGCATGTAAGTTCTTGATTACCTTCTACCACTATGTTAAGTACCACCATGTTAAGTTGAATAGTGGCTGCTATGGATCATTTTCTGTGACTGAGGTGTTTTGTTTTGTTTTGTTTTGTTTTTTGTTTTCTGGGTTTTTTTTGGGGGGTATGCTTTTATCGTGAAGTGTTAGAATTCCATTGCAAACCTTGTTTTTTGGATGTTTTCCTTAAGTTTGTTTATAATTAAGGAATGTCTTTTTGGATTTATGCTTAGGTCTCTGATCCATTTGCTTTCTGTTTTTCTTCTGGCTGTATGTTCTCACTGTGTCCTTGTTGGTTCATGGTTTTATGTTTCTAAGTTGAAGCCATGTGATTTTTCATTTATGGCTGCCTATCTTACATTTCTGTAAGAATGTGTAGTAAGCCTCTTAAATTCAATATGTTCGGGGCCCAGCGCAGAGGCCTAGTGGCTAAAGACTTCGCCTTGAACTCGCTGCGATCCCATTTGGTCACCACTTCTAATTGGGGTGGTCCTGCTTCCCATCCAGCTCCCTGTTTGTTGCCTGGAAAAGCAGTCGAGGATGGTCCAATGCCTTGGGACCCTGCACCTGCATGGGAAACCCGGAAGAAACTCCTGTCTCCCAGCTTCAGATCGGTGCAGTACTGGCCGTTGCAGTCACTTGGGGAGTGTATCATCAGGTGGAAGATCTTTCTGTCTCTCCTCCTCTCTGTATATGACTTTGTAATAAAAATAAATAAATCTAAAAAAAATCAATATGTTCAAAACCTGTGCGTGCGGGCCCGGAGCCGTGGCGCAAATGGTTAAAGGTCCTCGCCTTGCACGCCCAGGATCCCATATGCGCACCGGTTCTAATCCCGGCAGCCCCGCTTCCCTTCCAGCTCCCTACCTGTGGCCTGGGAAAGCAGTCGAGGACGGCCGAAATCTTTGGGACCCTGCACCCGCGTGGGAGACCCGCAAGAGGCTCCTGGCTTCGGATCGGCATAGTATCGGCCCGTTGCGCTCACTTGGGGAGTGAATCATCGGACGGAAGATCTTCCTCTCTGTCTCTCCTCTCTGTATATCTGCCTTTCCAATGAAAAAATAATAAAAATAAATCTTTAAAAAAAAAAAAAACCAAAACCTGTGCGTGCTGCTTAAACAATCTAAACAATCTTTACCATTTCAATATATTTTAATTTTATTCTTCGATTTGTCTGCTTTAAAAACCATATAATACTCCCGTGTTTCTTTTTTCAAAATAAAGATTTATTTATGTAAAAGGCAAATTGAAGTACAAGAGGAGAAGGGAAATTAGGGGGAAAAAGGAAGACACTATGTGGGAGAAAGAAGGAGGAGAAAAAGACCGAGATTGGCAGAGATCTTCCTTGGCCATCCACTGACCAGGTGGCCGTAACACTGTGACTGGCGCTGGATGTAGCCAGGAACCAGGAGCTCCAGCTGGGTCCCTCGTGCTGGTGTAGGTTGCATGAGCTGAACTGCCAGAGCCATCAACTGCTGTTTCCTCGGTGTGTTAGGGAGCTGGATGAGTAGCTGAGTAGGCAATATTCAATCTTGTTATCTGATTAGGTAGTGGAATCTGTCTATACCTTCAAGGTTAGATGGTTTTTATGCTCCACACTTCATAGCCATCATCAATTGTCTTGCCTCTTCTTTTCTTTCTCTCTTTTTTGTTTATTTACTTTAAATTTTTATTTGAAAGACTGGGGCACCAAGAAAAGAGGTATCAGAGAAATCTTACATGTGCTGGTTCATACCCTCATGGTCTGCAGTGTCTGCAGTTAAGCTGATCTAAAACCAAGAACCTCTTTTGTGTCTCCCATGTGGGTGTAGAAGCCCAAGGACTTGGGTCATCCTCTGCTGCTCTCCCAGGCACATTGGCAGGATGCTGGATCAGAAGTGAAACAGCTGGAATTAAATCTCAACCCATAAGAGGTACCAGTGATGCAGGCAGAGGATTAGTCTACTACACCATGACACCAACCCTTCTGGCTCATTTTTCTAATCTTAGTGGTCAAATTCCAGGCAGAGCAACATCTGTGATCTGCCTTTCTCCCAGTGCTGTTTACTGTCTATGAGTTCATTAATGTTCAGGTGTGCTTTCAATATGCTTATCCGTGCTTATACATCTCACGACATTCCTTTTCACACTCTTCAACATGACTATTTCATATCCTTTTCTTTCCTCACGCTTCTCTTAGCATTCATCTGAAGCTGTCAGAATAGAACTCTATGCCACATCCATACTTTTCCCCACCTATCCTATCCAAGCATGAGGTTCCTATTCAAAAGTGATGTCCACCCATGCCCTGTAAACAAGGACTTGGGTTCTATACTGATCACATTTGTCTTTCTCTGCTAAGTTCTTAACCACTTCATATGTACCAGAGTATTCCCATAGATGCATGGACATATTACAGGGCCACCTGTTTGTTTATTTGTTTGTTTTGTTTGACAGCAAATTTATAGACTTGGAGAGTTGTACAAAGAGATACCTGATATCCATTGGTTCACTCCTCAAATTTCCACAATGGCAGGCCCTAATTTGAAGCTGGGAGCAAGGAACTTCTGGGTACACGTGCGCTTCAGGACTTGAGTCAGCAGCTGTTGCTATCCAAGTCATAAGCTATATGGAAGACACCAAGTCAGGGGGAAAGGGAAAGAAGCAGGCAGTCACAGACCTAAATGCCCCATCCACTGATTCACTCTCAAAATGGCCACAGTAACCAGAGCTGGGGCAGACTGAAGCGAGCAACCAGGAGCTCCATGTGGGTTCCTGCATGGGTTCAGCAATCCAAGCACTTGGATAGTTTTTTACTTCCTTGCACCAGCAGAGAACTGGATTCAAGGTGGAGTAGCCAGGACTCAAAGTGGTTCTCCTGACACAAGGACTGCCATGGCAACACTTACTGTTAACCATTTCACTCTATAGAGTCAAGTGACATTACTGTATGTACAGTTTGGTATACCTGCCACATAAAGTTGTACGTCCTTTTCATTATCTCAAAAGATCATGCAGTCTCCCCAGTTCTGTCCCTTCCAATTTGCTTTGTTTTGATGGATTTCTGTGTTCAGAAGTTTTTGTACACATGTGATATATGACCTGTGTTTGGCTTCTTTCACTTAGCATAATAAAATTTGTGAGGCTTGTCAAGTGTACCTCTCCATTCTTTTTTTTATTGCATTTCATTTTATGACATCGTTTCATAGGTTCTGAGGTTCCACCAATCCTCTCATTCCCTCCCCCCATTATATTTTTTATATATGTATTCAATATGTCATGTAGGCAGACCATTCCTCATGAAGGAGGTACCTAATGTTTGATAAGATTCACCACCCTATAGCTCATTGATTTGTACTTTTTGAAAGTTGCTTGCTTCAAACCCACCAATAAAAGCCCACTAAATCATGACTGTATAATTAAGAGCTTAAAATGTATAAGAACGCTGGTCTGTTTAACTGGAACAGGGGCTGGGGTTCTTGCTCACGCTCTCGCCTTTTGTCCTCCCTGTGGATCCTCCTGGAGCCTTGGCTGGGATACCTAGGTTAACATGAATAAACAACCTTTATGCCTTAGCACTGGCTTCTGCCTTGATGTTTTTCTGGGGATTTCAAGATCCAGAACAACACATCCTCATATGGTTTGTTAGTTTCCTGTTTTTGGCATGTCCTTATCTTCTCTTTCCCACATCCTGTGCAACCGTGAGAAAAGGGTCTCCAGCAGGTAGCAGGACACTGCATTGTGGCTCTCTTTTACCTCCTGGGAGTCCATTTTCAGTTCATACTTGAATTTTCTATTTCCTATTTTTTCCCCTTTGGCCAGATTAACGATGTGTGTAAACTTGTACTTTCAGAAATGTATTTTTCTCTCAGTTGTTTCCTTAGGAGAGGGAGTAAGGTCTGTAGTGTGCCATGGCTAGTAGCAGAAGTCGTGCTTCATTCACTTATTCCAGTTTGATTCTCTAGCTTAGTGAGGGTGCTCATGTCCAGGTTCATGTGACTTGAAGTTGTGGAGCCCCACAAATGTTGCTCTGCGTTAATTTCACTTCGCAAGGGCATTTGACAGAACTGACTCCTGCTATAACACTAACTCACTTTGTATGACATCATTCTTGTGCTGTTCTGCTCCTTAAAGTGGGGTCTGTCATTATGCATTCTCTAGAGGTTGAAGCGATTCAAGATTTTGTACTGTGTTATTTCTTTCTTTCTGAATTACCAACTTTCTTCCTGAATTCCCAGTTTAATGGCTCAAAACTTGGACTTTATACCAGTTAGTTCCACAGCTGTATTTACTGCTCCAAAGTGTAATCACACACACACACACACACACACACACACACACACACACACACACACACCTGTCTCTTCGGAATTGGTACCTTCATGTCTAAGACCTCCAATGCTTCATAAATCCACGTAGGAGCTCTCTATTTACTGCTTCTCAGCCAGTTCCTCTTAGCTTTTTTCCGACTTTATAAATAATACCACTGCATAACTTTGGTTAAGAGGGAACAAAAGAGCTCTACTCAGTTCCCTCCTTTTTTCCTGGTTTGCAAAACTTATTTCTTCATTAATATGGTTTGCACATTGTCTGAAGCCAGAGTCTGTAGGTTTTCTCTGTGTATTTCAGCTTGCATGCTATATGGTTTCTGCTACAACTATTGACTCTGCCATTTCATTAGGGAAACAGTCCTAATAATGCTTTAGAGAGTAGTCATGTTACATAGCCAAAAGGCCGAGAAGTGGTCATTTTGAGACTGGACCTGAGGATGGCTGGATTTGTTCAGCAGCTCATTACTTGACCTCTTGCCTGAAATATCTAGAGCCTACCTGTGTTTTTTCCATCTTGACTGTTATCCTGTAGGTTCAAGTCATATTTTTTGACTAGTATAAGGACCTCTTTCTAGCCCTCACTCTTGAACTTCTTCCATCTGTTCTCTACCCAATATTTTTCCTGTGGGACAACTGCAATGTAATGAGCTCAATGACTTCTCACCAACTCAGCACATGGGCAGCTCACTGTTGTCCCTTGCAGTCTTAAATATTTTGCCACACTGAAATAAATGGGGCCTGATGTACCACTACTAAAGTTCCTAATCTGCTGGATGTCAGGTCTGAGTTCTACCTGGACCTGTCTTGGGTGAAACCTGTAGAATACCAGGTTGTTGTAGTTCACTCAGCCAGAAATGAGTTCACTCCCTGCTCAGTGCATGCACAGTCCTATCCCATAGCCCTTGCCTCCTTATTTAAAGGACACCCAATTCAGCTCTAGGAAGTAGATTGGGCTGTGAAACCCACCTTGTTCTTGTACTGCCCACCTGGGTCCTGCCACTCTGTCTCTGCTCCTGGTCAAATCAAACAAACCAGCAGGATATGCAGTTCTTTGTCTGGGTCCTCTCCTGAATTCCCAGAAAATGTCACTTCCCACCTGTTTGCTGCTGGCGTTCCCATTCCCAGTGGAGTTCAGATCAGCATCCACTGAATGCCGCTGGAGTGTCAGTCACTGCAACACTACACCATTGGTTTGGCTGCTTCCTTTTTTTCTGTCAGTCTTCAGGTACCCCTCTGCTGTTGTTCTGTTTTCTCCTATTTCCTGGAATGTCCCCTCTACCTCACACTGGCTAATATATTTCGGTCTGTTTAAATGCGTTCTTACCCTATTCCGCCGTCTTGATTCTCTCAAGTTCTTGTCAACAGCAAGAAGCACATAAAGTAAACATTTAAGGAATTCAAGGAATATGTCACACTTGAAATGAATCAAATGAAAGCTGATATATCCAAAATGAAGAATACAGTGAAGCAAGCTAAAAGTACAGTGGAGAGGCTCCAAAATAGAATGAAGCATGCAGAAGAAAGCATCTCAAAATTAGAAGGTATTTCCTACAGGGGAAATGAACCAAAAGCTGGAAGCAGAGCTGAATCAGGCCAGAAAGAGATTCATGAATTGAAAGAAACTTAAAAGGCCAAATCTAAAAAATAGTTATGGGAGTCCCAGAAGGTGCAGTAAGAGAAGCTGGGTTTTAAAATTTGTTTAATGAAATAGTAAGGGAAAAAAATTTTTCCAATCTAGAGAAAGAATTGGGAAATAAGACCCAGGAAGGGCACAGAACTTCCAACACACTTGATGAAAAGCAGTCTTCACCAAGACACATGATCTTCAAGCTCTTTTCAATCAAGCATAGTAAAAAGATCCTTAAGTCTGAATATGGAAAAAATCAATTGATATATAAGGGAGTGCCAATTAAACTCACAGGAGATCTCTCACAAAATCTCTGCAGGCAAGAAGAGAATGGAGCAACATATTCCAGATTCTAGAAACAAACAAACAAAGAAATGTCAGTCAGTATCACTTACCCAGCAAAACTTTCTTTTGCTTTTGATAATGAAATAAAATGCTTCCACAGTAAAGTTAAAACAATATGCTTTTTCCAACCAGCCCTACTAATGATACTTCAAGATGTTCTCTTGACAGAGAAAAGGAATAGTGCCCACCAGAACCAAAGGCAAATGTGAAGAACATCCCAGTAAATAACATCAGAAGACTAAATCAATGAACAACAAAGTGCTAAAATGTCAGGACCAAAATACCACCTAATTGTATAAACTCTGAATGTAAACAGCTTAAACTCAACAATGAAATGTCATTCATTAGTACACTGAATTCAAAAACAAAACCCATCTACTTTTTGGCCTATAGGAGACACATTTCACCAACAAAGATCAGCAGACACTATATCTCATGGATTTTTTTTTTCTTTTATCTCATGGATTTTGATTTTGTGTGTGTGTGTGTTCCATCTCTTCAAAACACTTCTGATTAAATTCTTCTAAGAGTCTTAGATCATACAGAATTATCATTTTCTTCAAGAAGGTTCTTGATTTTCTTTTTCAGTTTTTCAGTGACACATTAGTCATTCAGTAGCATGTTATTTAACTTCATGGTGTTGTGAACTTTTTTCTTTCTGTTGTTAATTTTGTATTGTGGCTTTTCATTTAAAGGGACGTATGCTAACTGTGCAATGGAGACTATCATATCCAGATGTGAGGATACAATGCAGTATGCACCTCTACTTCAAGATAAAGTTGGACTCCTACTGCAACTGTTTCTTATATTTTGGCAATAGCATGCTGAATTCTCTGCCTTTGTCCATGCATGCAATAATGGACATATGACTGTATATAAAAAACTATACTATAGTAATGGTATGGGAGAACTCGGTGAGAGCAGAGGGAGTTGGGGAGGGGATAAGGAAAACACCAGGGCCAATGGAACTGTATTATAAAATGATAATAATAAAAATAAGTGAAATTTGAAAAAATGAAAGTAAGAAACAAATATGCTTAGGCCAAGTGATCAGGAACTACATCTACAGTCTAATCTTAGCAAATTGCCAACCTTTCAGTTGGATTTTAAATGAAAGAATAAACTCATGTCTCCTCTTCTTCATATGAGAAAAACCATTATGCAACCTGCGATTACTTTATAACTCTTGTACTTGCTCAGCCATTAGTGGGACTTTGTTCCACATAACCAATAAACAACTTTAATGAGACAGCTTCAGATCAGGCAATAAGCAGGTAATCTGTTCTCATTTAATTTAATCAAATCCAGCATGAGCTAGAATGGTTGAGTAAGGTACCAAGCTCACTATAGATCATGGGTCAGGATCTGTCCTGACATGTAGTGTCCTGGGATGGAAAGATGTAATGCTGAAGATTCCATTTTGTATCAGGCAGTTGAGGCAGAAGAAGTATGAATAACTGATACAGAGTGGCTACATTAATGACATGCTGAAGACTTTACTCTGTTAGGGTTCTACAGAACAGATAGACTTACTGTTCCTAAGACTAACAGTTTGTCCTATTACTAGGAAGCCCGACATTCATTAACCTCCACTTTCTCACACTTCTGTGGGCCCAGGCAAATATATATATATATTTATATATATATATATATATATATATATATATATATATATATATATATATATATAACACATTTATATGTGTTATATGTATATATGTAACACATTTATATGTGTTATATGTATATATGTAACACATTTATTTTAATAAATCCACGTCAGGTGAAACATAGAGTGAAATTGCATCTGCTAGTTCCCTCCCCAAATGGCTGCAACAGTTGACTGAATCAGGCAACAAACAAGACCTCATATGTGTTTCCCACATGGGTACGGGATTTTTAAATTTGGGACATCTTTGGCTGACTTCCAAGATGCATGTACAGGGATCTGGATCAGGGGTGGAGTAGCAGGGATTTGAACCAGCATTCATATGGGAATCTAATGTCCCTGGCAAAGTATTAACCTGACTCTTGCATGTGAATTATTTGAAAGGTTTTATTACTTTTCTGGTAAGTTGGAGTTACACAAGACAGAGACACAGAAAGGTCTACTATCCACAGGTTCCCTCTCCCAAATGGCTAAAACATCAAAAGTTGGAACAGTCTGAAGCTGAGATGAAGGAGTTGCTTTCAGGTTTCTTATGTGGGTACAGGATGCCAAGGTCTTGGGTTGATCTCAACTAATTTGCCAGGACATGATCTGGGAGCTACAATTGATGAGGAACAGCTGAGGCTCCAATGGAAACACATATGGGATCCCAGCACCACAGTAGGAGGATTAGTATGACATGTCACTACTCTGGTCTATGGCATATGTTATTTTTAATCTCCAAGGTACATGGACTGGAAGTCAGTGTGAGTTCTTCTGCAGGAACTGTCAGTTTGCAGAAGTAGGATCCTCTTCGCACCTGTTTACCGAGGTAGTGGATATGTTTCTTAGGGAAATTATGCCATTATCAACTTGTGAGAGGTGAATAAGAATCCACCACGTTGAAAATGCACTGGGCTCTCTGCAGAGTGGAGCAGAACCTGCACAAATGCAAGGTGACATGGGCATAACACCTGTGGGGGAGCTGAACTTTGGAAGGAGGTAAACAGTACCATATTTGTTTCAAACATTGTGTGCATGTGGAGAAGTGGCTTGAAACAAAGTTATTGTGTAATTGAACAGATGAAATGTGAGTTGCATGTCTAGAGGCATTCAGGTTGCATGTTTTGGGTGATGGGAGCTGTTATAGAGATTTAAGAAAGGGAGGAACAGTAAATGGTGCATACTTTCTGCACACTCTAGTGGTTGCAAGTGAAAGGCCTGGATAAGGCCAGACAAGTGTCTGGAATAATGAATTAGGAAATCACTGCAGTAATAGGAGAGATGTCACAGGTTTTCCATCCTTCTCAACAATCCTGTAATGCTTACTTCTCTATTTCATAAACATCCTCACTGTGGTCTTGTTAAATCTGTTCCACATTCCTACTTTTTCCTTTAATTGTTGATTTCATCTCTTTTTTGCCTCTCACCTTACTGAAAGTCTAAAGCCTTCTTGATTTTTATGCTCACAATCAGTTTAGTAATCACACTGAGATTGTTTTGGAAGATACGGGACAAATAATATTTTATACAAGTTGAACCCTCTGAATCCCAGCAGACACACCACTGTTTAACTTTATTATTTTATTTTTTATTGTAATACAGTTTTATAGGTGCTTTGATTTCCCCTGCCACTCCCACAACCCCCTCCCCATGGTGCATAACCACAGTCCAAGTTCAGTTGTGATTCCTTCATTGCAAGCACATGCCCAGCATCTTATTGTCCTGATAACATTAAACAGCTTCGTGGGGAGGCCTTCTCTAGTCTGAAGGCAAAGCTAACAGAGTAAAATCCCAGTCAGTTAAAAGACCCAACAAAACATCAGCAACAACATATAGTGTTATAGAATTGGTTGACTTAGTATTGAGCAAATAATATGTTAAAAATAATGCAAGTTCAATTTTTCAAAACACACGTGTTGAGACAGTATCAATGACAGGATCAAAAAAAAAAAGATACAGGTTAAATTAAGGCAAACATGTGGTATCTAACCTTTTGGGATTCACTCATTTCCCTTAGCATTATAGTTTCCAGTTGGGCCCATTTGGCCACAAAGAACTGCATTTTATGTCTTTTTTAATAGCTGAGTAGTATTCCATGGAGTAGATGAACCAAAGCTTTCTTATCCAAACTTCTGTTAATGGGCATTTTGATTGCTTCCATGTTTTTGTAATTACTGATTGTGCTGTTATGAATATAGGGGTGCGTGCTGGTTTCTCATGAAACAGGTGCTTTGGATATATTCCTAGGAGTGCTATTGCTGGATCATATGATATGCAGATTTTGAGTTGTTTTAAGTGTTCTCCAGACTGATTTCCATAAAGGCTATACTAACCTGCAGCCCCACCAGCATTGGAGTAGGGTTCCCGTTTCCCCACATCCTTGCCAACAAGTGTCATTGGTGTTCTTGTTTATGTGGACCAGTCTTACTGGTGTTAGGTGGTACCGCATTTATGTCTTAATTTGGATTTCCCTTATTGCCAAGAAACTGGAGCATTTTTTCATATGTTTGTTTGCCATTTGGGCTTGTTCCTTTGTGAAATGTTTGCCCATTTCCCGTGCCCATTTCTTGAGTGGTTTGTTTGTTTTGGTGTTTTGGTAGTCTACGGCCATACCAACCTGAACGTGCCTGATCTCGTCTGATCTTGGAAGCTAAGCGGGGTCGGGCCTGGTTAGTACTTGGATGGGACACTGTTTAATTTTAGATTCACCAAACAGGACTGCAGGTTTGGCAAGTCTTCTTACACCGTTTTTCGGCCTTCATCCCATTGATACTGAGAAGTACTACTAAACCAAGGGCCAAGTGATCAAAAATTCTGCCAGAAGACACTCATCTTTTTAATGTGCTTTTAAAATATTCTCCTCCACTCTCACCCAGACATCTAAGCCTAAGGTCCTTCTATCAGGCAACCAAGGATTATATTCTACCAGTGTCCTAAGACTGCTGCAATTGTCATTTTGAAACCATAGTACTATTCTGCTTCAAAAATGATGAAGCAGCTCAATGTAATAAATATACTTTTTTCCCCGACCTTTTGCCCCTTTCTTCGCCTGCTTACCTTCTTCTGCAGGCGTCATGTCTTCCTTTCTTTTTTTTTTTTTTTCTCACTTCAGACTCCACGCTGGGAGCCAGTTGCAAATTTACCTTGCAGGTTCTTGGTGAGGAGATTCGACCTGAAGATATGGGGGATAGTGCTCTCTTTTGGCAACTGACAAAGTTTATTTCCAGAGTTTCAGTTTCTATACATTTTGTAAAACAATGGTTCAAATTAGGTCATGTCTAAGACCAGAGAGTACAAAGAAGCTAATGTTGACTTAGTCAAAGAGTTATTCAAAGAAGAAATAGTTAAATGGTACTGTCCATCCTTTATTGACCAGACAGCACAGGTGTCCACCTATCTTCAAAGAAAACATGAAAACGCATCCAAGGACTCCCTGGGGAAAAGAACACACTGTGGGCAACAGGCCTTCTGCCTTCTCTCTCCTGGAACCTCTTCTCAACAGATCCACCAGGCCACTGCTGTCCCAGCTATCCTGTGAGCTGTGTTCCATTACTACACTCCAGAGATTTCCAGGGCAAAAGCAGTTGACTTGCATTGATCTGCACTAGCTTTGCTTTCTGAGTTTGCACCTGCACTGGAAGAGTGTGGGAAATGATTTCCTATATATGTGGTTGGCTCTTTTCTTTCTTCCTTGCTCTGCCAAGGCATTATTGACACAGAGCAGACCAGTAACCTGGACTTTAGTGGATGCTCAGCCACCCAATCTTCATGTGAGCTGGCATGTAGTGCAGTCCAAACAGGCTTGGCTTGCACTATATTTATCTTGCCTTTCACTCATGCCAGTGTGTGTTGCGAGCTAACCTTGCCTGGCACACCCACGTTCCCAGATCACATGTATGCCAATGTGTGCTTTAGCCCAGCCTGGTCTAGCCTGTTTCCAGCACCAGCTCTTGTGCTCACAAGCAGGATCTGTGCCCAGCAGCAGAGTTTCCCAGGTTCGCCTACCAGGCCTTCTCCTAGCAATAGTTCTTTCATATGTTTTTGGGTGCTGCTACCCAGACTGACATGGTTAGACCTAGTCTTTGCATTCACTAGTGGGTATTGTGGTCTAATGAAACTGGCCGGGATCTCTTCTGGCTTGTGAAATGGGTACTGCATCAGCTGTCATGTGACACAGGAGGTGCTGTAGGCTAGCCTTCCCTGTCCCACATCCATTCTGTTTTTCCTGAGTGCCAGTGTGTGATGGAGTACACACCAGGTCAGTCTGCCCAAACCCAACCAGAACACCTGTTGGTGAATGCTGTGGTCTTTCACAGCATGGTCCACAAACAGCGCGGGTGTCATATTTACCACTGGGAGTTACAGTCCAAACGAGGAGTCCCCAGAGTACTGCTACTAGGACTGGGTCTTATGTGTGCTTATGGATGCTCCACTAAGCCTGACATGTCCCATCCCCATTCTCAGCTCCCACTGGATGGTGTTGTAGCCTGCCCAGCTGAGTGGCCCATATTCTTTACCAGGTTCTATGCATTGCCGCAGATGCTTTCACCAGGCCCAGCCTGACCTGTCCCCAGATGCAGCCTACAAAAATGGTGACAAGTGCTGCAGACTTAACTGACCTCGCCATCCTCAGGCCTGACACTTGTGCTACCAAATGGGATCTGCAGTCTAGTAGGTACATTCTCTAAGTTCCCCTTCCAGGCCAGCTTGCAGCTCCAGATATCATGTATGATTACTTGCCATCATCTGCTCTTAGTGCTGGTCCTTGCATGTACTGTTAGGTGCTGCAGCTTAGTACGTGATAGCATCTCCCAGTTCCAACTCCCACAAGTGTCAGGTAGTCTCCTTTCAAGTGAGTTGTGTGGTCTAGCCTGGCTTGGACCATCACTGTCCCCAATCTGCCAGGTGCTGTAGTTCCACAGAGGTGAGCCCTCATGTTCCCTACAGAATCTAACCCCAGATCTGGTTCCCTTGCATTCTGCAGTGTGCTGTAGCTCAGCCAAATGTGAAATACCTCCTGTCCCAATGCAAGCAGAGGGGTACTGTAACCTAGCCTAGCCAGGCATGTTCCCCAGTCACAGCTTTCAGGAGTGCAAGCAGGTGGTGGACAATGCCATTTAACCAAGCCTGAATCTCCCATGTAGGTCAGTTCCATGGCCTTATGCAGAATTACCCCACTCTGCTCCAGTCCTAAACGACTCTGTCTCAGTTCCCTCACCCACCTGCAAGTTCAGTGGTTTGGTCAATGGAAGACCCCAGAAGACACTGTTTCCTTGCCAAAATGCACTCAGCAGTTCCTCTTCCCAAGGCCTACCACAACCCTGCCATATGGGGGCCAGAATGAAGTGTGACTGCCTGGAATCCTCTGCATTTCCCACTTATTCTTTAAAAAAAATCAGAAACTTTAAACTCTGCAAATGCCTTCAATACCCAGTACTGCACTGGGCCTGTACCTGAGAACTGTGAACTAAATCCACGTACCTGTTAGTGGAGCCATGACTACTGTAGACCAGAAAATGTATCATTGGCAATCTAAAGTGAGAGGCCAGGCCCGGATATGGTACACAGATGTTCAAATATAAGAGAGTAGTATATTAGATATTATGCTGGAATATCTGACCATGTGCAGTTATTTTAATATGGTAGTCCATGTGTGTAGAGGTGATACCTGTTCCTCTTTCTCATATTGTGCTCCAAAATTGGAATGTGAGTCCACTTGAATTCTGTGACTGATATATTTTATCACTTAAGAACATACTCAAGACTGACATAAAGCTTTAAGAACAAAAGCTGTTGACTGATATCTTTAGCTACCTAAATCTGTCAGAAGTCTAGAAAGTTTATGATATCTAGAGAATTGAATCAATGCAACCCTAGAAATCTCACAGCTTTTCTCTAGTTCTCAGTTTCTTCATGTGTGCCTGGAGGAAAAAACGTGCTGGCTTATGAGATCTTTAGAGAACACAAAATCTAGGAAAACACATCATAGGAAGAAGGTTTATGTAGTACATGTGGACAAGGTTAAACCGCAGGGTTTCCGTGATACTCAGAGAAACTCAAGACAGGCTTTGAATTCTCCAATTCAAATATCTTTTTTTTTTTTCTTTTTCTCTCAGGTATCTCAGAATAGGAGTTTCTGGATAATTAAAGGATAAAAATATTATGCTAGTTGTAACTGTATTTGGTTCAGTTTGCTTCAGTTAGAGATTAAACTTACTGTGTTTACAATAATAATCATGTTTCATGTCATTTCCCATCCCAGGGTGTGTGAGATTTTGACATGGAATGATATAACATATGTAAATTTGTGGAGGTGAGTATTTGGAAAGCTTCCTTGTACTGATGAGTTACTTATTGTGAAGGGGGCAACCTTAGCCCAGAGCCTTTTGATGTAACATTATATAGACTAAAGTTGTGGATATTTGTCTTAAATTGATTTTATATATCCCAGGTGTCGGTGTCCGAGTTTGGTGTCAATGTTGTAGGGTGACACTTTTTAGGCTGTTTTTGAGGCAGGGACAGAAATCTGAACAAGGCCTGGCTGTTGTATATTTTGGCTGCCTTGAGGTCCTTAATTGAGTACAATACATTTATTTAGGACATTCTAATATGTCTTTGTACCTGTGTGATAGCATATCTTCCATGTGTTGATTTCTTTCTATTAAAAATATAAACTCTGTTACTTAAACTTAGTGTTTAATATGTGCTTTTGAAGAATTGTTTTGAAGAATTGAACTTGAATTATTTTTAACGTATTGTTTACCCAATACTATGTCAATTAATTCCATAACATTGTATATTGATGCTGATGTTTTGTTGGGGCTTTTAACTGACCGGAACTTTACTCTGTTAGCTTTACCTTCAGACCAGAGAAGGTCTCCTAAGAAGCCACTGAACTTATCTGGACAATGAGATGCTGGATTTTTTGCTAGGTATATGTTTGCAATGAAGGCATCTCAACTGAACTTGAACTGTGGTTATGCAGCAAGGTAGAGGAATCCACTATGGGGAGAGTGGTGTGGGAGGGGTGGGGGGAATCCCAGTGCCTATAAAACTGTATCACATAATACAATGATAATAACAATAAAAAATAAATTAAAAAATATGTGCTTTTGAAAGGATTAGAGTTGGGGCTGGCATGGTGACATAGGTGGTCATTTCTCTACCTGTTAGTGCTGGCATTGCATATGGACACCCGCTTGTGTCTAGCTGCTCCACTTGTGATTCAGTTTTCTGCTTATGGCCTGGGAAAGCAGAGGAGAATGGCTCAGGAACTTGGGTTCCTACCCCCACACGGGAAACTTGGATGAAACTCCTGGTCCAGGTTTGCTTCAGCTCAATTCTGGACAGTGTAGCCCTTTGGGGGAGTGAACAAGCCAATGGAAAGCCTACTTTTCTATTACTCCTTCTCTCTGTGCAAAATATGCCTTTAAAAATGAATGAGTGAATGATTGAATAGAATCCTTGAAAAAGAATGAACTGAGAGATACAAGTAAATATGTTGTACATGTATTTTGTGACATTTATGTGTATATTAATATATTAGTATTTGCAAGTATATATATATATTTTTTTTTTAGTTTTCAAAATTTTTTTTAGAAAACGAGTTTTTGGGCACAGCGTGGTGGTGCAAGTGGTTAAAGTCCTCGCCTTGCATGCCCGGGATCCCATATGGGTGCCGGTTCTAATCCCGGCAGCCCCGCTTCCCTTCCAGCTCCCTGCTTGTGGCCCGGGAAAGCAGTCGAGGACGGCCCAAAGCTTTGGGACCCTGCACCCGCGTGGGAGACCCGCAAGAGGCTCCTGGCTTCGGATCGGCATAGCATCGGCCTGTTGCGCTCACTTGGGGAGTGAATCATCGGACGGAAGATCTTCCTCTCTGTCTCTCCTCTCTATATCTGCCTTTCCAATGAAAAAATAATAAAAATAAATCTTAAAAAAAAAGAAGAGTTGTTATTAAAGGTAAACATACTTATTTCTTTGCTTTTGGTTCCTGAATCTAGAGAGTAAATTTAGAAGTACTTAAACTACTTGGGCCTCTCTTGGGCTCATACACTTGGTGATATATGGGGCATACTTGTCCATTTCCAGCGATCATTCAGCAGAGAAAGAGTATGTGATCTGCTTGGAATCTATCAGCAATTGGGACAAGACTTTGCCTCTTCCTTCATTGTTTTATTTCAAATCTTTTTTCATCAAACTTTTACAACTGTTCCAAGGTCTTCTGAGATAACACAGGCTACATAAGTGTTGAGATCTGATGGGAGAATGTGTAGGACTGGATCTCCTTTTGCTCAATTCAAAACACCCTTTGCAGGGGTCAGTATGGTCAGTCTTAATGATTCACTTGCCTTTGTGTTTCATTCACTTAATACCAGTTTTAAAAATTGAGAGACATGGTTCTGGTGCATGGGCCTAGTGACCAATGTCCTCACCTTTAACACACTAGGATCCCATATGGGCACCATTTCTAATCCTGGCAGCTCCACTTCCCATCCAGGTTCCTGCTTGTGGCCAGGGAAAGAATTTGGGAATGGCCCAAATCCTTGGGACAATGCATCTGCATGGAGAAACCTAGAGAAAGTTCCTGGATCCTGGCTCTGGATCGGCACAGCACCAGCCATTGTGATCACTTGGGTAGTGAAGTATTGGATGGAAAATCTTCAATGTCTCTCCTCTCTGTATATCTGACTTTGCAATAAAAACAAACCTTAAAATAAAATTGAAGGGCACTCAGAGAGAACACGATCTCTGTCTTTTGTTAGTTGATGCCACCAATGCCAGGGAATAGTAGGGTTTGTCTGGTTGTGAGTATGAGTGGTAGGTGGGAAGAGTCAAGAACAAATTCCAGGCTCCCCCTGCTGGCTGACCGGCAGCAAGCTCTAGGGTTTTTTGAGTTTGTAATTGCTGCCTAAAGACAGCAATGGATAAGGCCAATGTAAGTGTAGTTGAGGGATGAATCATGTGTGATTCTCAGCAATGGAGTCACCAAACTTACTGGCAAGCTTAGATACTGAGACTTGGCCATTCGGAGGGGAGCGTCAGTATGATCAATTTGGCTCATATTAATTCATCAGCCCACGTGGGAATCCTGAGATGGGCTGTTAGCATAGAGTATCATTGACTGCCACACAAAAGCAATTGCTGAGGGCTTGTCCAGCAGAATTGGATCCCAATACCTGACTGAGTGTCAGAACAGGTGTGATACACATTAGTAAAGGTCATGACACCAACCAGCATGCAAGAGAACAAGGTCCGGGGATAGAGTCTCTGGGCGATATTTTTGGGGAAATGTGTCTCTTCTAGACAACAAATAAATGGATTTTGCTTTTTACTCCAGTCTACTAATCTATGATGTTTGAGTGAGCTTAAGCCATTTACATTCAGGGTTCATACGTATGGGTGGTAATTTGGTCCTGTCATTTTAGGAATGGGTTGTTCATTGGTTTAATTTTCTGTACTGTTGTCATTTTACTGGGATGCTCTTCACATTTTTTTTTTGGTTTTGTTTGGTGCTATTACTCTTCTCTGTCAAGAGTATATCTTTAAATATCATTTGTAGAGCAGGTTTGAAAAGGCACATTCTTGTGACCTTTCTTTATTGTGGAAGAATTTTGTTTCCTTTTGAACTACAAAAGAAAGCTTTGCTGGATATGTTATCCTAGGCTGACAGTTATTTTTTTTTCTTTTAGAATCTGAAATATGTCTCTCCATTCTCTTCTTACCTATAGAATTTCTTGTGAGAGATCTCCCGTGAGTTTAATTGTCATTCCCTTATGTGTCAATTGATTTTTTCTCACGTGCACATTTCAGGATCTTTTCTTTATGTTCAACTGAAGAGAGCTTCATGATCATGTGTCTTGGTGAAGATCACTTTAGATTAGGCCTGTAGGGAGTTCTGTGCCCCTCCTGGATCTTGTTTCCCAATTCTTTCTCTAGATTAGAGAAATTGTCCTTTATTATTTCATTAAATGTATTTATAAAACCAGTTTTTCTTTCTGCACCTTCTGGGACTCCCATAACTCTTATGTTAGGCCTCTAAATAGTGTCTTTCAATTCTTGGATACTTTTTTTTTTTTTTGCTTGATCTAGCCCTACTTCCAGCTTTTTGTTTGCTTCCCCCTGATGAAAGAAAATATCTTCCAATTCTGAGATTCTTTCTTCTGCTTGCTTCATTCTGTTTTGGAGACTCTCTGCTGTACTTGTAGTTTGCTCTACTGTGTTCTTAATTTCTGATATATCAGCCTTGATTTGCTTTATTGCTGCTATTGCTTGTGTAATATGGTCCCTAATTCCTTTGAACTCTTGTGTGTGATTCTTATTGATCAGAAGTTTTAAAATGAGTCTTCTGAATTCTGTGTCCTCCATTTTCTCGATGTCTTCCTCAGTTAACTCTGAGGTTGGCATATGGTTTTGCTCTTTTGTAGGGGAGTCTTCAGTAATATTCATTGTACCTTTGTCTCTTTTGTTCTTGGTCATTGTACTTCTTGTTAACAGAGTCCTCTTCCTTGGAGCAGGTTTCCAAGCTGCATCATCCACAGTTCCAGAGTTTGATTTTACTTATTGCAGTTGTTACACAACTCATCGCTTGCAGCCATTTGTGCCACTCCTTCCAGCGAGTTCCAGGTCTGGGTTCTTATGTCAGATTTCCACAAAGAACTCCATAGCCCCAACTCCTGGCTCACCAATCTCTACCTCCTGGGATACCATGCTGAGGCTGCACAATTGTCTGTACAACCTTTCTCCCACTTCCAGTTGGAACAGGTCCCAGGATAGGGAGACACCAGGTGTCCTATATAGCTAGGTTGTGCCTGGTGCTGATCATGCCAGAACATGTTCGACATTCAATCTGGGTGCCACATGGACCTATGTTGACCTGTATGAAGCCACAGTCAGCACTGTTTTCCTGCAGGACCAGTGCAATCCATGGAACTCAGTGAGTTCTTGAGAGCTCAGCACATGCACAGTTCACTGTTAGCCCATGCAGTCACAGTATACAAAATGGTGCCTGATGTAAAACTATTAGAGTTCTTCATCTGCTGACTATCAAGTCTGAGGGCTATCTAATCTATCATGGGTGGAACCTGGAGAATGTCATGTTGATGCAGTTCACTGAGTCAGAAATGAGTACATTCCCAGCTCAGTGTATGCTCAATCCTTTCCCTTGCCTTTGCCTCCTTAGGCAACATGGCATCCAATTCAGCTCTAGTGGGCTGACTGGGCTGTTCAACCCACCCCGTTCTTGCACTGCCTGTATTGTGATCTGCTGCTCTGTCTCTACTCCTGGTCAAATCAAACGGACCAGCAGGATTGTCAGTTCTTTGTCTGGGCTCACCTCCCCAGTTCCCAGTGAAAGTCCCTTCCCACCTGGTTGCTGGTGGAGTTCCAGCTGCTGCTGGAGTTCCAATCTTTGTTAACTGAATGCTGCTGGACTATCAGTCACTGCAATACCACACCATTGTTTTCGTCGCTTTCCTGTGTCTGTCAGTCTCCAGGTGCCTATCTGCTGTTGTTCTGTCCTCTTCTATTTCCTGAAATGTGTGCTCTCTGCTTCACACTGCCTAATATTTCTCCATCTGTTTATACATGTCCTTACTCTATTCTGCCATCTTGATTCTCCTTCAAGACTGATGTGTTGCAATCACCTAAGATTTTCAATGTCCCTTTTATCACTGTTACTGCTGCTGTCCATAAGGAACAATGACCTAGCAACTATTTCATTTTCATTAGTGCCACACAGTTCATACACTAGCGATTATTCCTACATGAAGATGTGGGCCACTCTCTTTCCCTACCTTAGTGTCACATTGATCACTTTGTTACCTGTTTGATAACTTCATGGGGATGAAGGTTCACCATTTTTAATGAAGGTGTAGTGGAAATTAAAACATTGATATGTGGAGAGAGTGACAATTATGTCCGCATGGATGCTTTACAAGGATGGACTCAGAGCAATATGGTTCATAATCTCCTACATTGTTGGTAGACACCTCAGTGGCAGCATGAAGGACTTGAACAAATTCCTGAAAGACAGCCATTGTAAGAATGGAGTGGAGAGCAGTGGAGTAGGGAGGTAACTCGGAAAGGGGGAATGGAGACCCCCGTGCATAATAAACTATGTCATAAAATAATAATAATAAAGAATCTGGATTATGTCACTCAATTATCTACAAATTGACTTACTTTTTAAAATTTCATATTTAAGGGTCTTTTCCCTGTGTTCAACTGAAGAGAGCTTGATTATCATGTCTTGGCAAATATTGCTTTGCTGAAACTTGCTGGGAGTTCTGTGTCCCTCTTGTTTTTTGTTTCAATATCATTTCCACAAAATTAGGTATGTTTTTATTTCTTATATCACTGAATATATTTTTAAAACCCTGTTTCTCTTTCTGTACATTCTGGAACTGCCATAATTCTTATATTTGGATTTTAATAATGCCTTTAATTCTTGAATGTTTTTTTTCACCTTGATATATAATTGGGCATTTTGGCTGTTCTCCCATTTTTAAAAGATTTATTTCAATTTTTATTGCAAATTCAAATATACGGAGAGAAGGAAAGACCGAGAGGAACATCTTATGTCTGTTGATTCACTCCCCAAATGACCACAATGATCAGAGCTGTGTTGATCCAAATCCAAGAATCCCCTCTGACTCTTCCAAGTGTGTACAGGATCTCAACCATCTTGGACTGTTTTCCCAGGCCACAAGCAGGAAGCTGGATGGGAAGCAGGGCAGGCAGTATTAGAACTGGTGACCATATGAGATTCTGGCACGTGTAAGGTAAAGACTTTAGCCACTAGACCACCATGCTGGGCCATTTTTTCTCGCATTTTTGAAGGTAATGCATTCTAGTTCTGAGATTCTTTCTACTTTGGAATTCATTTGGATTTTTAATTTGATGGATTGTGTCTTTCATCTTCAGGCCCCCATGGGCTCATGCCCTCCCTCAACCTCTAGCTGTCTCAGCAATGGAAACATTATCCCCAATTTCCTCAATGTATTCCTCAATTTGCATTGAGGTTGGCAGAAGTTTTTGCTTCTGGGGAGGGAAGGCATTAATGATATACTTTGTTCCTCTATTCCTTTGGCTCTTTGGCTCTTTGTTATTGCAATTCTTGTTAGTAGATTTTTCTTAAGTGTTTTCTTTTTTTTTAAAGATTTATTTTTATTATTTTCTCATTGGAAAGGCGGATATACAGAGAGGAGAGACAGAGAGGAAGGTCTTCCGTCCGATGATTCACTCCCCAAGTGAGCGCAACGGCCGGTGCTATGCCGATCCGAAGCCAGGAGCCTCTTCCGGGTCTCCCACGAGGGTGCAGGGTCCCAAAGCTTTGGGCCGTCCTCTGCTGCTTTCCCAGGCCACAGGCAGGGAGCTGGAAGGGAAGCGGGGCTGCCGGGATTAGAACCGGCGCCCATATGGGATCCCGGGCGTGCAAGGCGAGGACTTAACCACTTGCGCCACCGCGCCGGGCCCCTTAAGTGTTTTCTAAGCTTTGTCACCACAGGTGTACAGTTCATTTAACTGCTTGTGCTCAGTACCGTGCTCTTCATTTGCGGACCCGTGTGCCACTCCCCTCAGTGAGTTTCTGTCCAGGGCTCTTTGCTTGACTTCCACCATGATCTTTATATCTCAGCTCCTGGATCACCTCTCTCTGCCATCTGTGACCTGTGGTAGTGTGACCACATCATTGCCTGAATAGCGCCCCCCCACACACACACTCCCAGTTCAAGCAGTACCTGTAATTATCAAATGACAATTTTCCCAAATCTCTGGGTTGCCCGTGGTGCTGGTCTTGCCAGAACTTGCTCATATGTTACATCTGAAGGCCACCCAGAATTATTTTTGTCTGGAACTGGCAGGATGCCAATTGATACTATTTTCCATTTGAGACTAGTGTGATGCATTGAGCTGAAGTGAGTTCCCACATGGCTCTTTGCCTGTGTAGCTTTCTTTTGTTGCTTCATTCCCACAGACTTTTCCTGATTATACAAAGTGGCAATCATTGTGGAGGTCTGAGAGTACTAGAAATTAGATCTGGGGCCACCTGCACCTATCTGGTGCCACCAGGCTGCTGGAGGAACTCCAATCGCATATAGCCAGCTTCCCCTGAGGTATCTGGTCACCACAACACCACTCCACTCTCTCTACACCTTCTCCATGTCCATAGGTCTCCAGGTGTCCCTCTGGCATCAAACTGTACTCTCCTGTTTCCTGAGATTACTGCCTAAGATTACTGCCTCTCTGATTCACCCTGGCTAATGATTCTCTGTTTCAATTAGTCCTTGCCCTATTCTGCAAGCTTGTTTCTCTCTCTTGTCTGTTTTGCAAATATTTGGAAAGAAGTGATGCTAGTTCTTTATAAAACACATGATGGAATGTATCATTGAAATCATCTGGAACTGAGAATCCCATCTGCTCTTTTTGTCATTGCAAAACTGAAGAAAAGCCCACTGATGCTCCATTTCAGTAAAGGCCTCCATGTGCCATTATGCATAACTACTATATGTATGCAGTTAATGGTTGATAGAGAATTCTAGGTTTGGTGCATGTTTTGCTAGGTGATGAAGTAAATGGTATTTTAGGCAGGTGATATGAAAATGAGTCAAATGAAAACCTTTGCAATACAATGGTAGGCATGCCAATTAGCATTTTGCGGAATATTATTGAGATAATAACTCAGGTGTCTTTGACATTTCTCTTTCAACACCAAATGGATTTTCTGCAACTGATAATTAAAACCCAGAATTCCAAAGAAAATGATTTTACAAAGGTAACCAAGAATGAATAGGGATCTCTGAGGACGTTTTGTTTTAAAATATGAGAACATTTTCTAGGAAGATGAGAAATTTTTGCCAGACTGCCAATAGATGCGTGTTCGGAGGTAATCGGTGGTAGCCACAGTGAATTCTGCAAGCCTGAGAAATGACCAAGAGGAGAATCATTGCTTTCCATTATGGGAAAACAGTAAGTGGTTTATGGATCACAGTTGTTTGTAGAAGAGGGGCTTTGCTTTCTTGATCATTTCTTTCAGGAAAATGAGGAAAATTAAATGTACTTACAGAGAATAAGAAATGAATTATTTCCATATCTAGTGATGCTGACAGGCTTTCATATTCAGTCTCTTCATCTCTCCCGGTCTCCTTTTGTCAGTGTCTAAAATATCCTCCAGTCTACATGCTTATCATGGTCACTTTTACCCTATCAATGTTTTTCCAACCATCTCACTCTTTTGCAAGTATTTAACAGTTGCTTAGAGAGTACGATGGGCTGATGCCAGTTCATCTGTATAAATATATCTTTTAATACAACTTTCTAATATTTTTCTTTAGATCATTTAGTTTTATTTGAAATTTAAGAAATCTTTATTTACCAAGATACAGTTCCTTATGCTTAGGAATTTTCTATTTTGCCCTCTTTCTTCCCTCCTACTTCTTATTCCCCTTGCTTTCTTCTATATGGTAACATTAATTTAGTCCTGCAACAATAGCCACCAGCCCATCATTCTTCTGTTTAATTGTATTCTATCATTGTAGTTATAAACAATAGTAGAGACTCCAGCATTTTGTTGACAAGATATATGTAAGAATTTCATTGGGAGTCCATCTCTTTTCTGAAGTCAAGATGCATACTGTAACATACTTCCACTTCATGGTATGCTTGTCTCCATTATTGATAGAGATAGATAGATAGAGATATCCTCTAGATAGTTAGAGATAGAGATAGACACAGAGAAAGAGATAGAGATAGAGATAAAGATGGAGATGCAGATGCAGATGCAGATGGAGGTTCAGGTAGAGGTGGAGGTGGAGATGGAGATAGAGATAGAGGTAGAGATAGAGATAAATTTGTATTTACACATATATTTATTGAAATTTCATTTTTTGTAAGAATACTTTACCTATATCAGAGAGAGAATATGATTTTTTTTTTTTTGCGGAGATTGGGTCATTTCACTGAGCATAATGGTTTCTCCTTGGCACCATATCTTTGCAAACAGTAGAATTTTATTGCAAAGTAGGAAAGAGAAAACTTCTCAAGTTTTCACATTGGCTGTGGATACTTCTGGATGTTTCTGGTAACAGAATGTTGGGAGCACTGACAATTTCCTGCCCTGTGATTGTCCCTTTTCCCTGATTGGTGTACCTTGGTGATCTTTAATCTGATTGGACAGTATTGACATATAAGCCGGGGGCTTGGTAGGGGAGCGACTTCTGTGTAATGTAATTAATGGACATAATGGCTTTAACTGAAGGTCTGAATAAAGCACCTCTGAGACTCTCTCCAGTGTCGGGTGATGTCTTCCGCAGGACAGAACACCCCTATAACAGAGAAAGTACTTGTGTTTCAATTTATATTTATAAATTTATACTTAATTGTATTGTAGACATTATCCATAATAAACGAGAACATTACTGATATTTTTTCATTAACTACATTTTAGATTATGAGTTTAATATTTCGTGTAGACCGTTATGTACTTCTGGGTTCAGATACCTAAATGCCATGATTCATTTCTTTTTCAAACCAATTTATTTATTTTTTAAATATTTATTTATTTTTGTTGTAAAGTCATATATACGGAGAGGAGGAGAGGCAGAGAGGAAGATCCTCTGTCCAATGATTCACTCTCTAAATGACCACAAAGGCTGGTGCTGCGATGATACAAAGCCAGGATCCAGGAACTTCTGCTAGATTTTCCATGCGGATGCATGGTCCCAAGGCTTTGGGCTCTCCTCAACTAATTTTCCAAGCTACAAGCAGGGAGTTGAATGGGAAGTGAAGCTGCCACTATTAGATCCACCACCCACTTTCAAGGTGAGCACTTTAGCTGATAGACCACTGTGCCAGGCCCAAATAAATTTGATTTTGTTAATGTTTACATAGTTGATTAGTTTAGAAAGGGTTCTGGATCAGGGGAACGTGGGTTAGACCATTGTGTCCACATTTCCTTTTCCTTCTCCTTGTGTCTAGGGGCCAGGGAGAGACAACAGGAGAACCCATACCCAGCCTTCCAGCCACTTCAGTTCCTGAGGAAGGGGAATAGCCATCTGATGTCACTCATAAACCCCTGATGCAGAGCATGCCTCAAAAGGTTCTGCTTAAGTGGTTTCAATAGTTCTGAGATGCTGTCAGTCTCACAGATGCAAGGCTGAGAGTATCTTTCCAAGGTCCATTGCCTGACATAGTCCAACGGTGAGTCCCTGTTCACTTAGAAATTTATTATCATGCTTAATTGGGATAGTTGACCTATTTGTTCTGCCCTTATTCTGTTAGGGTACCAGATACCCTTTGCAGGCTCCAGTGATCTGACATATCCTCCTAGTGCCCTGTGTATGCCCTCCATTGTTCCATCAAAACCACTCAGGAGGCCCAACTGGGACAAATGCACTCTGGTGACAGTCCACAGGCCCTGCCACTCTCTCCATAGCTGGAATTATGAGTTTAGTGGCTTATTTATGGGATTCTCAAAGCAATCTTATCTGGTGTGATCTTAGACCTGATTCCTGCATATGTGTCTTCCTGCACAGGGTCCAGTTCATTCTGTCATCCACATCAGCCTACATCAACACTGATAATCGCAATTGTTAAGTCAGATCTATTTCAAATTCCATTTCTTACACAAACAGATGGGTACCGTGTCTCAGACCAACACTTCTCTCCACACTGTTAATTCTTACATACAACATTGGCAACTGCAGCCCAGTCAAAGTGATCCACAATAACGTTCAATATCAGGACCCCAGTCCTGGTTTCTCTGCCTGTCAGCATGTGTAGTTGCCTGGTCCAATCTGTCTTACTTCCCATTCAGCTCCCACATACATAATTGAGCTTTGAAGCTTAACTCATCCTAACTGACTTCATCCTACAGCTCACATTCATGCCAACAGTGTCACCATCTGTTTCACCAGGCCCAACCTCAGTCCTGGTTATGTGCTAACCAGTGGGTGTTGCAGTCCATACTTTCCCTACAGAGCTGTTCCCAGTCCTTGATCTTGCACTTTCCATGTGCTTCTGCAATGTGGTATTGACAGGAATTCTCCCCAGTTTCAGTATTTTCCAGTTAATGTTTTGGTATAGCCCAACCAGACTGCCTTTATTCTGGCACATGCCTGCACCAGTGGGTACAGTCAGCCAACCCTAGTTCTCCCCAACACCATGAACAATCAAACCAACTAGTGTTGTAGCCCTGCCCAACATGGACTGCCCCAATCCCGGTTCTCAAGCTCACCAGCAGAAGCATTGGGCTTGCAGGAGTATCTCAATTCAACAGCTTCCATACTAGGTTTGCACCTCTCTTAACACCACTCATTCTTGTGTGTGCTGATGGATGCTGCAGCTGAGTCTATCATAGCTCATCGCACCTTGGCACATGCAAGATGATGTTGTAGCCTTTCTGGCATGGTTTGCCCCGAGTTCCATCTTGTGCTTGTTGGTGCTGCAGCCCAACACAACCCAGTCACCACCAGTTCTGGCTCAAATGTTTACTGGCTGGTGTTGTGACTGGAAATGGCCCATCCCATATCCTTTCCTGCTTCTCATATCTGCCAGTGGATATAATGTCGTTTTTGGTAAGGATTTTTTTTGAAAGGCAGAGTTCCACATAGGAGAAAGAGTAGAGGAAGAAGAAGATGAAGAAGAATAAGAAGAAGAAGAAGTAAGGGAGGAGGAAAAAGGGAGGAGGAGAGAGGGTGAGGAGAGAAGGCAGAGGACAGAAGGAAGAGGAGAGAAGGAAGAGGAAAGAAGGAGGAGGAAGAAGAAGAGAAATAAGAATAAGAATGAGGAGGAGAAGGAGTAAGAAGAAGTAGATGAGGAAGAAGGAGGAGGAGGAGAAGAGAGGGACAGAGAAAGAAATCAACTGAGATACTGGGCCAGGTCAAACTAGGAGTTTGTTCTAGCTCTCACATGTGGGTGTCAGGCCCTCGCACTCAGGCAATATTTTTTTTTTATTCCTAGGCCATTATCAGGGAGCTGGATTGAAAGGGGAGCAGCTAGGACATGAACTGGCTCCCATATGTGGTAGAGCATTGTAGTTGGCACTTTATTGTCAAATCAAGCACCCCTATTTTACATTCATATCTCAAAACTTATATGAATTACATATTTCACATTAAGTTTTCTTTACCCTCTAGGTTTTACAACAGTGTATTTTGATTTCATTCACTGATACACATTTGATATCACATTAGTCATATACGCAGTATTAGGAGCAGAGTGATAATTCCATTAGCCACTCAACTGGTTCCTTGTGTTCTTACTTTTCTTGTAACATTTACAATGATACTCGTCATTTTGTAAAAACAGGTTTAGCTATGTACAAAATAAATAATGCATCAAGATGTGATAATGGACATCCACTAAATTTAAGGGCCATAAGTAATGAAACCTCAAAATGTCAATTTTAATCATTTATATCGTATATTTTATACCATGTATAATTGTTATCTCAAATAGGGGAAAACATACTTGTCTTTTGGAGACTGACTTATTTCACTAAAATAGAATTTCTTTACCCAATCACCCATGGGTGAATATTTCATATACATATTTAAATGCATATTTTAGCTATTGTAAATTGAATTGCTGTAAATACATGAGCACAGAGAATTATTTTTTATCGGCTGATGTTGATTCTTTTGTGCAAATTCTCAGAAGAGTAATAGCTGGGTTCTATGGTAGACCTATTTTCAGAATTCTGATGAATCTCCAATCTGTTCTGCTTAAATTGTTGCTGGCAATCTGCATTTTTGTGAGGTTCCAAGTGCTGCTCTTTCTTGGACCACATTCTGAATTACAGAAGTTAATCTGCAGCCCATTCTTTTCTCGTTAATTTACCGTCAAATATTTACCTCGCATATACTTTAATTTTCATACAGTCTGAAGTGAGTCCAAGAGGAAAAGAGCCATGGGGAACACTGTGGGAAATTTTCCACTCCCGCCAGGACTGAGAGGAATGGCACATGGCAGTAGCACAATCGCGAAATACTAGCATCAGCAACCTGAGAAGGACAAAGAGGGAGCCCTGGACTGCAGAGTCTTGAAACTTTGGTGAGTCACTAACACAGGGGAGAAATTGGGGAGTGAGATGTGGTGAATCGCTGAAGCAAGGAAGTGCCGGCCCTTGGCAGGAGGTGAAAGAGGGCAGGTGGTGGGGAAGCAAGCCTCAGTGAAGCTCAAATGAAGAGAAGACCCCCACCCTAGCAGGAGGAAAACCTGGGCTAACGAAATCAGGCTAGCGCAAATTGGTGAGTCACTAGCAAAGAGAAGGACAGTCCTTAGCAGGAGAAACTTGAGACCAAAAAAAAAAAAAAAAAAAAAAAACCAAAAAACCTTGGTCATCAAGACTTCAAGTCACTGACTAGGTGGCAGCAGAGGTTAAGGGTGTGAAGACAGCAATACCTCATACACATGGGGTGAAGTTACAGGAAAATAAATGAGTTGGAGGAAGGAGCCAGTGCAACCCCAAAAAGTCACCAAAAGGCTGGTCAATCACAGACATTACAGATGAAGAAATTGAAGACATACCAGAAAAATAATTGTGATACTCTTGAGACAATGAAAAATGATGGGAGGAACTTAAGGAATTCATAAACCACATAATCACAGAAACAAAATTACTCAAAAGTGAGATTCTTGATCTCAAACACAGATTCGAGAGCTTAACCAACAGAATTACTGCAGCAGAAGATAGGATATCCAAATTGTATGATTCCCATAATGAAAGCAGGCAGATAATTAACTAACTGGAGATACAATTACGCTATGCATCCAAGGCAATCCAGGAGACGAACAACAACATCAAGAAGTCAAATATCAGAATTATAGGGCTCCCAGAGGAGTGGAAAGAGAGATAGGTATAGAACAGGTGCTCAATGAAATTATACAGGAGAACTTCCAAAACGCTTGGAACATGAGCCCAGTCCAAATCCAGGAAGGACAGAGAATGCCCCACAGGTTTGACCCAAAAAGATCTTCTCCCAAACATGTGGTAATCAAGCTCCCCTCCAACGAACACAAAGAAAGATTTCTGAGGCTAGCATGAAGCAAAGACAAGCTGACATTTAGAGGCAGGTCCATCAGAATCACCGCTGACTTCTCAGAACAGACGCTCCAGGCAAGAAGGGAATGGAATAAAATCTTCCAAATACTGAAACAGAACAACTGTCAACCAAGAATATTGTACCCAGCAAAGATCCCATTTGTATTCGAGTATGAAATTAAATACTTCCATAGCAAAGAGAAATTAGAAGAATCTGCCAGCACAAATCCAGCTCTACAGAATCTCCTCAAAAATGCACTACTTTCAGAGAAAAAGGAAGCAAACCATAAGCAAGGTTGGCAAGTGGAAAGACCACCACATTAAAGCTCACACAAGGAAAGACACTCAGATACCAACAACCTCAAAGACGCATGGCAAGACAAAATCACAATCTCTCAATATTAACCCTTAACACAAATGGCCTCAATTCATCAGTCAAAAAACACAGATAAACAGACTGGATTAACAAACAGGACCAACTAACTGCTGCCTACAAAAGATACATCTAACCAAAAAAAAAAAAAAAAAAAAAACACTAAGAAGTTGAAACTGAAGGGATGGAAAAAGGTATTTCTCGCCAATGGACAAGAGAAAAAGGCTGGTGTAGGTGTCCCAATTTCAGATGATATAGACTTCAACGTGACAAGCAACAAAAGGAACAGACAAGGGCAATATATATATTGTTAAAAGGAAAGATCCATCAGGAAGAAATTACCCTTCTTAACATTTATGCTCCAAGCCCAGATGCACCCAGCCACGTGAAAAAATTACTTATGGACTTAAAGGGTGAATAAATGAACATACTGTAATCCAAGGAGATCTGAATACTCCATTAACACCAATACATAGATCAACAAGACAAAAGCTCAAAAGAGAAGCTACAGAGCTCACACAAACATTAGAACAACTGGACTTGGTAGACATTTATAGAATATTTCATCCTAAGGCCTCAGATTATGCATTTGTTTCAGCAGTGCATGGCACCTTCTCTAGGATAGACTAGATGACAGGACACAAAGCAAGTGTCACTAACTACAGAAAAATCAGAATCATACCACGTACCTGCTCAGACCATCACGGAATGAAACAGGAAATCAGCGATTCAAAATGCCCCAGGTAATATGTAAACTCTTGGAGGTTGAACAATATGCTATTAAACGAGCAATGGGTTACAGAAGAAATCAAGGACGAGATCAAATAATTCATGGAAACCAATGACAACTAAGATACACTGCTCCAAAATTTGTGGGACACTGCCAAAGCAGTTTTTACATGGTAAGCTTATTGCAATTAGTGCTCATGTCAAGGCACAAGAAGGAATCAAATACAGGAATTAAACACACACCTCCAGGGATTGGAAAAACAGCAGCAGAATGACCCCACAAATAAGAGGAAACAAGAAATTATCAAACCAAGGGAACAAATAAATCAAATAGAAATTAAAAAACTACACAAAATGAATGAATCAAAAAGCTGGTTTCTTGAGAAGATAAATAAAATAGACACCCCACTGGGCTGATTAACAAAGAGAAAGCAAGAAAAAGCGAGAATTAGCAGCATCAAAGATGACAAAGGCAACATAACAACAGACACTGCAACCATTAAGACAATAATTAGAAATTATTACAAAGACCTGTATTCCAACAAATCAGAGAACCACATGGAAATGGATAGGTTCCTAGAATCCTACCACTTACCAAAAATCACCTCAGAAGCAAAAGAAGACCTGCATAAACACATAAACGAATCAGACATGGAGTCAGTGATTAAATACTTCCCAACAAAGAAAAGCTCAGGACCAGATGGCTTTACCACAGAATTCTACAAAACATTCCAAACAGAGCTAACCCCAAACCTCCACAAACTCTTCAAAGCAATAGAAAAGGAAGCAACACTTCCAAACACATTCTATGAAGCCAACATCACTTTAATGTCAAAACCGAATAGAGAATTAACAGAGAAGGACTACAGACCAATCTCCCTGATGAACATTGATGCCAAGACTTCTCACCATACACAAAGATCAAATCCAAATGGATAAAAGACTTATACCTACACCCAGAAACCTTCAAATGTTTGGACGAAAATGTAGGAAACACTGTGCAAGAGGTGGGTGTATGCATTGACTTCCTACAAAGGACTCCAAACGCAATAGCAATCAAGAACAAAATAAACAAATGGGACCTCATCAAACTAAGAAGCTGCTGTACAGCAAGGGAAACAATGAACAAAGTAAAAAAGCAATCCAAAGAACGGAAGAAAATTTTTCACACTACATAGGTGATAGGGGGCTAATCTCGAGGATATACAAAGATCTCCAGAACAACCAAAACACCGAAACAAACTACTCAAGAAATGGGCATAGGAAATGGGCAGACGTTTCACAAAAGAACTAACCCAAATGTCCAACAAACATATGAAAAAATGATAAGGTTCCCGGGCAATAAGGGAAATCCAAATTAAGACAATAATGAGGTACCACCTAATGCCAGAAAGTTTGTCACACGTAGAAAAAACCACCAGCAACACTTGCTGGCGAGGATGTGGGGAAAAGGGAACCCTACTCCAATGCTGGTGGGACTGCAAACTTGTACAGCCTCTATGGAAATCAGTATGGAGGAACTCAAAAAACTGAAAATCAGCATACCATATGACCCAGCAATAGCACTCCTAGGAATATATTCAAAACACCTGTTTCACAAGAAACCAACATGCACCCCTATGTTTATAGCAGCACAATCAGCAATTGCAAAAACCTGGAAGCAACTGAAATGCCCATCAACAGAGGACAGGATAAGAAAGCTATGGTTCATCTACTCCGTGGAATTCTACTCAGCTATTAAAAAGGACATAAAATGCAGTTCTTTGTTGCCCAATGGGCGCAACTGGAATCCATTATGCTAAGAGAAATGAACCAATCCCAAAAGGTTAAATACCACATGTTTGCCTTAACATGAGATGAAAAGATGGCAATCTGGAAAATTGTACCTGTACATTGTAATACTATTGCAATCTTTGAGAGCCTATATCCAATGCAATAAGATAATCTGTTGCAATCTTTAAATCAACAATTAATGTGAGTCAGACTGCTGACGATCTACATCAAAGAACTGTAAAGCCTATAAGACTCTTAATACCCTATGTTATTCTGTAATGGGAGGGAATGCAGAGAAATCTTCCATCTCCCTAAAAAGTGTGAGAAAGACGTGAAATACAGCCTATCAGGATCAAATCTGGTGACTCATAGACAACAGACTCTAGTTGGCACTAGATAATACTAAAGCTACAAGGGCATAAGGGGGGAATCGGAACTGACCCTGGAAGCCTCTTAACAGGAGGTCATATTTATGGAGCAGGGCGGAGACTGCAAAGTGGAGTGGGAGGTCAGGAGGAGGTTCTTATCCCAAACCTGAAGACTCCCAGATCCTCACCAAGGACTATCAGTACGGACACCAAGGACTACATCCCAACTGCCAAGGAGACCACATGGAATAGGAGTGTCTTTGGAGGCAGAGAACTCTGAGGTCACCCACTCCCATCTGGAACTTCCACAGGGAATGGAAGAAGTCAAAACTCTGCCTTGCAGAAACCAGCATCATTGGAATGACAACCAGCATCCCTGAGTGGTCTGCAGAAACAGAAAAATAATAAACTTCCTTCAGGACTAGAGATGACAGCTTTCTCTACTCCTCACCTAGCTCCAGCTCTGGGTCCCTACCTTCTCTCTCGATGACCATTAGGATCACTCCAGAAACCCCTCAAAACAAATGACCAAACATACAAACAAACAAAAACCTAGAATGGACAGCAAGAACAAAGAAAGCTTAGAATCAGACATGAAATGGTCAGCATGGATTCACTGATACCTCTCTAGGTGGGACACAAAGATTAGTTATGCCTCACTGGGGTATTGGGGATTTCTCTGCACAACCATCCTAAAAAAAAAAATGTTCTGTACCTGTATCTGAACTGATGACACATGTCTTGTTAGAGTTTTAAGCCAGTTCAAGTTCAGACCAACTGAAAACCAATCAAGTTCAGCAAAATCATGCACCAACATTATAAACAGCTAACTTCTAAAATGAAAACAGACACAAGACAGCTGAATAGTAATCTATAGCCATTTTGAGGTGTATTTAATCCGGTTGAATATAAACCAAAACTGAAATGTCTATGAAGAAGTCACAGGAAGTAGTTAAGAACCTGCATTTTCCTATTAACATATTGGTTAATCAATACCATGTCAATTAATGCCATACTGTTGTAAATTGTTGATGTTATGATGGGACTTTTGATTGATTGGGATGATACTTTACCAGCTTTACCTTCAGACCAGAGATGGTGTCACCAAGAAATCGTTGAACTCACTAGGATAATAAGATGCTGGACTTTATGCTTGATAAATACTTCCAATGAAAGAACCTCAACTGAATTTGAACTGTAGTAATGCAACAAGGTGGAGAAATACACCCTGGAAGAGAATTCGGGGAGGGGTGAGAAAAATCCCAGTGCCTATAACACTGTGTCTCATAATTCAATGCAGTTAATAATAAAAAAATAATTATATTCCATATTTCACTTTGATGATTAACCAAGTGGTGTATTGGTTGCACAGTGCATGTGTGACAGAGTAGCTATCTGCTAAAATCACCCACCTGAGTTGGTAATGAGAATGCTTTAATGTGAGAGGATAGCAGGATATGGGATAGACTCTGGGTCAAAGTGAATTCAAGCAAATTGCCTTTTTCTCTTTCTCTGTGTGAATTCCATCCATTGTTTGACATTGAATTTCTTTGCTATTTTCCTTTGTTTTTAAAAAATACTACTGGATAGGCAAATCAGATTTGTATAGAAAAGGAAAGAAAAAAAACAAAAATCTTCCATTCAATGGTTCACTCTAATGGCCACAATGGCTAGAGTTGAGCTGATCCAAAACCCAGAGCAGGAATTAACTCCATCCCCCAACTCAGGTGCATGGGCCCGTCTCTATAGTTTCCAGGATGTAAGCAGGGATCTGGGTGGAAAGTAGAGCAACTAGGGTATGAAGCAGCTTTCATGTTATTGGCAATGGAATGTAAAGTATTAGCTAGCTGAACCAATGTGCATGGTAATTATGCATTTTTTCCTACAGGAATTTTAAAACTTTTGTATAGTTTTTTGTTTATTTTTTTCTTTAAATATTAAATGATTTAAAATAAGAGTTAAAAAAAGAACTTGTGAGTATTTCACCATCATTGGTTAATTCCCTAATGGCTGCCATAGTTGATGCTGGGTACAGAGAATCCAGGACCTTGGAACTCCATTTAAGACTCCTGTGCATGTTCAGGGCCCCAAGTACTGGAGCCATCTTCTTTCTTCCCAAAGGAATTACCAGAATGCTTCATTTGAAGTGGAGAACCTGGACTTGAATCTAGCACTCATATCCAATGCTGTCTTTGTAGACAGTAGTTTAACTTGTTATACCATAGCATCTGTTCTTATGTGGAAATTTTCATCTCTTATAGGGTGATTCACAGTGATTTACTTTGCTTAAAATTTGTTACTTCTTTTTAGCTTTGACTGATACAAACTTGCCTCCTGGTCAATTAACTTTGTTTTTAGTGGCTATGAGACCACTAGCAACATTCTTTCTTTCATTATGTACTTATTAGCCACTCATCAAGATGTCCAGCAGAAACTGCAGCAGGAGTTTGATGCAGCTTTGTTCAATAAGTTGAATGAGTGAGTGATTTTTGGGATAGGAGCACTGCAGGGTTATGGCCAGTGCCTTGATAGAATGCTTCTTCAGGAGAGTGCTTGCAAAATATTTGATGTGGAAATTTCATTGACAAATAAAGGAAAAATCTAAAAAGAAATACTCATGGAGAAACAAGACTGAAGTTGCTCCTCAAGGAACTATAAGATGTTTGTAAATCAGTGTTGGTTCTAAGTATCTATTAAAATAATGCACAGAGTCATCTAGAAGGAGTCTTTGTTACTCAAATTTGTGGTCATTAGCTCCACTTCAGTTGGCTACATTTGGTCTGGTAGAGCTGTTGGGTGAGTGAGACTGGCCTGTACTAGCCTGCACTGGCCTGGGGTGGCCTACTGCATTCTGCTTCCTGTCATTCTTGTTCTCTGTTCTCACCATCAGTGTTAAAGAAGACAAGAGATGGCACAGGTTATCTGCTGTTGATTGTTAAGGAGCTTTGAGTCTAGTGTGATATGGCTGATTGAGGGTGAGATAGATACCAGGATCAAATTTCAAGTTTGCGGTTGAGGCCGAAAGCTATGCCCAAGGAACTGTTCTAGAAAAGTATGTGGAATGGAGATGCTTTCCTATACCTGCAGAATCCTCATTTCAGCTGAAGTGATTGCCATATAAACACCTGTTTAAAAATATATATATTTTGGTCCTCAATAGGCCAATTAAAAAGTTTATTTAGTTACTTATCATGTATGTATGCATGCATTTATGCATGTATGTATTTATTTATTTTGAGAGCCAACTGTAGAGAAAAATAAAAGAAAAAGGAGGGATAGAGATTTTTCCATTTTCTGGTCACTCTCGTAATGTCCACCAATGACCGGTGTGGCATCAGGGTGAATCCAGGAGCTCAGAACCACTTCTGGTCTCCCATGAGGGTGACAGTGACAAAAGCTCTTGGACTGTACTATGCTGCCTTTGCCAGAAATTTATCTGTCAGATGGATGGAACTGGAGTAGACACTAACTGGTCCTTGTGAGGGATGCTGGCATTACAATTGGTGGCTTTACCTGTTACATGCCATTCTTGGGCCTCATCTCTTCAGGTTTTATATATGTAATCAAGGCAGTTTCTGACCAGCATTTCTGAGGTGAAAATTCTTAGGCAGAGTAAGGGATTTCCTCATTTTCATATCCCACTTGGTTGGCAGTGCCATAGATTCGCTTGCAAAGGTGACAGTGACTTTGCCTATTTTCTTTGAGAGCAGTGTTTTACTCCATTCAACTCTTTGATTTGCATAAGAGAGTGTCAGTATTATAAGACCATGCTGAGGATTTCTGGGCCTGGTTAGGGGTTTCTCCACAAAATTTCCTAGTTCACAATCACTTCCCACATCTGAATGAACTGCTTATTGAACAGGATGAAGAACACATAAATTCAAACTCAATTTGTCAAAATTTATTTCTTTCTTCCCAGACACTTGTAACATATGGTGCTGTCATGCAGATAGAGTATCTGGACATGGTTGTGAATGAAGCTCTCAGATTATACCCAATTGGTTGCAGATTTGGGAAAGTCTGTAAGAAAGAATGAAATCAATGGGAGTATTCATTCCAAAAAGGACAAATGTGCCAGAGCCAACTTATGTGCTTCACCAAGATACAAAATACTTGGCAGAGCTTTATGAATTTTGCCCTGAAAGATACAGAATCTGTGGAGACACAACCATCCAAAATGTTATTTCATGCAGAGAGATTAAATTACACAGCAGGCTCTTAAAATGGGACATCATTTTATACTAGGAACTTAAGTGTGTGGATTGTATATTGATATTGATCCTGGATGTTGTCTTCTAGTGATACACATAGACAGTGTATACACATAAAATGTCATAGAATTTCAGCGATTTTGTGCATTTAACTGTAATTTATTATCTATTACCTTTTTTCAGGTGTACAGGCTTTTAAAAACTCTTTCCTATTTTCCTATGCTAATTGAATTTCTTCAGCTGTCTTAATGCCATGACACTTACAGAAAACATTTCCACCTTTCATCTGGTGACCTCTTCCTCCAGAGCAAATGTAAAACCAGAGGTTGTGCTGATGAGAAGTCCTCATTGCTGATGGACAGAAGAATAAGTCAGGACAGAGGAAAGTTCAGGTGATCTTGGTTCTGGTTGCTGCACGAGCAAACTAAACAACAAATAGAGAAGGCAAAAATGGAGTTTTGCTCGGCTAGTTATAAAAGGTTAAAACAAATGTAAACTCACCAATGTTGTTTGTTCCTGAAACTGAGAGCAAAAATGAGGGTCTTAAGCCCACCATATTGCTCTATCCAGATTCTCACCCCCACTACCATCTAGTAATTCTGAAGAGGTGTGGGAGGAGAGAGTTCTTTCCAAGCGTTATCAGTTGCATCTGATGAGGAAAGGACAGGACAGAGGCAGTACCCTAAGGTGCAGCAGGCAGAGGAGGTACACTTTGCAGCACTCCTTTCAAATACTGCTGCAGTATGAGGCCACATGAGTTAAGTTTAATCTTTCCAGTCACTTTCAATCAGCAAAGGAGTAACGTATGGTCAGGATTTGATCTGAATACAGTGTCTGATTTTAAGGAAGTATGTGCTAATTATGGACCAACTTCTTTCTGTTATGAATTTCATTCAATCTGGAGTGAACAGGGTAAATGGATTCCTTATGATTTTTATCTTGTAGCCAAAAAATGGTGTTGTCAAAATCACAGTTTTTACAATGGCAAATGTGGCTTGGTGATGAAGCTAAGGAGAAAATCAGATAGGTTGTTCAACATGGTAGAAAAGTTGGGGTCACTGTTGATATGCTTATAAGTAATGGTGTATGGGCCAATGTGGCATATCAGACTGCTAATATCAGCCCTATCAGACTGTTAATATCAGCTATAATGCTATTCAACACATCTGAGAAGTAAACTTAAAGGCTTGGGGAAAAAAATGACATGGGATCTGGTCATGTTGGTAGCAAAAAAAAAAAAAAAAATTCTATAAGGGCATGAGGAACCTTATTCAGACTTTGTGAGATGGCGTAAGGATGCTATAGAAAAACACGTGTGTGGTTTTGATATGCAAACTGTGTCGCTCAGGCAATTGGCTTATGATAATGCATATTTGGATTCCCAAAACATTATAAAGCATTGAAAAGAGAAGGGGAACTTAATGGATTATCTGAGATTGTGTGGAAATGTTGGAACTATTCAACATAAGGACAGAATTGCTGCCCTAGAGGCACCGGCAGTTATTAACAACAGAAACTTAAATGTTTTAATTCTGCAAAGCCAGGACATTTGAAAAGGCAATGTTGTGATTCCTTCATTAAAAAAAAAAAACAGCAATGTCTTACCCCTCCTACAACCTCTCCTACAACCTCTGCCTCTGTATGGCAAGAGGCAAAATGGGGCGAGAATGCAAACTTCTCAAACCAGGCTTATGCCCTTGATGCAAGAAAGGCAATCATTGTGCTAAGCATTGCCACTCTAAATTTGATAAGGATGGAAATTTCTTGTCTGCTCCTAATTTGGCTCCTAGAACCCACGTACCCCTGCCACAGCAATATTTTATGCTAGCAGGAAATGCCTGGGGGTGCACCAAATCAAAACGCCTGGCACCAAATCAAAATTAAGGGACAAAAATATTAGGGAACAATCTGGAGCCACTGCAGATAGTGCTGCTGTTGCTCTGCCTGCTCCATGTGATCTGACAATACATCTTTTTCAGTGTCCTTATAACATTCCTTGAGAATATTGGGGTCCCATTCCCTTTGGGTCCGTGGGTCTGATTTTGGGATGAAGCAGCCTGTCTTTAAAGGGCATTACTGTACATACAGAACTAACTGATGAAATTATACTGGTGAATTGCTGTTGTAATGACTGTTCCTTTGGAGTGGACTTTTCAGAGGAAATAAGATTGCTAAGCATTTGTTGTTACCTTATGCTCCCCCCAAAAGAAAAAGTGTCAGTGTCAGAGAGGATTCGGCAGCAGAGATGCTGTCATTGCCCAGGCACTATGCTGTGGGAGCCAGAGAAACCACTGCTTGATTTAATAATACAGGGAAGGACTTGTACTGGAGTACTTGATACTGGAGCTGATCTGTCTATTATTAAAGAATGTGAATGGCCTGAAAATTGGCCTCTGCAGTTGGCAACTATAGGGTTAATTGACCTGGGAGGAAAAAATGTCACCATCAAGTATGGCTCAGCAGTTGTAAATTACATTGTGTGGCGCCTGATGGCATTCAGCCTCTAATTACTGAAGTTCCTATTAACATGTGCGGAGAATTCTTACAACAAACCAATGCACAAATTTATTTACCCCTCTCAAAATAATTTTTCTACAGTGAGACATATTATGGCTAAATGGCAGTGAGAGAGGAGTTAGAGTGGGTAGTAGGCAGTTAGGGTATTATGGGTCCCCCGAGTAAAAGAATTTCCCCACCATGTCTTGGATTCACCAGAGCACGTCCCTTCCAAGGGACAGGTGTTATTAGCATATCAATGCCCCACCTGAAGTATCGGCCATCCCCTCTGGCCATTGTGGGAGGGCCTCAGGCCGATCTCTTTATCATTGAAAGGAGAGCAGGAAGAAGTGATACACATCTGCCTAAGGCCTGGAATGTCCTATGTCTGGTATCTCTCTGACCTTTTGTCCCAAGGCCGGGTGCCATGGAAATTGGGAATTTTCTTTGTTTATGGAGAAACATCTTTGAGGGAATCCTTTAAAAGGTGCATTCCCCACCATTGATACGGGTTCTCATTTTCCTCCCGCCACTATGGCAGAGCACTAGGGTTCTTTTTTACTTTTCCTCCTGCCACTATGGCAGGAGGTAAGGGTCCTTTCTATCTCAAAGCCCCCTCCCGTCACTAGGACGGGAGTCTTCTCTTCTCAGCTTTTCTAATAAATCTTGCGTTAAAACTAAACTGTGTCCGCACGAAAATTCTTCTTTCCTGCGAGACAAGAATTTGAGGTTGCTGCCATACTCGGAGTCAAAAATCCTGCAACAGCAGTATGAAAAGGTAAAAAGCTTAAGAAATTATCAGCAAGGAACTACTGAGCCACTTAAACTATTTACTAACATACATTGCCAAGGTTTGGGATTTTCCTAGGGGCTATTGAGACAATCAAGGCTGTTAAGGTACAATGGAAGTCTGATACACCAGTATGGACTCCTCAGTGACACCTACATCAAGAGAAATTCCAGGCTCTTAGACAATTAGTACAAGATCCATTAGAAAAAGAACACATAGAATCTTCTTTCTTTTTCTGGAACTACCCTGTGTTTGTTATAAAAAAAGAAGTCAGGGAAGCGGATACTGTTGACTTGTGAAATGTAAATGCCACTATGATTACTATGGGACCATTACAGTCTGATCTCCCATCTCCTACAGCAATACCTAAGGATTGGGAACTTATAGAGTTAGATCTCAAAGATTGCTTCTATAATATTTTTGTCCATGAAACTGATAGGCCCAGATTTGCTTTTTCAGTTCCTGCTTCTAATAATAATAAGGAACCTTTACAAAGATGTCAATGGAGAGTGCTCCTCCAGGATATGACCAATTCACCCATAATGTGTCAATGCTTTGTTCAAAGGACTATAGCTTCTATTGGCAAAAGTTTTCCAAATGTTTATCTTATTCATTATATGAATGATGTTTTGTATTTTGCTGCCTCTTCTGAGATGCTACAAAAGGTTTATCCATGCTCCAAGAAAATTTAGAACCACATGGGCTTGCTATTGCTACTGAGAAAATACAAAGAACAGATGTAGTTAACTATTTAGGATATGCAGTGGGCAGACAAACTATTAGACCCCAAAAGGTATCAATTAGAAGGTCAATATTAAAAGCTTTAAATGATTACCAAAGACTACTGGAAGATATTAATTAGCTACCCCTATGTTGGGAATTCCTAATTATGAACTACAGAATGTGTTTGCTACATTAGAAGGCGATCCTGCGCTGGACAATGAGCTCACTCTGAGGCATCTGGCTGATGAAGAGCTACAATTTGTTGAACAATGGTTAAAGGAGGCATTTTGCTACAGAATAGACCTTAGCCTCCCACTTCAGCTTCTGATTCTTCCCACATAGTTATCTCCTACAAGTGTATTGGCACAATACAACCTCCCGTTAGAATGGATATATTTACATCATAAAGGAGCTAGAATTTTAACCCCTTATCTCCACAGGGTTGCAGAGCTTGTCTGTCAGGGCCAACTGCATGCTCAATACTTCTATGGCTTTGATCCTCATACTATTATCACACCATGTGGAATCAGACACGTTGAAAAAGCATTAATATTGAATAAAAATGCAAATAGCTTTTTTCCTGCTTATTATGCACATATTAGTAACCATAATCCTGCTGGAAAATTATTGGATTTCTTACAGAAAACTGAGCTTATATTCACTAATTCCAGTTTTTGCTAAAGATTGATTTATATATCCAATGTCTTTTGTGCTTGCATATGAATTTTTGTTTAAAAGCTATACATTTTTGTGTGAAAGAATTACACATGGAAGAAGAGATGAAGAGAAAGATGATCTTCCATCCACTGCTTCACTAGCCATATGGTCACAGTGGCTGCTGCTGATTGAAACTAGGACCCAGAAGCCTTTTCTGATCTCACATGTGTGTGGGCGATCAAGACTGGAGCCATTCTCTATTTGTTTTCCCAAGCCACATAGATACCTGGACAGAAAGTATAGGGATCAGGTCAGGAACCGGTGCCCATATGGAATGATGAAGTGTAGGTGGAGCATTAGATAGCTATGCCACTGTGTTGGTCTCATGCCTGTGATGTTCAGTATCATTTATGCCAGGTCTGAGACTAATGCTGTATCTATTTTGATTGGATTCCATTGAGGACGTTGATTGCTTTTGTTGCTATGAACATTCTGATACCATTTCTATGAATCTACGGACATAGGAGATGTTTTTATTTTTGGTGTCTTCTGTTTCTTTAATGTTTTGTCATTTTCATCATCGAGATCCTTCACATACTTGGGCAATCATATCCTAAATTATTAAATTTTTTTGCAGCTATTGTGCATGGAGCCTATAAGCTTTATTTCAGTCATGGAATACTTTGTGAGATCAAAAGCTATTGATTTCTGTTCCTCAACTTCAATAGGCAGTAATTAGGAAGTAACAGTTCAATTGGAGGTGAATCCTTCGAAACACAAACATCTGTTAGCTATAAAAGTGATGTGACTGGCTAGCTCTACCTATTTAATTAAACAATATCCCAGTATCATGTGAAGAGAAAGACTTATTTTGGGATCGCCTTTAAACTACCTGAAGAGTGAGAATCCTACAGTTGTAAATGATGTCTAACAATACACACACACACAGACACACACACACACACACACACACACACACACACACACACACACACACTTTAACAATTAAATTTAGAGGCCCTTGCTGGAGAGTGTGTATCCATATTTGGGTCAAGAGCATATTTGAAGCCAATGAACTCACACCAGTATATCAAGGAATAAATTCCAAAAAAGGAATTTACAGAGAGAGCAGGCGTCATTAAGGGAGTAACCAAACCAGAAACCTAAATGTAGTGTGGGAAACCAATCTAAAGCAAGAGGAGAAGGTTGTAGACCATATGACTTCAGAGAATGGCTCCAGGTTACAAAAATGTTTTATCATCTTTGCAGACAATCCCAGGTATCGTGAACCTAGATGAACCTTTCACATTACCTGTAAATGAACTGCAGTTTATGGACTATGGATCTGGTTTTGGAAATGTGCAATAACAAGTCAGTCCACTGATGTATTGTTTCAGGAAAACAGCTAGGATAGCTGCATGCAAGCTCCTCCCTTGCCTTGCTATCACACTGCCTTGACATCACACTACTTTCCTCAGTGCAGAGACTGTTAAGTGTATCTAGCTTGAGACTAGTGAAAACATTCAAGAGAATATACAACATTGCACAAGTCTGTGTGCTATCTTTGGCCATTAAAGTGGAAATTTTACACTTTATCTTTACTTTATTGTGTTGTCACTTTTGTATAATAATCATGTCAGAAAGTAAGCATATATAATTTAAATTATTTTCTGTAGGATAATATATGAAATATTTTATTTGAAGAGATGTATTGATTTGATATTTTGAGTTATATTCCCAATCAACATTTGTATATTTTCTATACATATTTTGTTTCATTTTGTTCCTGAAACTTTGTTCTCCAAAAGCTATATATTTCAGGTCACTGGACGAAGTATGTAGATCAGTAATTAGCGAACATTTTATGTAAAAGACAAGATACTAGATAACAGCAAAACTTTGCAGGTCGGTATGGTTTGTATTGCAAATGCTAAACTCTGTAATTGTACTACCAGTGCAGGCAGTTAGCATGAAAGCACACTGGTTTACGTAAGTGTTTGAAGTTAGCATGTAATACACTGTTGCTCCTTACTACTTTAGAATTCTCATAGCACCTTATTTAGAAATAGGCATTCTGAGGTTTTGTTTTTTTAACTGCTTATCTAATGGAGAGGGTTTGTTTTTGACTTGAGTTATCCTCCTTGGTGACAGGAAAACTCACAAAATGAGCTTTACTGGCTATTTTCAAAGTTATTGAGTTGTTATTTATGTTTGCAGGCTCATTTAACTTAAAGGACCTGAATAGCAGGAAAAACTATTAGGTTATCCCATTAACCTTTATCTGGAAATCCTAGCAACTTTTTCAATTAAGAGCCAAAACCTTCCAGTTTTTTTATGAAAAAATAAAACATTTCTTTTTTTAAATTTTATTTATTTTATTGGAAAGGCAGATGTACAGAGAGGAGGAGAGACGGAGAGGAAGATCTGTCCAATGGTTCACTCCCCAAGTGGCCACAATGGCCAGTGCTGTGCCGATCTAAAGCCAGGAGCCAGGAACTTCTTTCCAGGTCTGCCAAATGTGTGCAGGGTCCAAAGGCTTTGGGATTTCCTCTGCTGCTTTCTCAGGCCACAAACAGGGAGCTGGATGGGAAGTGGAGTTGCTGGGATTAGAACCAGTGCCCATATGGTATCCTGGCATGTGCAAGGCAAGGACCTTAACCATTATGCCATCACACCAGGCCAAACATATGTTTTCATAGGCATAGCTGAAGGTCTTCCAGCATCTGAAACTTTATTTTAAAATTGCAATTATGTATGATACTATGTAAATTTCATTATTTTTAATTACACTAGTTTACTATGCCATGAGCGAAACAAGGAGAAAGATAACTTGTAAACTTTGCAACATAAATGTAACAAGTTCCAATATTTTGTCAAGACAACACAAGGTTACGCTGTTATATAAATGCTGACATGGATTCATGTTTAAAATTCAAGAATTCAAATATGATTTCTTAACAGTACAAGTGGCATGAAATAAAAATGCAAAAATGTTTTTTTCTTAAGTGTATAATTATTTATTGCTGTGACAACTGGTCCTTAATGAAAACTATACTCAGTAGGGTTGTCTCCACATGTGAGTAATATGCAAAATAAAGTACAAGCAGTGTAACAATGCAAAACAAAACAAAGCAAGTGGTTGATTTTTATGTGTTGATTTTATGTCGTGCAACTTTACTTAACTCTCTTCTGAGGTTCAATTGCCTTTGTTTCTAGTATTTGGTTCCCCATTTAGAAAATTGTGTTATGTGAAAACAATGATAGGCTGATTTCCTCCTTTCCAATCTGTGCCATTTTAATGAGCAGAAGGGCAACAGAAGAGTTAACCACTCTGGAGGACAGACATGGTACGGTGGTTCCTGCTGGGGATTCTGCACACACACATTTGTACCCACAGCACCAACCCTGACTGGAATGCAGGAGGTCAAGTTTCTAACCTGTATGGTATTAGCAGCTCCTCATAAGGAAGTGATAAACAGAGCCATGTAAGCCAACTGATCAGGAACAAGGTCAATCAACAGTCCACTCTCAGCAAACTTCAAACCTTCCTGTCTTTCTTCCTTTCTTTGCTTATTTTCCTTTCTTTCTTTCTTTCTTTCTTTCTTTCTTTCTTTCTTTCTTTCTTTCTTTCTTTCTTTCTCTTTCTTTCTTTCTTTCTTTCTTTCTCTCTCTTTCTTTCTTTCTTTCTCTCTCTCTCTTTCTTTCTTTCTTTCTTTCTTTCTTTCTTTCTTTCCTGCTTTCCTTCCTTCTGTCTTTCTTTCCTTCCTTTCTTCCTTTCTTCCTTCCTTCCTTCCTCCCTACCTCACTCCCTTCCTTTCTTTTTTTTCTTGTTTTTTTCTTCATTTCTTTCTTTCTTTCTTTCTTTCTTTCTTTCTTTCTTTCTTTCTTTCTTTCTTTCATTCTTTCTTCTTTACTTCTCTTTCTTTCTTTCTTTCTTTCTTTCTTTCTTTCCTTCCTTTCTTCCTTCCTCCCTCCCTTTCTTCTTTTTTCTTGTTTTCTCTTTCTATATTTCTTTCTTTCTTTCTTTCTTTCTTTCTTTCTTTCTTTCTTTCTTTCTTTCTTTCTTTCTTTCTTTCTCTATTTCTCTCTTTCTTTCTCTCTTTCTTTTTCTCTTTCCTTCTCCCAGCTCTGTGCCATCTGTAGATCACCATAGATGATTCTATTTGTCACTTCTGCCATCTACACTGGCCAGTCCCCCCAAACAAACTGCACATGTGTTTATAAACATATTAAAATCTAAATAACGAGGGCACCAGGGGGTGCCCAACCCTGAAGCTGTGGGCTGGCATATGCTTCATGGATGTCTTCAGGTCCAGATGCCAGTTTCACGACACACTGAGGGGCAGCCCCACACCGCATTCATCACTGAGGCTCCAGCTCCTGCTGCAGCAGGGGCACTTTCGCTCCTGACAGCACTTCTTATGGGCTGGCCAGTATTCCTGTTGAGACTGGAAGCCACAGTAGTGGGCCATCTGGCAGCAACCACAGATCTTTGAAAACAAGTGGTAGTTGCAGCCTAATTGGAGCGACCCACAATAACCCCCACCAGGCGAACCTCCACCACTGGTTTCCAGTATGTGTAGCAGTAGTCCAGTCTGTCCCATAACTCATTCCTCCACAGCGACTTTCCTGGTTTTTGTGCCCTCCCGTAGAAGTGGTAACTCAAAAGGGATGAGCCCACTATTTCCCTTCCAGGCCTCTCCCACTCCCTGATCATGCCCTTTCTGGGTAGTTCTGTGGTTTGACATGACAGAACTAGCCCCCAGTGCCAGCTTCTGCAAGCTGATGCTGTGATTAAGCCCAAACAACCCTCACCCACTCTAATTTTGTTTGCACCAGTAGGAATAATCAGCCCAGCCTGGCTTTTCCCTGATCTAGTCCACCTGAGGCATACAGGTATTGTAGCCCTGCCTAGTCTGGTATGCCCCCATCCCACCTCATGCTCTCCAGCAGGAGTAGCTGTCTGGCAAATGAAACACCCCTTATTCTCCTCCCGGCTCTGCCCTCTCCCTTCCTGATTCTCAGGCAGGCAATTTTACTTTGTGCAGTTGGTTTACATTTCTTTATTTGCAGTAATTTGTGCCACTCCCTCTAGTGAGTTTCAGATCTGAGCTCATGTTAGACTTCCACCATGGTCTCCTTAGAGCAGCTCCTGGTTCAACTTCTACCTGCTATGATCCCTTGCTGATGCTGCATTATTGTCTGTTCAGGGATTCTCCTAGTTGTGGGTAGAGTACTTCCCAAGATTAGGGAGAAATCAGATGTCATAAATAGCTAGGTTGTTTTAGGTGCTGATGTTGTTGGAACAATGCTTGCTGTAAGATGTGAGGGCCATCCAGACCTACTTGGGGTCATAAGATGCCAAATCACTATTATTTTTTAGGAGTGATGAGTATAATGCACTGAGTCCAGTGAGATCACTCCCAGCTCAATGCATGGACAGCTCACTGTTGTCCCTGCAGGTCCAATGCCTTTGCCACCCTGGACAAAATGGTTCCTATTGTGTCACTTGTGGAGGTCTGGATCTGCTGGCTATTAGTTCTGGGAGCTCTTCAGACCTATTTTGGGTGGAATCTGGTTGTTGGTGAAGATTTGGCTTCTGGTGCAGTTCAGATTGCCATTCGCTGACTGCTCCTAAGGTATCTGGTCACTACATCAGCATTCCGTTGTCTCTCATGTCTTGTGTCCATAAGTCTCCAGGTACCTGCATGTCAACAGCATGTCTTTTCCTATTTCCTGGATTGTGCCCTCTCTGCCTCTGTCTCAGATTTCTCCATCTGTTTAAGTGTATTCTTACCCTATTCTGCCTTCTTGATTCTCAGAGACAGATGTGGTATACACTTGTTTCTTATCTAGTGGCTGCAACAGCCAGAGCTGAGCTGATCAGAATGATGTTAATGACTTGCCAGAGAGAATATAAAATAGTGCAAATGTTGTGGAAAATAGTTATTGTGTTCTCAATTGATTAAGCCTAGAGATACCATGTAATTCAGTGTTGCTATACTTAGTGATATTCTGAATAGAATCGAAAGATGTAACTCTACATGTTTTGGCTCACCTCGGGCAATTCTGCAACAGCCAACTGTGAGGACACCTCAAATGTTCTTAAATGAATGAGTAGGTAAAGAAATCATATAGACATGCAATGCAACACGAGGCAGGCATCAGTATGATTCATTTGCATTACTCTTGCAATATTGTGCTATTTGAAAGAAGTGAAACATCCTAGTCTACATGTTGTTTGATCCTGTTAATGTGAACTGTCCAGAATGAGCTGACCTATCAGAACAGAGCACATAGTGAAGGTTTCCAGGAGCTGAGAGAAGAAAGAATATGAAGAATCTATTTAGTGGAGCAGGATTTTCTCTTGCCATGATTTGCGAATTTGGAATGAGATTGAGGTGTTGGTTGTGTTAACAATGTGAGGATTATAAGTCCTGGTGGTTGTTCATTATATGATTAATTTAAAAATTGTACTTTTTAGTAGAAGCATGGAGATAAAGAGAGAGAGAGAAAGAGAGAGAGAGAGAGAGAGAGAGAGAGAGAGAAAGAGAGAGAGAGAGAGTGCTTATATCTCATTTTCACTTCCCAAATGAGCTCAGCATTCAGACATTTGCATGGCCAGATTCAGAAATCCATCTGGGTTTTCCACCTGGATGTCACTGACCCTAGCACTTGGGTTCATCTTCTATTGCAGGTGTGTTAGTTAGCAGTGTCCTTTTTCTGAAATGAAGAAATTGGGTTTGAGCAGGAGCTTGTGTTGAAAGCCAATACTATAAATGTTGCCTTAATCTCATACACCACAGTGCTAATGGCTACAATGGATGACTTATGGTGTGTGAATTTTACCTCTATGGATTTGCCAATCTCTAATGCAAATGCCTCTAAGTATGAGAAATTTCAATATGGTGCCTCCTATGCTTAGGGACATCGTAGTGTTTCTACAAAACTTCAAGTCTGATGCTGACACTGCCAGGCTGAGCTTGTACTATGCAAACCTAAAATTCAAAGCCTGGCCAGTACCTTGATTGCTTCCTTTTTACCTGTGTATTTCTAGTAGTCCTTTATACATGTTTCTCATGTTTGTGCAGATGTAGACTTTGGCATTTTTACTTTTTATTTAAAAGGTAGAATTACAAAGCAAAATAGAGAACTTCCATTTTCTAGTTCTGCCCCCATATGGGTTCAACAGAGGGAATTGTGGCAGATGAAGCTCCATAGCCAGAAGCTTAAAATAGGTCACCTACATGGTTACAAAGGCCTACAGACATGAGGCATTTGTTTCATTTTTACTTCAGTATAAAATAATTATTACAAAAACACTCCTAAAACAAACGTTACTACTTTGCTTCAGAGAAAATATTTTCAATAAGCTATTATCCAGTCAAACCTGCAGTCATGCAGCTGAAGCCAGGAACTCCACAGTTGGCAGCACATGTAGTTTATGTATTGACAGGAGGTTTACTAATATCCAAAATCAATTTTCACTAAACCTAAACGAATATTACTTAAAATATCAAAAATACAGAATTAAAAAGAAAGCTGATAAATGAAAGGAATCTGTAAAGACATATGTCATAGATTCTTTATTAAATCTTCCAATTAGCCATTAGTAATCACCATCACTTTCACCTAGTCCTGATTTAATTGTTTTTTGTTCTTTTGTTATAGAGCAGTGAAAAGGATCAGGGCAGCTATGTCATTCTATGAACAGAGGACTTTTACAAAAAAACCTTCTTTTTATCTTTTTAAACTGTTTTAATTCCCTAACTGTAAATGCCAATATAAGGTAGAAGTTTTAAACCATTTTTTCTTTGAAGGTTCACATTTGTCTACCTTTAGAAGATGCTCCATGGACTTTCTGCTTTCCATGTTGAGAAACCAGAATGCATCATTTCATGTGTTGTAACAATTTGAAGATGCACAGTAAAAAAACTCTTTGTACCTCCATGATTGCCATCTGTTCCAAGATATTATCAAGCCATTTTATAAGGAAAACATTGTTTATATTAGGGCAAGTTTCAGGACAAAGAGGGGAACATAAAAGGGTGTTTGGGGACATTGTGAACTCAATTGTACCATTGTATGCTTTTAGTTGTGTGTCATTGCCTTAAGTTGCTAAAAACACTTTTACCGTAACATGATTGACCAGTTTGAGGTGTTATACCAGTTACAAAAAGCATTTCACATTTGCAGAAACATAATACAACCTCTGCCAGGAGAATTCTATGAAACATCAGAGAGGTGATCAAGGGTCCATACAATGGTCTTAGGCAGCAATGAGGTGATTAGAGACATTTCTTCTGGGCTTTGCCACACAGCCAGAATCTCCTTATAGCCTTGCTAACCGACGAGCAATGCTCATCACACACCCATGCCATCTGACTCAACTGTGTCTCTTTCAGCAAAAGTCAGAGCCAGAACAGTGTCACTATTGCTTATCTCCTAGGGTTTCAATGAGGATTGATTAATAAATGTATGAGATACTTGGTGAGCCATGCAGTGCTTTGGAGAGGTCTAGGAGTTGTCCAACAGGAGAGTCACATTTAGGACATAGTAGAACATGAGCAGTAATGATAAAGTCCTGCTCATCCTTGTTTTCTCAATAGCATTGCAGCAGTTTAAGGAGGGTAGAAATACACCCTATGCCTTCTCCCAGCCTTTGCAGGCAGGCTTCAATATCAGATTAATGAACGAGATGATTACTTTATTATACAATCTAATCATTCAGTTTCATGGATTGACAGTCACTGTGAATTTTCTGTTGGAAATGTGATGTTGCACATGTGGGAACTTCTCTCCACCTATGTACTGAGGTAATTGATGAGGATTCTTGGACAAATCAAGTGTGGTCTTGCATTGCTTGGGGCATTCAAATTTGGAGTTGTATGTGCTGCAGGTGATGTGAGCTATTGCAGAGACTGAAGCAAATAAGAGACAATACATGGTGCATGCCTTAATGGAGGTTGACTAGGGGATGGCCTTCCTAAGGCCAGGCTGGGGTGACTAAGTGAAGATGAGGAAAGCATGAGGAAAGCATGAAGAGCTAGGCCAAGTGCTGCTATGAGCTTATTGATTCTTAACCAAGCCACACTGATACTGTTGCTGAAATTTCCATCATTTTGTAGTACATTTTCATAACATTAAAAAAGAAAAAAATTAAGAAAATGTATCTAATTTTTACTGGAGTATGCCGAAACTTTTGGCTTTTTGTAAAATTCAAATAATGAAAACAGTTCTACTTTATGAGACAGGCAGCAGTGATGAGTTCTTATATGTTATTACTGAAGGGAAAAGGCTCAAGCCAATATTCACACTGCAGTCAATGAGAGGAAGCAAGCCAAGGCAGTGGGCTTCTAGAGTAGCAGAGTGAGGGTGTGGCCGGTATTAGCAGGAACAGCATTTGCTGACTGGTTGGTCCTGAGGCTTTTCCAGTTTTATATCAATCATGTCTCTGCTTCTGTCCTGTGTGCTTTCCATTCCAGGCAAAGCTGCTGCAACACATCAGAAGAGCTGCTTTACGCTTATTTTGCTTTTTCACTAGTTTCAATAAACACGACATTCAGCTCTTTGGCTTTCCTCTCTCCCTCCTCAGTAGACACTTGTTTCTCATCAACAAGATCTGTTTTATTTCTTAACAGCATGATGATAACACCACTTCTTCTTTCTGTTCTGATATCATCAATCCATTTGTTGGGTGTGCTGGAAGCAACGGACATTTGCAACACCGTATTCTGTTATGGCTGCAGCAGAACTGTGGTTGCAACTGAGAATGAGGCTACAGAAACGTTGATAACCCGCATTATATCACACTGTAGTCTGATTGCTCAATCCGGCAAACACATTGTTTTTGACTACAAAATAAATGCCAGTTATTGCCTGATAGGTGTTGTCAAAAGTATCATAGATGAATCTGGTGATCAAGAATGTCTTTCCAATGCTCTAGTCCCCCAGGAAGACCAGCTTGAATTTTCTCAGCAGATTCCCAAAATGTCCTTGTTTGTACATCATGGAGCCTGAGGAGCTGCTGTTGCCTCAGTCCAGCAAACACCACTGACAATGCCTGCTCGCACCCATTGAGCAGGAAAAACATTAAAAAAAGAAAGAGAAGAAAAGGAATAAAGCGGGGTTCCAGTGCAATAGTGGGCACACTGTCTGGGATGATCAGGGATGGAGGGCAGCAGCCTCCATTTCTTCCCTGCAGAGTTTCCTACTAACATTGAGCGAGATCCATGATTGAGGCAAAGGAGGGTGGTGTCAAAACAACCCCAACGCTGCTCTCAGGGATTCTAAGGTGAATGCCATTCCCTGCCTCCACACCCAGCATGGAGCCCAGCTGGGAGAGGGTCAAGGTGGTGGAGAAGCACCCTCAGATTCTGGGACCTTTCACACCTAGCATCTCAGCTCCCACAGCTGCCTACTGCCATCATTACCACAGTCCAATCTGCCAAGTGCATAAGCCTTTGGAGCTGCCCAGGGCAGCCTGGGTGCTAGCTTGTTACCTCTTGGGGTGACATCATGCATTTGTCTCTATGGTTTCTTGTTTTAATTGCTTGAAGAAGTTTCTCTTCCACCTGTTTGATTCCACAATGAAGTGTGCTGGAGACCAGCTCTGACTGAATTGAGAGTTTGCAAACGATGTGTTTATCCACAACAGCACAAGAAGAGGCAACAAGGTGGACTACTATGGAATGATGCTCATAATGGACTACTCAAGAAAGTTGCCTTTGTTATTTATACACAAATAATCATAATCTTTGGCAAGTATCCACTTGTTTCATTTTTACTTCAGTATAAAATAATTATTACAAAAACACTCCTAAAACAAACGTTACTACTTTGCTTCAGAGAAAATATTTTCAATAAGCTATTATCCAGTCAAACCTGCAGTCATGCAGCTGAAGCCAGGAACTCCACAGTTGGCAGCACATGTAGTTTATGTATTGACAGGAGGTTTACAAATATCCAAAATCAATTTTTACTAAACCTAAACGAATATTACTTAAAATATCAAAAATACAGAATTAAAAAGAAAGCTGATAAATGAAAGGAATCTGTAAAGACATATGTCATAGATTCTTTATTAAATCTTGCAATTAGCCATTAGTAATCACCATCACTTTCACATAGTACTGATTCAATTGGGTTTCGTTCTTTTGTTATAGAGCAGTGAAAAGGATCAGGGCAGCTATGCCATTCTATGAACAGAGGACTTTTACAAAAAAACCTTCTTTTTATCTTTTTAAACTGTTTTAATTCCCTAACTGTAAATGCCAATATAAGGTAGAAGTTTTTTTTTTTTTTTTAAGATTTATTTTTATTATTTTTTCATTGGAAAGGCGGATATACAGAGAGGAGAGACAGAGAGGAAGATCTTCCGTCCGATGATTCACTCCCCAAGTGAGCGCAATGGGCCGATACTATGCCGATCCAAAGCCAGGAGCCTCTTCCGGGTCTCCCACGAGGGTGCAGGGTCCCAAAGCTTTGGGCCGTCCTCTACTGCTTTCCCGGGCCACAGGCAGGGAGCTGGAAGGGAAGCGGGGCTGCCGGGATTAGAACCGGTGCCCATATGGGATCCCAGGCGTGCAAAGGGAGGACCTTTAACCACTTGCGCCACGGCTCCGGGCCCAAGGTAGAAGTTTTAAACCATTTTTTCTTTGAAGGTTCACATTTGTCTACCTTTAGAAGATGCCCCATGGACTTTCTGCTTTCCATGTTGAGAAACCAGAATACATCATTTCATGTGTTGTAACAGTTTGAAGATGCACAGTAAAAAAACTCTTTGTACCTCCATGATTGCCATCTGTTCCAAGATATTATCAAGCCATTTTATAAGGAAAACATTGTTTATATTAGGGCAAGTTTCAGGACAAAGAGGGGAACATAAAAGGGTGTTTGGGGACATTTGCAGAAACATAATACAACTTCTGCCAGGAGAATCCTCTGAAACATCAGAGAGGTGATCAAGGGTCCATACAATGGTCTTAGGCAGCAATGAGGTGATTAGAGACATTTATTCTGGGCTTTGCCACATAGTCAGAATCTTTTCATCGGACATAGTAGAACATGAGCAGTAATGATAAAGTCCTGTTCATCCTTCTTTTCTCAATAGCATTGCAGCAGTTTAAGGAGGGTAAAAACGACACCCTATGCCTTCTCCCAGACTTTGCAGGCAGGTTTCAATGTCAGATTAATGAACATGATTTCCCATCCATCAAAAAACCCCTACTGACTAGGAAATTGGATGGTACGTTCTTCTATCCCTTTTGTCCCAAAGAAGAAGTTCTGAGTTGTATTTTTTAAAAATCTGGGTGTTGTCTGTGCTGCCTAAGCTGACATCTGCCACAACCTTGGTGGCCAAGGTGGTTGAAGTCCATGTGGGCATTTGGCCTGCACTCTTTTATTATTATTGTTTTTGGTCACACCCATTCCTGAGACACCTAATCTTCCTGTAGAGAGAGAACCATAGTGAGTGAAATCTAGTCAATATATTGTAGAACTCTGAGTGCACCAAACAGAGCCTGAATTGATATAGCTCAAGGCAGCCATTGTGTCATGTGGTCCACTCTTCAGGAACTTTGTGGCAGCAGAATCCTGGTGGAACACCCACAATGTTTAGCCATGGGGACTGAGGCCCTGATAGCTCCCCTCGCTGTGGCAATAATCCAGGAAGATGCGATATTCTCCACATGGTCACTGAGATAGGGTATAAAGTGTCAATCAACCTGTTGCAACACAGTGTGCTAGTCACTAGGGACATAACTGAGATTAAGACCCAGGGCATGTATTTTAGGTACTTGTGACGTGCTAATGAAAACACAGGTGGATTTACAGTGATACTGGAGGGAAGGAGGGCAGTGATCCAAATGTGAGTGTGGGACTGATGATAACTGGAGGTGAGAGTACATGGTGTGTTAGAGGAATTTGGTGAAGAGTGATGTACCCAGCAGAGACTAAGAAAGGTATATTCCATCTGTGGGTTCACTCCCAGGATGGCTCTTGTACCTAGGACTGATGCCAGGAGGTTGCAGCCTATTGTGGTTTCCCAAGTGAGTTCATGGGCCCAAAGGCTTAAGCCATTCTCCACTGCTTTCACGGATCTTGTGGATCTCTGAATAGAAGGTAGAGCAGCTGAGCCATAAACGGGTGCTCATATGGGTGCTGGCACTGCAGGTGAAGAGGTGAAGAGGTGGCTTCCTCTGTGTTGATCCCCCTGCATATGAAGTCAGTATCATTTTATCTAGAACTGCGAAGAAAGTTGTATCTATTTTGATTGGGATTGTATTGAATATGAAAATTCTGTTTTGGTTTATATGGACATTTTGATGGTGTTACTTTTAAAAGTCCATAAACATAGGGGGTTTTTCCACTTTTTTGTCTTCCATTTAATGCTTTGTCATTTTTGTTTTTAAAAAGTATTTACTATGTGGACCCGGCGCTGTGGCGCAGTGGTTAAGGTCCTCGCCTTGAACGTGCAGGATCCCATATAGGCGCTGGTTCTTATCCCGGTGGCCCCTCTTCCCATCCAGCTCCCCGCTTGTGGCCTGTGAAAGCAGTCGAGGATGGCCCAAAGCTTTGGGACCCTGCACCCGCGAATTAGCATAGCATCCGACCGTTGCGCTTCACTAATCATCGGACGGAAGATATTCCTCTCTGTCTCTCCTCTCTGTATATCCAGCTTTCCAAAAAAAAAAAAAAAATAAATCTTAAAAAAAAAAGTATTTACTATGTAATTTTTATTCAAAAGGCAATTTCATTTGTTAACATTATGTAATTTTCATCAGAAATCTCTCAAATCTATCATAAATGTGTTTTTAAGATATTGACATTTCTGAATCCATTGTGCATAGGGCTTACAAATTCTTTTTCACCCATTGAATATTTTTGGAAATCAAATGCTATTGATTTTTTGGTGTTGATTTTCTATTCTGCAACTTTACCAATAGGCTTTGGTAGAGTCTTGTTTCTCCTTTAAGAAAACCATGTGAACTTCTAACAAGAATAGACTGATTTCTTCTTTCTAGGATGTTTCATTTTTATAAGGAGTACTAGAGCAGGATGGATGTTAACCACCTTGGAGGGAATAAACAGGATATGTTGTTCTTTGTCTGGGAACCTGTGCCCCCACTGCTGAGAAAAGCATCAACATGATAAACAGGGCTTTTTAAGTCAGGTGATCAGCAATAAGATCAATAGTCTAATTTCAGCAAACCTGAAGTTTTCATTCGATTTTGAAATTAAAACTTGAATTCCTGAGTCCTCTACTGAATTTAGAGAGAACACACTGTGAAATTGGCGGTTACTTTGTAACTGTCATCCTTGTTTAGCCATTAATGGAACTTTATTTTTTTTTCCAGCTAGGATGAACTGTTTTGCTGAGACAGGTGAGGATCAGGTCCTGGAAAGATCCTCTGTTCTCATTGCCTGTAATCGAGTCCAGCATGGTCCAGATTGGCTGATCAAGGTCTTAAGCCCACTGTAGGTCACAGGTCATGGTCTGCCCTAATGTTCAGTGCTCTGGGAGGGAAAGATATAATCCTGAAGGTCCCATTTCTGGATCAAGCAGCTGAGGTTCAAGAAGAGTAAATAATTCATGTGAAGAAACTGAACTGATCACATGCTTTGGACCTCTCTGTCAGGTTTCTACCAGATGGAATAGATGACCCTATAGTCTGAGAAAATCCGTGATCACCTGGCAAAACTCGTAGCCTTACCCTGTCCTTTCACCATGTCCCTGTCAGGTTCTTACTGGTTCTTGCAATTCCACAATTTTAAACTCCCAGCAATGCTACCACCACACAATGAGTCAAAGGGCTCAAATCAAAGAAGAGAAATGACAGATGTTTCAGAAAATATACAGAAATGGCAAAAGCCCATATTTTTTCAATTTTTCCATTTATGATTATTATTACACTTATTTTCATTTTATGATATGGTTCCATAGGCCCTGGGATTTCCCTTAGCCCTTCACCAAGTGTCCCTCCACAGCTGAATCCCCCTATATACTTATAATTGTATAGTTTTTCATAAGTAGTCATACATCCATCATTACAGACATGGACAATGATAGTCTTGCATCCTGTTGATTAAATATATTTAGCAGTTTCATTGGGAGTTTATCTTTAATCTGAATGCAGAGATACAAATTGAATTGTATCCTCAGAGATGGATATGATAGTCTCCATTAGTTACTATAAACCCCCTTAAATGAAAAGCCACAAAACAAAATCCACAACAGAAGAAATAAAAATTTACAATGCCATGAAGTTAAATAACATGCAATTGAATGACTAATGTGTCACCGAAGAAATGACAAAGAAAATGATAACCATGATGAAGAAATGATGTAACTTCTGTTCATTTCTTTTGCCCATTTTGTTACAGGGTTGTTGTTTTTGCTGTTCCTGGGTTTCTGAAGCTCTTTGTAGATCTTGGATTTTAGTCCCCTATCACTTGTGTAGTATGCAAAAATGTTCTCCCATTCTGTTGGTTGCTTCTTCACTTTATTGTTTCCTTTCCTGTACAGAAGCTTTTTAGTTTGATGTAGTCCCATTTGTTCATTTTGGATTTGATTGCCTTTGCTTTGGGCGTCTTTTCTAAGAAATCTTTCCTTGTTCCTATACCTTGGAGTGTGTTTCCTATGCTTTCCTTTAATAGTTTGATGGTATCTGGGTGTAAATTTAGGTCCTTGAGCCAGTTAGAGCTGATTTTTGTATAATGCGACAGGTGTGGGTCTTGCTTCTTTATTCTGCAAGCTGCTATCCAGTTGTCCCAACAGCATTTGTTGAATAGACCAGGTATTTTACCTGGATTGTTTTCCGTTTTCTTGTCAAAGATTAGGTGAGTATACATGTGTGGATTTCCTTCTGGTGTTTCTATTCTGTTCCACTGATCTTCTCTGTTTCTGTACCAGTACCAGACTGTTTTGATAACCACTGCTCTGTAGTGTGTCTTGAGGTCTGGAATTGTGAGTCCTCCAGTTTGATTTCTATTTTTCAGGATAGCTTTAGCTATTCATGGTCTTTTGTGATTCCAGATGAACTTTTGTATCATCTTTTCTATTTCTGAGAAGAACGTTGTTGGGATTTTGATTGGGATTGCATTGAATCAGGTTCAAATGGCTAACAGGCATATGAAAAGATGCTCAGGCTCCCTAACCATCAGAGAGATACAAATGAAAACCACGTTGAGGTACCACCTAACTCCAGTGAGGCTGGCCTACATTCAGAACTCAAATGACAACACCTGCTGGCATGGATGTGGGGAGAAAGGTACCCTCCTTCACTGCTGGTAGGAGTGCAGGCTAGTACAACCATTGTGGAAATCAGTATGGAGAGTGCTTGGAAAATTGCAAATAAACCTGCCATATGACCCAGCTATCCTGCTCTTAGGAATATAGCCAAATGGAGTGAAATCTGCATGTGAGAAGGGGATCTGTAATCCTATATTTATAGCAGCACAATCTACAATAGCAAAGACATGGAAACAAACCAGATGTGCGTCCAAGGAAGAGTGGTTAAAGAAACTGTGGTATATCTACTCCATGGAATATTATGCAGCTATTAAGAAAAACAAAATTATTCTATTTACAACCAGGTGGTCCCAACTAGAAAGCATTATGCTGAGTGAAATGAGTCAATCACAAAAGAACAAATACCATATATTCTCTCTCATATAACATGGAAAGGGTAACTCCAACAGTCCAATCTATCCTGGTTTTTTGATGGTTTTTTTCAGTTTGGTTGCTTCCAAATAATCTCTATTCTCTAGTAGAATTCATCACGTGCTTATGAAGTATAAGCTGGCACCATTATTCCCAAGAGACTTCTGTGTTTCCCTTTTGTCATGCATGTGTTGGGTATTCAGTGGTGTTACTTTTTATCAGGGTGATATACTTTGTTGTTGATGTTGTTGCTGTTGTTGTTGATGTGGTTGTTATGAATTGATGTCAATCTGAAACAGCAATATTATTTCAACCCCAAACAGCCTGTATCTCATGCAATAAGATATTGTGAAGTAATCAATGAATCAATAATCGATATGAGTCAGACTGCTTCTGATCTACATCAAAGAATTGTAAAACCTAATATACTTGCAAGGCTCTATGCTACTCGGAAAGGGGGAGGGAGAGCAGAAAAATCTTACATCACCCAAGAAGGTGTGAGGAAGACGGGAAGTATAACCTATCAGGATCATAACTGGTAACTCATAGCCAACAGACTCAAATCAGCATTAGACAATAACAAAACTATGAAGGCATATGGGAGGAACCAGGAGCAATCCCAACAACCTCTTAACAGGAGGTCATATGCACAGAGCAGGGGGGGACCCCAGAGTGGAGCAGGCAGACAGGAGGAAGCTTGTATCCCAACTCTGAAGACTCCTAGATCCTCAAGGACTATCAGTACGAGCTCCGAGGACTACATCCCAATCGCCAAGGAGACCATAGGGAATTGGAGTGCCTTCGGAGTCCGAGAACTCTGAGGTCACCCATTTCCATTTGGGCCTCACACATGGGATGGAAGAAGCCCATACCCTGCCTTGCAGGATGCAAGGTCATCAGAACGACAACCAGGAGCACTGAGCAGTCCGCAGAAATGTTGGCAACACCCGTGTCGCCACGTACCCCGAGCTCCGAGTCGAGCGGAGGGACTAGGGTTACGAGACAGACAAGACAGACAACACACAGACACAGTGGGTCATTCCTGTGAGGAGAATGCCATTTATTTGAAGTCAAGCTGCATCTTTTATAGTCTGCTTGGCCCCTCCCAGGATCCTCCCAATGGTTAAGCCACACCTAAGCTCCCCCAAGGACATGCAACAAGGGGAAGCAGGAAGGAGGGAGATTGCAGTCAAGCCACAGGCTAAATGTATCAGGCCATGATTGCCCCTCCCGTTACACCTTTGAGAAACAAGCTGTGCTGTGGAGTTAATCCTTGGGAGACCCAGCTGTACACAGAAACAAAACAGTAAACTTACTTCGGGACTAGGGAGAGGAGCTTTCTCTGGTTCTTGCCTGGTTCTAATTTTGGGTCCCCACTCTCTCTCATAATGACCATCAGGATTGCTCCAGAAACCCCTCAAAACAAATTAACAAATAAACAAATAAACAAAAAAAATAACCTAGAATAGATGGAGAACAGTGAGGAAAGCTTAGAAATAGGAAATGGGCACTGAGGATGCACTTAGAATTCACTGGGTGGGACACGAAGATTGGTTGCTCCTCACTAGGGTATTGAGGACTTCTCTGCACACCCCTCCTAAAACCGTTCACGTAAACTGTTGCCATATGTCTTTGTTACAGTTATAGAGCTAGACTACCCGAAAAACAGCCAGGTTCTGCAAAATCAGGCTTCAACACTATGAACTGCTAAATACTAAAATTAAAGTAGACATGAGACAGCTGAATAGTAATCTATAGCCATTTTAATGTGTATAGAACCCAGCTGTATATAAACTAATAATTGTAATGTCAATGTAGAAGTCATAGGATGTGGTTCAGAGCTTGTACTCTTTTTGTTGTTGTTGTTGTTTTCTCTCTCTCTTTTTGAAAATGCTGGTTACACAATATCATATCAACTAATTCTGGTACGTTATAAATTGTTACTGATGTAATGTTTGGGCTTTCAATTCATTGGGATGATACTCTTTCGGCTGTACCTTCAGACCAGAGACTGTCTCCCCATGAAACTGTTGAACTTATCTGCACAATAAGATGCTGGACTCTGTTTTGTAGATACTTGTAAGGAAAAAAAAATCTCAACTGAATTTGATCTGTGCTAATGCAACAAGATGGAAGAATCCACCATGGGGGTGGGGAAGCGGGTTTTGGGGAGTGGAGGGGGAATCCCAGTGCCTGTAAAACTGTGTCTCATGATGCAATGTAATAAAAAATAAAAAAAAATGTTGTAGCTGTATGACCTATGAATCAGAGAAGATAATATGAGGTAAGGAAAAAATTAGTTTGAAGAAATCAAAATGCAAAACTAAATATCAAAGTCCATGTGGTATAGTTTCATTCCCAAAGGGACTGCAACCACTGGAGCTGAGCAAATACAAAGCCAGGAGCTCAGAGCTTCTTCTGGTCTCCCACACGTGTGCATGCTCCCAAGGTTTTGGACCATCTTTGACTGCTTTCCCATGCCACAGGCTGGGAGATGGATGGGAGGCGGGTCTGCCACGTTTAGAACCCGTGCACGTATATGTTCCTGGTGCATTCAAAGTGTGGAATTAAGCCATTACGCTACCACGCCAGGGCCAGGTTTGTTTTTTATATTTTCTCTACAGCTCTATGACATCTGATTGATGGGCTTAAGCCGTTTACATTGATTGTTAGTATGAATGGATGGCTGTTTGTATCTGTCACTTTAGCAATGGGTTGTTCATTGATATAGTCTTCTGTTATTTCACTGCTATGTTCTTCACATTTGTCTTTGGTTTTAGTGGGTGGTATTCCTTTTTTATGTCAAAAGAAGATCTTTAAGTATCATTTGTAAGGCAGGTTTGGAAGAGGCACATTGTGTTAGCTTTTCTTTATTTTTTATTTTTTTCAAAAAATCTTTTATTCTGTATCACATAATGCAATGTTAATAACAATAAAAATAATAATGAAGCAAAAAAATCTTTTATTTTGATAATCATTACAACGTTAATTTGGGCACAAAGGATCAAGGGCTATAGAAAAATAGGTCAGATCATTGTTTCCACATTAACACTATTCTCTTTTTTTTATGTATCTGGGGTAAGCGGAGAGCCAAAGTTAGAAGCCCCACACAGCCTCCAACCCATCTCAGGTCCTCAATGTGGGGCATGCTCCAAGGGTCCTGCTCAAGCACTTTTGATAGTTCAGCAGTTCTAAATTGCTGCCAATCTCACCATTCCAAGCACGATGAAATCTTCATAATCCACTGGCTGACAGGCTCTTCATGGTTGGGGTTCTGAGATCAGTAGTTCAGTTGGAGGTTTCCCCAGAGAAAATTTGTCTGAGGTGATCCCAGAACTGCTTCTTGTGTGTTCTTCCCAGTACAGGATACAGCACATTCCATCGCCACAATCATCTTGTGCATATACTGGTGGTTTCAATTACTGTACCAATTCTGTTTCCATCCATGTCTTCCATAAGAACCAATGGGTGTTGCTGTCAAGCCTGATTCTGTCCAATTCACACTTGGCTCTCACATCAACAAGTAGGAGCTGCAGCCTAGTCGGGTGACTTCCAATAACCCCCACCTGGCTTGTCCCCTACCCTGGTTCCTGTATGTACCACACTATGTGCCACAGTCTTGTTCAGTTTGTCTCGCATCCCATTCAGCTTTCATATAGGTCAATGGGCATTAAAGCCTAGTTCAACCTAAGCAGCGCAAACATGTTGGCAGATGCTGCTCTGTCTAGCCATTCCTGCTTCAGGTCTGGTTTTCATGCTCTCCAGTGAAAGTGGTAATCTGAGAGGGAGGTGCCCACTCTTTTCCTACTGGACCACTCCCACTCCAGGATCATGCACTCTCCAGGTGGTCCTTCAGTTTAACTTGACAGAATTAGCCCCAATACCACCCTCTGCCAGCTGATGCTGCCACAAAGGCCAACCAACTATCTCTGATCTGTGATTGCACCAGTAGGAGCAATCAGTCTAGCCTGGCTTATCCTGATCTAGCTTGTATGAGGCCCACCGGTGTTGTATTCCTGTCTGGTCCGGTTATCCCCCATTTCAAAATATGCTCTCCAGTGCAAGTTGTGTTCCCAATCAAGGGAACAAGAAGGACAAAAAAGTGCTTTGCTGGATACTTTATTCTGCATTACCATTGCTTTTTTCATTTAGAATCTAGACTATTTTGCTCCATTCTTTTCTTGCCTGTAGAGTTTCTTCTGAGGGATCAGGTGTGAAACTAATTGCTATTTCTCTATATGTCAGTTGATGTTTGTTAAGGGTAGATTTAAGGATCTTTTCCCTAGGTTAGTTTGAAGAGAGCTTGAGAGTGGTGTGCTCTTCCTGAGTATTGTTTCCCAAATCTTTTCCCAGCTTTCCTTCATTATTTCATTAAATTCGTTTTAAACTTTTCTTTCTGTATCTTGTGGAACTCCCATAACCCTTACATTTTGCCTTTTAATAGCATCTGTTAAATTTGAATATTTTTTACCTTGATCAAAGCTTGTTTCCAGCAGTTTGATTGTTTTCCACTTGTGACAAGAAATACCTTCCAATTCTGAGATTCTTTATTCTGCCTCCTTCAATTTATTATTGACACATTTAACTGAATTTTTATTTTGATCTGTTGCATCTTTCATTTTCAAGAATTCAGCTTGATTTTGTTTTGTTGCTATTTCCTCTGTGATACACTCCTTAAATTCCTTGAACTCCTGTATGTGCTTCTCATTGTTGATAAGAAGCTTTATGTTGAGTTTTCTGAATTCTTAATCCCTCATTTTCTCAATGTATTCCTAAGCTAACTCTGAGTTTGGCAAAGGCTTTTGCTTCTGTGCAGGAGATCCTTCAGTACCATTTATTTTTGCTTCTTTGTAGGAGATTCTTCAGTACCACTCATCGTTTCTTTGTTATTTTGGTCTTGGTCATTTCAATTCTGATTAGCACATTTTTCTTCTTAGGGCAGATTTCTACACTGTGTTACCCACAGATTCTATAATTCAATTTTACTTATTGTGCTTGATTTATGGTTCTTTGTTTGCAGTCACTCATGCCTTTCCCTCTGGCGAGTTTCAGATCTGGGTTCTTGTTAGACTTCCACCATGGTCTCCATAGCCCAGCTCCTGGATCACCACTAACCCCATTCATCCTATGATGATGTTGCAATGTTGTCTGTACAAACTTTCTCCGTGTGCATTTTGAGACATTCCCATGATTGGGGAGACACCAGATGTGTAAATAGCTAGGTTGTTGGTGTTGATCTTTTTGGAATGTGCTTACTGTTAGGTTTGAGAGCCACCCAGATCTATTTTGAGTCATGAGATTCCAAAAGCGGTATTATTTTTGATGTGGGATCAGTGCAATGCCCTGAGCTTAATGAGGTCACTCCCAGCTGAACACATACACAGCTCACTGCTGTCCCTGCAGTCTCAAACCCTTTGCTACCCTGTACAAAATGATACCTGTAGTGCCACTTGTGGAATTCTCAAACTGATGGCTATTAGGTACGAGAGCTATCAAGACCATTTTTGGGTGGAATTTGGTTGTTGGTGAAGTTCCGTCTGCTGTTGCAGTTCAGATTGCCATTCATTGACTGACGCTGGGGTGTACTGCCTTTTCATTAACACACCCTTGTCCTTTTTGCTTTCTCATGTTCATCAGTCTCCAGCTGCCCCTCTGACATCAATCTGTCCTCTCCTATTTGCTGGAATGTGCACTCTCTGCTTTACCTTTTCTAATGTGTCTTCATCTGTTTAAATGTGTTCTTACCCTGTTCTGCCAGCTTGATTTCCAGAAACAAATTTTGTATACACTGGTTGATTTCCTAGTGGCTGCAACAGGAAGAGCTGAACTGATCTGAACAATGCTCATATTTTGCCAGTGAGAATGTAAAGTAGTGCATCTGCTGTGGAAAATAGTTGTGTTTCCTCAAGTGATTAAGCCTAGAGATACCATGTAATCCAGTGATGCTATACTTGCTGATATTCTGAAGAGAACTGAAAGGTGTAAGTGTAAAATACATTTTTTGATTCACCTCAGCCAGGCCTGCAAGGGCCAAATGTGATGACACCTCAAATGTTCTTAGATAAATGTGTTGGTAAAGGAATCATACATGCATATCATGTAATACCATGCAGCAATCAGTATGGTTCATATGCATGATTCTTGACATATGATGCTAGTTGAAAGAAATCAAGCATCTTAGTCTACATGTTGTTTGATCTTGTTCATGTGAACTGTCCAGAATGTGCTGACTTATCTGAACAGAGCACACAGTGTTGGTTTCCAGGAGCTGAGAGAAGAAAGAATGTGAAGGAAAGCATTTGGGTTTTTTTTTTGTTTTTTCTTTTTGTTTTTATTTATTTTTTATTGTTATTAACATTGTATTATGTGATACAGTTTTTTAGGCACTGGAATTCCCCCCACCCCTCCAACAACCCTACCCACATGGAGGATTTCTCCACCTTGCTGCACAAACACAGTTCAAGTTCAGTTGAGATTCCTTCATTGCAAGCATATAACTAGTGTGGAGTCCAGCATCTTATTGTCCAGATAAGTTCAGCTGCTTCTTGGGGAGACTTTCTATGGTCTGAAGGTAGAGCTAACAGAGTAAAGCCCTGGTTAGTTAAAAGCTCCAACAAAACATCAGCAACAATATACAATGTTATGGAATTAATTGACATAGCATTGAGTAAACAATATGTTAAAAATAATGGAAGCTCAATTTTTCAAAACACATATGTTGAGACAGTATCAACGACAGGTTCAAAAACAAACAATCAAACAAACAAAAATTACAGGTTAAATTAAGGCAAACAAGTGGTACCTAACCTTTTTGGGATTCCCTCATTTCCCGTAGCATTATAGTTTCCAGTTGGGCCCATTTAGCCACAAAGAACTGCATTTTGATTTCTTTAATAGCTGAGTAGTATTTCATGGAGTAGATGAACCAAAGCTTTCTTATCAAATCTTCTGCTGATGGGCATTTCAGTTGCTTTCATGTTTTTGCAATTACTAATTGTGCTACCATGAACATAGGGGTTCATGTTGGTCTGTCATGAAACAGGTGCTTTTGGATGTATTCCTAGGAGTGCTCGGTCATACAGTATGTTGATTTTCAGTTTTTTTGAGTTCCTCCATACTAATTTCCATCAAGGCTGTACCAACCTGCTGCTCCACCAGCAGTGGAGTAGCGCTCCCTTTTCCCCACATCTTCGCCAACAAGTGTGGTTGATTTTGTTTGTTTGTTTGTTTGTTTGTTTGTTTTTAATGTGGGCCAATCTTACTGGTGTTAGGTGGTACCTCAATGATGTCTTAATTTGGATTTCCCTTATTGCTAGGGAACTGGAGCAATTTTTTCATAAGTTTGTTTGCCATTTGGGCTTGTTCCTATGTAAAATGTTTGAAAATTTCCCGTGCCCAATTATTGAGTGGCTTGTTTGTTTTGGTTTTTTGATTGTTTTGGAGCTCTTTGTATACTCTGGAGATAAGCCCTCTATCTCCTACATAGTGCTAGCACATATAGGACGGACAGAGAACTCCCAACAGACACGACCCAAAGAGATCTTCACCCAGACACATGATGCTCAAGTTTTACTCCAATGAAGACAAAGAAAGAATCCTGAGACAAGTACCAAGCAGAGAAAAGATCACATACAGGGGAAAACCAATCAGAATCACTGCGGACTTCTCTGAAGAGACCCTACAAGCAAGGAGAGAATGAACAAAGAACTTCCATGTTCTGAAACAAAACAACTGTCAACCAAGAATAATGTACCCAGCAAAGATCTCATTTGTATATGAAAATGAAATCAGATACTTCCGTAGCAAAGAAAAACTAGAACATCATGTCAACACAAAACCAGCTCTGCAAAATCTCCTTACAAATGCGCTAATCCCAGAAAAAAAGGAGGCAAACCACAAACAAAGTTGGCAAACAGGAAGGCCTCCAAACTAAAGCCCACACAAAGAAGGGTGATTACAAAGTTAACAACACACACAAAACACAATCGCATGGCAGGGCAAAATCGCAAGCACTCAATTTTAACTCTTAACACAAATGATCTAAACTCACCTATCAAAAGAAAAAGATTATTAGAATGGATCATCAAACAAGACCCAACTATTTGTTGTCTACAAGAAACACATCTAATCAGAAAGGATGCAAAGAAACTGAAAGTGAAGGGATGGAAAAAGATATTTCATGCCAATGGACAAGGAAAAAAAGCTGAGGTAGCTGTCCTAATTTCAGACAAGAAAGACTTCAATCTAACTAACCTCAAAAGAGACAGGGAACGCCTATTTCATACTGGTGAAAGGAATGATCAGTCAAGAAGCAATCACCATCGTTAATGTTTATGCACCTAATTCCAACACACCTAGTTACATGAAGCAGTTACTTACAGACTTAAGGGGAGACATAGATATGCACACAATATTTGTAGGTGATCTCGACACACATTTAACACCAATGCACAGGTATACGAAATAAAATTTCAACAAAGAAACAACAGAGCTCACATAAACAATAGAATAACTGGACTTACTAGACATATATAGAACTTTTTATCCTAAGACCACAGACTATACATTTTTCTCAGCGGTGCATGGCACCTTCTCCAGAAACGACCACATGATAGGATATAAAGCGAATCTAAATAACTTCCAAAACATTAGTATCATACCATGTACCCTCTCAGACCACCATGGGATGAAACTGGAAATCAACAACTCAAAACTCCCCAGGAAGTATAGGCACTCTTGGAAATTGAACAATATGCTATTAAACGAACAATGGGTCAGAGAAGAACTTAAAGATGAGATCAAAAAATTTATGGAAACTAATGAAAACTCCAATAAAACATTCCAAAACTTGTGGGAAACCGCCAAAGCAGTGCTACGGGGTAAACTCATTGCAATAGGAGCCCATGGCAAGGCCCAAGATAACTGCCAAATGCAGGAATTAACCACAAACCTCTAGGAACTGGAAAAATAGCAGCGGAAGAGTCCCACACACAATAGGAAACAAGAAATCATCAAAACAAGGGAGGAGATAAACCAAATAGGAATTAAAAAAAAAAAACTATACACAAAATCAACAAATTAAAAGTTGGTTCTTTGAGAAGATAAACCAAATAGACATACCACTGGCCCTAATGACCAAAAAAAAAAAAAAAAGAGAGAGAGAGAAAGTGAGAATCAACAGCATTAAAGATGAAAAAGGCAACATAACAACAGACACTGCAATCATTAAGAAAATAATTAGAAATTACTACAAAGAACTGTACTCCAATAAATTAGAGGACCACCAAGAAATGGAAAAGTTCTTAGACTCCCACCACTTACCAAAACTTAGTCCAGAGGCGACAGAATAATTAAATAAACTGATAAATGAGGCAGAGATTGAAGCAGTCATCAAGGATCTCCCAACGAAGAAAGGCCCAGGCCCAGACAGTTTCACTACAGAATTCTATAAAACATTCCAAACAGAACTAACGCCAACCCTCTACAAACTCTTCAAAACAATAGAGAAGGAAGCAACCCTTCCAAACTCATTCTATGAAGCCAGCATCACCTCAATCCCAAAACCGAATAGAGAATCGTCACAGAAGGAAAACTACAGACCTATCTCTCTGATGAACATTGATATTAAAATTCTCAACAAAATCCTAGCGAATAAAATTCAAAATATCATCAGACAGATCATTCATCCTGATCAAGAAGGATTCATCCCTGGAATGCAAGCATGGTTCAGCATTTGGAAATCCATAAATGTAATAAACCACATCCAAAAACTGAAAAACAAGAACCACATGATAGTATCAATAGAGGCAGAAAAAGCTCTTGACAAGATCGAACACCTCTTCATGGTGAAAACTCTAGCCTAGATAGGCATAGATGGAAAAATCCACAACATAATCAAAGCAATCTATGAAAAATTCAACGCCAATATCTTACTGAATGGAGCAAAGCTAGAACCCTTCCCACTGAGATCTGGCACAAGCCAAGGATGCCTGCTATCTCCACTACTATTCAACATAGTCCTAGAGGTGCTTGCAGAGGCCATAAGACAAGAAAAAGAAATCAAAGATATACAAATGGTAAACAAAGAAGTCAAGTTTCACTATATGCAGATGACATGATCCTGTACATAGAAAAGCCAGGAGACTCAATACAGAAACTGCTAGAACTTATACAAGAGTTTGGCAGAGTGGCAGGGTACAAAATTAATGAACAAAAATCAACAGCCATAGTGTAAGCAAACACCCCCAAGATGGAAAAAGATCTAAGCAACAAGACACCATTCAAGACCACAGAAAAATGTATGAAGTATCTGGGAATAAATCTAACCAAAAGTGTAGGAGACCTATTCAAAGAAAACTACAAACTACTCAAAAAAGAAATTGAACAAGACATCAAAAGATGGAATAACATCCCATGCTCCTGGATAGGCAAACTCAATACCATTAAAATGTCTATACTACCACAAGTAATATATATTTTCAACACAATGCCAATCAAATTGCCCAAAACATACTTCACGGAACTGGATACAATGATTCAAAAGTTTATCTGGAAACCAAAAAAACCACGAATAGCCAGAACCATCTTGAAGAACAAGAAGTTAGCAGGAGGAATCACAGTTCCAGACCTCTGGACATACTATAGAGCAGTGGTTATCAAAACAGCCTAGTACTGTCACAAAAATAGAGAGGAAGATCAATGGAACAGAATAGAAACACCACAAGGGAACCCACACAAATACAGCCAAATAATGTTTGACAAAAAGACCAAAGACAGTCCTAGCAAATGGGAGGGCCTCTTCAGTAAATGTTGTTGGGACAACTGTCTGATAGCCTGCAGAAACAAAAGGATAGACCCACATCTATCACCATACACTAAGATCCAATCTACATGGATAAAAGACCTAAACCTACATCCAGAAACCTTCAAACTCTTGGAAGAAAATGTAGGAAATAACTGGAAGACCTAGGAGTAGGTCCTGACTTTCTCAGAAGGACACCAAAATCAATAGCAGTTAAGGACAGAATAAACAAATGGGACCTCATCAAACTAAGAAGCTTCTTTACAGCAAAGGAAACAATCAGCAAGGTAAAAAAACCTTTGTTGGAAGAGGATTTTCTCTTGGAGTGATGTTCATATTTGGAATAAAATTGAGATGCTAACTGTCCAAAAGTTAAATCCCTGTGGTTGTTCATTTTATGATTAATTAAAATTAAGATTTTTACTTGAAGTATGTAGTTAGAAAAGAAAGAGAGAGAGATTGAGAGAGAGTGTGAGTGAGTTTATATCTCATTTTAACTTCCCAAATGGCCTCAGCATCTAGAGTTTTGTTTGGCCAAATCCTGCAACCTGAAACTCCATCCAGGTTTCCCACCTGGCTGCCATGGGCTCTAGCACTTCAGCTTTCTGCTTTTCCAATTGGGTAAGTTAGCAAGGAAGAAAACATATCATTTGCTTCAAACATGGCTTGCATCTGGCTAGGTTGACTGAACCAAGACTAGTAAGTCATTGGACAGATCAAGTGTGGCCTTGATCATTGGAGGCTGTTGAATTGTAAGCTGTGGATGATGTGAACTGTTGCAGGGAATGAAGTGAAGCAGGGACATTACATGGTGGATGTCTTATGTAGTAGTTGACTAGGAGATGGCCTTCTTAAGGCCAGGCTGGGGTCAAGTAAAAGAAGTTTAAAAATCACTGCAGTAATCAGTAGGGTACATGTCATAGCGTTGTCTCCTTCCACACAACCTGTGATGTTTACATTCCTGTTTAATCGAATTCTTCCATGTGGTCTCTTACTTATTGGAAACCTCATTTTTCTGACTACAAAATATCAGAAATGTTTGCAGCATTGACCTTTCTTCTGATTTCGAAGCTTTAGTGGATTTGTAAGTTAGTACTGAGTTGAATGTGTGTGTGTTGTTTCTGTGGTTACGACCAGTTCCTGAGCATTTGTGTAATCACAGTGAAAGTTTCCTGGGAGATGTCCAACAACATATTACCTTATGCAAGTCTGACGCACTGAACCCGAGCAGGTATGACACTGATTCATTTTGTGGCCACCAGATAGGACTTCATTTTATGGCTTTTTTTTTCCTTTTTCCATATTGTATTGCTATTTATTTCAGGGCAAACCATGTCAAAATAAAACAAAAGAGTTAATCCTTGCCTTTAACAATAATATTGTATTATAAAAGCACTTTACACTTCCATGCTATCTTTGAATGTGAGTTACGGGTAGGTGGGCTAATGATATGTGATAATACGTCTCTATCCAGATCCATAATCGGAGTGCTCTCTGTATAGTACAAGGTGACAATAAGTGAGGAGTGGAAGAGGAGGAAAACAGGAAAATAAGCTTTCCTGTTAAGGGTTTTGTTGCAATGAAGAGATAAGGAATTACAAAGATAGTTTTTTTCATCTTTTCATCTTTATACTGGGTTAAATCATGCTTACAATTATAATCAGCAAGATTTTTGGAGTTATTACTCAGAAATTTTCTTCCTGCAAAGAATGTATTTACAAATGAGTATATTTGCTTACACAGCAATCTCATAATAACTAGTAAAACTTAAATGTGTGCACTCCTAGTACATTTGTTTGTAGTGCTTTAATGGAAATACATATTGCCACAGTGATAAAGCTCTAAGAAAACCCAACACAATATCTAAATTTTGAAGGTTTTAAAGAAAAAGGCAAAGAAATAAATGTTACCGAATAAAGGATTAATTGGAGCTTAAATATAAAACTAATCACTGGTTAATTACCTGAACAATACAGATCTAATAAACAGCAAAACCAGCCTGAAAGATCCAACATTTACAAGATGCTAAAAAATAAGGCAAGAGTTTGCACAACATTAAGAATTATTTGCACACTCTTCTTTCCCTCTTCGATGTATACTTTTTCTGATCTGCTTCTAAATGCTTACCAAACAAAATCTGTTTCCATCTTTAATTTGACCTCAATTGTCCTAAGCAGATTCTCTGTGATTCTGTTCTTCTGTTGATATCATTAATTCTACTTGGAATAGTGATTTTGGTCACTGTTCCATATTTAAATTCCTCCACTAGTCCTTCCACTAGGAACTTGACTTATATAGTGCCTTGCCTTCACAGAATTAAGAAAAAAAAAAAAGAAATGCATTCAAACTGTATAGTTCAAAAAGGTTATCTTTTCCCTTCAAACAGAATAACGTTACGCTGAGTTTTAAAATCTTGAGACAAGAAGATTCATTAGAATTTTATCATTTTCTTAGCGAGGATGGTGGGGAACAGAGGTGGGAGAGAAAAAAAAAAGTTAGAGTTTTATGATTTACACTTTAGAATTGAATATTAAAAAAATCTGTTCTGAAGCACTGTGTTCGTTTTCTCTCCAAAAGCGTAAGAAAGCACGTATTAAAGGGTTCTTTGATTTCTGTTGAAAATCAATCTTTGGCATGGAGAGCTCAAGGAGGTCGGCCAAGTGCTGGTGTGAGCTTACTGATTATTTTCTTTTTTTTAAGATTTGTTTATTTTTATTGGAAAGGCAGATATACAGAGCAGAGGAGAGACAGAGAGGCGGATCTCCATCTAATGATTCACTCCCCAAGTGACCGCAACGGACGGTGTTGTGCCAATCCGAAGCCAAGAGCCAGGAACTTCTTTCCAAGTCTCCCATGCAGGTGCAGGGACCCAATGCTTTGGGTCATCCTCAACTGCTTTCCCAGGCCAAAGGCAGGGAGCAGGATGGAAAGTGGAGCTGCCAGGATTAGAACCAGCACCATTATGGGATCCTGGCATGTTCAAGGCAAGGACCTTAATCTCTATGCTATCGCGCTGAGCCCGAGCTCACTGCTTCTTAAACAAGCCACACTGATACTGTTGCTGAAATTTCCATCATTTTGTAGTACATTGTCATAACATTAAAACAGGAAAAATGTTATAAAACTGTACCTAACTTTAAAATTATAACTGGTATGTGCCGAAATATTTCGTTATGTGTAACGTACAAATAATGAAGACAGAGAAGTTTTTGTCCTTGTGAAGCTAACTACGAGACAGCCACAAATGATGAGTTGTTATATGTTATTACTAAAGGGGAAAGGGTTAAGCCAATATTCACACTGCAGTCAATGAGAGGAAGTGGGCAAAGCAGTGGGCTTCTAGAGTAGCACAAAGTGAAGATGTGGCCGGTATTAGCAGGAACAGCATTTGCTGACTGGTTGGTCCTGAGGCTTTTCCAGTTTTATATCAATCATGTCTCTGCTTCTGTCCTGTGTGCTTTCCATTCCAGGCAAAGCTGCTGTAACACATCAGAAGATCTGTTTTAAGTTTATTTTGCTTTTTCACTAGTTTCAATAAACACGACATTCAGCTCTTTGGCTTTCCTCTCTCCCTCCTCAGTAGACACTTGTTTCTCATCAACAAGATCTGTTTTATTTCTTAACAGCATGATGATAACACCACTTCTTTCTGTTCTGACATCATCAATCCATTTGTTGGGTGTGCTGGAAGCAACGGACATTTGCAACACCGTATTCTGTTATGGCTGCAGCAGAACTGTGGTTGCAACTGAGAATGAGGCTACAGAAACGTTGATAACCCGCATTATATCACACTGTAGTCTGATTGCTCAATCCGGCAAACACATTGTTTTTGACTACAAAATAAATGCCAGTTATTGCCTGATAGGTATTGTCAAAATTTTCATACATGTTGATACTTGGAAGAGAGTGCTTTGTGTGTTAGAGGATTTAATGAGGAGTGATGCTACCTGGAGGGTTTTTATGTATTTGGTGTTTGAAGGACAAATAGCCTTCTATGGGCAGGGTGTCATTGTAGTCTAGTAACATGTCTTGCTGTGAGTTGATTGTGTGGATTTCAAATTATTTGAATGTGGACAGATGTAGAGAAGAAGGTAGGTGTGGAGATTTGCTGTCATAGTTAATTCAGGTTTTTTTTTGTTGTTGTTGTTGTTGTTTTTACAATTTTTCTGGCACAGAACATGGATTTGACTGAGATGACTGAGGTGTGTCTAAGATTCCTTGACAAATGTCGGGTTGGAGCGAGTCCCAGATTGTGGGCAGGGCATGAGTAAATCCTCTACTCATTGCATTTCCAGTTACACCTCATTCCCCAGCACGTAAATGTTCCAGTCACCTTGACTAGATCACAGGGCAGGACAGCTGTGCACTCAAGGCCCAGCAAAGAGCAGTACACACAGCTGCAGAGAATACTTAGAGGAGAGAGCTGCAGCAGCAAGTGACAATGGACCTGATGCCAAACTTTTCCTTAGAAACCTGGGTTCTCGTGGCTACCAGCCTGGTGCTCCTATATCTGTGAGTAGCTGTCCATCTGAATTCTCCTGTAGGCTTGCATCTGGAATGGTAATGAGGCTTGTCTTTCATTCATCTGTTCTGATGGTTAGAGGGGAAGTTGTCCAAGTGCTTGGTGATAATAATTAGAAATGTAATTACGGATTTCAGTGAGACTACTGACCTATCTCACCCCACCCAGTTCCCAATCTCTTTCTGCATGAAGTGTTAATAGCATCTGTTTCGTAGAAGATATGCTGGTTGATTCTCAGTTTGACATATACTGTGTAGTTAGAATTGAGTTGAGATAGGTTATAAACACATGGATTCCAAGTACAGTGGGATCCTCACCAAAGGCCTATACTCCAGAGATTCTGAGGACAGAAGAGGTTGACTTCCACTGATCTGCAGTGGCTTTACCTTCTGAGTCTGCATCTGTACTCCAGGAGTGAGGGAAATCCTGCTCTGTGCATGTGGTTGGCTCTTGACTTTTTCCTTTCCATTGTCCATGCATCACTGACACAAAGCAGCCCAGTGCCCGGACATCTGTAGAGGCTCAGATTCAATTTTTCCATCCCTCTGTGTCCCCGCCCTGGAACTCCCCTACTGCCACCTGTCTCCTGTGAATTGACTGCTCAGTCTTGCAATAGGTGAAATGGTGATTTTCAGAGAAGAGCAGACCTGGCAGCCATCTGTAACTATCTTTCCCTTATTCCTTACAGTTTCTGTGAATTTAACAAGTTAGGAGTAGTATAGAAATTTATTTTCCCTCTAATGTTCCTCTTCAAGTAGCCTCAAGAAACCAGAGCACCTCCAAATACACTTTATATTTTCTTCTTAATTTTTTATTTTCCTTTTAATATTGTTCAACTTTGAGAGGAATCCGTGTGCATACCGTTTCTGATTCTGATTAGTGTGAGAGTTTGAGGCATGGAAGAATGTGTGTGCATGACATATACTTCAGATTTGTTCGTTTTTGTCCTGAGTCTGCAGTGGAGTGGGCAGCAGATGCTATTCCTTAATGTCAGACTACCTGAGACCCCCGGGATGGGGATCAGTCCTTTGATGATGCCTTAGAGACCTGCAATTGTGGAAGAATGACTCAAGGGAGTTTTTCAGTAGTTTTGATGCTCCTGAGAAATGTTTGAATTCATTACTCACGTATTGCAAAGAAAATCTTCCCAAGGTCTGTTGGTTGACAAATTCCAACTATTGCACCCACAAAGCTAAGAACATGCTTCAATGCTTGGCCAAAATTGTCCAATCTGTTCTGCTTTTCATCTTCTGGTGAGTCAGTTGATATCCACTGCTGACTTGGAGGAACTTGTTGTCCTGACCCTGGTGTGCATCTGGACATGCTCTCCTCCAAAAAGGCATCAGTAACTCAAATATTACAGTCCAAAACATGTGCTGTGCTTCAAAGATGAACCATACATCCTGTGATTTTCCTTGAGTCCAATGTCTGAATCTGGCAATTTCTTTGGAGACCCCTAAGAAACCTCATTTTGATTACCTCATTCTTGACTCTTGTGTTTATTTTCCAGTGCAGGTGTGCAATGTCACATGCAGTAGCCAAGACATACCATACTGTTTGGTTAGTTCCAATTTTACCCTATCCCTTGTGTGAGTTGATAGTGCTGTGATCCAGTCCTACCTTATGCAAACCAGTGGGTTATGCAGATTAAGTGTGGCAACCTCCAAGACCTCCACATGAACTGCCCACAGCCCTGCTTTTTGCCATCTTTTGCTGCAGGCTAGCCCTACTCAGTACACATCCTATCTGGCTCTCATGAAGAATTATGGGTGCTGTGGTTTAGGTCAGAATGAACCACCTCCACACATAGATCTGGTTCTTGTGCAACAAGGTGAAAGATACAGCCCAGCATGGGAGTGTTGTTACTTCTCAAACTAAGGATGTTCTCAGCACTGAATCCTGTGCCTTCCATGTTGTACTTCTGTCCAGTCTAATATGATTCACAACTAATGCTGGCACCGTTCAGCTGATGCAGCAATCCAACTCAGCCTGGCCCATTTCCAAATGAATCCACACACAGTGTCAGCTCTTATTCTGATATTGAGCATGTGTCCCTTCTATGTAAACTCTCACCCTTGTGATCTGCCTTCTCCTTTACTTTACAGATATGGCACCTCTACACATGGCCATTTTAAGAAGCTGGGCATTCCTGGGCCAACACCTCTGCCTTTCCTGGGAAATATCATGGGCTACCGCAAGGTGAGTGTCATTTGAACTATTGCCTTTTGGCAGAGTCCAGCTACAGCCACGTTCAGAGCTCGGGAAGTATACGTGGAGTTGACGATAAAGAAAGACACAGACACAGACAATTGTTGCATTCTCACACAGCTCCAGAAAAAGCTGTCCTTTTTAATTACTAAGACACCTCACAGGCTTCTACACAAGCAACTAGTTGTTCTATTTTTTTTACTTCAAGTCTAAGGGGGCATGTACAGACATTTAGTTATTCAATCTGTACTTCAGGGCTTAGCAGGTGCTCCTACATATAATTCTGCAAAATACTGTATTCATATTCTTCAAAGCAAGCCATTATTCATTCTTCAACAGTAGCCATGGAGCAACAGCCAGAACTCCAAGGCCAAGACACATGCGATTACCTGCTAATCAGCAGTACATTCCTACCACATTTCTACTTCTACAATTTACCCATTATTTAATGTGATAATAGGTTACAAGGGAAAAAAATATAAAATCTAAAACAAAATTTTCAAATGTTAAATCCCCCTATAACTATACACTCTACAACTTCATAAACAATGAAAAAATAGTCAAAACCATTTTTTCATTAATAAAAGTATTCTTCATTTCATAGCTAAAAATTATAAAAGTGCCTAAAGCAGTTACATTTTCTATGCCCCCAAAATTGCCAAGACATGCTAGCCTTTGAGATGACAATTACTATATTTATTGCCATAGCAGTTTCAGCTCTTACTCTCATCACTTCCATTACTTTGTAAAATTCATATTAAGACATTTCCCGAAAGGCATACTATATATCTGTGCCCAATTTCAGAGCAAAGGGTGGGTACACAATAAGGTGTCCAGAAATGGCATGGGTTTAATTGTACTCCTGTGCACAGTGAAAGGTCCACTCACAAAGACATAATCAATAACGTTAACTCTCAAGCTCACGTTGGTGGCAAAAGCCATCTCAAGGGGTCAAACAATGCCTCAATAGATTACAGAATATGTAGTGGGGTGATTGAGTTTCCATGCAAAAAGCTGTTGAGACTGTGTCAAGTTGGTCAGAGAGGAATCCACCGGACCCTCCCAAACAGCTGGAAGCTCCCTGGGACAGTCCAAGCAGTGGAGCTGTTCTCTTTACACCTTGGTGTCATCCATACCCGCTGCATGGACCCAAGCTGCCTTTTCTTCATGTATTTGCATAGACTGTTGAGTTTTATGACATGAAATTCTCAGGGGAGTAGGTTCGAATTTACCGGCTTTCCGATGGATGTGTGGATCACATCCAGGCTTTGCAAGTAGAATAGAGGTACCCTGTTAGCTGAGCTATCTCTGCTGCAGCTTACATATGTATCAGTGTGGAATTAAAGTGAGATGGCAGGGACAGACATGGGGCACAGATACTCAAATATAGGAGAGACAGGTCTTAGCTACTATGCTGGAATGCCTGACCCTGTGCCGTTATTATAATATACTAGTGCTGTGAGTAGAACTGGCATGTTACTCTTCCCATATTGTGCTCTCAAATTGGAAGTTGAGTTCACATGCATTATTTCACCAATGCACTTTCTCCCTCTGAAACACACTCAAGAGTGACATAAATCTGTGAGTACAGAAGAAATTGACTGGAGTCTTTAGTATCTTAAATCTGTCAGAGTCCAGAAAGTTCATGAGATCTAGAGACGTGACTGGATTCATGTTGGGGAACCTCACAGTTTTCCCCAAGTCTCAGTTTCCTCATGTGTGCATGGAGAAAAACACTTGCTGGTCTATGAAATATTTTAACACCGTAGAGCCTGGGAAATTTCTTCACAATGATAAGGATTACTTAGTATCTGTAGATAAGGTTTAGCAAAAGGGTTTCCACAGTGTTCAGGGAAAACTAAAGTATGCCTTTGATTTCTCCACGTCAAATATAATCTCTCTTTTTCTCCCAGGTGTCTCTGAATTGGAGTTTTTGGATAATTAAATCATAAAACATTAAGCTTGTAGTGATTTTATTTTTCTTAGTTTGCTTCAACTGGAGATCAAGTTTACTGGTTTTACAATAATAATCACATTTGATTTCATTTCCCTTTCAGGGTGTGTGGGATTTTGAGATGAAATGTTATAAAAAATATGGACATATTTGGGGGTGAGTATTTGGAAAGCTTCCTTTTTCTGGTGAACTACTCACTGTTTTGGGGACAACCTTATCTCAGAGCCTTGTCTAGTAGCTTGTGTCTAGCTGCTCCACTTGTGATACAGCTCTCTGCTAACTGCTTATGAAACAGTGCAGAATGACTCAAGAACTTGGGGACCTGGCACTATATTAAAAACTTGGAAGAAGCTCTTGGTCCAATGTTTGCTTCAACTTAATCATGGCCATTGTGTCAATTTGGGAATAAATGAGTGAATAAATGAGTGATAAATGAGTGAATAAAATTCTTGAGAAAAGAAAGAAGGACTAGAAGGTACAGGTAAATATGTTGTATATATACTATATATTATATGTAATATATGTGTATATATGTGTATATTAGTGTTGAATAAAGGGCATCCTTGTCCATTTCCACCATTCATTCAACAGAGAAAGTGGTATAACTAATGTGCTTGGAATATATGAGCAAGTTGGAAAAGACTTTGCCTCTTCCTATATATTTTTTTTTTAATTTCAGATCTTTTCTCATCAAACTCTTATAGCTGGTCCAGGGGCTTTTGAGGTAACGTGGCCTATAAAACTATTGTGAGCTGTTGGGAGAACATGAAGCACTGGATCTCCTTTCACTCAATCTTAAATTTGCCTATCATCCAGCCAGCCAATCAGATCATTGTTGACTGCTGCCACCTTGTGGTTGGTGGGTGCTTTCACTCTCCTTAGGAATAATATTTTAGAGCTAGTATGTGCTAGTGTTGAATAAGTAGTTCTGTGCATAGATTTGCTAATCAGGGCCAGATAGTTCAAGCTGGCAAAGGTTGGCCCTCTCCCTAGACTCCTAAGAACAATAACATTAGCAATGAGAAATGATATGCAAAGGAAATGAACAGACATTTTTCAAAAGATGAAATCCAATGGCTATCAGACATATGAAGAGATGCTCAGATTCCGTAGCTGTCAGGGAGATACAAATGAAAACCGCATTGAGGTACCACCTAACTCCACTCAGATGGGCCTACATTCAGAAATCTACTAGCAATACCTGCTGGCGCAGGAAAAGATCTGGGGAGAAAGACACTTGCCTTCACTGCTGGTGGAAATATAGGCTAGTACAACCAATATGGAAATCAGTATGGAGGGTGCTTAGAGGATTGCAGAAAAATCTGCCATATGACCTAGATATCCCACTCCTAGGAATATACACATATTTAAAGAAAACTGCATGAGAAAGGGAGCTGTAATCCTATATTTACAGCAGCACAAGTTACAATAGCAAAGACATGGTAACAATCAAGATGCTCATTCAAGGAGGAAGGGTTAAGGAAACTGTGATGCATTTACTCCATGGAATATTATTCAGACATTAAAAAGAATGAAGTTAAACAATTAGCAACTAGACTTCCACAGCTAGAAGGCATCATCCTCAATGAAATAACTCAATCACAAAAGGACAAATTCCATATGTTCTCTTTAATATAAGGAAACCATCATGCCAATTAGGCATTTGGGTTTTCTTTCTGTCACCCATGCATTGGTAATTCAGTGGTCTGTTGTTTCAACTCTATCATGAAGTGCAAGGACAGATTACAGGAAAAGAAAGTGATCTGGCAGTTGGCAGTGGGGGTTCATAGAGACCCTCTGTACAGAGAGAAGTGGCAATGAGGGTAGTGTTGCAGAGAACAGAGAGCACAATAGTGGCTGGTGAGCAGAGATCCAGACCCCAGCAACAGCCAAGGACCCAGCAGCAGTCATGGCTAGATTCTTCTGGCTGCCATGTAATTCATCTTACAAGTCAGCACTAAGGAGAAGAATTTGTCAACCAGAATAGCAAGGTCAAAAGACAAAAGAAGAGACTGAGGCACGATGAATGTTACTGAAGTCTCTTTAGCAAAGGAGAAAAAGATCTGCCCTCCCTCAGAGTTAATAGAGGATTAAATGGAATACACAGAATTCAGAAAACGGATTATACAGTTTGTGAGTAGCAATGTGAAGCACATGCAGGAGTTCAAGGAGTTTAAGGAATATGTTACATAGGAAATAGCAGCAATTAATCAAATGTAAGTTGATGTATCAGAAATAAAGAACACTGGAGCAAATTAAAAATACAGTAGAGAGTTTCAAAAATAGAATAGATGAAGCAGAAGAATTTCAGAACTAGAAGATATTTCCTATCAGCATGGGAGAACAAACAAAAATCTGGAAATAGAGTTGTGTCAAACTCAAAGAAATCTTGAAGAAATCAAAGATACTATTAAGAGGCCCAACAAAAGACTTATGGAACTACCAGAAGGTGCAGAATGAGAAGCTGCAATTAAAGGTGTAGTCAATTAATTAATGAATGAAAACATTACTAATCTTAAGAAAGAATTGCAAAACAAGATACAGGAGGTTAATAGAACTCCCAAGAGTGTTAATCAAAAGTGAACATCACTGAACACGTGATAATTAAGCTCTCCTCAGTCAAATAAAAGCAAAATCCTTCAATGTGCAAAGGAAAAAATTCCAAGGGGCCTATAGAGGAATCCTAATCAAACTGACAGCTGACCTCTCAGAGGAAACACTATTGGCCACAAGAGAACAGAGTGACATAGCCCAGATTCTAAAAGAAAACCATTTCTAACCCAGAATAACATATCGTATAAAAGCTCTTCTTTGTATTTGAAACTGAAGTAAAGTTCTTCCACAGTAAAGAGAAACTCCAAGAGTTTGCCTTTGTCAAACCACCTTTACAATTGATACTCAAAGATGTCCAAGTGGAAGAACAAAGGAATAACAGCTACCAAAACTAAAGACAAATGTAGGGAACATCCAAACAAAAGCCTAGAAGCAGACTAAATCAAAGAATACCCAAGCTTCCACTTATGACAGAGAATATACTATTTGTTATCACTAGGTGGAACCATCCCCAGAACTGACCATGTTATAGGCCACAAAACAAGCCTCAGGAAATTTTTAAAAGTCAAAATTGTACCATGCATCTTCCCATACCATCAAGGTGTGAATGTGGAGGCCGAGAAGTCAAAATACCAAGGAAGACCTGTAAACACATGGAGACTGAAAAATAAATCATCAAATGAGCAAAGGGTTAGAGAGGAAATCAAAGGTGAAATTAAAGAATTGTTTGAAACAAATGAAGGCATCAAGACAACATATCAAGAATTATCATACAGAATCAAGGGAGTGTCAAGAGGAAAGTTTATCTCCAGCAATGCTTATGTTAAGAAACTAGAAAGGACCCAAATAAATGAGCTAATCCTACAATTGAACAATTTAAAAAAGCAACAGGAAAGCAATTCCAAGAATGTAGGAGAAAAATTGAAATAATCAAAATAAGAAAGGAAATTACTCAAATAGAAACCAAATTGAATATACATCAGAACAATAAATCAAAGAGCTGGTTCTTTGGGAAAATCACCAAAATCGAATCCCTACTAGCTCAACAAATCCCCAAAAGGAGGAAGAAAATACACATCAATAGCATCAAAGATGAGAAAGGAGATAACAACAGATACCTTGGAATTACAAAAAATCTTCATGAACTAATACAAAAAAAATATGTGAACAAATCAGAATATCTAGAAGATATGGATAGATTTTTGGACACATAAAATCCACCAGAACTAAATCAAGAAGCAATTAACAACCTGAATAGATCTATAAGATGGACTGAGGTTGATTCAGCAGTTAAAGCCATTCCAACCAAGAAAAGTTCTGGACCAGATGGCTTCATTGCTGAATTCTACCAAACTTTTCAAGAGAGCTTACCCCAATCCTCTAAGGCTTTTCCAAACAATAGAAAGAGAGACAATTCCTCCAAACTCTTTCTATGAAGCCAGCATTACCTTAATACCACAGCCAAAAAGAGAAGGAACAGAAAAAGAGAACAACAGACAGATATCCTTGATGAACATAGATGCAAAGATCCTCAACAAAATAGTAGCCAAAAGGAAGCAACATCACATCAGGCAGATCATTCACTGAGACCAGGTGGGATTCATCCCAGGTATGCAGGGATGGTTCAAACTTCACAATTCACTAAATGAGATACATCACATCAACAAATTAAAAAAAATAATAAATAAATAAAGAGCACATGATCATCTCAATAGATGCAGAGAAGGCATTTGATTAAATTCAACACTATTTCCTGCTGAAAACCATAAGCAAGATTGGCATAGAAGGAACAATCTACCACACAATCAAAGCAATTTACCAAAAACCCATTGCCAGCATAATATTAAATGGAGAAAGAGTGAAAGCCTTTCATCTAAAATCTGGAACTAGACATGGATGCCTAGTGTCACCATTACTCTGCAACATAGTATTGAAAATCCTTGCCAGAGTTGTTAGGCAAGAAAAAGGAATTAAAGGATCCAAAATCGAATGAGGAACTGAAAGGATCTGTATTTGCAGATAACATGTTTTGATACATAGGAGAACCAAAACACAGTTGATACACTATTGGATCTCAGAAGAGATTTTGGCAGGGTAGCAGGATATAATATATATTTTATATAAAATATATATATATATATATATAAGACAAATATGTGTTGCTGGTGTATACAAATGGTTGCATGGCTGAGAAATTGTAAGCATTGTCCACTTTAAGATAACAGAAATCTTAAATACCTAGGAATTAATCAAATCAAATATGTGGATTTTCTAAGATGAAAATTATTAAAGATTAAGAAGAAAACATTGAAAAATGGAGAAACTTACCATGTTTAAATGAATGGCAAGATCAACATCATCAAAATGAACATATGATCAAAAGTAATATACAGATTCAACACAATCCCAATTTGAATTCCAACAACATTCTTCTCAGAAATGGAAATGAGAAATGATGATACAAAAGTTCATGTGGAAACATAAGAGACCCCTAATACCCAAAGCTATCCTGAAGAATAAAATTCACTCTTGAGGAATCACAATTCCAGACCTCAAGACCTACTAAAGAGCAGTGGTCATCAAAACACTCAGGTACAGATATAGAGAAGATCAATAGAATGGGATAGAAACACAAGAAGGGAGCTTGTGCATGTATAGCCAACTAATTTCTAACAAGAAAACTGAAAACAATCCAGCAAAAAAGCCTGGTCTATTCAACAACTGCTGTTGGGACAACTGGATATCAGCATGCAGAATTAAGAAGCATCTTACTCTAACTTGAACCAGGAAAGGATGTTGCTTTGTGTTGTACAAAAGGGATGTAACAAACATAATCTCAGGATCAAAGTGTGGTTCCTGGGCTTAGCTGTGGCTGCTGCATCAGGCTGGTCATGTTTAATCATTTCTGTTTCCCCATAATAGATTGTTTGAGGGTCGGCAGCCTGTGCTGGTCATCACTGATCCAGACATGATGAAAACAGTGCTTGTGAAGGAATGTTACTCTGTCTTCACAAACCGGCGGGTAGGTATTGGGATATTTTTCAAGCTTAAGTATTAATTGTTATTAAATATTAATTGTTGAGCACTTGTTCTTAAATATTAGATATTCACAAAATGATCAGGGAAGATTCATGAGTGTTTCATTTTGTTTTTTTGGGTGACACTGTGTGTAACTACAAAATTAGTGAATTTCTCCAGTAGCAGGTAGACAAAAAACTGTATTCATATTTCATGTTTCACCTCTCTCTCTCTTTCTCTCTCTCTCTTTCCTATGTGTGTGTATGCATGTAGTTAACTACATGAGACAGATGTGTAGATTTGTATAGTTAGCAACACAAACAGATCAGAACTCTTCCATTGGAAAAAACTCACTTTTACTCTTTTGTTAGAGTGACAATATGTACCGTATCCCTTACTTTTAACAGATTCCTTGTAAGATTTTTTGCTTTTTATTCAGAGAAGGTCAATTTCTTCTTATTCCTAAGGTTAACTTTTTTTCATAGTTGAATGAAAAAAATTAAATTGTTTTTTCATAAAGTTTAGTTGATAATGGGTTCCCCCTGCTCCCCCATCCAAGTTCCATATCCTCTACTTTTTTCCCATCTAGTCTCACAATGCATGTCTTGAATTTTCCCAAGTCCATCATGCTGCCGCTGGAGTGTCTCCCAACCCTTTGGTAGACAATGTCCTTTCTATCATTGTTATTGGTACTGTCCATAAATAACAAACAACTAGTTCTCATTTTACCTTCATTAGGGCCCTGGGATACAAGCATGAACTCACTACCGAGTGATTAACAGTCTCCTACATGCTTTTGTTCATTGTGCTTTTAATATCACGTCTGAAAATTCTTTGCCTAGCACTTCTGTGTTTTATACTTTATGTATATATATATAATCTATTTTGACTTAGTATTTATGTCAGGTATGCGGTTTAGACCACTGTTAATTTTTGGACTATGTGCTACCCAATTGTTTCAACATTCCTTCACTCACTTCATTGAACTGATTTATCACCTGTGAAAATCAGGAGTGATTGTGTGGGTCTAGGTTTTATTATCTGTTCTATTGTACTGATCACTCTGTCTAATCCTCCAATAATAGCAGTGTCTTGGTTATGGCAGCTCTATAATAAACCTTACCATGTAGTGTGAATTCTCCCACTTTATTTTTCAGGACTGGCTTAGCTGTTCATGTTCTCTTGTCTTTCAATACAAATACAAATTTAGGATAGTTCATTTGTCTGCAGCAAAGTGCAGATGAACTGTGTTAGAGTCTGTGTCCTTAGAGTTGTGACTCTGTCAGTCTATCACCGTAGCATGCCTCTCCATTGTGTTAGGTTTCTTGGATTCCTTTCATTAACATATTGCTATCAGCATATACTATCTGTCTATCCATCCATCTATCTATCTCTATGCATATGTGTTAATTCTTTACCTAAACTGCTTATATATATTGGAAGTGATTGCAAGTATATTTATATTATATCTTCATAAGTTTAACAAGAGAGAATGATTTCATCTGAATTCTGACTGATGGGAATAGTAAAATGTTGAGTTTCATATTGACTGAAAGTCTTTTCTTCTACTTGGTTTTTTTTTGTTTGTTTCTTTTTTTGTTTTTTTTGTTTTTTGTTTTTTTTTTTGTTTTTTTTTTTTTGGTAAAACACCATCTTTTTTTTTTTAATCAAGTTGAGAAATGTGCCTGGAATTCTGTTTTAATTATTTTCTTGCACAATATTAGAAATGCTCATTTTAAACGATCTATAGCTTTAGAAGATGGAAAAATATTCCTAGATTTTTGAGTTACTTGACCCGTTTTGGGATGGTCGATCTCACTCTCTTTTTCCTTTTCCTCTTGTGGTGATATTGAGAAAAATGGACTTCCATACAACCTCACTATTTCTTCAGAATACCAAATACGTTTAATTTTTAAAGATATATTTATTGTAATTTGAAGGGCAGATTTTTCAGTGATAGAAGTTGAGATATAGAGGAAACTCTCCCATTCACTGGTTCACTCTATACAAGGCTCCAATGGCCAGAGCAGATTTAATCAAAGCCGAGCTCCAGGACCTTGTTAAGGGTTTCCCATGTAGGTGCAGGGGCCAGATAACTTCATCATTCTTTGCAGTTTCTCCAGGTTATATGCAGGGAGCTGGATCAGAATACTGGTATAGGATGTCAAAGCTAATATAGTTTCCCTGAACTGCAATGAGAGGTTTAGTATGAAATGCCACATGCTGGCCTCGCAAGTAAGTATTAGTCTCAGAAATATTATCTGTTTAAAAAAATCATTGTACAAATGTGTAAGTTTTTTGGTTGCATATAATGCAATTTTTTTCATTCTACTGTATAGTATTTCAATAAATAAATGTAGAATCAATGGATCAGGTAGTTAACATTTTCAATCTTTAATTTTGTAAAGAGTTTTCATTAAATATACCAGAAGTCTGTTACTGAAAGTGGTGGTGATGGCAGAGAAAGAATGAGAGAGTTGGTGAAAGAGAGTAAGAATGAGACTTAGAGCATGAACATCCATCAGTTACTTAACTCCCAAACTAGTGTAATTGCCAGAGCTTGGCCCATTTGAAGCTAGGAGCCAGGAGCTTCTTCTGGGTTTTCCACATGGATACAGTAACCAAAGTGTTTCATTCATTCCCTATTGCTTTCCTTGTCCATTAGAGGGAACCCGGATCATAATAAGAGCAGTAGGTGCCCTTATTGGGTCTGACTGACACTGTTCCTTCTATTTTCTTATATTTTGTTTAAGCCAGGGCCTATGAAATATTCTCTTTCAGCGTTTCATTCAATGATAATGATAATAATAATAATAATAATATACATTATTATGAAGTATAGAGGAACCACTCTTGTATCAATCCCTAAATCTTATTACGGCACAGTGTTATGGTGCCTGCCTTTCAACATCCTTCTCTGTTTCCTCCTGCAGTCCTTCAAAGCCTGCAGCAATACATTGTGTTCACAATAGGCTATAAAACTTGTACACATGAGAGAAACATTTGGTGTTTGTTTTTCTATGTAAGGGTTATTGGGCTTAAGATAACAAGCTCCTGTTCCATCTATTGAGCTGCAAATAACAGGACTTCAGAGTTAGTTCTTTCTTTGATACTATGATTTCATTGTCTGGAGGGCATACATATATGGAACAGCTAAACCTAAATGAAATGTATTTTTACTTTTTAAGGAAAGTTCTCCTCTTTTATCAGTTGTGATCCATGTGCATGTTTTTGTGTATAGAGGGTGAGCAGAGGGATGGAAAACAAAATTGATTCAAATAAACATATAGCTTTTGTGAACCATATGGTCTTCCACCAGCAACTCATTTCTGTTCTGCTCTATATTAGAGGATGCTCTGGTATCCTATTTCTGTTTTGCCTCCTGGAAGGACAGATTCTCTGACTTATGGCACATTGACTTTTTATAGGAAAATGGAAGAAAAATGGCTCAGACCATAGCAAATCTACTATCCTATGTGGCTAGGCATTTGGAATAATATTTATTGAGCACATAATCGTAGCATGCCAACTGGTATACTTCCACTAAATACTTTTGAAATGACTGATGTATGTAACAAATATTTACAACAATGATGATCCTTAGAACTTACGCACAATGAAATGTCTTTATTTGAATTCTAGTCTTTTGGACCAATGGGATTTATGAAAATTGCCCTTGTGAACTCTAAGGATGAAGAATGGAAGAGACTTAGAACACTGGTGTCTCCAGCATTCACTAGTGGAAAACTCAAGGAGGTAATAAATTAGTGGATTTTTAAGTAGAAACTTAGCTGAGTCTGGAAACAAGTAGAAAGGAAATCCTAGTGAATTTGAAGGGGAAAATTCATTGGGCTCAAGGTTTCTCAAAATGATCTTTTTGTGTATGTGACCTAGAAGAGACATTAGATGTTGCTGAAATGCCTCTTTTGTGGTAATCCATTCCTTTTGACTTGGATATTTATTTTAACTGTGAATTATGTGGTGCATACTTAGACCAAAGTCACTCCTGCATGCATTAGAAAACTATTTCCTTATGTGACTTGAATCTCTGCATCTCACTGTGGCTGGTGTTGTGTGTGTGTGTGTGTGTACCTAGATGTTACCCATCTTTGTCCATTATGGAGATGTGTTGGTGAAAAATCTGAGTCAAGAAGCAGAGAAAGGCAAGCCCATCAATGTGAAAGAGTAAGTAGTAATATATTTGTGGGGTTTGGTGCTCTTTCAGTGCATGGCATGGATTTGAAATTGCCCTTCTGGAATCCCTAGAGTGAGCATACAACAGCAGGTATGCTGTGTAAACTCCAATGATTCAACCAGGAAGTTCCAGACCCAACTCAAAGGGAGCTGGGTACAGATTGGGCCTTCTTTAAATTGAGCATGAAACAGAGTTACTAGCTTGACTGTCACCTTGAGTACTTGAGAGACAAAATTCAAGTGTACAAAGAAGGAACATGATTGTATCAAAGTTAAAGTTTTGTTTGTTTTTGTTTTGGTTGATGGTGTGGAATAGGCCTAGGGCAGTAGGGGAAGCATTTGGTACATTTGGGGAAACAAGCTCTATGCCAGGAGGGTCCCAGTGTATATGTAGGAAGAACTGAAATGCCTTCAGGATATTGCTAAGGATAATAGAAAAATGCTAAATGTTGCAGTATGTTTTTTACTTTAAAGTTCTTGAATATGTGGAGAGAGAAGGCCCAGAAAAGCCTTTGGGGTTGACAATAAAATAATTTGTTATCCCAATTAAAAATAATTTCTTATTTATGTAAGTATATTTATTTGGTGTGATGAGAGGCCTAGAGTATGGCATATGTTCTGTCTCCTGATCCTAAATATCTGCAATAACTAGGGATTAGGCCAACCAAGAGGTAGCGATTCAATCTAGTTCTCACCTGGGTGTTGAATAACACCAGTGCATGAGCTGTTCCTTGGTGTCTCCAAGAACATGCACTCTGAGGAAGCTGGGGTTTATTAGTGGAGCTGACATTTGTCCTGAGGACTTACACGTGGAATGCAGCATCCCAAACAGCATCCTAACTGTGCTATTCTGCTCCTCTAGTCAGTATGGGCTAATTTTGAATTATTCAGTAGTAGACTTTGCAAATGACAAAATCTTGGAGAAGCAGGGAGCATATCATATATTTATGAATTCTTCCTAATAGTAGGTTTAATGGAGATTTATTCTTATACTTATTCATGGTTGTCTCTGATTTTAAAGTGAATTCTACCTTCAGGGCCACGTCAGATTCTGGTAATGGAAAATAGGGTGTATGTTAGCGGTTTGTGAATGGATGGAGAGAAGGAGAAATGAAGTTCCTGCAATTTAGAGCAGAGTGCTGATGTTTAGTAAATTGCTAGGGAAAGAGCATTTTTCCCATTGGTTTCTGGTATGAGGCAAGACCTGGACCCATGTCACCTAATTTATTATTATTATTATTATTATTAATTGCATTGCATTATGTGACACAGTTTTATAGGCACTGGGATACACCACCCCTACCGAAACCTCTCCCCATGGTGGATTTCTCCACCTTGTTGCATTACCACAGTTCAAATTCAGTTGAGATTCTTCCATTGTGAGTATTTACCAAGTATAATGTCCAGCATTTCATTATCCTGGTAGGTCAAAGATTTCTTGGTGAGACCATCTCTGGTCTGAAGGTAAACCCTGCAAACTATCATCCAAATCAATTAAAAGCCCCAACATAACATCAACAACAATTTACAACATTATGGCATTAATTGACATTGTATTGATTAACCAATATATTAATAGGAAAATCCAGGTTCTTAATCACATCCTGTGACTTCATAGACATTTCGATTTTGGTTTATATTCAACCGGGTTCTATACACCTCAAAATGGCTATAGATTACTATTCAGGTGTCTCGTATCTATACTCATTCTCATTTGATCTTAGAAGCTGAGCAGGGTCAGGCCAGGTTAGTAATTGGATGGGAGACCGCATATCACCTTCTTGAGTCCCTTAGAATGAATGCGTTATTTCACCCTGTCCTGCTAAATCTTTAGATCTTACACACCAGTTTCAAACACATATAGCACCCACTTCTGTAATCTATGTTTTTATGGTCTTTAGCTCTGCTTGAGTGTAGATACATGCCTAATATTTCTGGGGTCCCTGCTACCCCTAGGACAAAGACAACTGCACATTTCACCCTTGACATGTGTGAGTGTGAGTAACAGAATAATGTTCGTTCTGATTATCTAAGTTGGAGTTTTATTTTTTTTAACAAATACCTTTATCTCAATAGTAGAGAGGTGGATATATCCTATTTGCTGGTCCACCATGCTAGGTATTTCTGAACTCATGAATGTCCTGCACGTGTGATATGATGACAAGCTATTAAACTACAATCTTCTGCACTCCAGTATGTGTTAGCATGAAGCTAGATCAGAAATGTGGTCGGCTGGGCTTAAGCCTGAATTCTGACTGTTGATGTGTGTTTACTAAATGTAAGCCACTGAGGCCCTATGCTGCGTCCGGGTGTGGTCCAGGAATGGTTTTGCAGTCTACCTGTTGTGCTTGATATGTGCTTTCTCAGCACTTCCTGCTGCATGTGTGACTCAAGAATGGCAGATAGGTGCTGGTTTTAATTGTTCTTGTGTCTCTCTATAGAATCATTGGGGCATACAGCATGGATGTGATCACTAGCACATCATTTGGAGTGAACATTGATTCCCTTAGAAACCCAGAGGATCCCTTCTTGAAAAACCTCAGGAGGCTAAATAATTATGATATCTTTAGTCCTTTCCTTTTCTCAATAAGTAAGTATTGCACTATTTATTCAACTTTTTAAAATATGTCTTACATATTATTAATAAGCAATAAAATACTTATTTTAAATATATAGTTAAGCCACCGTTGTTGGCAACTCTAGAACATTTTTGTCACTTCAGTAATTCTGTTCCTTCTCTCATCACTCCTTTCCCCCTGTAGCACTCATCTTTTATCTCCATAGATTTAATATTTCTTAAACTGTATTCAAATGGAATTATTCCACACAGGTTCCCTTGTGATTGGTTTATTTCAATCATTGTTAGGCAGCAAGTAAGGTTCCGTTATGTAACTTTCAATCTTTTGTCTATCAAGGGATTCACTGTTTTTTGGACATTTGAATTGTTATTGCTTTGGCTTGAAAAGTGTGGTCATTATTTATTTTAATTTTTTGTTTTAACATCCATTTCAAACATTTGAATATATATGTAGTAGTAGAATTAGTGGCAATAATTCTATGTTTAGCTAATTCAATAACTTTCAAGTGTTTTTCAGTAATACCTGGATGATTTTGCTTTCTTACCTGGAGTATGTAAGGATGAACTCTTTCTCTTTCTTGCCAGTGTTTGACTCTTGCATTTTCATCATATAGCCTTTCTATTGGATACAGGTCATAACCCATGCTGGTTTTAATGTTCATCCTAAGTTGATAATTACATAGCCATCATTCACCATTGTCATGCTTTCTTTCGAGAACTGTATATTCAAGTTCCAGTGCCATTCAGTTAAATTATTTTTTCCTGTGTTATTGAATTGAAAGGATTCCTTATATTGTAGAGAAAAGTCTCTTTACAGGTAAATGGTTTGTAAGATTTTCTCCTGTTCTGGTAGTATCTTTCAGCACTCTACACAGTTTCTGTGCAAGGATAAATCATTTTTTGTTTGTTCCACTATTAATAGTTTCTAAATAGCTTTTTCATCTTATGATACAATTCCATAGGCTCTTGGATTTCCCTTAACTCCTCTGTAAATTCCCACCCCTGTGAGTTCCCCTATATTATGGCAATAGTACAGTTAGTAATAATCAGTCATAAGTCCAACATTCTGCTATTTAAATGTACCCTGATATTGCAGGTATGGACAATGGCTGAGAGTTTAGGTCTGTGGGCATCTTTTACTCTAAATAGTTGCTGTGTAAGTGCAAATGATTAATGTGTGATAATGTATGATTTGTGTATTTTCCTTTTATTGCTTGTGATTTGATTATCAAGTCTAGGAATCCATTGCCAAATCTGAAGTCATGACCTCAAACCTCTTGGCTTTCTGCTAGAATCGTACAGCATTATATCTGCTGCATTTTAAGTTGATGCATTTTGGGTTTCTAAAACAGTTTATATATTATGTATTGAATATACATATTACAATATATAATATTGCATATATATATATAATTTGAAAAGCAGAATTAATATGATGGTGATTATTGTTGTGTGGAGAGATGACAGCGAGAGATTGAGAGCCAAAGTTTCATCTCTGATATTGTTTATATTGCAGATTTCCTCAAGTTTTTGGGACAGGGCAAGACCAAATCCAGGAGTTAGGAGATTCATGAAGGTCTTTACTCAAAGCAAGGGCCTTAGAACTTCTCTCATCTTCTGCTACATTTCCAGGCTACATAGGCAGGAACCTGGATGGGAATTTGTGCAGCCAGGACTTGAACAGCACCCGTATGGAATGTCTCTGATGCAGAAAGACACTTAATTTCTCACAACATAGTGCCAGTCCTTGAGTTAGCTTTGAACAGAATGATAAAAAAGACTCTCTTTTCTTTTTTGACTGTGATTGTCCAATTGTAGCAGCACTAATTGTTGAACTAAATAGGCCTCTCCCTTACATGGAAATAAATCATTCGCGTTATTCAGTGCGACAAAGGAAATAAGGATTACTTCTGGTGTCTGTTTCTTTTATTTTGATCTCTGTCTATACTGATGGTCCTATACTACTTGCTGTGGTGTTATAGCTTTCCATTTGTTGAAACTGGGAATTCTGAGAGTGATTTTCCATCTGTTGATTCCTTCCTCAAATAGCTGTAACATTTGGAGTTGAGCTAATCTGAAGCCAGTAGTCAACATCCTTTTCTGGTCATTGCATAAATTCATGTATTTTTGAAAAGTGAGGTTTACAGAGAGGAGGAGAGACAGACAGTAATATTGTCTATGCATTGGTCTACTACCCAATTGGCCATAACAACGGGACCTGAGCTAAGGCAAAGCCAGGAGCTAGGAGCTTCTTTCCTGGATTTCCATACAGGAATAGGGTCCCAAGGCATTGGCCCACCTCCACTGGCTTCCCAGGTCACAAGCAAGGATGGGTGAAGGAGCAGCAAGAACATGAACTGGTGCCCAAATGGGATCCTGCCTTATGGAAGGCAAGGATGTTAGCCACTAGGCTATTGTGCCTTGCCCTGATTGAGTCATTTCATCTGCAGATAGATTATTGCTCAGGTTGCCACTGCCCAGGACCTGATATCTAATATTATTATCAGAGTAATATTAGTTCCATAGTATGCATGTGGAAGTATATATTCTTCCAAATATATATATATATATTTTTTTTTTTTTAAAGAATTTTTTTATTATTTTTTCATTGGAAAGGCGGATATACAGAGAGGAGAGACAGAGAGGAAGATCTTCCGTCCGATGATTCACTCCCCAAGTGAGTGCAACGGCCGATGCTATGCCGATCCGAAGCCAGGAGCCTCTTGCGGGTCTCCCACACGGGTGCAGGGTCCCAAAGCTTTGGGCTGTCCTTGACTGCCTTCCCAGGCCACAGGCAGGGAGCTGGAAGGGAAGCGGGGCTGCCGGGATTAGAACCGGCGCCCATATGGGATCCTGGGCATGCAAGGCGAGGACCTTTAACCACTTGCGCCACCGCGCCAGGCCCCCAAATATATATTTTTTTAAAAAGGTAATGTTATTAGTTTACGATACAGTTCCATTAATTCTGGATTTTCCTCTGCTGCCTCCTAAATTACCTTCCCTTCATTAATATTCCCTATAGTATTTTAACAATATAGTCCATCATAAACAGTCCATCATTCTGTTGTTTAAGTGTATCTTGACATTGTAGTTATGGACAATGGCAAAGAGTCCATCATCCTATTGTCAAGATTTTTTTTTTTTTTACAGTTTTATTGGAAGTTCATCTGTGATTTGAAAGTAGAGTTGAACGAACCATTTTATCTTCACACTGTTTATGAAAGAGTCTATGACATAGTCATTATACATGTCCTTAATGAAAAGCCATAAAGCAAAAGCAGTCATATATGAAAAGGGGTGAATTTACACCATGAAGTCATGAAGTTAAATAACATGCTGCTGAATGACAAATGTGAAACTGATGAAATGAAAAAGGAAGTAAAAGTTTTCTGGAAGAAAATTATGCTACTGTATGACCTATGTGTCACTGAACAAACTTATAGGAAAAAAATCTTTAGAAATAAAATAAAAGCAAAAATATTGTAACTCATGAAATGTGGCCAAAACAGTATTGAAAGGGACATTTATAACAAGAGATGCTTACAAAAGAATCAAAATATCTCAAATGAGTGATCTGATAAAGCAGCTCAAAGATTATTAAAACAGGAAAATGAACAGGGATTTGGAAATGATAAAGAAAATCACATCAAAATGAATTGAAACTAAAAGACTATAAATTGCATCAGGAAAGAGTAGTTTTTATTTTTTAACATACTTTTAATGATGTTTATAAGTTGATTCAAGTAGAAAAGGTTTAGTATCAGGGCAAAATGGGTCAAACCATTGTATTCACATTTTCTTCTCCTTCTTCCTGTTTATGGGGAAGGGGACTGTAAGGAGAGAAGCCACACTCAGCGAGCAAACCGTCTCAGGACCCAAGGAATAGAGCATGGCACCTGCTGTCATTGTAACATCCTTGATATGGAGCATGCCACAAGGGTTCTGCTCAAGTAGTTTCAATGGTTAAAAAATGATTTTGATCTCACTGATGCAAAGATGAGGATATTTTTCCAAGCCCCAGTTGTTGACACAGTCCACTTCTAGGTCTCCGTTGGCTCAGAAATGTGTTGTCATGCTTCACTGTAGTGGTTGACCAATTTGACTACTCTCTTTCCACCGCTGTGGTACCAGGTGTCCTCTGCAGGCTCCAAATGTCTGACATGTCTACCATGTGCTTTTGGGTATGCTGTCCACAGCACTGTCAAAGCCACTTGGGAGGCCCAATTGGGACACATGCACTCCACTGACAGTCCACTGATCCTGCTGCTCTCCGTGGTTGGAATTATGAGTTCAGCAGTATTGTTTGGGGATCCTCATAGCAATCTTTTATATTTGACCTAACTCTTTTGTGTATACCCACCTTTACAGGGTACAAGTTTTTCTTTCACCAATGTCACCTTGGTTCACCTATGTTATCTATGATTAACACAGGTAACACATAGGTTACCTATGTTCACACTGGTAATTGAAATTGCTAGGTCAGATCTATCTCAAGCCTCATTGATTTTTTAACTTAATTATTTGTTTTTGTTGTTGTTGTTGTTGTTGTTGTTTATTATCAGTTTACAATACAGTTCAGTCAGCCCTGGGCTTTTCCCTAGACCATTCTTTAATCCCACTCCCAGCCAATGAGTTTTTCCATATCATTACAACAACATTGTTCCTCATAGACTGTCATAAATCCATCATTGTGGACATGACAATTCTAGTGTTCAGCATCCCATTGTCAAGTAGTATCCAACATTTTTACTGGGAGTCCATCCTTGATCTAGACGTAGAGACGCATACTGAACCACATCCTCACATTTGAACTTGTCAGTCTCCACTCCACAGTCAGTATAAATCCCTTAAGCTAAAAACCACAACAGCAGGGACCCAAAATATTCCCCCGCAGCATCAGATAGCAGATGCTGGCAATGCAGACTAATCTGTAAGGTTAAACTACAAAACTATCTGGAAAGTGCATGAGCCAAGTGTGGCAGTGGAATATGAAAGAAAGAGTGGGCACCTCCCTCTTGGGTTACCACTCCCACTGCAGAACATGAAAACCAGGACTTGGGCAGCGATGGCTAGACACAATGGCACCCACCAACATGTGTGTGGGCTGGATGGTGGAGCTGCATAGGATATACTGGGCTTTAATGCCTGATGACACATATGAGAGCTGAATGGGATGTGTGAAAGACTGGACTAGTCTGCTGTAAATAATGGCAAGCCTGGGAAACTAGGGCAGGGTGGGCATGGTAGGGATTATTGTGGGTTGATCTGACAATGCTGTGGCTCCCACTGGTTTATGTGATCACCAAATGTGAAGTGGGCAGAATCAAGCTGCAATGCAAACACCCATTGGTTCTTTTAGAAGACAGGGCCAGAAACTGAACCAACCCAGCAACCGCAACTACCATCTGATTGGGGTGATGGACTGTGCTGCACTTGCACTTGCAAGTACACACAAGAACATGGTCTAGGATCACCTCTGACAAAATTTCTTTGGGGATCTCCCCAGTTGAACCACTGGACTCAGAACCCTAACCATGAAGAGAAGTGCAGGTTCCATGGTGTGCCATGGATTGCAAATGCAGGATCTGAGCCTCCTCAGTGGCTTAGACAAAGCAGTGAACAGCAGAATCAGGTGCATGGAGGATATGGCAGTTTATCAGAACCTGCAGAGGATACATGGTACCACAACAGAGGACAGAATAAATTAACTATCCCAGCTATATAATGACAGTGAAAAACTGTGCAAATGGAGACTTTAAGGTGGACTATGCCAGCCAGTGGATTCTACAGCGACTTCATCATAATTGGAATGGCAAGAATGGCATCAATTCATAACTGTTGAATTATCAACGCCACTTAAGTAAGACCCTCAGAGCATGGTCCACATTCCGGGCCTTGGTTCAAAGCGAGGCTGGTTGGGGCTGTTCCCTTTATCTCCACCTTTACCCCAGATTTAAAGAGAGAGAGAGGGAGAGGGAGAGAAAGAGAGTGAGAGAGAAATGGAAATAATATCTTTATTCATGTTCCTGTAACCTTTGAACCCTTGTGCCCTAATTAACAATGTAAAGATTTTCAAGAATAAAGAAGTTTTTAAAAAGCCATAAAACAGGGCTCGGTGCGGTGGTGCAGTGGTTAAGGTCCTCGCCTTGCACGCCTGGGATCCCATATGGGCACCGGTTCTATCCTGGCAGCCCCACTTCCCTTCCAGCTCCCTGCCCGTGGCCCGGGAAGGCAGTCGAGGACGGCCCAAAGCTTTGGGACCCTGCACCCGTGTGGGAGACCCGAAACAGGCTCCTGGCTTCGGATCAGCATAGTATCGTCCCGTTGTGCTCACTTGGGAAGTGAATCATCAAACGGAAGATCTTCCTCTCTGTCTCTCCTCTCTGTATATCCGCGTTTCCAATAAAAAAAAATATAGTAATAAAAATAAATCTTAAAAAATATAAGCCACAGAAGAAAGCCAACAACAGGAAGAAAAAAAGATTGTTACAGTTCCATGAAGATAATAACCTGTCACTGGATATGACAGTCTTCATTACACAGTTACTGTGCAATCCCTTAAAAAAAAACCACAAAATAAAGTCAACAACAGGATGAAATGAAGAAATTAAAAATACCATGAAGTTAAATAACATGATATTGAATGACTAGCATTTGCTCAAGAAATAAAAAAGGAAATCAAGCACAATTTAAAAAAAAAATGATACTGATATATGACCAGAGTTAGGGGAGAATTTAATGAGAAAAAGAACGTGTTTTGAAAAAGTAAAAATAAAAAAATAAAGTCCATGGGATCTAATTTCCACTGATCTTTGTTCATGAGATATATGTCCTGTAATTAACAAAGAGATGGGTTTCTCATTGTTAATCCAGTCTGCTCCTCCAAGACATCTAATTCATGAGTTAAAACATTTACATGCACAGTTAAAATAAGTGGGTGGCAATTTGGCCCTGTCATTTGAGGAATGGTTTGTTCCATGATTTAAACTTCTGCTCTTATTTTATTGCATTGATCGTCACATTTGTCTTTGGTATTGGTATATGCCATTCCTCTTCTCTGTCAAGAGAACACCTTTAAATATCATTTGTAAGGCAGGTTTAGAAGAGGAATATTCTTTTAACTTTTCTTTATTTTGGAAGAGTTTTATTCCATTTTTATATGCAAAGGAAAACTTTGCTGGGAACATCATCCTGGGCTGACAAGTCCTTGCTTTTAAAATCTGGACTATGTTGTTCCATTCTCTTCTGGTCTATAGAGTTTCCTGTGAGTGATCAGCTATGAATTTAATTGCCATCCCTCTGTATGTCAACTGATTCTTTTCTTCAGGTTTACCTTTAAGGATTGTATCATTATGTTTGGTTGAAGAGAGCTTGATTATTATGTGTCATGGTGAATATAAGTTTTTGTCAACCGTTTTCGAGTTCTCTGCCCCTCCTGGATGCTGTTTTTCAATTCTTTCTTCAAGTTAGGAAAAGTTTCCTTTACTATTTCTTTAAAAACAATTTTAAATCCAGTTTCTCTTTTTGTATCTCCTGAGACGCTCATAAGACTATATTTTCAATTGAATAGAGTTTTTCAGTTCTTGAATACTTTTTTTCAGCTTAATGCAGCTCTGCATCCAAATTTTTGTTTGCTTCCCCTTGGTGAGAGAAAATATCTTGCAATTCTGAGATTCTTTCTTCTGCTTTCTTCATTCCATTTTGGAGATTCTCCATTTTACTTTTCATTTGCACCATTGAAAATCAGAAATTCTTCATTTCTGATATATCAGCTTTCATTTGAGTCATTGCTGCTATTTTCTTGTAACACATTCCTTAAATTCTTAGAACTCCTACTTTCTATGCTTCTTGTTGTTAAGGTTTATAACAAATATTTTGAACTCTGACTCACCCATTATTTCCATGTATGCCTCAGTTAATTCTGAGGTTGGCCAAGGCTATTGCTCCTCTGCAGGAGACGCTTCAGTCATATTCATTGTACTTTTATCTCTGCTTTTGCTCTTTGTCACTGTACTTCTGGCTATTAGATTCTTCTCCTTGAGGCATGTTTCCACGCTGTGTCCCACACAGGTCTGCAGTTTGATTTTACTTGTTGTGGGTGGTATGCAGTTCTTTGCTTACGGTCGCCTATACCACTCCCTTCAGCAAGTTTCAGATATGTGCTCTTGTGTTACACTTCCACCACGGTTTGTGTACCCCAGCTTCTGGCTCACTACTCTCTATCTCCTGTGATGATGTACTATTTTTACACTGTTTTCTGTACAATGTTTCTCCCATTTTCAGTCACATAGTTCTCAGGATTATGGTGTATGTGAAGCTCACTGTTCTCTCTACAGTTTCAAAGCCTTTGTAACATTGTACAAAATGACACCTCATGTGAAACTTATGGAGTTCTTGATCAGCTGGCCATTAGGTCTGCATGCTACCTGGACCTATTTTGGGAGAAAGTTGAAGCATGCTACATTGTTGTAGTTCGCTGAGCCAGAAATGAGTTCACTTTCAACTTAGCTCATGTGCAGTTCTGTCCTATATCTATTTTCTCCCTACACAAGATGGCACCCAATTGGACTCTAGTGGGGATAAGCTCTGATATCTGCCCTGTTCCCCCACCACCTGTTTGGAATCTGATGCTCTGTTTCTGCTCTTGGTCAAAGCAAAAATGACAGCAGATTGGGCAATTCTTTGTCTAGGTTCACTTCCTGAGTTTTCAATCAACTAACCTTTGCGCATGGTTTCTGGTGGAGTTCCAGCTCCTGATGCAGTTCAGCTAGCCATTTGCTTAATGTCACTGGTGTATTTGTTCACTGAGGCACCACACCATTGTCTTCGCTAGTTTTCTGTATCCCTCAGTCTCCATGATTCCCTCTGTTGTTGCTGTTTTTTTTTTTTTTCTTGAAAGTGCACTCTCTGCTTGACCCTGGCTAATATTTCTCTATTTAAAAGTGTCCTTCTACTGCTACACAAACTGTCAAACCATGGTAGGAGGCAGGCCTGGTGGGGGTTATTGTGGGTTGCTTCAACTAGGCTACAGCTCCCTCTGGTTTATGCCAGGGCCGAGTATGTGCTGGGCAGCACCAAGCTGGACTGCAACATCCATTGGTTCCAGTGGAATCAGGGCTGAAAACAGAATCAACCCAGCAATTGCAACCACCAGCTGATCGGGGTGATGGACTGTGCTGGGCCCTGTACTTACTGGTACATACAAGAATGTTGTTTGAGAACACCTCAGACAAAGTTTCTTTGGAGATCTCCCCAATCAAAATGCTGGACTTAGAACTCTAACCAAGAAAAGAGAGAAGACAGAACAGGTCAATCAACTATCTCAGCAATATGTTGGCAGCGAAATACGGGGCTAACAGACACTCTACGATGGAGTATGTCAATCAGTGGATTCTTCAAAGACCTCATACTACTTGGACTGGCAAGATTGGCAGTGATTCATAATTTGTAAACTATCAAAACCACTTGAGCAAGACTCTTGGAAGATGCCCTACATGCAGGACCTGGGGAGGGTGGGAAATTGGGTGGGCCTTCTCCCTTAATATCCCCCTTTAAAAATGAAAAAAAAACAATATGGAAACAATAGTCCTACCCACTTTCCTATAGCCCTTGAACCTTTTTAGCCTAATTAACTAAGTAAAGATTGTCAAAATATAAAAAATAAAAGTGTCCTTACACCAGCATGATTATCTTTAGCCCCATTGCTTACATAAAAGTATAGATGCTGCATCCCACCCTAACACTGTCGTCCACATAATCTGCCATCATGTACAGCTTTGGGAACTACAGTCCAGTCAGAGGTACCCCCTCCCAAAGCTTCCATATTCAGAAGATTGGTCCAGTCTGTCATCCCTCCCCTTTAGCTCTCATTCACATGATTGGACATTGTAGCTGAATTCATCCCAATTGACTCCACTATTTATCCTACACTCTTCCCAGTGGGTACCAATACATGTCATGGCAGGCTTGCCTGCAGTCCTGGTTCTCATGAACAAGCCATTATTTAAAGAAGTTGAGCAAAACAATGTTTTACTCAGGCTATAAAGAAATGCAAGAGAGAAAACCAAGTAAATTTAGAGATGAAAAGGAAAAGGTCTTGGGAAACAAATTAGTTGATCTCTTCCAGAGGATTGGATTCTTTGATCAATATGAGGTGTTCTTCTTCAATGTTTTAAAAGTTTTTCATGTCAAAGTCTGTATTATCTGATATAAGAATGACAATACCAACTTGCTTTTTACTTTTGATTAGCTTTGAATATGTTTTTACATTCTTTTACTTTAAGAATCTGCATATTTTTGTTGGTGAGATGTGTCTCCTGTAGGCAGCAGATAGATTTTTTTTTATCTAGTCCTCTAATCTATAACACTTGATTGATGAATTTAATCCATCTGCATTCAGAGTTAATATGAATAGGTAATAATTTGGTCCTAATATTTTAGCAATGTGTTGTTCTTCATTTAGTCTTCTGTTGTCCTTTTAATGGAGCATTCTCCACTTCTATCTTTGCTTTTTTGGGTGTAATTCTTCTTCATTGTCAAGAGAATATCTTTAAGACTCATTTGTGGTGCAATTCTGAAGAGAAAATTCTTTGAGTTTTTTTTTATGTGAAAATTTTTAAAATCATTTACAAAGACAAAGGAAAGCTTTATTGGGAAATTTCATTTTGGTCTGACAATGATTTTATTTTATTATACGTAACATGCCACTCAATTCTCAATAAATTACCTGATTGTCTTCAAGTGCACTTTTAAGGGTATCTTCCTTGTTTTTATTTAGCTGAAGTGATCTTGATTATCATGTCATAGCAAGGATTTCATTGGTAAAACTTATTGGGAGTTCTCTGCCCCCAATTTTCTATTTTCCCCAATTCTTCCCCCAAATTGGGGAAGTTTTTATTACTTATTTTACTGCGCACATTTTTAAAGCCCAGCTTCTTTTTCTGTCTCTTTTGAAACTCCCATAATTCTTATATTTGGCTTTCAATACTGTCCCTTAATTCTTAAATGGCTTTGTTAGCTTGATTCATCTTCCAGACTTGCAGTTTTTCTCCCATTTTTGAAAATAATGCCTTCCAATTCTGAGATTTCTTTCTTCTTTGAGGGTGCCAATTAATTTTTAATTTGCTCCATTGTGCCTTTTATTTGTAATTATTTACTTGATTTTATTTCAGTGTTGCTATATGCTGTGTGATACGTTCTTTAAATTCCATAGACTCCTGTGTGTGTTTCTCATTGTTTTTAAGAAGTTTTATAACAAGTCTTTAAAGGTATTTTTGCAAATTTTATTTTTGAATATTAGTATGTTATTGATTATGGTGAAATGGTTAAGGGCTAGAGGAATGTGAATGAGCTCATTAGTTTCAAAATCTCACTTTTGCTTCTTTTTCTGGGTAAAGGGGGAAAAGCCACACCCATCCCCTCAACTACCTCTGTTCCCTGGAATGGGAGATGGACACATTGCCATCCCAGAATCCATGATATAAGGCATGCTCTGTTTAAGTGGTTTTGATAGCTCAGTAGTTTTGAATTACTGCCAATCTTGCCACTTCAAGCACAGTGAAATCCCCTCAGAGCTCACTGGTTAACAATGAATTAAAGTTTCCCCAGATATTCGCTTCCAACACTTGGCTAGGGTAGTTGATCAATTTGCTTCTGTCCTCCATTTTATTTTGTGGTACCAGGTACCCTCTGAAGACTCCAATACACTGCCATATTCTCCATGTGTACCTGGATATGCTGTTTATGTTTCATCTAATCAACTGAAGAAACCCAGCTCTGACACATGCCCTCCATGTTCAGACCATGGATCCTACAATTCTCCCAATGTGTGGAGTTCTGAGTGTAGCAGTCATGTGTGGGGATCCCCAAAGCAGCAGCATCTGAGGTGATTTTGGACCTGATTCTTGGGTTTGCTTGCCAATACAGGGTCAGGAACAATCCATCTCCCAAATCACCCCACATGCAAATTGGTGATTGCAAATGCTGAGTCAGTTCTTTCTCCAGCCTCATTTCCTATGCAAACCAATGGGTGTTTCAGCCCAACCTGATCCTGCCCACTACACATTCATCCTTTGTGTAAAGCAGCAGAGCTACAACGTAGTCAAAGCAACACCCAACATGCACAGCAGGCCTGCCCCCTGACCTGACGCCCTTGCTTGCCAGTATACATAGGCAATGGACCAGTTTATCCCACACCCTGTTCAGCTCTCATACATACCAATTGGCCCTGAAGCCCGAATCAATCAAACCAGCCCACTATGCAGCCGACACACATGCTGGTGGTTTCCATTCTCTGTCTAGCCATGCTTGCACCAGTCCTGTTTTACATGCCCTTCGGTGGGAGTGCTACCCAGAAGGGAGGTTCTCAATGTTTCCCTTTTGCCCCCACTCCCACATCTTCAATTCTTCAAGTGGTTTTGCAGTTTAGCTTGACAGAATTCACCCATGTTTCCAGCACCTAACAGCTGATTCTACAGAAAAGCCCAACCAACCTGCAACCACTCTGGCTTAAGCATGTATAAGTGGATATAGCTAGCCAAGCCTGGCTTTCCCCTAAACCAGTTCATATGCAGGCTAATAAGTGTTCTCCAACTGTGCTTACACCTCTTCCCTCTGTGTCTCATGTGTGCTGGTTGGGTGCTTCATCCCAATCTAGCATGGACCCATCCCATTGGCATTTGCCGGTGGGTGCTCTAGCCTGGCTCAGCCATGCTTATCTCCAGTTCCATCTCTCAATGGAGTAGGCTAGAGCCTACCCAGGCCCAGGGAGCCCCCAGTCCTGGACCTAATCTGAACTGGTTGGTATTGTGGCTCAGGTCTACCCAACATACACTGTATTGTGGTGCTCAGATTGGCCTGTGGGTGATATGAACTAGCCACCCTGGCTTGTCCCAGACGTGAGCCAAACTTTTGCCGGTGGGTACTGTAACCTGGCATGATCTGGGCTGTTACCTGCCTTGGTTCTTGCACTCACCTGCAGTGACTATATACCAACAGAGCAGTTTCCCAAACTCCTCCATCAGAAACTATCACAGTGCCATGTCTCTCACACACTAGTGGGTTAAAATCCCCCCACCATGACCCACATCCAGACCCTGCAGGAACAGTGTCCTTTCCTAACCAGCCCTCACACATTTGGGTTCTTATTGTTGGGTGTTTCAACTGGGTAAAGCCTAGTCCTCACCCAGGCACAGCTTACACATGGCTCAGCAGAATAGGAGACCTAGCCCAGCCTTTTCTTCACCCACCTTGGTTCACATGATAGGTGGTAGCTGCTGGATTGTAGCCTGGTATGTCACACTCCATTCCCAGTTCACACCCATGCTAAGGTACTTTGCAACCATGTCTAGAGGAGATCATAGACCCCTCCATCTTCACACTCATCAATTGGAACACCACCCAGCTTGTGTTTCCCCTTAGATCCGCAACCAGCCCTGTTTTTAGCCAAAGTTTATGCACATGCCAGTGGTTACTTGGCCCCAGTTTGCTACAGCTCCTCCCCTATCTGCCTCATACCAACTGTTAAATATGAGAGTCAAACCTGGCATAATCTCCACTTCAGCATGGTTTCTGCACTTGCTAGTGTGCTAAGGTTTGCTTGGCTTTGTCATTCCACCCCCTTCCAAAACCAACACACACTTGCCAGTAAGTGTGATTACGTTATCAAGCCTGTCCATTACCCAGGACTGAATCATAGTTCACTAAAGGCACGATGGCCAACCAGCGAAGTTTCCAAAGTTCCCTTACCTGGCTTAATCCCAGACATAGATCTTATATATGCCAATTGGTGTAGATCCATACCTCACAGCGTGCCCTTTCACCAAGCCTATGTATGAGCCAGTTCATATGTTGGCCTAGTCTGTCCCATACTCTGATTTAAGGTGCACATACAGGTGCTGCAGCCTGAATCTGCCCAGTCTGGTCCCAGCCCCAGTACCCGTGAGTGTCAGCAGGTTCCATGGTCATGCCTAGTTCAGCACATCACTACCCCCACCCTTAATCTATCCAGTAAGACTTGTGATTCCATAGGATTGGGCCCATATATTCTCCACAGAATCTACCCCGGGCCTGGTTCTCTTGTGTGTTCGTTAGTATCATGGGCAAGCTTAACATTACTTGTCCCCTATGCTGACCCACACTGTCAGACACTGTGCCGTAATCCTGCAGGTATGCCCCTAGCTTTTGTGTTTTGTGTGCTTTTGTGGTGGTCAGCAGTGCTTCATACTAACAAGTCTAACTCAAGGTTTCCATTTGGGAGTACATTGGTCAGATGCATAAATGCTCTCTAAGATCTCCCTTCCATACCACCAGCTCTCAGATTGCTTGTTTACTCTCAAGCACAGTGGCCTGGTTGATGGGAGTTCCTCAGGAATAATTATTTGCAAAACACTCCCTGAGCTGACTTCCCTTTCCTATAGCCCAACACCCCCTTTCCTAATGAATTCACAATCCTTGTGTCCATCAGTGCATGGGTTCATGAGCCCAGCTTTTGCAAGCATAGTCATTGGTTTACTGGTCCAGACCTCTGCCTTCCCACCAGAGTCCAATATCCTGGTAAATTTGCAAACCTATGGCTTTAACCCTCCATGCACCCAAGAGCCAGGCCTATTGAAATTCTCCAGGCCTAGTCCACCAGCACACCAGGACAGCATGCTGTCCTGGGGCTCTGCTTCCCCATCTCCTCACCTCACCCAACAACAAGCACATGGGGAATTCCCCAGGTTTGCTTACCTGCTTAGATGTGAGCTCTCAGGACCACACATGCCCCACTATTTCTACGCACCCCCAAGCCCACATCCTTCGGATCCAATGAGCTAACACACTCCCCTACCACTGCCTCTCCCATCTCAGCAAGGGAATGCCTGCTTTAAACATTCTTTAGCCCCTATTTCCTCAATGTATTCCTCAGTTTACTTTATGGCTGAAAAAGGGTTTCTGCATCTTTGGGAGGGAGGCATTAGTAATATTCATTGTGCCTGTCTTTTCTTTTGCTCATGGTCATTGCACTTCTGGTTAGATTACTCTTAGGCTGGTGTCTAAGCTTTTCCACCATGTGTCAGTAATTCATTTTAAGAAATGTGTTCAATACCCTGTTCTTCATTTGCAGTCACTGGTGCCATTCTCTCTGGTGAGTTTCAGTCCAGTGCCTTTGTGATTGCTAAAATGAAGGAAAGACCATTGATGTTCCATTCTTGTAATGACCTCTGTGTGTGGTTGTGTCATTATTACTCAGTGTTTGCTCAGGAAGTAAAGAAAAATGCTGAAGGAATGGTTTCTTGTTGAGAGCCCAAGGACTTTTACTCCTCTGATACAGAAATTGTATTTGTGCCACATAAATTTTGCTTTACATTAGGATTTCTTTTTTTTCTTTTTCCTATAGCACTCTTTCCTTTCCTCATCCCAGTATATGAAGCATTGAATATCACTAAGTATCCCAGAGATGTTATAGATTTTTTGAAAACCTCCATTGAAAAGATTAAAGAAGATCGCCTCAAAGACAAGACAAAGGTAAATCTAATGTTATTTGCATGAGGATGTTCTGTTTGTCCCTTGTTTGGGGGCTGTACCTGTATGATCGTTTTTAGGCATGGTATTGAGATGATGACGCAGGCCACTCCAGTCAGACCCCTGGGTTTGAGTGGGGTCTCCTCAGAGAGCAGCTGAAGTGCTGAGCTCCTGATGGACTTCTGACATAGGGTTGCATTATCTTTGACCATTATCTTTCAGCACCGAGTGGATTTAGTGCAAGTGATGATTAACTCCCAGAATTCCAAAGAAGTTGATTCCTACAAAGGTAACCAAAAATGTATAGGAAGCTCTGATGCAGGAATGGCTGTGTCATACATAGACCTATTTTCAGAATTTGAGGAACTTCCATATTGTGTTTTCACATATTTTAAGTAGAATACAATGTATTTCTGTCAAGGAAAAGGCTATTCTATATTATCCAAGTGGTGCACCGGTTGCACTGTGCATATGCGACAGAGAAGCTTTCTCCTGAAATCACCCAACTGAGATGGTGATGAGGATGTTGTGATGAAGAGAGAATAATAGGACATGTGATAGACTGTCATAAGTCAAGCATTTTTTTTTTTCTGGCTCTGTGTGGATAACATTTTCTTTTAAAAAAACAAATGGTCTATTGGCAATACAGATCATATTTACAGAGTGAAGGAAAGGCAGAAATATCATCATTCTTCTGGTTCACTCTCAGTTGGCCACAATGGTTTACTTCAACCAATCTGAAACTGGGAGCCAAGAGTTTTTCCCCTCTTCCTCATGCAGGTGCATGGGCCCTTGGCTTTGACTATTCTCTATTGCTCTTCCAGGCGGTAAGCACTTAGCTGGATGGGAAATGGAACAGCTGGGAGATGTACTGGCATATATATGTGAAGCTGGTAAAGGAAGGTAGAGCACTAGCCAATTGAGCCAATGTGCTGGGTGCTTATACATTTTTTTTTCCTACAAGAATTTTGAAATTTAATGTAATAATTTTGTTTCTTTAAAAATTCATTTATTTAAAATAAGTGTTACAGAAGGAAATGGAGAGTGAGTATTCTACCTTTACTGGTTGATTCCACACATGGCCACCAAAGCAGGAATAATCCTTGAGCGTGGATATCCATTGAAAACTTTTTAGCATGTCAGGGGTCCAAGTAGTGGAGCCATCATTTTTCCTTCTCAGAATTATTAACAGAATGTGGGATTGGAATTGGAAATCTGGACTTGAATCCAGCAGTCATATCCAAAGCTGTCTTTGCAGGCAGTAACTTAAATGTATGTACTATAACATCTGTTTCCATGTGACTTATACTGATCTACTTCACTTAAAACGTTTTTCTCTCTTTTTAGCTCTGACTGATACAGAACTTGTAGCCCAGTCAATCATCTTTCTTTCTGCTGGCTATGAGGGCACTAGCAATGCTCTTTCTTTCATCATGTACTTATTGGCCACTCACTCTGATGTCCAGCAGAAACTGCAGCAGGAGGTTGATTCAGCTTTTTCCAATAAGGTGAGTGAGTGTGTGAGTGAGTGAGTGAGTGCGTGCGTGAGTGAGTGATACTTGGGATGGGTGAACTGTGGGGCAGGGGTTAGTGTCTTGATAGAATGCCTTGACATCACCATTCAGGGGACTGCTTGCAAAGTGTGTGGTGAGGATACTTCATTGACAAATAAAGGAATAAGCTAAAAAGAAAAACACATGGAGAAAAAAGGCTCAAGCTGCAACTCACTGAACAAGGACATCTGTGAGAATGATCTTTGGTCTTATGTGTATTTTACAAGAATCCACAGTGGCACATAGTAGGAGTCTTCGCTACTCAAGTCTGATGTCACTTGCTCTGCTTCCATTGGCTGGAGATCGTCTGGTTGAGTTTTTGTGTGAATGAGGCTGACCTGGGCTAGTCTGGATGGGCATGGGGATGCAAACTCTGCTCTTCTTCCTGCCATTCTCATTCTCCAAACACAACACCAGTGTTAAAGAAGACAAGAGATGATCCAGCGTGTCAGCTGTTGATTATAAAGAAGCATGGAATCTAGTGTGGTGTGCCTGGTTTACGTCCAGATAAACACCAAGATCACCTTCTAGTTTGCAGTTGAGGACTGAAGTTATGCCTGAGGAACTGTTCTAGAAACAGTATGCAGAGAAAAGGTGCTTTCCTATCTGTATAGAACTCTCACTTGACCTGAATTTGTTGCCACATTTACATGACTTAAAAAAAAAATTGGGGGCTTAATATGTCCATATTTTCAAATAAAAGTTTTCTTTTTCTATTGTTTCTTTTGAGAGTCAAATGTACAGATACTGGCACATGCTTGCATTGAAAGAAACAAGACTAAATTTGAACAGTAATACTGCAATAAGGTGAAGCAATCCATCATGGGAGGAGGGCAAGGGGAGGGAAAGGGAGAACATCAGAGCCCATAAAACGTTGTTATAAAATTAAATGCAATAAAAAGTATATGTAAAAAATGTACAGAAAGAGAAAAAGAGGAGGGATAGAAAAATCTTGCATTTTCTGGTCACTCTGCTTATGTCCACAATGACCAGTGTGGCATCAGGATGAAGCCAGATAGTGTAAGGGATTTTCTCCTTTTCACATCCCATTTTGTTGGCAAAGCTGTAGCCTCTTTTTGAAAGGTGATATTGACTTTGCATATTTTTGTTGAGCGCAGTGTTCTACTCTGTTCATCTCTACTTTTCAATATTTTTTATGGAAAGCCATATATGTAAATAAGAAGAGAGACAGAGAGGAAAATCTTATATCTGATGGTTCACTCCCCACATGGTTGCAATAAACAGATTTGAGCCAATACAAACCAAGGAGCCAGGAACTTCTTCTGGCTCTCCCATCTGGGCTCAGGGTCCCAAGGTTTTGGGCCATCCTCGACTGCTTTTCCAGACCATATGCAGAGAACATAATGAGAGTGAGGCCACTGCTTTAGATCCCAGATCCATATCAGATTCCGGTGGGTGCAAGGTGAATTCTTTAGCCACTAAGCAACCATGGTGTGCCAGATATGTATCTCTTTCATACACATGAGACAGCATGAGTATTATAAGGACACATTGAGGTTTTCTGGCCCTGGTTAGGGGTTTGTCCTTAAAATGTCCTAGTTCACAACTACTTACCACATCTGAATGCACTGCTTATTGAACAGGATGAAGGGCACAACTGTTTTAATTTCAAATCTCATTTTCTCCAAATCTGTTTCTTTCTTCCCAGGCACTTGTCACATATGATGTCATCATGCAGATGGAATATCTGGATATGGTGGTGAATGAAAGTCTCAGATTATATCCAATTGCTAGCAGATTTGAGAGAGTCTGTAAGAAAGACTTTGAAATCAATGGAGTATTCATTCCCAAAGGGACAGTTGTGGCAATTCCGGTCTATGCCCTTCACTATGATCAGAAGTTGTGGACAGAGCCTTATGAATTCCGCCCTGAAAGGTAGAGGAAACCACCTTGAATCAAGCTGGTTTAAGCATATCTCTTAAGTCTTTGAGTAAACAAAGAACTTGTGATAGCAGAATCACTAGTTTTGTAATTTTACTTTTTATTATCATTTTATGAGTTTCATAATTTTACATCTTTTTATCATTATCATGGTATGAAACAGTTCCCTAAGCCCTTAGGATTACCCTTATCCCCTCTGCAAAGCCTGCCCCCTCACTGAATTCCCTGTGTGATTACTATAGTATAGTTCTTCACACAGAGTCATATGTCTACTATTGAAGCATGGACAATTGAAGAGAATCCAGCATCACATTGCCAAGACATAGTAAACAGTTTCATGGAGAATTGAACTTTTTCAGGAAGTAGAGATGCATACTGCATTGTATCTTCACATCTGGGTATGATAGACTCCATTACACAATTACTACACATGCCCTTAATGAAAAGCTACAAAACAAAATCAACAACAGGAAGAAAAATAGAAATTTGCAACATGAATTTACAAAGATGCTATTAGATATGACAGTCTCTGTTACACAGTTACCATATGTCCTCTTAAATGAAAAATCACAAAACAAAACAAAATCAACAATAGGAAGAACACAAAGGAAATTCAAAATACCATGAAGTTGAATAGCTTGCTGCTAGACATGATAGTCTCCATTACACAGTTACTATATGTCCCATAAGTGAACCGCCAGAAAGCAAAACTAACAACAGGAAGTAAAAAAGAAATCAGCAATGCCATGAAGTCAAATAACATGTGACTGAATGAATAATGTGTTGGTGAAGAAATGAAAAAGGAAATCAAGAACCTTCCTGAAGAAAATCATGCTACTGTATGATCTATGATTCATTGAAGAATTTAATCAGAAAAAAAGTTTTGTACAGATGAAACTAAACACAAAAAATCGAAATTAATGAGATACAGATTTCGCTGATCTTTATAGGTGAAATGTGTTTCCTGTAGGCAACAAATAAATGGGCTTTGTTTTTTAATCCACTCTACTAATCTAAGGCAGGTTTAGAGGCATATTCTCTTAACTTTTCTTTATTGTATAAGAATTTTATTTCATTTTCAAAGACAAAGGAAAGTTTTACTGACAATATTTTGCTTTGAGAATCTGGAATATATCATTCCATTCTCTTCTTGCCTGTAGAGTTTCCTGTGAGAGGTCTCTTGTGAATTTAATACGCATTCCATTATATTTCAGTTGATTTTTTTTTTTTACTCACACATGTGAGGATTTTTTTTCCTTATGTCAGATTGAATAGAGCTTGTTTATCAAGTTTTGTGGTGAAAATCCTTTTTGGTCAATCCTGTTGTGAGTTCTGTGCCCTTCCTTGGTGTTGTATCACAATTCTTTCTCTAGATTAGCAATATTTTCCCTCATAATTTCATTGAATATACCTTTAATCCCACCTTCTCTTTTTGCACCTTCTGGGACTCTTATTATTCTTCAACTTAGCCTTTTAATAGTGTCTTTCCATTATTCAAAGCTCTGTTTCTTGTTGTTACTGATACAGCTCTGCATCCAGCTGTTTGTTTCTTTCCCCCTGGCAACAGAAAATATCTTCTAAATTTGAGATAACTTCTTCTGCCACCTTCATTCTATTTTGGAGACTCCACTGCACTTGTGATTTGCTCCACTGTATTCTTCATTTTTGACACATTAACTTTTATTTGATTCATTTCCAGTATGGCATGTTCATTGAATGCCTGCTTTACATGCTTCTCATTGTTGATAAGACATTTGATCACAAGCGTTTCAACTTCTGTATGCCTCATTTTCTCAATGTCTTCCTCAGTGGACTCTGAGTTTGGAAAATGTTTTTCTCCAATGCAGGGGAGTCTTCAGTGATATTCATTGTACCTTTGTCTCTTTTTTTGGTCTTGGTCATTGTCTGCCTCATTAGCAGATTCTTCTCCTTGTGGCATGCTTCTAAGCTTTTTCACCCATATGTGTATAATCAGGTTTTACTTATTGCAGTTGGCACACTGCTCTTTGTTTGCAGTCGGTTGTGCTACACCATCCATCAAGTTCAAGGACTGGGTTCTTATGTCAGATTTCTACTTCATAACCCCATAAAACTTTTTTAAAAAATGAGTTGTTCGGGCTCACCAGTCTCTAACTCCTGTGATACTGTGCAGAGAGTACACTATTGTCTGTACCACCTTTCTCCCACTTCCGGTTGGAGCAGGTCCTAAGATTAGGGAGACACAAGGTGTCCTAGTTGCTAGGATGTTTTTGTGGTGATCCTGCCTGAACCAGTTGGCCTTTATATCTCAGGGCCACATAGACCTATTTTGATCACTGAAAGTTCTGTGTCATTTTCCGTTCGTGACTTAAGTGTGTGGATTGTGTATTGGTTGTGATCCTGGATATTGTCTTCTTCTGATACACATAGACAGTATATACATATAAAAACTCACATAGTTTTGGTGATATTTAGATTTAACTGGATTTTAGTAACTGCTACCATATTTAGGTACACAGCCTTTTAAATATTCTTTCCAGTTTTGCTTCGGTTAGTGACTGGTTAGTGACCCGGCAGCCCTGCTTCCCGTCCAGCTCCTTGCTTGTGGCCTCAAAGGGCAATTGAGGATGACACAGGGTGTCAGTACCCTGCACCAGTGTGGGATACTTGGAGGAGTTTTCCAGCTTCTAGGTTTGGATTGACTTAGCTGTTGCAATTGTGTCCAATTTTAGAGTGAAACAGTAGATGGGGAATCTTCCTCTCTCTCTCTCCTCCTATATGTGTATCTGACATCCCAATAAAAATGATAAATAAATGTTTAAAAAATAACATCCTATAGAAACTTAGGAATATTCTACAAAGCTGTAGCACTATTTTAAAGTCAAAGCACTATATTTCATGATCATTTTGCCAGTATAAACATTATTTTCTTAATGTCATAAACTATCCAAAAATTTTGTGAATAACTTTAATATTCAAATAATTTATAGCCTTGTTGAAGAGATATAAAAGCATTTACTAACACTCTAATAACTGATGCTATTAGAGTAGAGTAGATGTCATCTCAGTAATGTCACTTAATTATGGTAGGGGAGAAGTACTGTGCTGCTTGGGAGAATCACAAAGAGTATTTGATGGAGAATTTGGAAAGAGAAGGAGTGAATTGAAGGAAAGCTCAAAGGGAATGAGGAGGAAGACAGGTAGGAAGCAGGGTGGAGAAGTGAGAAAATGAGGAGAAGAATTATTTAGATACTAAGAGGCATCATCTTCTCCCTCAGTTAACATATGCCCATAGGGTTGTCAGTTGAAGCAGGGACCTGCTTTCCCCTCCATCATCCTTACTTCCCATATGTATTACAGAATATGAACTCATCAACATCCTCAATGTAATTTCAAAGTATTAAGCTAAATGTCTTTTTAAACAGCACTCGCATCATCTAACCAACAAGAAAGAAAAGTCGTCTAGGGTTAGGGTAATTGGATTTGGAAAATTCTCTAATTTACAACCCTTAAAGCTCAATAATAGTAAGATTTCAACAGTCAATCCAAAATTATGTGAAAGACGTATTTGACAACTCCAAATAGATGCTTTTAAGCATTGCTAATGTGTTTTCATTTCTGTTGTGGAACCAGGTTCAATAAAAAAAACAAGGACAACATCAATCCTTATATATACCTTCCCTTTGGAGCTGGTCCTCGGAATTGCATTGGTATGAGGTTTGGTCTCATGAGCATGAAACTTGCTCTGGTCAGATTAATGCAGAACTTCTCCTTCAAGCCTTGTAAGGAAACCCAGGTTAGTGTACTTCATGTAGTGAGAATGTTTTTTCTGGCAGTTTTTAAAAAACTGAATGTTGTAGTGTTAAAATAGAATATTTTGTCATTGCAGCATTTTTCTTAATTTTATTTTTCCTACATCTCTGAATGACTCCACAAATCTACACTCTTGAGTGTGACTTTTGTCCTTGAATAAACCTTCAATAGTATTTTTGTGGGACTCATCCCACAGAGAGCATGCAAAAAATTGTTTAAGGAATGATTTGACTTGGATTTGAAATTACTTTGAAACCTGTGTACGTCTTCTATGAAAGTACATGATTGCATTTCATATTTAAATATGATTGCATGTTATGTTTATATTATAAAATAGGTTCTTCTACCTCCATGTCCAATAACATGAGAATCTGTATTACAGAATCCATGAATTTCAATTGCTCATTATATTGATTATTATGATCACTTCTCAAGGGCTTGTTTCAGAACTCCAATGTGATGACAAAGATAGATGAGAACTATTCTGTGAATTTGCTGATGCCTTAGACGGCAAGTTAATAGATATATTTTGATGCTCTGAAGTACATATTTTTGTAACCATTAAGTAAATATTGTCCTTTGCATAATCATTTTTGATTTAGTGCTTCTATTTCCTTTCCCAGCATGTTTGTGTTTATACCCCTCTTGATTTCACCTTCAAATGTGAACTGTTAATACCATGAAAATGGAGTAACAATACTCGAGCAGATATATACTTGTGTGGAATGACTGATAAGTAATCTCAGTTCCAGTGGTTGTCAGGACCTGCCCAGTGTTCACCTTTTTTCATCTTTTCCTGAACTTGTCATGGGAGAAGTTTACATGACTGTTTCACTGATTCGTACAAGAGAAGGCTCGGGGAAGCTTATTTCTAGCGATTAACTTGAATTTAATATTCATCTCCTTAGCATGATATCTGCAGAGAAACCTAGGAGAATAGAATTGGCCACCAATTGAAAATTAGCCTGTAAGTTTAAAGGTGTTTGAAGAAATGGAGTAATCCCTGAGAAAAAGCAGATCTCTGTCACACTTGGTGTGGGATATTTCCTCCTTGGCTGGCTTCCAGTCATCTTCATCCTGGCACTTCCTCAAGTATATGAGGATTTGCTTGTACTTCTCCTTACTGAGAGGAGAATCATAGGATGCTTCCTCACACTGAATAAAAGGCAAACTGATAATGAAGATGAGAGGGTTCATGAAAGCTCTTCAGAACTTCAGAGTTTTCTTATTTGCCATTTACAGTACGTTTGAAGGCAAAAGGGAAAGTAAGAAACAAAAAGCATATATTTTCCTTTGCATCACTAATTGGAATTGACTTCTCCATAATTTGGGAACTATTCATACACTTAAAATGTGCATCACCCATTCAAGAGTAAATTTCAACACAGAACACTTAACTTCATGTAACATTTCGAGATGTGTTAACCATATGTTAAGGATGATGTTTACATTTTTCAGTATTGTTATTGCTGTTGCTATTGATGCTGTCACTGGTGCCTAATTTCTTGCTTCTCAGCATGCTTACTTCACCATTTCAGATCCCACTTAAACTAGCCCCACAAGTACTCCTCCAGCCTGAGAAGCCCATTATTCTAAAGGTCGTGTCAAGAGATGGGACTGTACACGAAGCTTGATTATCATGTGGACTTTGCCTTTGTTCTTCATGGAAGCTGTACACAAAACACCAGAGACCTCGATGTTTTTTGTTAATAATAGTTGGAAATAATGTTGTAACCGACCTGTGGTAAAAAAGGAAGGATTAACAGATAATGGACAATTTGATCCATCTGTGTTGCAGAGTTCTGTCTATTGTGTAACACAGAGGAGTTGAGTAAATTAGTTCCAGATATGTAGACTCAGACTCTGGTTGTTTTTGATCATCTCTCCCTCTTCTTGTAGTCTTCTCATCGTATGCCTAAGCTGAACACTCAATAACTATTCTTACTAGTTTGTCAATAACTCTAAAATAGACTTGAATAAATTAGTTTGCTCAGTAATGTCAGTTGTATTCTATATGGTTCATGTTTATTAATTTCCAGTAAATATCCATTGAATATGCCAATTTATTTATAAATTCTTCTAATTCATACTTGCCATTTAAATGGGAATCTATCATACTGATTCAGAGAGAAACAAAAGCTCATGTGCACTGTGTGTGAAGCCTCCTCAAGATTCCAGAAAGACTATTTTTTATTTTACTTTTTATTGCTATCATATCATGATAGGTTTACAAAGGCCCTGGGATTTGCCTTATCCCCAATACCCTCTCACCTCTGTGACATGACTATAGTGTAGTTCTTCCCACCTCCCACCTCCCTCAATGACATGACTATAGTGTAGTTCTTCATACAGTCATATCTCTATCATTGTGGACATGGATAATGGCAGAGAGTCCAACATCCCATTGACAAGATGTAGTAAACATTTTCATTGGGAGTACATCTTTGTCTGGAAGAACAGATGCATACTGCATTGTATCCTCACAGCTGGGTATGATAGTCTCCATTATACAGTTACTATACATACATTTCACTAAAAAGGCAAATTAAAAAAGAAAAAGAGAGAGAGAAAAAAATTAACAAGACCATAAACTTAAATGGCATATGACCGAATGATGAATGTGTCACTGAATAAATGAAAATCAAGAATTTTCTTGAAAAAATTATGCTACTATATGATCTGTGAGTCATTGAAGGTTTCATCCAAAAAAGTATTCTGAAGAGATGAAACAAATAAAGAAAGAATTAAAATCCATGCATTACACTTCCTGCTGATATTTGTTGGTGAAATGTGTCTCCTGTAGGCAACAAATAGATGGGCTTTGTTTTTAAATCCACTCCATTAATCTATGATGTTTGATTGATGAGTATAAGCCATGACAATCAGGGTCAATATGAATGGGTGAATATTTGGTCCTATCAATTTACAAAGGAATACTTTTCCGGATATATTATTCTGTCCTGACAATGTTTTGATTTTGGAATCTGGAATATGTTGCTCCATTCTCTTTTGGCCTGTAGAATTTTCTGTGAGAGTTCTGCTGTGAATTTAATTGTCATTCCTCTCTGTCTCAGGTTATTTTTTCACATGCACTTTTAAAGATTTTCCTTATGTTCATTCGAAGGGAGTTCTTTTATTCAAGCCAGTAGGTGTAGCAGCCCAGCTTAATCCAGCCCACCACCCACCTGGCCTTCATGTACACCAGTGGGAGCTGCAGACCAGTTGGAGTAATCTGAAATAACACCACAAGTACTGCCACCTAACTTGGTTCCTAAGCTTTCTAGTTGTAAAGCAGACTAGTCCAGCTTATCACACTTCCCATTCAGTTCTCATACATGTCAATGAGCATTGAAGCCTGGTTCAATCACACCAGCACACTATCCCACTCACACACAAGCTGGTGGATGCTACCCTCTGTCTAGCCGTGTCTGCCCCAATTCTGATTCTAATGCTCACCAATGGGAATGGGAACCCAAGAGGGATGTGCCAGCTGTTTCCTTACTGGATCCACTTCTGCCCCAGAATCTTGCATTCTTCCAGTGGTTTTGCAGTTTATCTTTACAGAATTTGTTGGCTGATGCTACCAAAACCCCAACCAAACCCAAACCCACACTGGCTTTTGCTTAAATCAGTAGGAACAGTCAACCCAGCCTGGCTTTTCCTGATCCAGCTCACATGAGGGCCACAGGTGTTGTAGCCATGCCCAGACTGGCATGACCCATCTCAACTAACACTCTTCAGTGGGAGTGATTGTTCAGCCGTTGAGCATACTGCACTCTCCCTATTTGCTTTACCCTCTCTTCGAAGGTCTCATGTGTGCTGATTGATTGCTATAGCCACGTCTGACATGGCCAACCTCACCTCAGCATTTTTCAGTGGGTCCTACAGCTTGGCTGAGCCTGGGCCAACTCTAATTCCAGCTCTTGCAGCTGGGAACTACAGCTCAAAGCAGCCTCTCTGGCCCCTCATATGGTTTGGTTTGTATTACAACCTAAACGTGCCTGACTTTCACTCCATTCCGGTGCTCAGATTCTCCACAGTATAGATGTGAAGTGGCCCAGCTCTTTTGTAGCTGACCTTCACCAAATATATGACAGTGGTACCATTTCCGTATCTTGACTGGGCTGCTACTACTGCGATTCTTGTGCTCATGTTCAGGGACTGTGTTCCAACAGAGGAGTTGCTCAATCTCCTTCATCAGAATCTTGCCTAATTCTAAATCTCACACTCATTGTTGGATCCATGAGCCAACCTACTTAGTTCACCTCCTGTCCTAGCATAAATAGTGGCCTTTCCTGACTGGCCTTCACACATTCCAGGTTTGTCTGTTGGGTGTCACAGATGAGCCAAGCATGATCCACACCTAAACAGCTCACACATAGTTCCTTAGGGGCAGAGATTCTGCCCAGCTTTTCCTACAAATACCTTGGCTTGCACAAGCACATTTGGGTGCTTGAGTCCAGCCCAATCTGTCATACCCCAGACCCAGTCCACACCGATGCTGAGGAGCACTTCAGCCATGCCTATCCCAGACAGTAGCTCCAACTCAGCTCTTACATTCACCAATGGGAACCAAAACACAGTCTGGCCGTCCTCTGAGCTTCCCAAACAGGTCTGATCTCAGCCATAGATATTGTGTATACCAGTGTTTTCTCTGATCCAGCTTGGCGTAGTTCCTCACATGTCTTGGCCTTTGCCTTTAAAGGCTGCAGCCTGGTCTGATCTAGTCTGCTCCCTGTCCCAACTCTTGCTGGCAGGTGCTTTAACCTGGCCCTGCTCAATTTGTTCCCATTCCTGGTCCATGCAAACTAGTAGGTATGATAGCCTACCTTGGCATGACCTGTACTCCAGCATGGTTTCTGTACTTGCCAGCAAGGAAAAGTTTACTTGTCCCTACATGTTCTACCCTATTCCAGACCTGTCCCATACACTTGCTAATGGGTAGAGATACCTTGCTCAGCTTGCCCGTCCCCAGGCCTAGATAACGTGCTCTCCAGTATAAGGTGTGACTGAATCGGGTAGTTTCCCAAGTTCCCTGACTTGGACCTAGACCCAGATCTCAGGAGTGCCAGTGGATGTTAAGCCTTTGCCTGGCATAGCCTGCCCCTCCATCTTGGGCTTGCATGAGCTGGTGCATGTTGCAGCCTAGCTTGCCCTACACCCTGTTTTAGGATGCAAATATGGGTACTGCAGCCTTGACCTGCCTAAAGTATGCTGAATTCCTGTATCCATTAGTGTGGTAAGACTTCTATTTCCATAAGATTTGGTAGAAACATCCCCCTCAGAATCTATCCCTGGATTTGGTGCCCTTGAATTGCAGTTATGGTCATGACCCTGTTTAAGTGACCTGTCTTCTTTTCTAAAATGCACAGTTAGGTACTGGGATCTAATCCTGGTAATTCTCGTAATACCCTATGTAATTCCGTAATGGCGAGCGAATGCAGAGAAATCTTCCATCTCCTAAAAAGTGTGAGAAAGACATGAAATATAGCCTATCAGGATCAAATCTGGTAGCTCATACACAACAGACTCCAGTCAGCACTAGACAATAGTAAAGCTAGAAGGGCATGAGCGGGGGATCTGGAGTGAACCTGACAGCCTCTTAACAGGAGGTCGAGTGTATGGAACGGGGAGGAGAACCCAGAATGGAGCAGGTGGAGAGAAGGAGGCTCGTATCCCAACCCTGAAGACTCCCAGGTCCTCACCAAGGACTATTAGGACAGACACCAAGGACTACATCCCAACTACCAAGGAGACCATGAGGAATAGGAGTGCCTTCAGAGGCCGAGAACTCTGAGGTTACCCACCTCCATCTGGAGCCTCCATAGGTTTGGAAGAAGTCAAAACTCTGCCTTGCAGAAACCAGCATCATCAGAACAACCACCAGGAGCCCTGAGCAGTCTGCAGAAACAAAAGAATAGTAAGCTTCCTTCGGGACCAGGGAGGCAAGCTTTCTCTCATCCTCACCTAGGTCCAGCTTTGGGTCCCCCCCCTCTCACAATGAATATTAGGATCGCTCCAGAAAACCCCTCGAAACAAACAACCAAACATACAAACAAACAAAAACCTAGAATGGACAGACAACAACAAGGAAAGCTTTGAATCAGACAGGAAATGGTCAGTGTGGATTCACTCATACTTTACTAGCTGGGACACAAAGATTAGTTAAGCCCCACTGGGGTATTGGGGATTTCTCTGCACACCACTCCTAAAAATAAATAAATAAATAAATAAATAAATAAATAAATAAATAAATAAAAATAAAGAAAATATTCTGTATCTAAACTGATGACACATGTCTTGCTAGAGTTTTAAGACTGTTCAAGTTCAGACCATTTGAATACAATCAAGCTCAGCAAAATCCTGCTTCAACACTATAAACAGCTAACTTCTAAAATTAAAACAGACACGAGACAGCTGAATAGTATTCTATAGCCATTTTGAGGTGTATAGAACCCGGTTGAATATAAACCAAAACTGAAATGTCTATGAAGAAATCACAAGATGTAGTTAAGAACCTGCATTTTCCTATTGACATATTGGTTAATCATTCCCATGTCAATTAATGCTATAATGTTGTAAATTGTTGTTGATGTTATGTTGGGGCTTTTAATTGATTTGGATGATAGTTTGCAGGGTTTACCTTCAGACCAGAGATGGTCTCATCACAATATCATTGAAATCACTAGTATAAAAAAAAATGCTGGACTTTATGCTTGGTAAATATTTCCAACGAAAGAACCTCAACTGAATTTGAACTGTGGTAATACAATAAGGTGGAGAAATCCACCCTGGAAGAGGATTCGGGGAGGGGTGGGGGGGATCCCATTGCCTATAACACTGTGTCACATAATGCAATGCAATTAATAATAATTAATAAAAAAAGAAAACTGCTCCAGCATAACATATGTTTGAATGTTCATGTGACACAAAGGAAACACATATTGTGGGTTAATAGCAACTTCCTGAAGTAGCAGCACAGGTTGCCCAGTGCCAAAACTACTACACTAGGGCCATTAACTTTCCATTTCCTCAGCTTTACTAGCCAACCTCCCAGAAACTCTGTTTTGTCTCTTCTTGTCCAATGCCCATTGCGTCTAGTATGATAAAATCAAGCATGTTGAGCAAAATACAAAACCATGGATGTAGATCCATATTTTAAGTGGAAACAACTCCATATCCATAGAGAAGTTCATAAGCCATTTTCAGCTACCATTGGAAACAACTGCTTTGGCAGCATATACTCCCAAATGTGCCTTGGATACATAGGGATCGTAGATAGTGAATGGCTTGGCCCTGACGGAGCAGTACAGGTCTCCCCATGCTGAAAGTGCTACATTCAGGTCATTAACATCACATTCCATCAGGAGTGCAAACAGCTCACCAGCAAATCTGGTTTTGTCAATTTCTGTCTAATGATGTTTGATCCCTGTATGATTAAATCAAGCATGTTGATCACAACACCAATCAAGGAAGAAGAATCTCACTCATTGCGTTCAAAATTTCACATGCAAAGACAAGTTCCATTCCCTGCTACCATGGACAACAACTGCTTTGACAGCACATATTGCTGAATCTTCATGCCACACCTTGGAATGAAAGATTCGTGGTGATGGGAATTGTCCAAAAGGAGCCTCGAAGTTCACAGCGTGGTGAAACTGCTCCTTTTTGGTCATTGACTTCACTTGCCATCATGTATACAAACAGCACATCATGGTACCCGCTTCTGTTAATATTGTCTAGCGCAAATTGAACAGAATATGATGAAATCAAGCATGTTGAGAATCACATAAAACAAGGAGAAAGAACATCACTACACATGGTAAAGTTCACCACACAAGCCATTTTCAGCGACAATTGAAAACAAGCACTTTGAGAGTCTATAAGGGAGTTTGAAGATGGCTGACATAGGAGGAAGTCTGTGAGGGAGAGCGCAGTAAGAGAGGGATAGAACGCTACAGAAGCAGCAAAGAGGAATAGCAAAGAGCTGCAGGGAGAGGTGCGTGAAGTTCCCTGGACAGTGTGGAGCCAAAAAGATCCACACAACTTGGAAGAACAACGAGAACAAAACAAAAGGCAGGGAAGACGGCATCCCGCTCCAGACCTGCTGAGTCACCTTTAAGGGCAGCCGACAGGAGACACAGCGGACCCAGGGACAAGGAAGCCTGGAGGGATCATTACTGGCAAAGGTCTTCAACAGCAGCAGAGGCAGACTGCAACAACCTGAGGTTCCAGTGAGCCGGGGAGAGGTTAGCAGCTTCTGCAGTCTGCCCTCCAGGGACAGGCACAAAGCCAGAGCCTCTTGGGTGCTCCTCTCACCACCCCTTCCAAGAGATTCCAGCATCTGAGGACACAGGGCAAGTGCCTTGAAACTGTCGAAACTGTGCCTTGGAGGTGGAGCACAGTGGTCCTGTGTTCTGAGGAGGCACAAAGAAAGCACCCTGAATATTCCCACGCTGTGGGGCCAGTGCATCTCAGTGTGCAGTAGCTACCAGAGAGTGTCTGGAAACCCCCCACACCCTGATAACCTGTGGGTGGGCAACACACCAAGAGGGCTCTGAACACCGTGCCAGGCTGTGCAGTCCCGCCATGCAGAAGGTGCCTACAAAGAGCGCCTGGCTAACCTCTTGCTGTGCAGTTCTGTGCACAGGGGACACACCAAGAAAGCTATGAACACGCCCGTGGTGTGCTGTGGGACCCCGCTATGCAGCAGCCACTCCCATAGAGTGACTGGCCCACTACTTGCCTCCCACCCCGCAGTTCTGAGCATGGGCGACAAACGAGGTGGCTCTGAAATCTCTCGCGCCACACTGTGCGAATCCACCACGCAGAAGTCACTTTCACAGTGTGCTTGGCCTATTCCTTCGCTATAGTCCTGTGCGAGGGAGTCACACCAGGAGGGCTCTGAACACCCCCACGTCGCGTGTGGTGGAACCGTTGAACAGGAGCCACACTCAGAAAGTGCCTGGATCACCCCTCGACCACAGTCCCTTGCAGGGGTGACACACCAGGTGGGTTCTGAAAAACCCTGCAGTCCCTGGCACTGAGGACGCACAGAGAAAGAACATTAAATCTTCCACGTCCTGTGGATCCCCCTGCAGGGGGCACACCCAGAGAGTGCATTCATTTCTCCATGCCCTGGGGCACCACACCTGTAGAGGAGGTACCCAGAGTGTGCCTGGAATCCACGGGGCCTCGGAGGTGGCGCCCTACAGTCCCGAGCACTGAGGAAACACCAAAAGTGACTTGAAAACTACCATGCCCTGCAACTCTACACCAGCAGGCTCCAATCTCTACAGGAAAACGCTTGAAGACCCCTCAACACACGGGTGCCTTGGCCTCTCCAAAAATACATCAATGCAATGGGAAGAAATAACAGAAAAAGTTATGCTCCAGATGAAAGAGCCAACACCCCACCAAACAAGGGCCAAAAGCCGTTATCAATATTGGAGATGCAAGATGAAGACACGTAAGATTTACCAAGGAATTAAAAAAAAATGCTAAAATTCGTCAGAGAGGATGAGAAGAAGTGGGAAGACTTCAAGAACCACATAGTCACCCACATACAACAAATCAAAACCAAAATGGCTGACCTGGAATTCAAAATTGAAAGTTTGAGCAACAGAATAAATACAGCAGAGGAAAGAATCTCTGAAACAGAAGACACACAAAATGAAGATACCCAGCTAGTTAAACAGCTGGAGACAAGCCTCAGCAAAGCTAAAAAAGATGATACAAGAAATGAAAGATCACCTTAAAAAAATAGAATACGGGAGAATCAAGATGGTGGAATAGGGTAATGACATGTTTAAATGGATGGAGAAGCATTTAACCAGAATGAAGCAGAAAGGACATATTTCAGGAAATACGAAAGGACAGGACAACAGCAGATGGGTACCTGGAAAGTGACAGACAAAGAAAAGCAGCAGGCACAGCAGTGTGGTGTTGCAGTGAATGATATTCCAAAACGGCGATCTAAACTCCACCAGCACCCGGAACTCCACCAGCAACCAGGTGGCAAGGGACTTTCACTGGGAGCTTGGGAGGTGCACCCAGATGGGGAAGTGTCTGTCCTTCTGGTCCATTTGATTTGACCAGGAGCAGAGACAAAGCAGCAGATCCCAGGTGGGCAGTGCGAGAACAGCGAGTATTTCATAGCTCAGTCAGCTCCCTAGAGCTGAATTTTTCGCCATTTTGCCTAAGGAGGAAAGGGCAAGGGAAAGGACTGAGCATGCTCTGAGCCGGGAGTGAACTCATTTGTGACTTGGTGAACTGCAACAACATGGCACTCTACGGGTTCCATCCGGGGCAGGACTGGGGAGCACTCGGGTCTGTTAGCCAGCAGATCAAGAACTGTGGTGGTAGCACGATGGACGCCATTTTGTGCACTGTGGCAATAGCTTTGGGACTACAAAGACAACAGTGAACTGCGCATGTGCTGAGCTCGCGAGAACTCGCTGAGGTCCCACAGGAAAATAATACCGACTGTGGCATCGTTCCGGTCAAAACAGGTCTGTGAGGCATCCAGACCTAACATCCAACAAGTTTGGACAAGATCAGCGCCACAAACAACCTAATTAGATAGTACACGTGGTGTCTCTTTAATCCTGGAACCCACTCCAACCAGAAGAGGAAGAAAGGTTGCAGAGAATACAGTGCAGCCTCAGCATGGTATCACAGAAGGTAGAGAGTGGTGAGCCAAAAGCTGGGGCTGGGGAAACCATGGTGGATATCTGGCATAAGAAGCCAGACCTCGAACTCGCTGGAGGTTGTGGCAAAAGTGGCTGCAAGCAAAAAGTTGTGTAACAACTGCAATAAGTAAAATCGCATTGTAGACCTGTGGGTGACACAGATTAGAAACCTGCCCCAAAAAGAAGACTCGGCTAACCAGATGTACAATGAGCAAGAGCAAAAGAAGAGACAAAGGTACAATGAATATTACTGAAAACTCCCCTGCAAAGGAGCAAAACCCTATGCCAACCTCAGAGTTAACTGAGGAAGACATTGAGAAAATGGGGGACACAGAATCCATAAGACTCATTATAAGGATTCTGGTAAAAAATGAGAAGTTAATGCAAGAGTTCAAAGAATTTAAGGAAGCAGTAAAGCAAATCAAAACTGGAATATTAGAAATTAAGAACACAGTAGAGCAAATTACAAGTACAGTGGAGAGTTTCCAATATAGAATGAAGCAAGCAGAAGAAAAAATCTCAGAATTGGCAGATATCTCCTGTCACCAGGGGTAAGCCAACAAAAAGCTGGAAGCAGAGCTGGATCAGGCCAAAAAAAGTAATCAAGAATTGAAAGACACTATTAAGAGGCCAAATATAGGGCCCAGTGTGGTGGCGCAAGTGGTTAAGGTCCTCACCTTGCACGCCCAGGTTCCCATATGGGCGCCGGTTCTATCCCAGCAGCCCCAATTCCCTTCCAGATCCCTACCTGTCGCCCGGGAAAGCAGTCGAGGACGGCCCAAAGCCTTGGGACCCTGCATCCGTGTGGGAGACCCGAAAGAGGCTCCTGGCTTCGGATTGGCATAGCATCAGCCCGTTGCGCTCACTTGGGGAGTGAATCATCGGACGGAAGATTTTCCTCTCTGTCTCTCCTCTCTGTATATCTGCCTTTCCAATAAAAAAAAATAATAAAAATAAATCTTTTAAAAAATTTTTTACAAAAAGAGGCCAAATATAAGCGTTATGGGAGTCCCGGAGGGTTCATAAACAGAAGCTGAGTTTGCAAATGTATTTAATGAAATAATCAAGGAAAATTTCCCTAATCTGGAGATAGAATTGGGAAACAAGATCCAGGAGGGACACAGAACTCCCAACAGGCTTGATCAAAAGCAATCTTCACCAAGACATATGATTATCAAGCTCTCTTCAATAGAACATAAGGAAAAGACCCTTAAATATGCACATGAAAAACATCAATTGACATATAAAGAAAGGCCAATTAAGCTCACAGGAGATCTCTCACAGGAAACTCTACAGGCAAGAAGAGAATGGAGTGACATATTCCAGATTCTAAAAGAAAAAAATTGTAGACCTAGGATAACATATCCAGCAAAGCTTTCTTTTATCTTTGAAAATGAAATAAAATTCTTCCAGAGTAAAAAAAGCTAAAAGAATTTGCCTCTTCCAAACCTGCTCTACAAATGGTACTTTAAGATGTTCTCTTCACAGAGAAGAGGAATAGCACCTACCAAAACTAAAGGCAAACGGGAAGAACATCACAGTAAAATGACAACAGAAGACTAAATCAATGAACTACCCATTCCTAAAATTACAGGACCAAAGTACCACCTGTGTATATTTAACTCTAAATGCAAATTGCTTTAGCTCAATCAAACATCACAGATTAGTAGACTGGATTAAAAACAAAACCCATCTGTTTATTGTCTGGAGGAGACACACTCCAACAAAGATCAGCAGAAATTATATTACATGGATTTTGTTATTTTCTGTTGGTTTCATCTCTTCAAAACACTTTCTTCTGATTAAATCATTCAATGACTCATAGATCATGCAGTGGCATCATTTTCTTCAAGACGGTTCTTGATTTTAACTTCTTCAGCTACACGTTATACATTTAATAGCATGTTGTTTAACTTCTTGGTGTTGTTCATTTCTTTTTTCTCCTGGAAGTTGATTTTGTTTTGTGGCTCTTCATTTAAGGAAAGTTATAGTTGTTGTGTAATGGAGACTATCATATCTAGTAACATGCCATTTAACTTCATGGCATTGTAAATTTCTATTTTTTTCTACTGTTGATTTTGTATCATGACTTTCCATTTAAGGGAATGTACAGTAGTTAAGTAATGCAGAATAACAACCAGATGTGAGGATGCAGTGTGGAATGCATCTCTGTTTCCAGACAAAGATGGACTTACAGTGAAACTGTTTGTTTATATTATATTTTGACAATAGGATTCTGGACTCTTTGCCATTGTCCATGCCCGCAATGATGAACATATGACTAAGTATGAAGAACCATATTTTAGTAATGATATAAAGGAACTGGGTGGGGGAGGAAATTGGAGAGAGGATAAGGGAATATGGAACTGCATCGTAAAATGATAGCAATAATAATAAAATGTGAAAAATTTTTTAAAAGAAAAAAATGTAAAAAAAAAAAAAAAGTAAAAAAAAAATGTAAAAAAAGAAAATAGAATACTCGGATCATGGCCGTTCCTGAAGGATTAGAAAGAGAATCAGGAATGCGAATGGTGCTCGACAAAATTATACAGGAAATCTTCCAAAACACTTGGAACATGAATCCAGCCCACATACAGGATGGACAGAAAACTCCCAACAGACACGATCCAAAGAGATCTTCACCCAGACGCATGATGCTCAAGTTCTACTCCAACGAAGACAAAGAAAGAATCCCGAGACAAGTACCAAGCAGAGAAAAGATCACATACAGGGGAAAACCAATCAGAATCACTGCGGACTTCTCAGAAGACACCCTACAAGCAAGGAGAAAATGGACAAAGACCTTCCAAGCCCTGAAACAAAACAACTGTCAACCAAGAATAATGTACCCAGCAAAGATCTCACTTGTATATGAAAATGAAATCAGATACTTCCATAGCAAAGAAAAACTAGAAGAATGTCAACACAAAGCCGGCTCTGCAAAATCTCTTTAGAAATGTGCTAATTCCAGAAAAAGAGGCAAACCACAAACAAAGATGGCAAACAGGAAGGTCTCCATACTAAAGCCCATACAAAGAAGTGTAATGACACAGATAACAACGAACACAAAACACAATCGCATGGCAGGGCAAAATCTCAAGCACTCAATTTTAAAACTTTCAACAGAAATGGTCTAAACTCACCTATCAAAAGAAAAAGATTATCAGAATGGATCATCAAACAAGACCCAACTATTTGTTGCCTACAAGAAACACATCTAATCAGAAAAGATGCAAAGAAACTGAAAGTGAAGGGATGGAAAAAGATATTTCATGCCAATGGACGAGGAAAAAAGCTGAGGTAGCTGTCCTAATTGAAGATAGTCTTCAATCTAACTAACCTCAAAAGAGACAGGGAAGGCCATTTTATATTAGTGAAAGGAATGATCCACCAAGAAGCAATCACCGTTATTAATGGTTATGCACCAAATTCCAACACACCTAGTTACATGAAGCAATTACTTACAGACTTAAGGGGAGACATAGACACGCACACAATATTTGTAGGTGATCTCAACTCACCTTTAACATCAATGGACAGGTCAACAAAACAAAAACTCAACAAAGAAACAACAGAGTTCACACATACAATAGAACAACTGGACTTAGTAGACATCTATGGAACATTTTATCCTAAGGCCACAGACTATACATTCTTCTCAGCGGTGCATGGCACCTTCTCCAGAATTGACAACATGTTAGGACACAAAGCGAGTCTAAATAACTTCCAAAACATTAGAATCATACCATGTACCCTCTCAGACCACCATGGAATGAAACAGGAAATCAACAACTCAAAACTCCCCAGGAAATATAGACACTCTTGGAAGTTGAACAATATGCTATTAAACGAACAATAGATCAGAGAAGACCTTAAAGATGAGATCAAAAAATTTATGGAAACCAATGAAAACTCTGATACAACATTCCAAAACCTGTGGGACACTGCTATGGGGTAAACTCATTGCAATAGGAGCACATGTCCAGGCCCAAGAAAGACGCCAAATACAGGAACTAACCACACACCTCTAGGAACTGGAAAAACAACAGCAGAAGAGCCCTACACACAATAGGAATCAAGAAATCATCAAAACAAGGGAGGAGATAAACCAAATAGAAATAAAAAAAAATACATAAAATCAACAAATCAAAAAGTTGGTTCTTTGAGAAGATAAACAAAATAGAAACTCCACTGGCCTGAGTAACCAAAAAAAAAAAAAAGAGAGAGAAAGTAAGAATCAAGAGCATTAAAGATGAAAAAGGCAACATAACAACAGACACTGCAATCATTAAGAAAATAATTAGAAATTACTACAAAGAACTGTACTCCAATAAATTTGAGGACCACCAAAAATTACAAAAGTTCTTAGACTCCCACCACTTATTAAAAATTAGTCCAGAGGCAATAGAAGAATTAAATAAACCCATAACCAAAGCAGAGATTGAAGCAGTCATCAAGGATCTCCGAACAAAGAAATGCCCAGGACCAGAGGGCTTCACTACTGAATTCCACAAAACATTCTGAACAGAACTAACCTCAATGCTCTACAAACTCTTCAAAACAATAGAGAAAGAAGCAACCCTTCCAAACTCATTCTATGAAGCCAACATCACCTTAATCCCAAAACCGGATAGAGAACCATCAGAAAAGGAAAACTTCAGGCCTATCTCTTTGATGAACATTGGTATTAAAATTCTCAACAAAATCCTAGCCAATAGAATTTAAAATATCATCAGACAGATCATTCATCCTGATCAAGAAGGATTCATCCCGGGAATGCAAGGATGGTTCAACATTCGGAAATCCATAAATGTAATACACCACATCCAAAAACTGTAAAACAAGAACCACATAATAGTATCAATAGATGCAGAAAAGGCTTTCGACAAAATCCAACACCTCTTCATGCTAAAAACTCTAGCCAAGGTACGCATAAATGGAAAAATCCACAGCATAATCAAAGCAATTTATGAAAAACCCAACGCCAGTATCATACTGAATGGAGAAAAGCTAGAACCTTTCCCACTGAGATCTGGAACAAGACAATGATGCCTGCTATCACCACTGCTATTCAACATAGTCCTAAAGGTGCTTGCAGAGGCCATAGACAAGAAAAAGAAATCAAAGGCATACGAATGGGAAATTTCACTATACGCAGATGACATAATCCTGTACATAGTCAAGCCAGGAGACTCAATACAGAAACTGCTAGAACTTATACGAGAGTTTGGCAGAGTGGCGGGGTACAAAATTAATGAACAAAAATCAACAGCCATAGTGTATGCAAACACCCCCAAGATGGAAGAAGATCTAACCAGCAAGTTACCATTCAAAATAACAGAGAAAAGTATGAAGTATCTGGGAATAAATCTAACCAAATTGTAGGAGACCTATTCAAAGAAAACTACAAACTATTCAAAAAAGAAATTGAACAAAACCTCAAAAGATGGAATAACATCCCATGCTCCTGGATAGGCAAAATCAATATCATTAAAATGTCTATACTACCAAAAGCAATATATATTTTCAACGCAATTCCAATCAAACTGCCCAAAACATACTTCATGGAACTAGACACAATGATTCAAAAATTCATCTGGAAACCCAAAAAAACCCGAATAGCTAGAACCATCCTGAAGAACAAGACATTAGCAGGGGGAATCACAGTTCTGGACCTCTGGACGTACTATAGAGCAGTGGTTATCAAAAAGCCTGGTACTGGCACAAAAATAGAGAAGATCAATGGAATAGAATAGAAGCACCAAAAGGGAACTCACACCCATACAGCCAATTAATCTTTGACAAAAAGACCAAGGAAAGTCCAAGCAAATGGAAAGGCCTTTTCAGTAAATGTTGTTGGGACAACTGTCTGATAGCCTGCAGAGCTGCTTGTAAGCCTGATGGTTTTTGAAGTTAGAGACCAAAATGGAGTTGTTTGAGAGAAGAACTACTCAGCTGACACATCTTCAATATGCCCTTGCGAAACATGCTGAGTTTGCTAGAGCTAATACACACATAGAGTAGTATCCGGTGCCAGAGCCTTTATTTTCAAGGCCAGCTGAGAACTGCTTTGGTGCTGAAGTTCTCTCTGAATGTGGAGCTAGTAGAATATGAAACCGGTATGTACATGGCACTCAAAGGGCATTTTTCATAGAGTGACAAAATTGGGTTTTCTTGAGATCTGCTTGTTAGCCTGGTGTAACCCAAAGCTGGAACATTCATTTGTGCATGCTGCTCTATCAGCTCCTGTTCAAAACAATGCAATAAAATGGCATCAAGCACGAAGTTACCAAACTGGGTTTTCTTGAGAGCTGCCTTAAGCCTGATGGTGTGTAAAGTTAGAGACCCAACTGTAGTTTTTCTCACACTAGAACTGATTCATCTTCAACATGACCTTCACCAACATGCTATGTTTCCTAAAGCTAATATGCACATAGTGCAGTATGTAGTGCCAAAGTCTTTGCTTTAAAGGCTAGCAGAAAATGGCTTTGGCGATTAAGTTTTCTCTGATTGTTGAGTGCTTAGCATGTGAAACTCTCAGGTGGAGCAATTGTTTGTATTTGGTGCTCAACAAGAATCATTTTAATACAAGGCATTCAATGGGCAATGTGCATGCACTGAGAAAATTGGGCTACCTTGAAAGCTTCTTGTAAGCCTGACAGCTTATGAAGTTATTAAACCAAACGGAGTTGTTCTAACACAAAGCTACTTGGCTGTTTAATCCTGAATATGCATGCCCTTCTGTAACATGCTGTCTTTCATAGAGCTAATATGTACATAGTGTAGTACCTGGTGCCAGAGCCTTTGCTTTCCAGGCTCGCTGAAAATGGCTTTGGCGCTGAAGTTCTTCCTGAATGTGGAGTTGACAACATATGAATCTCTCAGCTGGAACATTACTGTGGATGGGGGGACGCTGAACATCCTTAAATTTAGTATAATGCACTCAATGGGCATTTCGGATAGAATGTTGACAAAACAGGTTTCCTGGAGTGCTGCTTGTAAGCCTGATGGTGTGAGAAGCTACTGACCAAAATGGAGTTGTTCCCACACAAGAATCACTCGGTTAATTCATCCTGAATATACCCTTCACCAACCTGCTGAGTTCCTTCCCTAGAGTTCATATTTATGTAGTGAAATATGTGGTACCAGAAATTTCATTTTTAAGGCTGGCTGAAATGTCTTTTTACTGAAGTTGTCTTTGAATGTGGAGTTGATAGCATGTGAAAGTCGCAGCTGGAGTATTCATTTGTGTGGGATGCTCAACTTTCTTCATTTCAGTACAATGTGCTCAATGGGCACTACGCATAGAATGACGATACTGACTTAGCTTGAGAGTTGCCTCTAACCCTGATGGTGTGTGAAGTTAGTGACCACAATGGATCTGTTTCCACACAAGAATCACAGAGCTGATTCATCGTGAATATTCCACTCACCAATATGCTGAGGTCCATAGAGTTAATATGTACAGAGTGTATTATGTGGTGTCAGAACCTTTGTTTTCAATACTAGGTGAAAATTGCTTTGGATCTGATGTTCTCACTGAGTATGAAGATGGTAAAATGCAAAAAAGGAGCTAGAGCATTTGTTTAATTGGGAATCTTAGCAAGCTTTATTTCTGTAATATGTCCTAAATAGTCATTAATCATAGATCGAGAAAAGTGGCTTTCCTTATTGCTGCTTGTGAGTCTGATGTATTTGAGGTTAGTTACCCAAGTAGAGTTGTTCTCACACAGGAACCACTCAACTGATTCATCTTAAATACACTCTTCACCAACATGCTGAGTTTCCTTGAGCTAATATGTACATAGTGCAATATGTTGGGTCATAGCACTCTTTATTCAAGGCTAGCTGAAAATGGTTTTGGTGCTGAAGTTCTCTCAAAATTTGGCATTGGTAGCATGGCTCTTATGTGGATTATTGTTACCTAAAACTACCTCATCCCAACTCATACTGTGGCACACAGGAAACTCAGCATTTGTTAGATCCTACCTTAGTCTATTACACTCTCAAACCCTGCATACACACATGCCCAGGTATAGTGAAACTGTGATTCTGCCTAGTTCACCCCTATTCCTAACTCTTGCATTGGCCAGTGGAACTACAGCAGAGTTAGCACTCTTCTCCCCTACCAGACCTGTTCCCAGCTACATATCTTAAGTATACCAAGATTTGCTCTCACACTTTTCATTGGATTCTGAAGCCTGGCCTGCCCAGCCCACTCCCATCCTCAACATCAGGCACTGGGTGGTGCAGTGCAAGTCTGCCCTGCATGCCCTCATTCCTGGTCATTCCCTCATTCAAATTGGAGGGTCTGGTAAACTAGCCCAACCTGGCCCACACTACATCCTGCCTCCTGCACCTGCCAATGTGCTACAGCTTTACCCGGCCCTCTTCAGTCTACCACTTAAGTCAGCCCACATACCTGCCAACAAGTGCAGATAAATGCTCACCAGTAGGAGTTTCAGTCCAGGAGGGGAGTTCCCCAAGTTCCCCACCAGGTCCATTTCCAGACCTCATGCATGCCAGTAGATTCTAAGCCAAATAATCCATACCTTTCTACTCATCCTTTGTGTGTGCTGGTGAATGTTGTGTTCCTATCCATCACACACTCTATTCTTGGTCATCTGTGGGTGCTGTAGCCTGGAACAGCCCAGTCTATTCCTAACCCTGAAGTGTTGGTTTGTTCTGTGTTCATGCCTAGCTTGGCCAGTCACTACCCTCAAACCTTGAGATAACCAGAAGGTAACTGTTACATAGGAGTTACTGCACAAATACTCCACAGGTTTGGTTCTCGGACCTGATTTCTTGTGTACTTTTTAGTGTCATGGCACATCCTACCATGACCTACCACCTGCCCCAACAGGTAATGTGAACTGCATCCTGCCAGGCAGGTTTCCCAACACTAACTTTTTTAAACTTAATTTTATTTTTTATGATACTTAACATTGTTGATCAGGAAAAGGCCAAGAATTAGGGGAAAGTTGTAACATCACTATTTTCACACCTTCTTTTTGTTCTTCCAATATCAGGGGGAAAAGGGAAGACAAAGGGGGAAACCATATCCAGCTTCCCAACCACCCCAGCAATGGGAAAGGGACACTCAATTTCATCCCAGGGTCCCTGATATGGAGCATGTTATGAGGGTTCTGCTCAAGTGCTTTCAATAGTTGTTACATGCTGCTAATCTTAGATGATGAAATCTTTCCAAGGTCCGTTGGAAGACATAGTTTACCTCAGAGTCTCCGTCACCAGGAAATTCACTGTCAAACTTCATGGAAGTAGATGATGAACTTCTTCAACCCTACTTCCTCTGCTGTGGCATCAGATGTCCTCTGGAGTTTCCAATGGTCTGCCAAATCTTCCATGTGCATCTGTGTATGCCGTCCACTACTATGTCTAAGCCACTGAGGAGGCTCAATTCTGACACATGCACACCATTGTTATATCTCAGGTTGTGCCACTCTGCTCATGGTTCCAGCAGTCTAGGTTAGGGGATTCCCAATGAATCATACCCCAGCTCCAGCTTCTCTGCCTGCTAGCATGCGGTCAACTGGTCTGGTCTTTTCCACATCCCATTCACCTCTTATAAATATCATTGGGAATTGAAGTCTAACTCAACAAAACTGATTCCAGCCTCCAGGACACACTCCTGCTAGCAGGCGCCACTGCCTGTCCAAACAGGCCCACCATCAATACCAGTTCTCATGCTCACCAGTGGGAGCTTCACCCATCTGAGAATTGGCCACAGTTTCCATACTGGGCCCACCTTCTGCCCCAGATCTTGCACGCTCCAGGAGGCTCTGCAATCCAGCTCAACAGGAATCCTCATTGATTTCCCAGGACATAAGCAGGGAGTGGGATGGGAAGCGGGGCCGCCAATACAAAAACTGGTGCCTAAGAGGAACCTAGCCTGTGCAAGGTGAGGACTTTAGCCATTAGGTTACTGTGCTTGGCCCAGTGCTATGTTTAAGGTAATCATTCTGTCTGGCCTGCAAAAGAAATTATGAGTACCCAGATGGTATTTGCCACCACAACACCTAAGCAGTGAGGCATAGCAGCTATTTATTTAACAAAATTGCATTTTATTTTAGTTGTTAACAAGTCTACATATGGTCTAAAGCCTATAAGCTGGTGTGTGTGGGTTATACAAACACCAGGCTGTTTCTGTAAAGGGCTTGAGCATCTGTGGTTTTGGTATGTTCACTTTGTCCGGAACAAGTCCTCTGTTTATACCGAGTGATGACTAAATCATTGGACCCTAGACAGAATGACAATGACTGTAGTGTTACAAAAAGTTGGGTCCTGCCTTTAAAAAAACGTGGTTATAATTACACCAAGGGAAAATACCTGATAAGCCCAAACAGAAAGGTGCAGAGGATATAAAAAAATGGATTGGTATCTGCCACATTTAATCTTTTGTGAAACGAGATTCAAATTTTCAGGCCTTAATTGAGTGTGCATAACTTTTTTCTCCTTTCAGCCCAGAACTCACAGGTGAAACCCATTTCAAAAGAAATCAAGAAACTGTCAACCGTGGTTACATTTCGCTTCTGAGGAATGATAGCTTAGTGACTGAGTGAAGATGTCCCCCTTTCTTATACAATAGAAAAAATAAGCTGGTATGGGCCTGTCTTAGGTTGTAGACTCAAGGCACATGATCCGTCATAGGGAGGCTGCGTAGCTTGACGTAGTCCCTGTCTTAGACCGATAATTGTCTGGGTCTATCTTACCCGTCATGGGCTACAACCATGGCGGTTGTAAAGAGCAATGTCTCGACAAGGCAGTTATAAGAGTGACTACCCTCTCGCGTGCAATGGACAAGTCCTGCGAGGTGCAAGGGCTAGTCAGGTGCATCATGCTCGAACTCAGTGCAATGCCATAATGGCCTGAGGTGCAGGAGCCATGATGTCCATGCTCTTAACTAAGCCTGTTGAAGCATGCTCAACCATACCATGGGGGAGTCACCATTCTGCATGGCTAGTAGGGCTTGATGTATTGCCACACGTTTTCGCTGAGCGCAGCATCTCAGACGACACAGGCAAAAAAGGCATAAGGCACAGCCTGTACATAAGAGCAGAATCAGCACAACCATTCTCACCCATTCCTTAATATGGGAAGTGATGTTCCAAATCCAAGTGGCCAGGGTTTCAGCAACAACAGGATCCACCCGTGTAGAATTAATCTGGACAATGGCAATTCACAAGTCAGACTGTAGAATATCAAATTCTCTCGTCCAGTTTCTTAAAAGGTGAGAAGAAAGCTGGCAGGAAAGATTAGCAGCCGTTGCCTCGTGTAAGCGTTCCAGCGGTTGCAGAAACGTCAGAAGGCGGTGATGGACAGGAACGAGTCAATCGAGCTGGAACCCAAACTGGAACTGGGGCGTCCTGTGGAAACACACAAATGGCTTCTCGAGCCTGCCTAATAACTGGGTCTGGGCCCTTCCATTTGGACTCCAGAACATCCTTCCACTTGACCCAAGATTGCTCTTGCGCCGTGTAAAGGGAATGACGATCTGCAGCACTGAGGCCTTGCTCATCCAGCTGTAAAAAATTGATGGTGAAAAGAGCCAGGGCTAGAGTGGCCCGAGGGCTCTGACTGGCGAGACCAAGTGATTCCCAGGTGGTTTTTTGTTTTTGCAACAATTCCTTAATAGAGCGATGAGCATGTTCGAATATTCCCTGACCTTGTGGATTATAAGGAATGCCAGTCACTAATTTGATGCCCATCTTCATGCAAAAATCGCGAAATTTGGCTGAAGTATAGGCGGGGCCATTATCAGTCTTAATACACTCAGGTTTACCCCATGCGGCCCATGCTTCTAAGCAATGTTGGATTACATGGATGGCCTTCTCCCCGGTTAGAACTGATGCAAAGAGTACACCAGAAAAGGAGTCCACGGATACATGAACAAATTGGTTCTTCCCAAAGGATGGGACGTGTGTCACATCCATCTGCCACAATTGATTAGGTCTCAATCCCCTAGGATTGACCCCCTCATGTGAAGCAGGTCTAAATTCGCAGCAGGCAGGGCAATCAAGAACTATTTGGCGCGCTTCCTTTCTAGTGATCCCAAATCGGAGTCTGAGGGTCTGGGCTGAAACATGAAATTGTGAATGAAACTGGCGGGCTTTCTCCCCTGAGGATGGTGGAGACACCATCATAATCATGATTTGGGTTCTGGTGGCGGCATCGGCAAGAGCATTCCCTCGAGCTAATGGCCCTGGTAAACCTGAATGAGCTCGGATATGGGTTATATAAAAGGGGTGGCTTCTATGCCAGATGGCCTGTTGAATTTGTTTAAAGAGATCCGCTACTGGGCCGGACCCTGAAATAGAGCCAGCGGCCTCCAAAACATTCACTGCATTAACTACATATTGAGAATCAGAAACAATATTCAAAGGTTCTAGAAAGGTTTGTAAGGCAAAAAGCACCATATGGCATTCTACCCTCTGAGGAGAGACCGTCGCAAAGGTCTTTTTTATTACAGTATCTCCGGCAACTAAGGCTCCGGCTCCTGTCGAGGAGCCGTCAGTAAAAATTGTAAGAGCGCCAGGGAGAGGACAGGCACTGGTTCTTATCGGAAAAACCACAGGATGTCGCTGTAAAAATTGTAGTAATGGATGCCTTGGAAAATGATTATCAAAAATTCCCTGATAGACAAACATTAAGATGGACCACTCATTGCTACACCCACTCAGCACTTGTAATTGCTGGACAGTATAGGGGACTATTATGCGGTCTGGATGACGCCCAAAATGAATTAAGGCTAATTTTAATCCTTTAAACACTATTGACGCGACCGCAGATGGATACCATTGAATAGACTTAATCTGAGAAACCTGAGAATGAATCCAAAGTAACGGGCCCTGTTGCCATAATACAGCAGTGGGGAAAACTTCTGTAGGCAATACACATAGCTCAAAAGGCTGATTTTGATCTAGGCGTACTAATTGAGCCTTTTCAATAGCTTCCTGGACTTTTATTATGACCTGTTGTGCCTCATGGGTGAGGGTTCGCCTGGAAGCGAGATCAGAATCGCCTTCAAGCAGAGCAAACAAAGGCCGTAACTCTTGAGAAGAGATCTTAAGGAAGGGTCGCAACCAATTAATATCCCCCACTAATTTCTGAAAATCATTCAAAGTTCGCAAATGAGAAATCTTGAGGCTTATCTTTTGAGGCTTAATATATGTTTCTGTAATTAAAGACCCTAAGAAGGCTTTCACCTGCTGCATTTGAACCTTCTCGGATGAAATTATAAGGCCATAATCCTGTAAAGCCCGCTTCAGATCAACGTAAATCTGTAACAACTGATCTTGCTCTTGAGCACAAATTAAAATATCGTCCATATAATGGACGACACGGGCCACTGGAAAACGATCTCGCAGTGGTTGTAACACTTGGGCAACATAAAGTTGACACATGGTAGGACTGTTAGCCATCCCCTGGGGCAAAACTTTCCATTGATATCGCTTATCTGGTTCTTCATGATTAATGGAGGGAATAGTAAAAGCAAACCTCTCCCTATCCTTCGATGCTAATGGTATAGAAAAAAAGCAATCCTTTAAGTCAATCACTAATAACGGCCATTGCTTAGGGAGGGATGACAAAACTGGAAGGCCACGTTGAACGGGACCAAAGTACTGCATCTGTGCATTTACAGCTCTTAAATCATGTAGGAGGCGCCACTTTCCTGATTTCTTTCTGATAACAAAGATAGGAGTATTCCAAGGAGAAACAGAGGGCTCCAGATGTCCCAAATGTAGCTGTTCCTGAACTAATTGTTGAGCAGCTTGGCATTTTTCAAGAGAAAGCGACCATTGGGGAACCCAAACCGGCTCCGCTGTTTTCCAAGGTATGGGCAGCTGCGTGCCAATGGCCACTACTAAAAACCCAGACCTTTACGGCCTGGATTTCCCCGGGGTTCAATTGGCTGGACAATACCTTGACTCTGTTTACCTAAACCCTTTCCTTGAATATAGCCCATTTTATCCATCAACTTTTGAGAGACTTCAGAATAACCGGAGGCATTGGAGACTAGTCGTATCCCCATCTGTTGAAGAATATCTCTTCCCCAAAGGCAAACCGGTAGGTTCAGGACATAGGGTGTGACTGTCCCGCAATTGCCTTCCTTATCCTTCCACTGTAGGGCTCTGGCACTTTGGGATGGAGCTTGTTCAAACCCCAGACCGCGTAGGCTATGAGAAGTTTGAATCAAAGGCCAATCACGCGGCCAATACTTGGAGGTTATGATGCTCTTATCAGCTCCCGTGTCTAAAAGTCCCATAAACGGTCTATTCTCTATTTGCAACTCAAGCATGGGTCTATCGATCATATCCATCATTAAATTTATATAAGGAACCTCTACTTGGGTCTGGACAGTCTTATCTGCACTAATTAAAGCTGGTAAAAATATGAGTTGGGCTATAGGATCACCTGGCAGCGACAGCAAAAGCACCTCGTGCGACTGAGCACAGCACTGAAAAGGAGCTAGCTTCCGGATGTAAAATTCCAGGTGTTACAATAAAACCTTGAGAGCTCAAGGCTGCTCGGCCTATCACAAGCCCGACCGCACCAGGTGGTACCGTGTCTGTTAAGATGACCGGTACCGGCGTAATGCCGTCCTCTGGTTTTAAGAGGACTCCGGTGGCGGCACAGAGGTCCAGACTTGCAGGGTGTCGCTCCTGGCAGGGTTCCCTCATGCATGACGGAAGAGTGCCCGATCGGTCAAGGGGACCTGGGCCTTCGATCCCCATCTCCCGTTTTTTGACTCCTGGCTTAAGGGGTGTTTTGGCTCCTGACTCGAGAGAGGGCGTCCTTTTATATCCTTCACTGACTTGCATTCATTGGCCCAATGTCTACCTTTGCGGCACCGTGGGCATATCCCAGGAGGCTTATTGCTAGGCCCTGCACGGCATTCCCTTTTCATATGTCCTGGTTTGCCACACTGAAAGCACACGGGTGATGTTCTCTCCCTATGATTAGACCTCAAAATGGCGGCCGCTAGTCCATGAGCTGTTAAAGGGCCTCCTGTATCCCTACAAACCTTTAGCCAATCTGAAATTCCCTTGGACTTACGATCCTTGAGTAGGGCTCTACATTCTGCATTACACTGCTCCCAAATTATCTGCTCTACCATTCTAGTGTTCTGATCTCCCTCTCCAAAGGTCCTTTCCACGGCCTGCATTACGCGTGCCACAAAATCAGCAAAGGGCTCATCTGACTCCTGCTTAACCTGAGTAATGCCCAGTTTCTCTTGCCCTTTAAGTGAAAGGGCCTTCCAAGCCTTTATAGCCGCGGTAGAAATTTGAGTATATACTGGCCATGGATATCTATTTTGATCACCAGAGTATTGGCCTTGTCCGGAAAGCATATTATAAGACCACGTCAAAGCGTCGCCGCCGCGCTGTTGGTTTGCCCGGGCGGTCTCAGCCAAAAGCTCCTGCCATAATCCCTTCCAATTTAGATATGATCCCATATTAGGGAGAACAGCCTTCACCACAAATTGCCAATCAGAGGGAGTCATATTCATTCCTCCCACGCGTTCTAACAGGGACAAAGTGTAGTTGGCATGAAGACCATATTGCTTTACAGACATGGCCAATTCTCGCACTAATAATGCATCTACCTGTCTGTAAACTCTTTCCCTTTCTTCTTCTAAGATGGGGAACATATTTTGAAGTTCCCAGCGTGTGACTGGATCAATGAAGGAGGAGCCGGCACCACAACTCATGGATGGGGCAGATGGGGTCACAGGAGGAGGAGCCATTAGTGAAATGGCTCCAGAGCCCTGAGGCCATGGGTCGAGCGTGGCTGGCGCAGTAGCACCGCCATTCTCTTTCTTCTCCTTTTCTGATCCTCCTCTGTTTCCTGCGGGTTGTTTGCGTTCTAAACGCCTATCCCGCTTGTACCCTTCCTCCGCGTCGGACGTCTCCGAACTTGATGAGGAAGATCCTGCTTTCAGTTTCACCTTTCTTTTCAAACCGGTTCTCCTCTCCCGCTCTGTTTCTGAGAGACTATCCTGGGCAGACTGAAGGGCTTTGTCACTCTCTCTGACCGCTCCCTTAAGGAGGGCATAAACCGTCTGCAAAAATTTTACCAGAGAGATCTGTGCGCCCATGTCTATAACCAGAAGCAGTGGCTCCTATACCTCCGATTTATGCTCCTAGTCACCCGAAAGTTCTCCCTCTCAGAGCTCCTTACCTGTCTTATGGCCGCAGTTCTGACTTCGTCCCATTCAAAACGGGAGGCCCCCTCCAGGTCCCGGGTTCCGGCACCAGTTGTCGCGCCCACGTTTCTTATCCTCCGGCGATAAGAGGCAGACGCGAGTGAAGTCTTCTGCGGTAATCTTTATTGCGCGCACGAAGATGAGGAGGAAAAGGCTCAGATCCCAGCAGGCTGTCTGCTCTTATGTGCTGACTGGCCCCGCCTCCGCCGATGATAGGTCGGCGTCATGATTACGCAGGGTCCTGGGCGACTGGATTCGTCAGTCCCAGTGTTCATGCGCCGGCCACGCCTCAGCTCACTGGGCATGTGCTAGGCGCCTGCGCAGTACCACGAAAGCTACGTCACCAGGAACCAAGGTGTGGCTTTTCCGGCCGGCGCCATTTTGGGTACGGCATGTAGCCAGTACATGCAGATGCGGCTGGCAACAAAGATGTTCTATGGTTCCCAAACTGATACAGCCAAGGGAAGGCCATTAGATGGTGCTTGTCTTCTGATTTAATGAACCTTTCAGAAATTCCTGAGGCATATTCAGAGAACTGAATTTGTTCTGTAATCTTTCATCTTCCCACTTTTTTCATTACGTGCATTCTTTCCATCTGGTGAGATTTTCCTTTCTTTTCTTAAGATATATTTACCTGTTTAGTTGAAAGGCAGAGTGATAGGACTGTTATCTGTGAATTTGCCTACCAGATTGCCACATAGGCCAGGAATGGGCCAAAACCAAGCCGGGATCCTGGAATTCTATCTGGGTCCCACATGCATGGCAGAGGCCTAAGCACTTGGGCTGTCATCTGATCCTTTTCCAGGCACATTAAGGGGGCTGGATTGGAAGCAGAGCAGCTGGGATTCTGAGCATTCCACTCTGGGGTGTTGTCACAGGGAAGAGTTAACCTGTTGTACTACAGCGCATGTCTCAATTTTCATCTCTGTGTCCAGTGATTGCTGATTGTTGGTGCCTGTCATTGGCATGAGCCTCTTTGTTCTGCAGTTTTCTTCTGCTTTAGCAGTGGGGAGAGTGTGTTTTCAGTAGTTCCTGTGGAGGTAGGAATGGAGAATAGCCAGCTATGTCTGGCAGCAGCAGTTTCCCAGTGTCCCTGGCGTTCACAACTTGACTTGTCTATGTAGTGACTTCTGTTAGTGTTAGTACAGTGTTCCAGTAGACACACACTGCAAATACCTAGCTAAAAGTTGCTTTTCATGCTGTAATGGCATTGAAGTATTGTCTGCTTCTTAGCTGTGAGGTCACAGCTATTCAGTGGTTTCTAGGAAAGGATTGGCTGGTATGAAAATGAATTATTGAAAAAGATAACCAAGGACCTTTCAGGGTATATTTCTATGGAGAGTTCTACTGCCCTATAATGGATGTAAGCTAGCATAATACTTCTTAGATTTTCAGTTCTCTTGCTTAGGGTTGCCCATGAAAGACAAAGAGAACTCTGAGCATCAAATCAGTATTCTTTCCCGGCTTCTTCTCCAAGGCTGGTCTGAGTGTTGCTGTGCAGCTGTGTAGGCTGTTGGTTGGGACATGGCATCCATTATCAGAGAGCCAGTTAGAGTCCCAGTTATTGTGTTTCTGATCCACCTTTCTGCTCCTTGGAGACAGCAGATGGCTGAATGTGTACCAATATGTGGGAGACATGGTGGAGTTCTGTAGCCCCAGTTTTGGGTTGACCGAGCCCCAGGTGTTGGTATGCATTGGCATGTAACCCAGTGAATTGAAGGTCTCTGTCACTCCTTTCTTGCTGATGCTCTGCCATTTAATCAATAAATATTTAAAAAGATAGAAGCTCATTTTATAAAAGGAAATGTTAATTTTGACTCGTGGTTTTTGAGGTTCTTTAAAGTACTTAGGCAATCTTCTGCTGCCCTACCAGGTGCCTCAGCAGGGAGCTGGATCTGAAACAGCAACAGGAATACAAATCAGTGCTTGGAAGTGGGACACTAGAGCTATGAGTGGCAGATTTGCCTGCCTGATGAGTCACAACATGGGCCTCAAGATCAGCATTTTTTGGGTGTTCTGTGGCACTAATGAGAAGCTAAGGCAATTGTTGTTTGAACGTTGTGATTTGACTGCGTTGGCTCTTGCTAGCCATGCTCTGGACACTTGGATGACTTTGATTTGAAGGTGTCTATGCATCAGTTCTGATACTATTTCTCGAATTCATGTTTTTTTTTTCTTTTCTTTTTCCCTCCCTCTCTTTTCCTGGTTGTGTCTTTATTTTTCTTTTTTTTTTTTTTGTTCTGAGACCCATGTTAAGTTGAATAGTGGCTGCTATGGATCATTTTCTGTGACTGAGGTGTTTTGTTTTGTTTTGTTTTTTGTTTTCTGTTTTTTTTGGGGGGGGTATGCTTTTATCGTGAAGTGTTAGAATTCCATTGCAAACCTTGTTTTTTGGATGTTTTCCTTAAGTTTGTTTATAATTAAGGAATGTCTTTTTGGATTTATGCTTAGGTCTCTGATCCATTTGCTTTCTGTTTTTCTTCTGGCTGTATGTTCTCACTGTGTCCTTGTTGGTTCATGGTTTTATGTTTCTAAGTTGAAGCCATGTGATTTTTCATTTATGGCTGCCTATCTTACATTTCTGTAAGAATGTGTAGTAAGCCTCTTAAATTCAATATGTTCGGGGCCCAGCGCAGAGGCCTAGTGGCTAAAGACTTCGCCTTGAACTCGCTGGGATCCCATTTGGTCACCACTTCTAATTGTGGTGGTCCTGCTTCCCATCCAGCTCCCTGTTTGTGGCCTGGGAAAGCAGTCGAGGATGGTCCAATGCCTTGGGACCCTGCACCTGCATGGGAAACCCGGAAGAAACTCCTGCCTCCCAGCTTCAGATCGGTGCAGTACTGGCCGTTGCAGTCACTTGGGGAGTGTATCATCAGGTGGAAGATCTTTCTGTCTCTCCTCCTCTCTGTATATGACTTTGTGATAAAAATAAATAAATCTAAAAAAAATCAATATGTTCAAAACCTGTGCGTGCAGGCCCGGCGCGGTGGTGCAAATGGTTAAAGGTCCTCGCCTTGCACGCCCAGGATCCCATATGCGCGCCGGTTCTAATCCCGGCAGCCCCGCTTCCCTTCCAGCTCCCTACCTGTGGCCCGGGAAAGCAGTCGAGGACGGCCCAAAGCTTTGGGACCCTGCACCCGCGTGGGAGACCCGCAAGAGGCTCCTGGCTTCGGATCGGCATAGTATCGGCCCGTTGCGCTCACTTGGGGAGTGAATCATTGGACGGAAGATCTTCCTCTCTGTCTCTCCTCTCTGTATATCTGCCTTTCCAATGAAAAAATAATAAAAATAAATCTTTAAAAAAAAAAAACCAAAACCTGTGCGTGCTGCTTAAACAATCTAAACAATCTTTACCATTTCAATATATCTTAATTTTATTCTTCTATTTGTCTGCTTTAAAAACCATATAATACTCCCGTGTTTCTTTTTTCAAAATAAAGATTTATTTATGTAAAAGGCAAATTGAAGTACAAGAGGAGAAGGGAAATTAGGGGGAACAAGGAAGACACTATGTGGGAGAAAGAAGGAGGAGAAAAAGACCGAGATTGGCAGAGATCTTCCTTGGCCATCCACTGACCAGGTGGCCGTAACACTGTGACTGGCGCTGGATGTAGCCAGGAACCAGGAGCTCCAGCTGGGTCCCTCGTGCTGGTGTAGGTTGCATGAGCTGAACTGCCAGAGCCATCAACTGCTGTTTCCTCGGTGTGTTAGGGAGCTGGATGAGTAGCTGAGTAGGCAATATTCAATCTTGTTATCTGATTAGGTAGTGGAATCTGCCTATACCTTCCAGGTTAGATGGTTTTTATGCTCCACACTTCATAGCCATCATCAATTGCCTTGCCTCTTCTTTTCTTTCTCTCTTTTTGTTTATTTACTTTAAATTTTTATTTGAAAGACTGGGGCACCAAGAAAAGAGGAATCAGAGAAATCTTACATCTGCTGGTTCATACCCTCATGGTCTGCAGTGTCTGCAGTTAAGCTGATCTAAAACCAAGAACCTCTTTTGTGTCTCCCATGTGGGTGTAGAAGCCCAAGGACTTGGGCCATCCTCTGCTGCTCTCCCAGGCACATTGGCAGGATGCTGGATCAGAAGTGAAACAGCTGGAATTAAATCTCAACCCATAAGAGGTACCAGTGATGCAGGCAGAGGATTAGTCTACTACACCATGACACCAACCCTTCTGGCTCATTTTTCTAATCTTAGTGGTCAAATTCCAGGCAGAGCAACATCTGTGATCTGCCTTTCTCCCAGTGCTGTTTACTGTCTATGAGTTCATTAATGTTCAGGTGTGCTTTCAATATGCTTATATGTGCTTATACATCTCACGGCATTCCTTTTCACACTCTTCAACATGACTATTTCATATCCTTTTCTTTCCTCACGCTTCTCTTAGCATTCATCTGAAGCTGTCAGAATAGAACTCTATGCCACATCTATACTTTTCCCCACCTATCCTATCCAAGCATGAGGTTCCTATTCAAAAGTGATGTCCACCCATGCCCTGTAAACAAGGACTTGGGTTCTATACTGATCACATTTGTCTTTCTCTGCTAAGTTCTTAACCACTTCATATGTACTAGAGTATTCCCATAGATGCATGGACATATTACAGGGCCACCTGTTTGTTTATTTGTTTGTTTTGTTTGACAGCAAATTTATAGACTTGGAGAGTTGTACAAAGAGATACCTGATATCCATTGGTTCACTTCTCCAATTTCCACAATGGCAGGCCCTAATTTGAAGCTGGGAGCAAGGAACTTCTGGGTACACGTGCGCTTCAGGACTTGAGTCAGCAGCTGTTGCTATCCAAGTCATAAGCTATATGGAAGACACCAAGTCAGGGGGAAAGGGAAAGAAGCAGGCAGTCACAGACCTAAATGCCCCATCCACTGATTCACTCTCAAAATGGCCACAGTAACCAGAGCTGGGGCAGACTGAAGCGAGCAACCAGGAGCTCCATGTGGGTTCCTGCATGGGTTCAGCAATCCAAGCACTTGGATAGTTTTTTAATTCCTTGCACCAGCAGAGAACTGGATTCAAGGTGGAGTAGCCGGGACTCAAAGTGGTTCTCCTGACACAAGGACTGCCATGGCAACACTTACTGTTAACCATTTCACTCTATAGAGTCAAGTGACATTACTGTATGTACAGTTTGGTATACCTGCCACATGAAGTTGTACGTCCTTTTCATTATCTCAAAAGATCATGCAGTCTCCCCAGTTCTGTCCCTTCCAATTTGCTTTGTTTTGATGGATTTCTCTGTTCAGAAGTTTTTGTACACATGTGATATATGACCTTGTGTTTGGCTTCTTTCACTTAGCATAATAAAATTTGTGAGGCTTGTCAAGTGTACCTCTCCATTCTTTTTTTAATTGCATTTCATTTTATGACATCGTTTCATAGGTTCTGAGGTTCCACCAATCCTCTCATTCCCTCCCCCCATTATATTTTTTATATATGTATTCAATATGTCATGTAGGCAGACCATTCCTCATGAAGGAGGTACCTAATGTTTGATAAGATTCACCACCCTATAGCTCATTGATTTGTACTTTTTGAAAGTTGCTTGCTTCAAACCCACCAATAAAAGCCCACTAAATCATGACTGTATAATTAAGAGCTTAAAATGTATAAGAACGCTGGTCTGTTTAACTGGAACAGGGGCTGGGGTTCTTGCTCACGCTCTCGCCTTTTGTCCTCCCTGTGGATCCTCCTGGAGCCTTGGCTGGGATACCTAGGTCAACATGAATAAACAACCTTTATGCCTTAGCACTGGCTTCTGCCTTGATGGTTTTTCTGGGGATTTCAAGATCCAGAACAACACATCCTCATATGGTTTGTTAGTTTCCTGTTTTTGGCATGTCCTTATCTTCTCTTTCCCACATCCTGTGCAACCGTGAGAAAAGGGTCTCCAGCAGGTAGCAGGACACTGCATTGTGGCTCTCTTTTACCTCCTGGGAGTCCATTTTCAGTTCATACTTGAATTTTCTATTTCCTATTTTTTCCCCTTTGGCCGGATTAACGATGTGTGTAAACTTGTACTTTCAGAAATGTATTTTTCTCTCAGTTGTTTCCTTAGGAGAGGGAGTAAGGTCTGTAGTGTGCCATGGCTAGTAGCAGAAGTCGTGCTTCATTCACTTATTCCAGTTTGATTCTCTAGCTTAGTGAGGGTGCTCATGTCCAGGTTCATGTGACTTGAAGTTGTGGAGCCCCACAAATGTTGCTCTGCGTTAATTTCACTTCTCAAGGGCATTTGACAGAACTGACTCCTGCTATAACACTAACTCACTTTGTATGACATCATTCTTGTGCTGTTCTGCTCCTTATAGTGGGGTCTGTCATTATGCATTCTCTAGAGGTTGAAGCGATTCAAGATTTTGTACTGTGTTATTTCTTTCTTTCTGAATTACCAACTTTCTTCCTGAATTCCCAGTTTAATGGCTCAAAACTTGGACTTTATACCAGTTAGTTCCACAGCTGTATTTACTGCTCCAAAGTGTAATCACACACAGACACACAGACACACACAGACACACACAGACACACACAGACACACACACACACACACACACACACACACACACACACACACACACACACCTGTCTCTTCGGAATTGGTACCTTCATGTCTAAGACCTCTAATGCTTCATAAATCCACGTAGGAGCTCTCTATTTACTGCTTCTCAGCCAGTTCCTCTTAGCTTTTTTCCGACTTTATAAATAATACCACTGCATAACTTTGGTTAAGAGGGAACAAAAGAGCTCTACTCAGTTCCCTCCTTTTTTCCTGGTTTGCAAAACTTATTTCTTCATTAATATGGTTTGCACATTGTCTGAAGCCAGAGTCTGTAGGTTTTCTCTGTGTATTTCAGCTTGCATGCTATATGGTTTCTGCTACAACTATTGACTCTGCCATTTCATTAGGGAAACAGTCCTAATAATGCTTTAGAGAGTAGTCATGTTACACTTGATCTTAGCCAAAAGGCCGAGAAGTGGTCATTTTGAGACTGGACCTGAGGATGGCTGGATTTGTTCAGCAGCTCATTACTTGACCTCTTGCCTGAAATATCTACAGCCTACCTGTGTTTTTTCCATCTTGACTGTTATCCTGTAGGTTCAAGTCATATTTTTTGACTAGTATAAGGACCTCTTTCTAGCCCTCACTCTTGAACTTCTTCCATCTGTTCTCTACCCAATATTTTTCCTGTGGGACAACTGCAATGTAATGAGCTCAATGACTTCTCACCAACTCAGCACATGGGCAGCTCACTGTTGTCCCTTGCAGTCTTAAATATTTTGCCACACTGAAATAAATGGGGCCTGATGTACCACTACTAAAGTTCCTAATCTGCTGGATGTCGGGTCTGAGTTCTACCTGGACCTGTCTTGGGTGAAACCTGTAGAATACCAGGTTGTTGTAGTTCACTCAGCCAGAAATGAGTTCACTCCCTGCTCAGTGCATGCACAGTCCTATCCCATAGCCCTTGCCTCCTTATTTAAAGGACACCCAATTCAGCTCTAGGAAGTAGATTGGGCTGTGAAACCCACCTTGTTCTTGTACTGCCCACCTGGGTCCTGCCACTCTGTCTCTGCTCCTGGTCAAATCAAACAAACCAGCAGGATATGCAGTTCTTTGTCTGGGTCCCTCTCCTGAATTCCCAGAAAATGTCACTTCCCACCTGTTTGCTGCTGGCGTTCCCATTCCCAGTGGAGTTCAGATCAGCATCCACTGAATGCCGCTGGAGTGTCAGTCACTGCAACACTACACCATTGGTTTGGCTGCTTCCTTTTTTCTGTCAGTCTTCAGGTACCCCTCTGCTGTTGTTCTGTTTTCTCCTATTTCCTGGAATGTCCCCTCTACCTCACACTGGCTAATATATTTCGGTCTGTTTAAATGGGTTCTTACCCTATTCTGCCGTCTTGATTCTCTCAAGTTCTTGTCAACAGCAAGAAGCACATAAAGTAAACATTTAAGGAATTCAAGGAATATGTCACACTTGAAATGAATCAAATGAAAGCTGATATATCCAAAATGAAGAATACAGTGAAGCAAGCTAAAAGTACAGTGGAGAGGCTCCAAAATAGAATGAAGCATGCAGAAGAAAGCATCTCAAAATTAGAAGGTATTTCCTACAGGGGAAATGAACCAAAAGCTGGAAGCAGAGCTGAATCAGGCCAGAAAGAGATTCATGAATTGAAAGAAACTTTTAAAAGGCCAAATCTAAAAAAAATAGTTATGGGAGTCCCAGAAGGTGCAGTAAGAGAAGCTGGGTTTAAAAATTTGTTTAATTAAATAGTAAGGGGAAAAAAAATTTCCAATCTAGAGAAAGAATTGGGAAATAAGACCCAGGAAGGGCACAGAACTTCCAACACACTTGATGAAAAGCAGTCTTCACCAAGACACATGATCTTCAAGCTCTTTTCAATCAAGCATAGTAAAAAGATCCTTAAGTGTGAATATGGAAAAAATCAATTGATATATAAGGGAGTGCCAATTAAACTCACAGATCTCTCACAAAAATCTCTACAGGCAAGAAGAGAATGGAGCAACATATTCCAGATTCTAGAAACAAACAAACAAAGAAATGTCAGTCAGTATCACTTACCCAGCAAAACTTTCTTTTGCTTTTGATAATGAAATAAAATGCTTCCACAGTAAAGTTAAAACAATATGCTTTTTCCAACCAGCCCTACTAATGATACTTCAAGATGTTCTCTTGACAGAGAAAAGGAATAGTGCCCACCAGAACCAAAGGCAAATGTGAAGAACATCCCAGTAAATAACAACAGAAGACTAAATCAATGAACAACAAAGTGCTAAAATGTCAGGACCAAAATACCACCTAATTGTATAAACTCTGAATGTAAACAGCTTAAACTCAACAATGAAATGTCATTCATTAGTACACTGAATTCAAAAATAAAACCCATCTACTTTTTGGCCTATAGGAGACACATTTCACCAACAAAGATCAGCAGAAACTATATCTCATGCATTTTTTTTTCTTTTATCTCATGGATTTTGATTTTTTTTGTGTGTGTGTTCCATCTCTTCAAAACACTTCTGATTAAATTCTTCTAAGAGTCTTAGATCATACAGAATTATCATTTTCTTCAAGAAGGTTCTTGATTTTCTTTTTCAGTTCTTCAGTGACACATTAGTCATTCAGTAGCATGTTATTTAACTTCATGGTGTTGTGAACTTTTTTCTTTCTGTTGTTAATTTTGTATTGTGGCTTTTCATTTAAAGGGACGTATGCTAACTGTGCAATGGAGACTATCATATCCAGATGTGAGGATACAATGCAGTATGCACCTCTACTTCAAGATAAAGTTGGACTCCCACTGCAACTGTTTCTTATATTTTGGCAATAGCATGCTGAATTCTCTGCCTTTGTCCATGCATGCAATAATGGACATATGACTGTATATAAAAAACTATACTATAGTAATGGTATGGGAGAACTCAGTGAGAGCAGAGGGAATTGGGGAGGGGATAAGGAAAACACCAGGGCCAATGGAACTGTATTATAAAATAATAATAATAAAAATAAGTGAAATTTGAAAAAATGAAAGTAAGAAACAAATATGCTTAGGCCAAGTGATCAGGAACTACATCTACAGTCTAATCTTAGCAAATTGCCAACCTTTCAGTTGGATTTTAAATGAAAGAATAAACTCATGTCTCCTCTTCTTCATATGAGAAAAACCATTATGCAACCTGCGATTACTTTATAACTCTTGTACTTGCTCAGCCATTAGTGGGACTTTGTTCCACATAACCAATAAACAACTTTAATGAGACAGCTTCAGATCAGGCAATAAGCAGGTAATCTGTTCTCATTTAATTTAATCAAATCCAGCATGAGCTAGAATGGTTGAGTAAGGTACCAAGCTCACTATAGATCATGGGTCAGGATCTGTCCTGACATGTAGTGTCCTGGGATGGAAAGATGTAATGCTGAAAATTCCATTTTGTATCAGGCAGTTGAGGCAGAAGAAGTATGAATAACTGATACAGAGTGGCTACATTAATGACATGCTGAAGACTTTACTCTGTTAGGGTTCTACAGAACAGATAGACTTACTGTTCCTAAGACTAACAGTTTGTCCTATTACTAGGAAGCCCGACATTCATTAACCTCCACTTTCTCACACTTCTGTGGGCCCAGGCAAATATATTGTTATATTTTGTTATATTATATATTGTTATATATATTGTTATATATTGATATATATATATCACACATTTATATGTGTTATATGTATATATGTAACACATTTATTTTAATAAATCCACGTCCGGTGAAACATAGAGTGAAATTGCATCTGCTAGTTCCCTCCCCAAATGGCTGCAACAGTTGACTGAATCAGGCAACAAACAAGACCTCATATGTGTTTCCCACATGGGTACAGGATTTTTAAATTTGGGACATCTTTGGCTGACTTCCAAGATGCATGTACAGGGATCTGGATCAGGGGTGGAGTAGCAGGGATTTGAACCAGCATTCATATGGGAATCTAATGTCCCTGGCAAAGTATTAACCTGACTCTTGCATGTGAATTATTTGAAAGGTTTTATTACTTTTCTGGTAAGTTGGAGTTACACAAGACAGAGACACAGAAAGGTCTACTATCCACAGGTTCCCTCTCCCAAATGGCTAAAACATCAAAAGTTGGAACAGTCTGAAGCTGAGATGAAGGAGTTGCTTTCAGGTTTCTTATGTGGGTACAGGATGCCAAGGTCTTGGGTTGATCTCAACTAATTTGCCAGGACATGATCTGGGAGCTACAATTGATGAGGAACAGCTGAGGCTCCAATGGAAACACATATGGGATCCCAGCACCACAGTAGGAGGATTAGTATGACATGTCACTACTCTGGTCTATGGCATATGTTATTTTTAATCTCCAAGGTACATGGACTGGAAGTCAGTGTGAGTTCTTCTGCAGGAACTGTCAGTTTGCAGAAGTAGGATCCTCTTCGCACCTGTTTACCGAGGTAGTGGATATGTTTCTTAGGGAAATTATGCCATTATCAACTTGTGAGAGGTGAATAAGAATCCACCACGTTGAAAATGCACTGGGCTCTCTGCAGAGTGGAGCAGAACCTACACAAATGCAAGGTGACATGGGCATAACACCTGTGGGGGAGCTTAGCTTTGGAAGGAGGTAAACAGTACCATATTTGTTTCAAACATTGTGTGCATGTGGAGAAGTGGCTTGAAACAAAGTTATTGTGTAATTGAACAGATGAAATGTGAGTTGCATGTCTAGAGGCGTTCAGGTTGTATGTTTTGGGTGATGGGAGCTGTTATAGAGATTTAAGAAAGGGAGGAACAGTAAATGGTGCATACTTTCTGCATACTCTAGTGGTTGCAAGTGAAAGGCCTGGATAAGGCCAGACAAGTGTCTGGAATAATGAATTAGGAAATCACTGCAGTAATAGGAGAGATGTCACAGGTTTTCCATCCTTCTCAACAATCCTGTAATGCTTACTTCTCTATTTCATAAACATCCTCACTGTGGTCTTGTTAAATCTGTTCCACATTCCTACTTTTTCCTTTAATTGTTGATTTCATCTCTTTTTTGCCTCTCACCTTACTGAAAGTCTAAAGCCTTCTTGATTTTTATGCTCACAATCAGTTTAGTAATCACACTGAGATTGTTCTGGAAGATACGGGACAAATAATATTTTATACAAGTTGAACCCTCTGAATCCCAGCAGACACACCACTGTTTAACTTTATTATTTTATTTTTTATTGTAATACAGTTTTATAGGTGCTTTGATTTCCCCCGCCACTCCCACAACCCCCTCCCCATGGTGCATAACCACAGTCCAAGTTCAGTTGTGATTTCTTCATTGCAAGCACATGCCCAGCATCTTATTGTCCTGATAACATTAAACAGCTTCGTGGGGAGGCCTTCTCTGGTCTGAAGGCAAAGCTAACAGAGTAAAATCCCAGTCAGTTAAAAGACCCAACAAAACATCAGCAACAACATATAGTGTTATAGAATTGGTTGACTTAGTATTGAGCAAATAATATGTTAAAAATAATGCAAGTTCAATTTTTCAAAACACACGTGTTGAGACAGTATCAATGACAGGATCAAAAAAAAAAAGATACAGGTTAAATTAAGGCAAACATGTGGTATCTAACCTTTTGGGATTCGCTCATTTCCCTTAGCATTATAGTTTCCAGTTGGGCCCATTTGGCCACAAAGAACTGCATTTTATGTCTTTTTTAATAGCTGAGTAGTATTCCATGGAGTAGATGAACCAAAGCTTTCTTATCCAATCTTCTGCTGATGGGCATTTTGATTGCTTCCATGTTTTTGTAATTACTGATTGTGCTGTTATGAATATAGGGGTGCGTGCTGGCTTCTCATGAAACAGGTGCTTTGGATATATTCCTAGGAGTGCTATTGCTGGATCATATGATATGCAGATTTTGAGTTGTTTTAAGTGTTCTCCAGACTGATTTCCATAAAGGCTATACTAACCTGCAGCCCCAACAGCAGTGGAGTAGGGTTCCCTTTTCCCCACATCCTTGCCAACAAGTGTCATTGGTGTTCTTGTTTATGTGGACCAGTCTTACTGGTGTTAGGTGGTACCGCATTTATGTCTTAATTTGGATTTCCCTTATTGCCAAGAAACTGGAGCATTTTTTCATATGTTTGTTTGCCATTTGGGCTTGTTCCTTTTTGAAATGTTTGCCCATTTCCCGTGCCCATTTCTTGAGTGGTTTGTTTGTTTTGGTGTTTTGGTAGTCTACAGCCATACCACCCTGAACGTGCCCGATCTCGTCTGATCTTGGAAGCTAAGCGGGGTCGGGCCTGGTTAGTACTTGGATGCGACACTGTTTAATTTTAGATTCACCAAACAGGACTGCAGGTTTGGCAAGTCTTCTTACACCGTTTTTTCGGCCTTCATCCCATTGATACTGAGAAGTACTACTAAACCAAGGGCCAAGTGATCAAAAATTCTGCCAGAAGACACTCATCTTTTTAATCTGCTTTTAAAATATTCTCCTCCACTCTCACCCAGACATCTAAGCCTAAGGTCCTTCTATCAGGCAACCAAGGATTATATTCTACCAGTGTCCTAAGACTGCTGCAAATGTCATTTTGAAACCATAGTACTATTCTGCTTCAAAAATGATGAAGCAGCTCAATGTAATAAATATACTTTTTTCCCCGACCTTTTGCCCCTTTCTTCGCCTGCTTACCTTCTTCTGCAGGTGTCATGTCTTCCTTTCTTTTTTTTTTTTTTCTCACTTCAGACTCCACGCTGGGAGCCAGTTGCAAATTTACCTTGCAGGTTCTTGGTGAGGAGATTCGACCTGAAGATATGGGGGATAGTGCTCTCTTTTGGCAACTGACAAAGTTTATTTCCAGAGTTTCAGTTTCTATACATTTTGTAAAACAATGGTTCAAATTAGGTCATGTCTAAGACCAGAGAGTACAAAGAAGCTAATGTTGACTTAGTCAAAGAGTTATTCAAAGAAGAAATAGTTAAATGGTACTGTCCATCCTTTATTGACCAGACAGCACAGGTGTCCACCTATCTTCAAAGAAAACATGAAAACACATCCAAGGACTCCCTGGGGAAAAGAACACACTGTGGGCAACAGGCCTTCTGCCTTCTCTCTCCTGGAACCTCTTCTCAACAGATCCACCAGGCCACTGCTGTCCCAGCTATCCTGTGAGCTGTGTTCCATTACTACACTCCAGAGATTTCCAGGGCAAAAGCAGTTGACTTGCATTGATCTGCACTAGCTTTGCTTTCTGAGTTTGCACCTGCACTGGAAGAGTGTGGGAAATGATTTCCTATATATGTGGTCGGCTCTTTTCTTTCTTCCTTGCTCTGCCAAGGCATTATTGACACAGAGCAGACCAGTAACCTGAACTTTAGTGGATGCTCAGCCACCCAATCTTCATGTGAGCTGGCATGTAGTGCAGTCCAAACAGGCTTGGCTTGCACTATATTTATCTTGCCTTTCACTCATGCCAGTGTGTGTTGTGAGCTAACCATGCCTGGCACACCCACAGTCCCAGATCACATGTATGCCAATGTGTGCTTCAGCCCAGCCTGGTCTAGCCTGTTTCCAGCACCAGCTCTTGTGCTCACAAGCAGGATCTGTGCCCAGCAGCAGAGTTTCCCAGGTTCGCCTACCAGGCCTTCTCCTAGCAATAGTTCTTTCATATGTTTTTGGGTGCTGCTACCCAGACTGACATGGTTAGACCCAGTCTTTGCATTCACTAGTGGGTATTGTGGTCTAATGAAACTGGAGGGGATCCCTTCTGGCTTGTGAAATGGGTACTGCATCAGCTGTCATGTGACACAGGAGGTGCTGTAGGCTAGCCTTCCCTGTCCCACATCCATTCTGTTTTTCCTGAGTGCCAGTGTGTGATGGAGTATACACCAGGTCAGTCTGCCCAAACCCAACCAGAACACCTGTTGGTGAATGCTGTGGTCTTTCACAGCATGGTCCACAAACAGCGCGGGTGTCATATTTACCACTGGGAGTTACAGTCCAAACGAGGAGTCCCCAGAGTACTGCTACTAGGACTGGGTCTTATGTGTGCTTATGGATGCTCCACTAAGCCTGACATGTCCCATCCCCATTCTCAGCTCCCACTGGATGGTGTTGTAGCCTGCCCAGCTGAGTGGCCCATATTCTTTACCAGGTTCTATGCATTGCAGCAGATGCTTTCACCAGGCCCAGCCTGACCTGTCCCCAGATGCAGCCTACAAAAATGGTGACAAGTGCTGCAGACTTAACTGACCTCGCCATCCTCAGGCCTGACACTTGTGCTACCAAATGGGATCTGCAGTCTAGTAGGTTCATTCTCTAAGTTCCCCTTCCAGGCCAGCTTGCAGCTCCAGATATCATGTATGATTACTTGCCATCATCTGCTCTTAGTGCTGGTCCTTGCATGTACTGTTAGGTGCTGCAGCTTAGTACGTGATAGCATCTCCCAGTTCCAACTCCCACAAGTGTCAGGTAGTCTCCTTTCAAGTGAGTTGTGTGGTCTAGCCTGGCTTGGCCCATCACTGTCCCCAAGCTGCCAGGTGGTGTAGTTCCACAGAGGTGAGCCCTCATGTTCCCTACAGAATCTAACCCCAGATCTGGTTCCCTTGCATTCTGCAGTGTGCTGTAGCTCAGCCAAATGTGAAATATCTCCTGTCCCAATGCAAGCAGATGGGTACTGTAACCTAGCCTAGCCAGGCATGTTCCCCAGTCACAGCTTTCAGGAGTGCAAGCAGGTGGTGGACAATGCCATTTAACCAAGCCTGAATCTCCCATGTAGGTCAGTTCCATGGCCTTATGCAGAATTACCCCACTCTGCTCCAGTCCTAAACGACTCTGTCTCAGTTCCCTCACCCACCTGCAAGTTCAGTGGTTTGGTCAATGGAAGACCCCAGAAGACACTGTTTCCTTGCCAAAATGCACTCAGCAGTTCCTCTTCCCAAGGCCTACCACAACCCTGCCATATGGGGGCCAGAATGAAGTGTGACTGCCTGGAATCCTCTGCATTTCCCACTTATTCTTTAAAAAAAAATCAGAAACTTTAAACTCTGCAAATGCCTTCAATACCCAGTACTGCACTGGGCCTGTACCTGAGAACTGTGAACTAAATCCACGTACCTGTTAGTGGAGCCATGACTACTGTAGACCAGGAAATGTATCATTGGCAATCTAAAGTGAGAGGCCAGGCCCGGATATGGTACACAGATGTTCAAATATAAGAGAGTAGTATATTAGATATTATGCTGGAATATCTGACTATGTGCAGTTATTTTAATATGGTAGTCCATGTGTGTAGAGGTGATACCTGTTCCTCTTTCTCATATTGTGCTCCAAAATTGGAATGTGAGTCCACTTGAATTCTGTGACTGATATATTTTATCACTTAAGAACATACTCAAGACTGACATAAAGCTTTAAGAACAAAAGCTGTTGACTGATATCTTTAGCTACCTAAATCTGTCAGAAGTCTAGAAAGTTTATGATATCTAGAGAATTGAATCAATGCAACCCTAGAAATCTCACAGCTTTCTCTAGTTCTCAGTTTCTTCATGTGTGCCTGGAGGAAAAAACGTGGTCTGAGTGTTGCTGTGCAGCTGTGTAGGCTGTTGGTTGGGACATGGCATCCATTATCAGAGAGCCAGTTAGAGTCCCAGTTATTGTGTTTCTGATCCACCTTTCTGCTCCTTGGAGACAGCAGATGGCTGAATGTGTACCAATATGTGGGAGACATGGTGGAGTTCTGTAGCCCCAGTTTTGGGTTGACCGAGCCCCAGGTGTTGGTATGCATTGGCATGTAACCCAGTGAATTGAAGGTCTCTGTCACTCCTTTCTTGCTGATGCTCTGCCATTTAATCAATAAATATTTAAAAAGATAGAAGCTCATTTTATAAAAGGAAATGTTAATTTTGACTCGTGGTTTTTGAGGTTCTTTAAAGTACTTAGGCAATCTTCTGCTGCCCTACCAGGTGCCTCAGCAGGGAGCTGGATCTGAAACAGCAACAGGAATACAAATCAGTGCTTGGAAGTGGGACACTAGAGCTATGAGTGGCAGATTTGCCTGCCTGATGAGTCACAACATGGGCCTCAAGATCAGCGTTTTTTGGGTGTTCTGTGGCACTAATGAGAAGCTAAGGCAATTGTTGTTTGAACGTTGTGATTTGACTGCGTTGGCTTGCTAGCCATGCTCTGGACACTTGGATGACTTTGATTTGAAGGTGTCTATGCATCAGTTCTGATACTATTTCTCGAATTCATGTTTTTTTTTTCTTTTCTTTTTCCCTCCCTCTCTTTTCCTGGTTGTGTCTTTATTTTTCTTTTTTTTTTTTGTTCTGAGACCCATGTTAAGTTGAATAGTGGCTGCTATGGATCATTTTCTGTGACTGAGGTGTTTTGTTTTGTTTTGTTTTTTGTTTTCTGTTTTTTTTGGGGGGGGGTATGCTTTTATCGTGAAGTGTTAGAATTCCATTGCAAACCTTGTTTTTTGGATGTTTTCCTTAAGTTTGTTTATAATTAAGGAATGTCTTTTTGGATTTATGCTTAGGTCTCTGATCCATTTGCTTTCTGTTTTTCTTCTGGCTGTATGTTCTCACTGTGTCCTTGTTGGTTCATGGTTTTATGTTTCTAAGTTGAAGCCATGTGATTTTTCATTTATGGCTGCCTATCTTACATTTCTGTAAGAATGTGTAGTAAGCCTCTTAAATTCAATATGTTCGGGGCCCAGCGCAGAGGCCTAGTGGCTAAAGACTTCGCCTTGAACTCGCTGGGATCCCATTTGGTCACCACTTCTAATTGTGGTGGTCCTGCTTCCCATCCAGCTCCCTGTTTGTGGCCTGGGAAAGCAGTCGAGGATGGTCCAATGCCTTGGGACCCTGCACCTGCATGGGAAACCCGGAAGAAACTCCTGCCTCCCAGCTTCAGATCGGTGCAGTACTGGCCGTTGCAGTCACTTGGGGAGTGTATCATCAGGTGGAAGATCTTTCTGTCTCTCCTCCTCTCTGTATATGACTTTGTGATAAAAATAAATAAATCTAAAAAAAATCAATATGTTCAAAACCTGTGCGTGCAGGCCCGGCGCGGTGGTGCAAATGGTTAAAGGTCCTCGCCTTGCACGCCCAGGATCCCATATGCGCGCCGGTTCTAATCCCGGCAGCCCCGCTTCCCTTCCAGCTCCCTACCTGTGGCCCGGGAAAGCAGTCGAGGACGGCCCAAAGCTTTGGGACCCTGCACCCGCGTGGGAGACCCGCAAGAGGCTCCTGGCTTCGGATCGGCATAGTATCGGCCCGTTGCGCTCACTTGGGGAGTGAATCATTGGACGGAAGATCTTCCTCTCTGTCTCTCCTCTCTGTATATCTGCCTTTCCAATGAAAAAATAATAAAAATAAATCTTTAAAAAAAAAAAACCAAAACCTGTGCGTGCTGCTTAAACAATCTAAACAATCTTTACCATTTCAATATATCTTAATTTTATTCTTCTATTTGTCTGCTTTAAAAACCATATAATACTCCCGTGTTTCTTTTTTCAAAATAAAGATTTATTTATGTAAAAGGCAAATTGAAGTACAAGAGGAGAAGGGAAATTAGGGGGAACAAGGAAGACACTATGTGGGAGAAAGAAGGAGGAGAAAAAGACCGAGATTGGCAGAGATCTTCCTTGGCCATCCACTGACCAGGTGGCCGTAACACTGTGACTGGCGCTGGATGTAGCCAGGAACCAGGAGCTCCAGCTGGGTCCCTCGTGCTGGTGTAGGTTGCATGAGCTGAACTGCCAGAGCCATCAACTGCTGTTTCCTCGGTGTGTTAGGGAGCTGGATGAGTAGCTGAGTAGGCAATATTCAATCTTGTTATCTGATTAGGTAGTGGAATCTGCCTATACCTTCCAGGTTAGATGGTTTTTATGCTCCACACTTCATAGCCATCATCAATTGCCTTGCCTCTTCTTTTCTTTCTCTCTTTTTGTTTATTTACTTTAAATTTTTATTTGAAAGACTGGGGCACCAAGAAAAGAGGAATCAGAGAAATCTTACATCTGCTGGTTCATACCCTCATGGTCTGCAGTGTCTGCAGTTAAGCTGATCTAAAACCAAGAACCTCTTTTGTGTCTCCCATGTGGGTGTAGAAGCCCAAGGACTTGGGCCATCCTCTGCTGCTCTCCCAGGCACATTGGCAGGATGCTGGATCAGAAGTGAAACAGCTGGAATTAAATCTCAACCCATAAGAGGTACCAGTGATGCAGGCAGAGGATTAGTCTACTACACCATGACACCAACCCTTCTGGCTCATTTTTCTAATCTTAGTGGTCAAATTCCAGGCAGAGCAACATCTGTGATCTGCCTTTCTCCCAGTGCTGTTTACTGTCTATGAGTTCATTAATGTTCAGGTGTGCTTTCAATATGCTTATATGTGCTTATACATCTCACGGCATTCCTTTTCACACTCTTCAACATGACTATTTCATATCCTTTTCTTTCCTCACGCTTCTCTTAGCATTCATCTGAAGCTGTCAGAATAGAACTCTATGCCACATCTATACTTTTCCCCACCTATCCTATCCAAGCATGAGGTTCCTATTCAAAAGTGATGTCCACCCATGCCCTGTAAACAAGGACTTGGGTTCTATACTGATCACATTTGTCTTTCTCTGCTAAGTTCTTAACCACTTCATATGTACTAGAGTATTCCCATAGATGCATGGACATATTACAGGGCCACCTGTTTGTTTATTTGTTTGTTTTGTTTGACAGCAAATTTATAGACTTGGAGAGTTGTACAAAGAGATACCTGATATCCATTGGTTCACTTCTCCAATTTCCACAATGGCAGGCCCTAATTTGAAGCTGGGAGCAAGGAACTTCTGGGTACACGTGCGCTTCAGGACTTGAGTCAGCAGCTGTTGCTATCCAAGTCATAAGCTATATGGAAGACACCAAGTCAGGGGGAAAGGGAAAGAAGCAGGCAGTCACAGACCTAAATGCCCCATCCACTGATTCACTCTCAAAATGGCCACAGTAACCAGAGCTGGGGCAGACTGAAGCGAGCAACCAGGAGCTCCATGTGGGTTCCTGCATGGGTTCAGCAATCCAAGCACTTGGATAGTTTTTTAATTCCTTGCACCAGCAGAGAACTGGATTCAAGGTGGAGTAGCCGGGACTCAAAGTGGTTCTCCTGACACAAGGACTGCCATGGCAACACTTACTGTTAACCATTTCACTCTATAGAGTCAAGTGACATTACTGTATGTACAGTTTGGTATACCTGCCACATGAAGTTGTACGTCCTTTTCATTATCTCAAAAGATCATGCAGTCTCCCCAGTTCTGTCCCTTCCAATTTGCTTTGTTTTGATGGATTTCTCTGTTCAGAAGTTTTTGTACACATGTGATATATGACCTTGTGTTTGGCTTCTTTCACTTAGCATAATAAAATTTGTGAGGCTTGTCAAGTGTACCTCTCCATTCTTTTTTTAATTGCATTTCATTTTATGACATCGTTTCATAGGTTCTGAGGTTCCACCAATCCTCTCATTCCCTCCCCCCATTATATTTTTTATATATGTATTCAATATGTCATGTAGGCAGACCATTCCTCATGAAGGAGGTACCTAATGTTTGATAAGATTCACCACCCTATAGCTCATTGATTTGTACTTTTTGAAAGTTGCTTGCTTCAAACCCACCAATAAAAGCCCACTAAATCATGACTGTATAATTAAGAGCTTAAAATGTATAAGAACGCTGGTCTGTTTAACTGGAACAGGGGCTGGGGTTCTTGCTCACGCTCTCGCCTTTTGTCCTCCCTGTGGATCCTCCTGGAGCCTTGGCTGGGATACCTAGGTCAACATGAATAAACAACCTTTATGCCTTAGCACTGGCTTCTGCCTTGATGGTTTTCTGGGGATTTCAAGATCCAGAACAACACATCCTCATATGGTTTGTTAGTTTCCTGTTTTTGGCATGTCCTTATCTTCTCTTTCCCACATCCTGTGCAACCGTGAGAAAAGGGTCACCAGCAGGTAGCAGGACACTGCATTGTGGCTCTCTTTTACCTCCTGGGAGTCCATTTTCAGTTCATACTTGAATTTTCTATTTCCTATTTTTTCCCCTTTGGCCGGATTAACGATGTGTGTAAACTTGTACTTTCAGAAATGTATTTTTCTCTCAGTTGTTTCCTTAGGAGAGGGAGTAAGGTCTGTAGTGTGCCATGGCTAGTAGCAGAAGTCGTGCTTCATTCACTTATTCCAGTTTGATTCTCTAGCTTAGTGAGGGTGCTCATGTCCAGGTTCATGTGACTTGAAGTTGTGGAGCCCCACAAATGTTGCTCTGCGTTAATTTCACTTCGCAAGGGCATTTGACAGAACTGACTCCTGCTATAACACTAACTCACTTTGTATGACATCATTCTTGTGCTGTTCTGCTCCTTATAGTGGGGTCTGTCATTATGCATTCTCTAGAGGTTGAAGCGATTCAAGATTTTGTACTGTGTTATTTCTTTCTTTCTGAATTACCAACTTTCTTCCTGAATTCCCAGTTTAATGGCTCAAAACTTGGACTTTATACCAGTTAGTTCCACAGCTGTATTTACTGCTCCAAAGTGTAATCACACACAGACACACAGACACACACAGACACACACAGACACACACAGACACACACAGACACACACACACACACACACACACACACACACACACACACACACACACACACCTGTCTCTTCGGAATTGGTACCTTCATGTCTAAGACCTCTAATGCTTCATAAATCCACGTAGGAGCTCTCTATTTACTGCTTCTCAGCCAGTTCCTCTTAGCTTTTTTCCGACTTTATAAATAATACTACTGCATAACTTTGGTTAAGAGGGAACAAAAGAGCTCTACTCAGTTCCCTCCTTTTTTCCTGGTTTGCAAAACTTATTTCTTCATTAATATGGTTTGCACATTGTCTGAAGCCAGAGTCTGTAGGTTTTCTCTGTGTATTTCAGCTTGCATGCTATATGGTTTCTGCTACAACTATTGACTCTGCCATTTCATTAGGGAAACAGTCCTAATAATGCTTTAGAGAGTAGTCATGTTACACTTGATCTTAGCCAAAAGGCCGAGAAGTGGTCATTTTGAGACTGGACCTGAGGATGGCTGGATTTGTTCAGCAGCTCATTACTTGACCTCTTGCCTGAAATATCTACAGCCTACCTGTGTTTTTTCCATCTTGACTGTTATCCTGTAGGTTCAAGTCATATTTTTTGACTAGTATAAGGACCTCTTTCTAGCCCTCACTCTTGAACTTCTTCCATCTGTTCTCTACCCAATATTTTTCCTGTGGGACAACTGCAATGTAATGAGCTCAATGACTTCTCACCAACTCAGCACATGGGCAGCTCACTGTTGTCCCTTGCAGTCTTAAATATTTTGCCACACTGAAATAAATGGGGCCTGATGTACCACTATTAAAGTTCCTAATCTGCTGGATGTCGGGTCTGAGTTCTACCTGGACCTGTCTTGGGTGAAACCTGTAGAATACCAGGTTGTTGTAGTTCACTCAGCCAGAAATGAGTTCACTCCCTGCTCAGTGCATGCACAGTCCTATCCCATAGCCCTTGCCTCCTTATTTAAAGGACACCCAATTCAGCTCTAGGAAGTAGATTGGGCTGTGAAACCCACCTTGTTCTTGTACTGCCCACCTGGGTCCTGCCACTCTGTCTCTGCTCCTGGTCAAATCAAACAAACCAGCAGGATATGCAGTTCTTTGTCTGGGTCCCTCTCCTGAATTCCCAGAAAATGTCACTTCCCACCTGTTTGCTGCTGGCGTTCCCATTCCCAGTGGAGTTCAGATCAGCATCCACTGAATGCCGCTGGAGTGTCAGTCACTGCAACACTACACCATTGGTTTGGCTGCTTCCTTTTTTCTGTCAGTCTTCAGGTACCCCTCTGCTGTTGTTCTGTTTTCTCCTATTTCCTGGAATGTCCCCTCTACCTCACACTGGCTAATATATTTCGGTCTGTTTAAATGGGTTCTTACCCTATTCTGCCGTCTTGATTCTCTCAAGTTCTTGTCAACAGCAAGAAGCACATAAAGTAAACATTTAAGGAATTCAAGGAATATGTCACACTTGAAATGAATCAAATGAAAGCTGATATATCCAAAATGAAGAATACAGTGAAGCAAGCTAAAAGTACAGTGGAGAGGCTCCAAAATAGAATGAAGCATGCAGAAGAAAGCATCTCAAAATTAGAAGGTATTTCCTACAGGGGAAATGAACCAAAAGCTGGAAGCAGAGCTGAATCAGGCCAGAAAGAGATTCATGAATTGAAAGAAACTTTTAAAAGGCCAAATCTAAAAAAAATAGTTATGGGAGTCCCAGAAGGTGCAGTAAGAGAAGCTGGGTTTAAAAATTTGTTTAATTAAATAGTAAGGGGAAAAAAAATTTCCAATCTAGAGAAAGAATTGGGAAATAAGACCCAGGAAGGGCACAGAACTTCCAACACACTTGATGAAAAGCAGTCTTCACCAAGACACATGATCTTCAAGCTCTTTTCAATCAAGCATAGTAAAAAGATCCTTAAGTGTGAATATGGAAAAAATCAATTGATATATAAGGGAGTGCCAATTAAACTCACAGATCTCTCACAAAAATCTCTACAGGCAAGAAGAGAATGGAGCAACATATTCCAGATTCTAGAAACAAACAAACAAAGAAATGTCAGTCAGTATCACTTACCCAGCAAAACTTTCTTTTGCTTTTGATAATGAAATAAAATGCTTCCACAGTAAAGTTAAAACAATATGCTTTTTCCAACCAGCCCTACTAATGATACTTCAAGATGTTCTCTTGACAGAGAAAAGGAATAGTGCCCACCAGAACCAAAGGCAAATGTGAAGAACATCCCAGTAAATAACAACAGAAGACTAAATCAATGAACAACAAAGTGCTAAAATGTCAGGACCAAAATACCACCTAATTGTATAAACTCTGAATGTAAACAGCTTAAACTCAACAATGAAATGTCATTCATTAGTACACTGAATTCAAAAATAAAACCCATCTACTTTTTGGCCTATAGGAGACACATTTCACCAACAAAGATCAGCAGAAACTATATCTCATGCATTTTTTTTTCTTTTATCTCATGGATTTTGATTTTTTTTGTGTGTGTGTTCCATCTCTTCAAAACACTTCTGATTAAATTCTTCTAAGAGTCTTAGATCATACAGAATTATCATTTTCTTCAAGAAGGTTCTTGATTTTCTTTTTCAGTTCTTCAGTGACACATTAGTCATTCAGTAGCATGTTATTTAACTTCATGGTGTTGTGAACTTTTTTCTTTCTGTTGTTAATTTTGTATTGTGGCTTTTCATTTAAAGGGACGTATGCTAACTGTGCAATGGAGACTATCATATCCAGATGTGAGGATACAATGCAGTATGCACCTCTACTTCAAGATAAAGTTGGACTCCCACTGCAACTGTTTCTTATATTTTGGCAATAGCATGCTGAATTCTCTGCCTTTGTCCATGCATGCAATAATGGACATATGACTGTATATAAAAAACTATACTATAGTAATGGTATGGGAGAACTCAGTGAGAGCAGAGGGAATTGGGGAGGGGATAAGGAAAACACCAGGGCCAATGGAACTGTATTATAAAATAATAATAATAAAAATAAGTGAAATTTGAAAAAATGAAAGTAAGAAACAAATATGCTTAGGCCAAGTGATCAGGAACTACATCTACAGTCTAATCTTAGCAAATTGCCAACCTTTCAGTTGGATTTTAAATGAAAGAATAAACTCATGTCTCCTCTTCTTCATATGAGAAAAACCATTATGCAACCTGCGATTACTTTATAACTCTTGTACTTGCTCAGCCATTAGTGGGACTTTGTTCCACATAACCAATAAACAACTTTAATGAGACAGCTTCAGATCAGGCAATAAGCAGGTAATCTGTTCTCATTTAATTTAATCAAATCCAGCATGAGCTAGAATGGTTGAGTAAGGTACCAAGCTCACTATAGATCATGGGTCAGGATCTGTCCTGACATGTAGTGTCCTGGGATGGAAAGATGTAATGCTGAAAATTCCATTTTGTATCAGGCAGTTGAGGCAGAAGAAGTATGAATAACTGATACAGAGTGGCTACATTAATGACATGCTGAAGACTTTACTCTGTTAGGGTTCTACAGAACAGATAGACTTACTGTTCCTAAGACTAACAGTTTGTCCTATTACTAGGAAGCCCGACATTCATTAACCTCCACTTTCTCACACTTCTGTGGGCCCAGGCAAATATATTGTTATATATATATATATATATATATATATCACACATTTATATGTGTTATATGTATATATGTAACACATTTATTTTAATAAATCCACGTCCGGTGAAACATAGAGTGAAATTGCATCTGCTAGTTCCCTCCCCAAATGGCTGCAACAGTTGACTGAATCAGGCAACAAACAAGACCTCATATGTGTTTCCCACATGGGTACAGGATTTTTAAATTTGGGACATCTTTGGCTGACTTCCAAGATGCATGTACAGGGATCTGGATCAGGGGTGGAGTAGCAGGGATTTGAACCAGCATTCATATGGGAATCTAATGTCCCTGGCAAAGTATTAACCTGACTCTTGCATGTGAATTATTTGAAAGGTTTTATTACTTTTCTGGTAAGTTGGAGTTACACAAGACAGAGACACAGAAAGGTCTACTATCCACAGGTTCCCTCTCCCAAATGGCTAAAACATCAAAAGTTGGAACAGTCTGAAGCTGAGATGAAGGAGTTGCTTTCAGGTTTCTTATGTGGGTACAGGATGCCAAGGTCTTGGGTTGATCTCAACTAATTTGCCAGGACATGATCTGGGAGCTACAATTGATGAGGAACAGCTGAGGCTCCAATGGAAACACATATGGGATCCCAGCACCACAGTAGGAGGATTAGTATGACATGTCACTACTCTGGTCTATGGCATATGTTATTTTTAATCTCCAAGGTACATGGACTGGAAGTCAGTGTGAGTTCTTCTGCAGGAACTGTCAGTTTGCAGAAGTAGGATCCTCTTCGCACCTGTTTACCGAGGTAGTGGATATGTTTCTTAGGGAAATTATGCCATTATCAACTTGTGAGAGGTGAATAAGAATCCACCACGTTGAAAATGCACTGGGCTCTCTGCAGAGTGGAGCAGAACCTACACAAATGCAAGGTGACATGGGCATAACACCTGTGGGGGAGCTTAGCTTTGGAAGGAGGTAAACAGTACCATATTTGTTTCAAACATTGTGTGCATGTGGAGAAGTGGCTTGAAACAAAGTTATTGTGTAATTGAACAGATGAAATGTGAGTTGCATGTCTAGAGGCGTTCAGGTTGTATGTTTTGGGTGATGGGAGCTGTTATAGAGATTTAAGAAAGGGAGGAACAGTAAACGGTGCATACTTTCTGCATACTCTAGTGGTTGCAAGTGAAAGGCCTGGATAAGGCCAGACAAGTGTCTGGAATAATGAATTAGGAAATCACTGCAGTAATAGGAGAGATGTCACAGGTTTTCCATCCTTCTCAACAATCCTGTAATGCTTACTTCTCTATTTCATAAACATCCTCACTGTGGTCTTGTTAAATCTGTTCCACATTCCTACTTTTTCCTTTAATTGTTGATTTCATCTCTTTTTTGCCTCTCACCTTACTGAAAGTCTAAAGCCTTCTTGATTTTTATGCTCACAATCAGTTTAGTAATCACACTGAGATTGTTCTGGAAGATACGGGACAAATAATATTTTATACAAGTTGAACCCTCTGAATCCCAGCAGACACACCACTGTTTAACTTTATTATTTTATTTTTTATTGTAATACAGTTTTATAGGTGCTTTGATTTCCCCCGCCACTCCCACAACCCCCTCCCCATGGTGCATAACCACAGTCCAAGTTCAGTTGTGATTTCTTCATTGCAAGCACATGCCCAGCATCTTATTGTCCTGATAACATTAAACAGCTTCGTGGGGAGGCCTTCTCTGGTCTGAAGGCAAAGCTAACAGAGTAAAATCCCAGTCAGTTAAAAGACCCAACAAAACATCAGCAACAACATATAGTGTTATAGAATTGGTTGACTTAGTATTGAGCAAATAATATGTTAAAAATAATGCAAGTTCAATTTTTCAAAACACACGTGTTGAGACAGTATCAATGACAGGATCAAAAAAAAAAGATACAGGTTAAATTAAGGCAAACATGTGGTATCTAACCTTTTGGGATTCGCTCATTTCCCTTAGCATTATAGTTTCCAGTTGGGCCCATTTGGCCACAAAGAACTGCATTTTATGTCTTTTTTAATAGCTGAGTAGTATTCCATGGAGTAGATGAACCAAAGCTTTCTTATCCAATCTTCTGCTGATGGGCATTTTGATTGCTTCCATGTTTTTGTAATTACTGATTGTGCTGTTATGAATATAGGGGTGCGTGCTGGCTTCTCATGAAACAGGTGCTTTGGATATATTCCTAGGAGTGCTATTGCTGGATCATATGATATGCAGATTTTGAGTTGTTTTAAGTGTTCTCCAGACTGATTTCCATAAAGGCTATACTAACCTGCAGCCCCAACAGCAGTGGAGTAGGGTTCCCTTTTCCCCACATCCTTGCCAACAAGTGTCATTGGTGTTCTTGTTTATGTGGACCAGTCTTACTGGTGTTAGGTGGTACCGCATTTATGTCTTAATTTGGATTTCCCTTATTGCCAAGAAACTGGAGCATTTTTTCATATGTTTGTTTGCCATTTGGGCTTGTTCCTTTTTGAAATGTTTGCCCATTTCCCGTGCCCATTTCTTGAGTGGTTTGTTTGTTTTGGTGTTTTGGTAGTCTACAGCCATACCACCCTGAACGTGCCCGATCTCGTCTGATCTTGGAAGCTAAGCGGGGTCGGGCCTGGTTAGTACTTGGATGCGACACTGTTTAATTTTAGATTCACCAAACAGGACTGCAGGTTTGGCAAGTCTTCTTACACCGTTTTTCGGCCTTCATCCCATTGATACTGAGAAGTACTACTAAACCAAGGGCCAAGTGATCAAAAATTCTGCCAGAAGACACTCATCTTTTTAATCTGCTTTTAAAATATTCTCCTCCACTCTCACCCAGACATCTAAGCCTAAGGTCCTTCTATCAGGCAACCAAGGATTATATTCTACCAGTGTCCTAAGACTGCTGCAAATGTCATTTTGAAACCATAGTACTATTCTGCTTCAAAAATGATGAAGCAGCTCAATGTAATAAATATACTTTTTTCCCCGACCTTTTGCCCCTTTCTTCGCCTGCTTACCTTCTTCTGCAGGTGTCATGTCTTCCTTTCTTTTTTTTTTTTTCTCACTTCAGACTCCACGCTGGGAGCCAGTTGCAAATTTACCTTGCAGGTTCTTGGTGAGGAGATTCGACCTGAAGATATGGGGGATAGTGCTCTCTTTTGGCAACTGACAAAGTTTATTTCCAGAGTTTCAGTTTCTATACATTTTGTAAAACAATGGTTCAAATTAGGTCATGTCTAAGACCAGAGAGTACAAAGAAGCTAATGTTGACTTAGTCAAAGAGTTATTCAAAGAAGAAATAGTTAAATGGTACTGTCCATCCTTTATTGACCAGACAGCACAGGTGTCCACCTATCTTCAAAGAAAACATGAAAACACATCCAAGGACTCCCTGGGGAAAAGAACACACTGTGGGCAACAGGCCTTCTGCCTTCTCTCTCCTGGAACCTCTTCTCAACAGATCCACCAGGCCACTGCTGTCCCAGCTATCCTGTGAGCTGTGTTCCATTACTACACTCCAGAGATTTCCAGGGCAAAAGCAGTTGACTTGCATTGATCTGCACTAGCTTTGCTTTCTGAGTTTGCACCTGCACTGGAAGAGTGTGGGAAATGATTTCCTATATATGTGGTCGGCTCTTTTCTTTCTTCCTTGCTCTGCCAAGGCATTATTGACACAGAGCAGACCAGTAACCTGAACTTTAGTGGATGCTCAGCCACCCAATCTTCATGTGAGCTGGCATGTAGTGCAGTCCAAACAGGCTTGGCTTGCACTATATTTATCTTGCCTTTCACTCATGCCAGTGTGTGTTGTGAGCTAACCATGCCTGGCACACCCACAGTCCCAGATCACATGTATGCCAATGTGTGCTTCAGCCCAGCCTGGTCTAGCCTGTTTCCAGCACCAGCTCTTGTGCTCACAAGCAGGATCTGTGCCCAGCAGCAGAGTTTCCCAGGTTCGCCTACCAGGCCTTCTCCTAGCAATAGTTCTTTCATATGTTTTTGGGTGCTGCTACCCAGACTGACATGGTTAGACCCAGTCTTTGCATTCACTAGTGGGTATTGTGGTCTAATGAAACTGGAGGGGATCCCTTCTGGCTTGTGAAATGGGTACTGCATCAGCTGTCATGTGACACAGGAGGTGCTGTAGGCTAGCCTTCCCTGTCCCACATCCATTCTGTTTTTCCTGAGTGCCAGTGTGTGATGGAGTATACACCAGGTCAGTCTGCCCAAACCCAACCAGAACACCTGTTGGTGAATGCTGTGGTCTTTCACAGCATGGTCCACAAACAGCGCGGGTGTCATATTTACCACTGGGAGTTACAGTCCAAACGAGGAGTCCCCAGAGTACTGCTACTAGGACTGGGTCTTATGTGTGCTTATGGATGCTCCACTAAGCCTGACATGTCCCATCCCCATTCTCAGCTCCCACTGGATGGTGTTGTAGCCTGCCCAGCTGAGTGGCCCATATTCTTTACCAGGTTCTATGCATTGCAGCAGATGCTTTCACCAGGCCCAGCCTGACCTGTCCCCAGATGCAGCCTACAAAAATGGTGACAAGTGCTGCAGACTTAACTGACCTCGCCATCCTCAGGCCTGACACTTGTGCTACCAAATGGGATCTGCAGTCTAGTAGGTTCATTCTCTAAGTTCCCCTTCCAGGCCAGCTTGCAGCTCCAGATATCATGTATGATTACTTGCCATCATCTGCTCTTAGTGCTGGTCCTTGCATGTACTGTTAGGTGCTGCAGCTTAGTACGTGATAGCATCTCCCAGTTCCAACTCCCACAAGTGTCAGGTAGTCTCCTTTCAAGTGAGTTGTGTGGTCTAGCCTGGCTTGGCCCATCACTGTCCCCAAGCTGCCAGGTGGTGTAGTTCCACAGAGGTGAGCCCTCATGTTCCCTACAGAATCTAACCCCAGATCTGGTTCCCTTGCATTCTGCAGTGTGCTGTAGCTCAGCCAAATGTGAAATATCTCCTGTCCCAATGCAAGCAGATGGGTACTGTAACCTAGCCTAGCCAGGCATGTTCCCCAGTCACAGCTTTCAGGAGTGCAAGCAGGTGGTGGACAATGCCATTTAACCAAGCCTGAATCTCCCATGTAGGTCAGTTCCATGGCCTTATGCAGAATTACCCCACTCTGCTCCAGTCCTAAACGACTCTGTCTCAGTTCCCTCACCCACCTGCAAGTTCAGTGGTTTGGTCAATGGAAGACCCCAGAAGACACTGTTTCCTTGCCAAAATGCACTCAGCAGTTCCTCTTCCCAAGGCCTACCACAACCCTGCCATATGGGGGCCAGAATGAAGTGTGACTGCCTGGAATCCTCTGCATTTCCCACTTATTCTTTAAAAAAAAATCAGAAACTTTAAACTCTGCAAATGCCTTCAATACCCAGTACTGCACTGGGCCTGTACCTGAGAACTGTGAACTAAATCCACGTACCTGTTAGTGGAGCCATGACTACTGTAGACCAGGAAATGTATCATTGGCAATCTAAAGTGAGAGGCCAGGCCCGGATATGGTACACAGATGTTCAAATATAAGAGAGTAGTATATTAGATATTATGCTGGAATATCTGACTATGTGCAGTTATTTTAATATGGTAGTCCATGTGTGTAGAGGTGATACCTGTTCCTCTTTCTCATATTGTGCTCCAAAATTGGAATGTGAGTCCACTTGAATTCTGTGACTGATATATTTTATCACTTAAGAACATACTCAAGACTGACATAAAGCTTTAAGAACAAAAGCTGTTGACTGATATCTTTAGCTACCTAAATCTGTCAGAAGTCTAGAAAGTTTATGATATCTAGAGAATTGAATCAATGCAACCCTAGAAATCTCACAGCTTTCTCTAGTTCTCAGTTTCTTCATGTGTGCCTGGAGGAAAAAACGTGGTCTGAGTGTTGCTGTGCAGCTGTGTAGGCTGTTGGTTGGGACATGGCATCCATTATCAGAGAGCCAGTTAGAGTCCCAGTTATTGTGTTTCTGATCCACCTTTCTGCTCCTTGGAGACAGCAGATGGCTGAATGTGTACCAATATGTGGGAGACATGGTGGAGTTCTGTAGCCCCAGTTTTGGGTTGACCGAGCCCCAGGTGTTGGTATGCATTGGCATGTAACCCAGTGAATTGAAGGTCTCTGTCACTCCTTTCTTGCTGATGCTCTGCCATTTAATCAATAAATATTTAAAAAGATAGAAGCTCATTTTATAAAAGGAAATGTTAATTTTGACTCGTGGTTTTTGAGGTTCTTTAAAGTACTTAGGCAATCTTCTGCTGCCCTACCAGGTGCCTCAGCAGGGAGCTGGATCTGAAACAGCAACAGGAATACAAATCAGTGCTTGGAAGTGGGACACTAGAGCTATGAGTGGCAGATTTGCCTGCCTGATGAGTCACAACATGGGCCTCAAGATCAGCGTTTTTTGGGTGTTCTGTGGCACTAATGAGAAGCTAAGGCAATTGTTGTTTGAACGTTGTGATTTGACTGCGTTGGCTTGCTAGCCATGCTCTGGACACTTGGATGACTTTGATTTGAAGGTGTCTATGCATCAGTTCTGATACTATTTCTCGAATTCATGTTTTTTTTTTCTTTTCTTTTTCCCTCCCTCTCTTTTCCTGGTTGTGTCTTTATTTTTCTTTTTTTTTTTTGTTCTGAGACCCATGTTAAGTTGAATAGTGGCTGCTATGGATCATTTTCTGTGACTGAGGTGTTTTGTTTTGTTTTGTTTTTTGTTTTCTGTTTTTTTTGGGGGGGGGTATGCTTTTATCGTGAAGTGTTAGAATTCCATTGCAAACCTTGTTTTTTGGATGTTTTCCTTAAGTTTGTTTATAATTAAGGAATGTCTTTTTGGATTTATGCTTAGGTCTCTGATCCATTTGCTTTCTGTTTTTCTTCTGGCTGTATGTTCTCACTGTGTCCTTGTTGGTTCATGGTTTTATGTTTCTAAGTTGAAGCCATGTGATTTTTCATTTATGGCTGCCTATCTTACATTTCTGTAAGAATGTGTAGTAAGCCTCTTAAATTCAATATGTTCGGGGCCCAGCGCAGAGGCCTAGTGGCTAAAGACTTCGCCTTGAACTCGCTGGGATCCCATTTGGTCACCACTTCTAATTGTGGTGGTCCTGCTTCCCATCCAGCTCCCTGTTTGTGGCCTGGGAAAGCAGTCGAGGATGGTCCAATGCCTTGGGACCCTGCACCTGCATGGGAAACCCGGAAGAAACTCCTGCCTCCCAGCTTCAGATCGGTGCAGTACTGGCCGTTGCAGTCACTTGGGGAGTGTATCATCAGGTGGAAGATCTTTCTGTCTCTCCTCCTCTCTGTATATGACTTTGTGATAAAAATAAATAAATCTAAAAAAAATCAATATGTTCAAAACCTGTGCGTGCAGGCCCGGCGCGGTGGTGCAAATGGTTAAAGGTCCTCGCCTTGCACGCCCAGGATCCCATATGCGCGCCGGTTCTAATCCCGGCAGCCCCGCTTCCCTTCCAGCTCCCTACCTGTGGCCCGGGAAAGCAGTCGAGGACGGCCCAAAGCTTTGGGACCCTGCACCCGCGTGGGAGACCCGCAAGAGGCTCCTGGCTTCGGATCGGCATAGTATCGGCCCGTTGCGCTCACTTGGGGAGTGAATCATTGGACGGAAGATCTTCCTCTCTGTCTCTCCTCTCTGTATATCTGCCTTTCCAATGAAAAAATAATAAAAATAAATCTTTAAAAAAAAAAAACCAAAACCTGTGCGTGCTGCTTAAACAATCTAAACAATCTTTACCATTTCAATATATCTTAATTTTATTCTTCTATTTGTCTGCTTTAAAAACCATATAATACTCCCGTGTTTCTTTTTTCAAAATAAAGATTTATTTATGTAAAAGGCAAATTGAAGTACAAGAGGAGAAGGGAAATTAGGGGGAACAAGGAAGACACTATGTGGGAGAAAGAAGGAGGAGAAAAAGACCGAGATTGGCAGAGATCTTCCTTGGCCATCCACTGACCAGGTGGCCGTAACACTGTGACTGGCGCTGGATGTAGCCAGGAACCAGGAGCTCCAGCTGGGTCCCTCGTGCTGGTGTAGGTTGCATGAGCTGAACTGCCAGAGCCATCAACTGCTGTTTCCTCGGTGTGTTAGGGAGCTGGATGAGTAGCTGAGTAGGCAATATTCAATCTTGTTATCTGATTAGGTAGTGGAATCTGCCTATACCTTCCAGGTTAGATGGTTTTTATGCTCCACACTTCATAGCCATCATCAATTGCCTTGCCTCTTCTTTTCTTTCTCTCTTTTTGTTTATTTACTTTAAATTTTTATTTGAAAGACTGGGGCACCAAGAAAAGAGGAATCAGAGAAATCTTACATCTGCTGGTTCATACCCTCATGGTCTGCAGTGTCTGCAGTTAAGCTGATCTAAAACCAAGAACCTCTTTTGTGTCTCCCATGTGGGTGTAGAAGCCCAAGGACTTGGGCCATCCTCTGCTGCTCTCCCAGGCACATTGGCAGGATGCTGGATCAGAAGTGAAACAGCTGGAATTAAATCTCAACCCATAAGAGGTACCAGTGATGCAGGCAGAGGATTAGTCTACTACACCATGACACCAACCCTTCTGGCTCATTTTTCTAATCTTAGTGGTCAAATTCCAGGCAGAGCAACATCTGTGATCTGCCTTTCTCCCAGTGCTGTTTACTGTCTATGAGTTCATTAATGTTCAGGTGTGCTTTCAATATGCTTATATGTGCTTATACATCTCACGGCATTCCTTTTCACACTCTTCAACATGACTATTTCATATCCTTTTCTTTCCTCACGCTTCTCTTAGCATTCATCTGAAGCTGTCAGAATAGAACTCTATGCCACATCTATACTTTTCCCCACCTATCCTATCCAAGCATGAGGTTCCTATTCAAAAGTGATGTCCACCCATGCCCTGTAAACAAGGACTTGGGTTCTATACTGATCACATTTGTCTTTCTCTGCTAAGTTCTTAACCACTTCATATGTACTAGAGTATTCCCATAGATGCATGGACATATTACAGGGCCACCTGTTTGTTTATTTGTTTGTTTTGTTTGACAGCAAATTTATAGACTTGGAGAGTTGTACAAAGAGATACCTGATATCCATTGGTTCACTTCTCCAATTTCCACAATGGCAGGCCCTAATTTGAAGCTGGGAGCAAGGAACTTCTGGGTACACGTGCGCTTCAGGACTTGAGTCAGCAGCTGTTGCTATCCAAGTCATAAGCTATATGGAAGACACCAAGTCAGGGGGAAAGGGAAAGAAGCAGGCAGTCACAGACCTAAATGCCCCATCCACTGATTCACTCTCAAAATGGCCACAGTAACCAGAGCTGGGGCAGACTGAAGCGAGCAACCAGGAGCTCCATGTGGGTTCCTGCATGGGTTCAGCAATCCAAGCACTTGGATAGTTTTTTAATTCCTTGCACCAGCAGAGAACTGGATTCAAGGTGGAGTAGCCGGGACTCAAAGTGGTTCTCCTGACACAAGGACTGCCATGGCAACACTTACTGTTAACCATTTCACTCTATAGAGTCAAGTGACATTACTGTATGTACAGTTTGGTATACCTGCCACATGAAGTTGTACGTCCTTTTCATTATCTCAAAAGATCATGCAGTCTCCCCAGTTCTGTCCCTTCCAATTTGCTTTGTTTTGATGGATTTCTCTGTTCAGAAGTTTTTGTACACATGTGATATATGACCTTGTGTTTGGCTTCTTTCACTTAGCATAATAAAATTTGTGAGGCTTGTCAAGTGTACCTCTCCATTCTTTTTTTAATTGCATTTCATTTTATGACATCGTTTCATAGGTTCTGAGGTTCCACCAATCCTCTCATTCCCTCCCCCCATTATATTTTTTATATATGTATTCAATATGTCATGTAGGCAGACCATTCCTCATGAAGGAGGTACCTAATGTTTGATAAGATTCACCACCCTATAGCTCATTGATTTGTACTTTTTGAAAGTTGCTTGCTTCAAACCCACCAATAAAAGCCCACTAAATCATGACTGTATAATTAAGAGCTTAAAATGTATAAGAACGCTGGTCTGTTTAACTGGAACAGGGGCTGGGGTTCTTGCTCACGCTCTCGCCTTTTGTCCTCCCTGTGGATCCTCCTGGAGCCTTGGCTGGGATACCTAGGTCAACATGAATAAACAACCTTTATGCCTTAGCACTGGCTTCTGCCTTGATGGTTTTCTGGGGATTTCAAGATCCAGAACAACACATCCTCATATGGTTTGTTAGTTTCCTGTTTTTGGCATGTCCTTATCTTCTCTTTCCCACATCCTGTGCAACCGTGAGAAAAGGGTCACCAGCAGGTAGCAGGACACTGCATTGTGGCTCTCTTTTACCTCCTGGGAGTCCATTTTCAGTTCATACTTGAATTTTCTATTTCCTATTTTTTCCCCTTTGGCCGGATTAACGATGTGTGTAAACTTGTACTTTCAGAAATGTATTTTTCTCTCAGTTGTTTCCTTAGGAGAGGGAGTAAGGTCTGTAGTGTGCCATGGCTAGTAGCAGAAGTCGTGCTTCATTCACTTATTCCAGTTTGATTCTCTAGCTTAGTGAGGGTGCTCATGTCCAGGTTCATGTGACTTGAAGTTGTGGAGCCCCACAAATGTTGCTCTGCGTTAATTTCACTTCGCAAGGGCATTTGACAGAACTGACTCCTGCTATAACACTAACTCACTTTGTATGACATCATTCTTGTGCTGTTCTGCTCCTTATAGTGGGGTCTGTCATTATGCATTCTCTAGAGGTTGAAGCGATTCAAGATTTTGTACTGTGTTATTTCTTTCTTTCTGAATTACCAACTTTCTTCCTGAATTCCCAGTTTAATGGCTCAAAACTTGGACTTTATACCAATTAGTTCCACAGCTGTATTTACTGCTCCAAAGTGTAATCACACACAGACACACAGACACACACAGACACACACAGACACACACAGACACACACAGACACACACACACACACACACACACACACACACACACACACACACACACCTGTCTCTTCGGAATTGGTACCTTCATGTCTAAGACCTCTAATGCTTCATAAATCCACGTAGGAGTTCTCTATTTACTGCTTCTCAGCCAGTTCCTCTTAGCTTTTTTCCGACTTTATAAATAATACTACTGCATAACTTTGGTTAAGAGGGAACAAAAGAGCTCTACTCAGTTCCCTCCTTTTTTCCTGGTTTGCAAAACTTATTTCTTCATTAATATGGTTTGCACATTGTCTGAAGCCAGAGTCTGTAGGTTTTCTCTGTGTATTTCAGCTTGCATGCTATATGGTTTCTGCTACAACTATTGACTCTGCCATTTCATTAGGGAAACAGTCCTAATAATGCTTTAGAGAGTAGTCATGTTACACTTGATCTTAGCCAAAAGGCCGAGAAGTGGTCATTTTGAGACTGGACCTGAGGATGGCTGGATTTGTTCAGCAGCTCATTACTTGACCTCTTGCCTGAAATATCTACAGCCTACCTGTGTTTTTTCCATCTTGACTGTTATCCTGTAGGTTCAAGTCATATTTTTTGACTAGTATAAGGACCTCTTTCTAGCCCTCACTCTTGAACTTCTTCCATCTGTTCTCTACCCAATATTTTTCCTGTGGGACAACTGCAATGTAATGAGCTCAATGACTTCTCACCAACTCAGCACATGGGCAGCTCACTGTTGTCCCTTGCAGTCTTAAATATTTTGCCACACTGAAATAAATGGGGCCTGATGTACCACTATTAAAGTTCCTAATCTGCTGGATGTCGGGTCTGAGTTCTACCTGGACCTGTCTTGGGTGAAACCTGTAGAATACCAGGTTGTTGTAGTTCACTCAGCCAGAAATGAGTTCACTCCCTGCTCAGTGCATGCACAGTCCTATCCCATAGCCCTTGCCTCCTTATTTAAAGGACACCCAATTCAGCTCTAGGAAGTAGATTGGGCTGTGAAACCCACCTTGTTCTTGTACTGCCCACCTGGGTCCTGCCACTCTGTCTCTGCTCCTGGTCAAATCAAACAAACCAGCAGGATATGCAGTTCTTTGTCTGGGTCCCTCTCCTGAATTCCCAGAAAATGTCACTTCCCACCTGTTTGCTGCTGGCGTTCCCATTCCCAGTGGAGTTCAGATCAGCATCCACTGAATGCCGCTGGAGTGTCAGTCACTGCAACACTACACCATTGGTTTGGCTGCTTCCTTTTTTCTGTCAGTCTTCAGGTACCCCTCTGCTGTTGTTCTGTTTTCTCCTATTTCCTGGAATGTCCCCTCTACCTCACACTGGCTAATATATTTCGGTCTGTTTAAATGGGTTCTTACCCTATTCTGCCGTCTTGATTCTCTCAAGTTCTTGTCAACAGCAAGAAGCACATAAAGTAAACATTTAAGGAATTCAAGGAATATGTCACACTTGAAATGAATCAAATGAAAGCTGATATATCCAAAATGAAGAATACAGTGAAGCAAGCTAAAAGTACAGTGGAGAGGCTCCAAAATAGAATGAAGCATGCAGAAGAAAGCATCTCAAAATTAGAAGGTATTTCCTACAGGGGAAATGAACCAAAAGCTGGAAGCAGAGCTGAATCAGGCCAGAAAGAGATTCATGAATTGAAAGAAACTTTTAAAAGGCCAAATCTAAAAAAAATAGTTATGGGAGTCCCAGAAGGTGCAGTAAGAGAAGCTGGGTTTAAAAATTTGTTTAATTAAATAGTAAGGGGAAAAAAAATTTCCAATCTAGAGAAAGAATTGGGAAATAAGACCCAGGAAGGGCACAGAACTTCCAACACACTTGATGAAAAGCAGTCTTCACCAAGACACATGATCTTCAAGCTCTTTTCAATCAAGCATAGTAAAAAGATCCTTAAGTGTGAATATGGAAAAAATCAATTGATATATAAGGGAGTGCCAATTAAACTCACAGATCTCTCACAAAAATCTCTACAGGCAAGAAGAGAATGGAGCAACATATTCCAGATTCTAGAAACAAACAAACAAAGAAATGTCAGTCAGTATCACTTACCCAGCAAAACTTTCTTTTGCTTTTGATAATGAAATAAAATGCTTCCACAGTAAAGTTAAAACAATATGCTTTTTCCAACCAGCCCTACTAATGATACTTCAAGATGTTCTCTTGACAGAGAAAAGGAATAGTGCCCACCAGAACCAAAGGCAAATGTGAAGAACATCCCAGTAAATAACAACAGAAGACTAAATCAATGAACAACAAAGTGCTAAAATGTCAGGACCAAAATACCACCTAATTGTATAAACTCTGAATGTAAACAGCTTAAACTCAACAATGAAATGTCATTCATTAGTACACTGAATTCAAAAATAAAACCCATCTACTTTTTGGCCTATAGGAGACACATTTCACCAACAAAGATCAGCAGAAACTATATCTCATGCATTTTTTTTTTCTTTTATCTCATGGATTTTGATTTTTTTTGTGTGTGTGTTCCATCTCTTCAAAACACTTCTGATTAAATTCTTCTAAGAGTCTTAGATCATACAGAATTATCATTTTCTTCAAGAAGGTTCTTGATTTTCTTTTTCAGTTCTTCAGTGACACATTAGTCATTCAGTAGCATGTTATTTAACTTCATGGTGTTGTGAACTTTTTTCTTTCTGTTGTTAATTTTGTATTGTGGCTTTTCATTTAAAGGGACGTATGCTAACTGTGCAATGGAGACTATCATATCCAGATGTGAGGATACAATGCAGTATGCACCTCTACTTCAAGATAAAGTTGGACTCCCACTGCAACTGTTTCTTATATTTTGGCAATAGCATGCTGAATTCTCTGCCTTTGTCCATGCATGCAATAATGGACATATGACTGTATATAAAAAACTATACTATAGTAATGGTATGGGAGAACTCAGTGAGAGCAGAGGGAATTGGGGAGGGGATAAGGAAAACACCAGGGCCAATGGAACTGTATTATAAAATAATAATAATAAAAATAAGTGAAATTTGAAAAAATGAAAGTAAGAAACAAATATGCTTAGGCCAAGTGATCAGGAACTACATCTACAGTCTAATCTTAGCAAATTGCCAACCTTTCAGTTGGATTTTAAATGAAAGAATAAACTCATGTCTCCTCTTCTTCATATGAGAAAAACCATTATGCAACCTGCGATTACTTTATAACTCTTGTACTTGCTCAGCCATTAGTGGGACTTTGTTCCACATAACCAATAAACAACTTTAATGAGACAGCTTCAGATCAGGCAATAAGCAGGTAATCTGTTCTCATTTAATTTAATCAAATCCAGCATGAGCTAGAATGGTTGAGTAAGGTACCAAGCTCACTATAGATCATGGGTCAGGATCTGTCCTGACATGTAGTGTCCTGGGATGGAAAGATGTAATGCTGAAAATTCCATTTTGTATCAGGCAGTTGAGGCAGAAGAAGTATGAATAACTGATACAGAGTGGCTACATTAATGACATGCTGAAGACTTTACTCTGTTAGGGTTCTACAGAACAGATAGACTTACTGTTCCTAAGACTAACAGTTTGTCCTATTACTAGGAAGCCCGACATTCATTAACCTCCACTTTCTCACACTTCTGTGGGCCCAGGCAAATATATTTTATTTTGTTATATTATATTTATATATTGTTATATATATATATATATCACACATTTATATGTGTTATATGTATATATGTAACACATTTATTTTAATAAATCCACGTCCGGTGAAACATAGAGTGAAATTGCATCTGCTAGTTCCCTCCCCAAATGGCTGCAACAGTTGACTGAATCAGGCAACAAACAAGACCTCATATGTGTTTCCCACATGGGTACAGGATTTTTAAATTTGGGACATCTTTGGCTGACTTCCAAGATGCATGTACAGGGATCTGGATCAGGGGTGGAGTAGCAGGGATTTGAACCAGCATTCATATGGGAATCTAATGTCCCTGGCAAAGTATTAACCTGACTCTTGCATGTGAATTATTTGAAAGGTTTTATTACTTTTCTGGTAAGTTGGAGTTACACAAGACAGAGACACAGAAAGGTCTACTATCCACAGGTTCCCTCTCCCAAATGGCTAAAACATCAAAAGTTGGAACAGTCTGAAGCTGAGATGAAGGAGTTGCTTTCAGGTTTCTTATGTGGGTACAGGATGCCAAGGTCTTGGGTTGATCTCAACTAATTTGCCAGGACATGATCTGGGAGCTACAATTGATGAGGAACAGCTGAGGCTCCAATGGAAACACATATGGGATCCCAGCACCACAGTAGGAGGATTAGTATGACATGTCACTACTCTGGTCTATGGCATATGTTATTTTTAATCTCCAAGGTACATGGACTGGAAGTCAGTGTGAGTTCTTCTGCAGGAACTGTCAGTTTGCAGAAGTAGGATCCTCTTCGCACCTGTTTACCGAGGTAGTGGATATGTTTCTTAGGGAAATTATGCCATTATCAACTTGTGAGAGGTGAATAAGAATCCACCACGTTGAAAATGCACTGGGCTCTCTGCAGAGTGGAGCAGAACCTACACAAATGCAAGGTGACATGGGCATAACACCTGTGGGGGAGCTTAGCTTTGGAAGGAGGTAAACAGTACCATATTTGTTTCAAACATTGTGTGCATGTGGAGAAGTGGCTTGAAACAAAGTTATTGTGTAATTGAACAGATGAAATGTGAGTTGCATGTCTAGAGGCGTTCAGGTTGTATGTTTTGGGTGATGGGAGCTGTTATAGAGATTTAAGAAAGGGAGGAACAGTAAATGGTGCATACTTTCTGCATACTCTAGTGGTTGCAAGTGAAAGGCCTGGATAAGGCCAGACAAGTGTCTGGAATAATGAATTAGGAAATCACTGCAGTAATAGGAGAGATGTCACAGGTTTTCCATCCTTCTCAACAATCCTGTAATGCTTACTTCTCTATTTCATAAACATCCTCACTGTGGTCTTGTTAAATCTGTTCCACATTCCTACTTTTTCCTTTAATTGTTGATTTCATCTCTTTTTTGCCTCTCACCTTACTGAAAGTCTAAAGCCTTCTTGATTTTTATGCTCACAATCAGTTTAGTAATCACACTGAGATTGTTCTGGAAGATACGGGACAAATAATATTTTATACAAGTTGAACCCTCTGAATCCCAGCAGACACACCACTGTTTAACTTTATTATTTTATTTTTTATTGTAATACAGTTTTATAGGTGCTTTGATTTCCCCCGCCACTCCCACAACCCCCTCCCCATGGTGCATAACCACAGTCCAAGTTCAGTTGTGATTTCTTCATTGCAAGCACATGCCCAGCATCTTATTGTCCTGATAACATTAAACAGCTTCGTGGGGAGGCCTTCTCTGGTCTGAAGGCAAAGCTAACAGAGTAAAATCCCAGTCAGTTAAAAGACCCAACAAAACATCAGCAACAACATATAGTGTTATAGAATTGGTTGACTTAGTATTGAGCAAATAATATGTTAAAAATAATGCAAGTTCAATTTTTCAAAACACACGTGTTGAGACAGTATCAATGACAGGATCAAAAAAAAAAAGATACAGGTTAAATTAAGGCAAACATGTGGTATCTAACCTTTTGGGATTCGCTCATTTCCCTTAGCATTATAGTTTCCAGTTGGGCCCATTTGGCCACAAAGAACTGCATTTTATGTCTTTTTTAATAGCTGAGTAGTATTCCATGGAGTAGATGAACCAAAGCTTTCTTATCCAATCTTCTGCTGATGGGCATTTTGATTGCTTCCATGTTTTTGTAATTACTGATTGTGCTGTTATGAATATAGGGGTGCGTGCTGGCTTCTCATGAAACAGGTGCTTTGGATATATTCCTAGGAGTGCTATTGCTGGATCATATGATATGCAGATTTTGAGTTGTTTTAAGTGTTCTCCAGACTGATTTCCATAAAGGCTATACTAACCTGCAGCCCCAACAGCAGTGGAGTAGGGTTCCCTTTTCCCCACATCCTTGCCAACAAGTGTCATTGGTGTTCTTGTTTATGTGGACCAGTCTTACTGGTGTTAGGTGGTACCGCATTTATGTCTTAATTTGGATTTCCCTTATTGCCAAGAAACTGGAGCATTTTTTCATATGTTTGTTTGCCATTTGGGCTTGTTCCTTTTTGAAATGTTTGCCCATTTCCCGTGCCCATTTCTTGAGTGGTTTGTTTGTTTTGGTGTTTTGGTAGTCTACGGCCATACCACCCTGAACGTGCCCGATCTCGTCTGATCTTGGAAGCTAAGCGGGGTCGGGCCTGGTTAGTACTTGGATGCGACACTGTTTAATTTTAGATTCACCAAACAGGACTGCAGGTTTGGCAAGTCTTCTTACACCGTTTTTTCGGCCTTCATCCCATTGATACTGAGAAGTACTACTAAACCAAGGGCCAAGTGATCAAAAATTCTGCCAGAAGACACTCATCTTTTTAATCTGCTTTTAAAATATTCTCCTCCACTCTCACCCAGACATCTAAGCCTAAGGTCCTTCTATCAGGCAACCAAGGATTATATTCTACCAGTGTCCTAAGACTGCTGCAAATGTCATTTTGAAACCATAGTACTATTCTGCTTCAAAAATGATGAAGCAGCTCAATGTAATAAATATACTTTTTTCCCCGACCTTTTGCCCCTTTCTTCGCCTGCTTACCTTCTTCTGCAGGCGTCATGTCTTCCTTTCTTTTTTTTTTTTTTCTCACTTCAGACTCCACGCTGGGAGCCAGTTGCAAATTTACCTTGCAGGTTCTTGGTGAGGAGATTCGACCTGAAGATATGGGGGATAGTGCTCTCTTTTGGCAACTGACAAAGTTTATTTCCAGAGTTTCAGTTTCTATACATTTTGTAAAACAATGGTTCAAATTAGGTCATGTCTAAGACCAGAGAGTACAAAGAAGCTAATGTTGACTTAGTCAAAGAGTTATTCAAAGAAGAAATAGTTAAATGGTACTGTCCATCCTTTATTGACCAGACAGCACAGGTGTCCACCTATCTTCAAAGAAAACATGAAAACACATCCAAGGACTCCCTGGGGAAAAGAACACACTGTGGGCAACAGGCCTTCTGCCTTCTCTCTCCTGGAACCTCTTCTCAACAGATCCACCAGGCCACTGCTGTCCCAGCTATCCTGTGAGCTGTGTTCCATTACTACACTCCAGAGATTTCCAGGGCAAAAGCAGTTGACTTGCATTGATCTGCACTAGCTTTGCTTTCTGAGTTTGCACCTGCACTGGAAGAGTGTGGGAAATGATTTCCTATATATGTGGTCGGCTCTTTTCTTTCTTCCTTGCTCTGCCAAGGCATTATTGACACAGAGCAGACCAGTAACCTGAACTTTAGTGGATGCTCAGCCACCCAATCTTCATGTGAGCTGGCATGTAGTGCAGTCCAAACAGGCTTGGCTTGCACTATATTTATCTTGCCTTTCACTCATGCCAGTGTGTGTTGTGAGCTAACCATGCCTGGCACACCCACAGTCCCAGATCACATGTATGCCAATGTGTGCTTCAGCCCAGCCTGGTCTAGCCTGTTTCCAGCACCAGCTCTTGTGCTCACAAGCAGGATCTGTGCCCAGCAGCAGAGTTTCCCAGGTTCGCCTACCAGGCCTTCTCCTAGCAATAGTTCTTTCATATGTTTTTGGGTGCTGCTACCCAGACTGACATGGTTAGACCCAGTCTTTGCATTCACTAGTGGGTATTGTGGTCTAATGAAACTGGAGGGGATCCCTTCTGGCTTGTGAAATGGGTACTGCATCAGCTGTCATGTGACACAGGAGGTGCTGTAGGCTAGCCTTCCCTGTCCCACATCCATTCTGTTTTTCCTGAGTGCCAGTGTGTGATGGAGTATACACCAGGTCAGTCTGCCCAAACCCAACCAGAACACCTGTTGGTGAATGCTGTGGTCTTTCACAGCATGGTCCACAAACAGCGCGGGTGTCATATTTACCACTGGGAGTTACAGTCCAAACGAGGAGTCCCCAGAGTACTGCTACTAGGACTGGGTCTTATGTGTGCTTATGGATGCTCCACTAAGCCTGACATGTCCCATCCCCATTCTCAGCTCCCACTGGATGGTGTTGTAGCCTGCCCAGCTGAGTGGCCCATATTCTTTACCAGGTTCTATGCATTGCAGCAGATGCTTTCACCAGGCCCAGCCTGACCTGTCCCCAGATGCAGCCTACAAAAATGGTGACAAGTGCTGCAGACTTAACTGACCTCGCCATCCTCAGGCCTGACACTTGTGCTACCAAATGGGATCTGCAGTCTAGTAGGTTCATTCTCTAAGTTCCCCTTCCAGGCCAGCTTGCAGCTCCAGATATCATGTATGATTACTTGCCATCATCTGCTCTTAGTGCTGGTCCTTGCATGTACTGTTAGGTGCTGCAGCTTAGTACGTGATAGCATCTCCCAGTTCCAACTCCCACAAGTGTCAGGTAGTCTCCTTTCAAGTGAGTTGTGTGGTCTAGCCTGGCTTGGCCCATCACTGTCCCCAAGCTGCCAGGTGGTGTAGTTCCACAGAGGTGAGCCCTCATGTTCCCTACAGAATCTAACCCCAGATCTGGTTCCCTTGCATTCTGCAGTGTGCTGTAGCTCAGCCAAATGTGAAATATCTCCTGTCCCAATGCAAGCAGATGGGTACTGTAACCTAGCCTAGCCAGGCATGTTCCCCAGTCACAGCTTTCAGGAGTGCAAGCAGGTGGTGGACAATGCCATTTAACCAAGCCTGAATCTCCCATGTAGGTCAGTTCCATGGCCTTATGCAGAATTACCCCACTCTGCTCCAGTCCTAAACGACTCTGTCTCAGTTCCCTCACCCACCTGCAAGTTCAGTGGTTTGGTCAATGGAAGACCCCAGAAGACACTGTTTCCTTGCCAAAATGCACTCAGCAGTTCCTCTTCCCAAGGCCTACCACAACCCTGCCATATGGGGGCCAGAATGAAGTGTGACTGCCTGGAATCCTCTGCATTTCCCACTTATTCTTTAAAAAAAAATCAGAAACTTTAAACTCTGCAAATGCCTTCAATACCCAGTACTGCACTGGGCCTGTACCTGAGAACTGTGAACTAAATCCACGTACCTGTTAGTGGAGCCATGACTACTGTAGACCAGGAAATGTATCATTGGCAATCTAAAGTGAGAGGCCAGGCCCGGATATGGTACACAGATGTTCAAATATAAGAGAGTAGTATATTAGATATTATGCTGGAATATCTGACTATGTGCAGTTATTTTAATATGGTAGTCCCTTTTATCACTGTTACTGCTGCTGTCCATAAGGAACAATGACCTAGCAACTATTTCATTTTCATTAGTGCCACACAGTTCATACACTAGCGATTATTCCTACATGAAGATGTTGGCCACTCTCTTTCCCTACCTTAGTGTCACATTTGATCACTTTGTTACCTGTTTGATAACTTCATGGGGATGAAGGTTCACCATTTTTAATGAAGGTGTAGTGGAAATTAAAACATTGATATGTGGAGAGAGTGACAATTATGTCCGCATGGATGCTTTACAAGGATGGACTCAGAGCAATATGGTTCATAATCTCCTACATTGTTGGTAGACACCTCAGTGGCAGCATGAAGGACTTGAACAAATTCCTGAAAGACAGCCATTGTAAGAATGGAGTGGAGAGCAGTGGAGTAGGGAGGTAACTCGGAAAGGGGGAATGGAGACCCCCGTGCATAATAAACTATGTCATAAAATAATAATAATAAAGAATCTGGATTATGTCACTCAATTATCTACAAATTGACTTACTTTTTAAAATTTCATATTTAAGGGTCTTTTCCCTGTGTTCAACTGAAGAGAGCTTGATTATCATGTCTTGGCAAATATTGCTTTGCTGAAACTTGCTGGGAGTTCTGTGTCCCTCTTGTTTTTTGTTTCAATATCATTTCCACAAAATTAGGTATGTTTTTATTTCTTATATCACTGAATATATTTTTAAAACCCTGTTTCTCTTTCTGTACATTCTGGAACTGCCATAATTCTTATATTTGGATTTTAATAATGCCTTTAATTCTTGAATGTTTTTTTTCACCTTGATATATAATTGAGCATTTTGGCTGTTCTCCCATTTTTAAAAGATTTATTTCAATTTTTATTGCAAATTCAAATATACGGAGAGAAGGAAAGACCGAGAGGAACATCTTATGTCTGTTGATTCACTCCCCAAATGACCACAATGATCAGAGCTGTGTTGATACAAATCCAAGAATCCCCTCTGAGTCTTCCAAGTGTGTACAGGATCTCAACCATCTTGGACTGTTTTCCCAGGCCACAAGCAGGAAGCTGGATGGGAAGCAGGGCAGGCAGTATTAGAACTGGTGACCATATGAGATTCTGGCACGTGTAAGGTAAAGACTTTAGCCACTAGACCACCATGCTGGGCCATTTTTTCTCGCATTTTTGAAGGTAATGTATTCTAGTTCTGAGATTCTTTCTACTTTGGAATTCATTTGGATTTTTAATTTGATGGATTGTGTCTTTCATCTTCAGGCCCCCATGGGCTCATGCCCTCCCTCAACCTCTAGCTGTCTCAGCAATGGAAACATTATCCCCAATTTCCTCAATGTATTCCTCAATTTGCATTGAGGTTGGCAGAAGTTTTTGCTTCTGGGGAGGGAAGGCATTAATGATATACTTTGTTCCTCTATTCCTTTGGCTCTTTGGCTCTTTGTTATTGCAATTCTTGTTAGTAGATTTTTCTTAAGTGTTTTCTAAGCTTTGTCACCACAGGTGTACAGTTCATTTAACTGCTTGTGCTCGGTACCGTGCTCTTCATTTGCGGACCCGTGTGCCACTCCCCTCAGTGAGTTTCTGTCCAGGGCTCTTTGCTTGACTTCCACCATGATCTTTATATCTCAGCTCCTGGATCACCTCTCTCTGCCATCTGTGACCTGTGGTAGTGTGACCACATCATTGCCTGAATAGCGCCCCCCCACACACACACTCCCAGTTCAAGCAGTACCTGTAATTATCAAATGACAATTTTCCCAAATCTCTGGGTTGCCCGTGGTGCTGGTCTTGCCAGAACTTGCTCATATGTTACATCTGAAGGCCACCCAGAATTATTTTTGTCTGGAACTGGCAGGATGCCAATTGATACTATTTTCCATTTGAGACTAGTGTGATGCATTGAGCTGAAGTGAGTTCCCACATGGCTCTTTGCCTGTGTAGCTTTCTTTTGTTGCTTCATTCCCACAGACTTTTCCTGATTATACAAAGTGGCAATCATTGTGGAGGTCTGAGAGTACTAGAAATTAGATCTGGGGCCACCTGCACCTATCTGGTGCCACCAGGCTGCTGGAGGAACTCCAATCGCATATAGCCAGCTTCCCCTGAGGTATCTGGTCACCACAACACCACTCCACTCTCTCTACACCTTCTCCATGTCCATAGGTCTCCAGGTGTCCCTCTGGCATCAAACTGTACTCTCCTGTTTCCTGAGATTACTGCCTAAGATTACTGCCTCTCTGATTCACCCTGGCTAATGATTCTCTGTTTCAATTAGTCCTTGCCCTATTCTGCAAGCTTGTTTCTCTCTCTTGTCTGTTTTGCAAATATTTGGAAAGAAGTGATGCTAGTTCTTTATAAAACACATGATGGAATGTATCATTGAAATCATCTGGAACTGAGAATCCCATCTGCTCTTTTTGTCATTGCAAAACTGAAGAAAAGCCCACTGATGCTCCATTTCAGTAAAGGCCTCCATGTGCCATTATGCATAACTACTATATGTATGCAGTTAATGGTTGATAGAGAATTCTAGGTTTGGTGCATGTTTTGCTAGGTGATGAAGTAAATGGTATTTTAGGCAGGTGATATGAAAATGAGTCAAATGAAAACCTTTGCAATACAATGGTAGGCATGCCAATTAGCATTTTGCGGAATATTATTGAGATAATAACTCAGGTGTCTTTGACATTTCTCTTTCAACACCAAATGGATTTTCTGCAACTGATAATTAAAACCCAGAATTCCAAAGAAAATGATTTTACAAAGGTAACCAAGAATGAATAGGGATCTCTGAGGACGTTTTGTTTTAAAATATGAGAACATTTTCTAGGAAGATGAGAAATTTTTGCCAGACTGCCAATAGATGCGTGTTCGGAGGTAATCGGTGGTAGCCACAGTGAATTCTGCAAGCCTGAGAAATGACCAAGAGGAGAATCATTGCTTTCCATTATGGGAAAACAGTAAGTGGTTTATGGATCACAGTTGTTTGTAGAAGAGGGGCTTTGCTTTCTTGATCATTTCTTTCAGGAAAATGAGGAAAATTAAATGTACTTACAGAGAATAAGAAATGAATTATTTCCATATCTAGTGATGCTGACAGGCTTTCATATTCAGTCTCTTCATCTCTCCCGGTCTCCTTTTGTCAGTGTCAAAAATATCCTCCAGTCTACATGCTTATCATGGTCACTTTTACCCTATCAATGTTTTTCCAACCATCTCACTAATTTGCAAGTATTTAACAGTTGCTTAGAGAGTACGATGGGCTGATGCCAGTTCATCTGTATAAATATATCTTTTAATACAACTTTCTAATATTTTTCTTTAGATCATTTAGTTTTATTTGAAATTTAAGAAATCTTTATTTACCAAGATACAGTTCCTTATGCTTAGGAATTTTCTATTTTGCCCTCTTTCTTCCCTCCTACTTCTTATTCCCCTTGCTTTCTTCTATATGGTAACATTAATTTAGTCCTGCAACAATAGCCACCAGCCCATCATTCTTCTGTTTAATTGTATTCTATCATTGTAGTTATAAACAATAGTAGAGACTCCAGCATTTTGTTGACAAGATATATGTAAGAATTTCATTGGGAGTCCATCTCTTTTCTGAAGTCAAGATGCATACTGTAACATACTTCCACTTCATGGTATGCTTGTCTCCATTATTGATAGAGATAGATAGATAGAGATATCCTCTAGATAGTTAGAGATAGAGATAGACACAGAGAAAGAGATAGAGATAGAGATAAAGATGGAGATGCAGATGCAGATGCAGATGGAGGTTCAGGTAGAGGTGGAGGTGGAGATGGAGATAGAGATAGAGGTAGAGATAGAGATAAATTTGTATTTACACATATATTTATTGAAATTTCATTTTTTGTAAGAATACTTTACCTATATCAGAGAGAGAATATGATTTTTTTTTTTTTTGCGGAGATTGGGTCATTTCACTGAGCATAATGGTTTCTCCTTGGCACCATATCTTTGCAAACAGTAGAATTTTATTGCGAAGTAGGAAAGAGAAAACTTCTCAAGTTTTCACATTGGCTGTGGATACTTCTGGATGTTTCTGGTAACAGAATGTTGGGAGCACTGACAATTTCCTGCCCTGTGATTGTCCCTTTTCCCTGATTGGTGTGCCTTGGTGATCTTTAAGCTGATTGGACAGTATTGACATATAAGCCGGGGGCTTGGTAGGGGAGCGACTTCTGTGTAATGTAATTAATGGACATAATGGCTTTAACTGAAGGTCTGAATAAAGCACCTCTGAGACTCTCTCCAGTTTCGGGTGATGTCTTCCGCAGGACAGAACACCCCTATAACAGAGAAAGTACTTGTGTTTCAATTTATATTTATAAATTTATACTTAATTGTATTGTAGACATTATCCATAATAAACAAGAACATTACTGATATTTTTTCATTAACTACATTTTAGATTATGAGTTTAATATTTCGTGTAGACCGTTATGTACTTCTGGGTTCAGATACCTAAATGCCATGATTCATTTCTTTTTCAAACCAATTTATTTATTTTTTAAATATTTATTTATTTTTGTTGTAAAGTCATATATACGGAGAGGAGGAGAGGCAGAGAGGAAGATCCTCTGTCCAATGATTCACTCTCTAAATGACCACAGAGGCTGGTGCTGCGATGATACAAAGCCAGGATCCAGGAACTTCTGCTAGATTTTCCATGCGGATGCATGGTCCCAAGGCTTTGGGCTCTCCTCAACTAATTTTCCAAGCCACAAGCAGGGAGTTGAATGGGAAGTGAAGCTGCCACTATTAGATCCACCACCCACTTTCAAGGTGAGCACTTTAGCTGATAGACCACTGTGCCAGGCCCAAATAAATTTGATTTTGTTAATGTTTACATAGTTGATTAGTTTAGAAAGGGTTCTGGATCAGGGGAACGTGGGTTAGACCATTGTGTCCACATTTCCTTTTCCTTCTCCTTGTGTCTAGGGGCCAGGGAGAGACAACAGGAGAACCCATACCCAGCCTTCCAGCCACTTCAGTTCCTGAGGAAGGGGAATAGCCATCTGATGTCACTCATAAACCCCTGATGCAGAGCATGCCTCAAAAGGTTCTGCTTAAGTGGTTTCAATAGTTCTGAGATGCTGTCAGTCTCACAGATGCAAGGCTGAGAGTATCTTTCCAAGGTCCATTGCCTGACATAGTCCAACGGTGAGTCCCTGTTCACTTAGAAATTTATTATCATGCTTAATTGGGATAGTTGACCTATTTGTTCTGCCCTTATTCTGTTAGGGTACCAGATACCCTTTGCAGGCTCCAGTGATCTGACATATCCTCCTAGTGCCCTGTGTATGCCCTCCATTGTTCCATCAAAACCACTCAGGAGGCCCAACTGGGACAAATGCACTCTGGTGACAGTCCACAGGCCCTGCCACTCTCTCCATAGCTGGAATTATGAGTTTAGTGGCTTATTTATGGGATTCTCAAAGCAATCTTATCTGGTGTGATCTTAGACCTGATTCCTGCATATGTGTCTTCCTGCACAGGGTCCAGTTCATTCTGTCATCCACATCAGCCTACATCAACACTGATAATTGCAATTGTTAAGTCAGATCTATTTCAAATTCCATTTCTTACACAAACAGATGGGTACCGTGTCTCAGACCAACACTTCTCTCCACACTGTTAATTCTTACATACAACATTGGCAACTGCAGCCCAGTCAAAGTGATCCACAATAACGTTCAATATCAGGACCCCAGTCCTGGTTTCTCTGCCTGTCAGCATGTGTAGTTGCCTGGTCCAATCTGTCTTACCTCCCATTCAGCTCCCACATACATAATTGAGCTTTGAAGCTTAACTCATCCTAACTGACTTCATCCTACAGCTCACATTCATGCCAACAGTGTCACCATCTGTTTCACCAGGCCCAACCTCAGTCCTGGTTATGTGCTAACCAGTGGGTGTTGCAGTCCATACTTTCCCTACAGAGCTGTTCCCAGTCCTTGATCTTGCACTTTCCATGTGCTTCTGCAATGTGGTATTGACAGGAATTCTCCCCAGTTTCAGTATTTTCCAGTTAATGTTTTGGTATAGCCCAACCAGACTGCCTTTATTCTGGCACATGCCTGCACCAGTGGGTACAGTCAGCCAACCCTAGTTCTCCCCAACACCATGAACAATCAAACCAACTAGTGTTGTAGCCCTGCCCAACATGGACTGCCCCAATCCCGGTTCTCAAGCTCACCAGCAGAAGCATTGGGCTTGCAGGAGTATCTCAATTCAACAGCTTCCATACTAGGTTTGCACCTCTCTTAACACCACTCATTCTTGTGTGTGCTGATGGATGCTGCAGCTGAGTCTATCATAGCTCATCGCACCTTGGCACATGCAAGATGATGTTGTAGCCTTTCTGGCATGGTTTGCCCCGAGTTCCATCTTGTGCTTGTTGGTGCTGCAGCCCAACACAACCCAGTCACCACCAGTTCTGGCTCAAATGTTTACTGGCTGGTGTTGTGACTGGAAATGGCCCATCCCATATCCTTTCCTGCTTCTCATATCTGCCAGTGGATATAATGTCGTTTTTGGTAAGGATTTTTTTTGAAAGGCAGAGTTCCACATAGGAGAAAGAGTAGAGGAAGAAGAAGATGAAGAAGAATAAGAAGAAGAAGAAGTAAGGGAGGAGGAAAAAGGGAGGAGGAGAGAGGGTGAGGAGAGAAGGCAGAGGACAGAAGGAAGAGGAGAGAAGGAAGAGGAAAGAAGGAGGAGGAAGAAGAAGAGAAATAAGAATAAGAATGAGGAGGAGAAGGAGTAAGAAGAAGTAGATGAGGAAGAAGGAGGAGGAGGAGAAGAGAGGGACAGAGAAAGAAATCAACTGAGATACTGGGCCAGGTCAAACTAGGAGTTTGTTCTAGCTCTCACATGTGGGTGTCAGGCCCTCGCACTCAGGCAATATTTTTTTTTTATTCCTAGGCCATTATCAGGGAGCTGGATTGAAAGGGGAGCAGCTAGGACATGAACTGGCTCCCATATGTGGTAGAGCATTGTAGTTGGCACTTTATTGTCAAATCAAGCACCCCTATTTTACATTCATATCTCAAAACTTATATGAATTACATATTTCACATTAAGTTTTCTTTACCCTCTAGGTTTTACAACAGTGTATTTTGATTTCATTCACTGATACACATTTGATATCACATTAGTCATATACGCAGTATTAGGAGCAGAGTGATAATTCCATTAGCCACTCAACTGGTTCCTTGTGTTCTTACTTTTCTTGTAACATTTACAATGATACTCGTCATTTTGTAAAAACAGGTTTAGCTATGTACAAAATAAATAATGCATCAAGATGTGATAATGGACATCCACTAAATTTAAGGGCCATAAGTAATGAAACCTCAAAATGTCAATTTTAATCATTTATATCGTATATTTTATACCATGTATAATTGTTATCTCAAATAGGGGAAAACATACTTGTCTTTTGGAGACTGACTTATTTCACTAAAATAGAATTTCTTTACCCAATCACCCATGGGTGAATATTTCATATACATATTTAAATGCATATTTTAGCTATTGTAAATTGAATTGCTGTAAATACATGAGCACAGAGAATTATTTTTTATCGGCTGATGTTGATTCTTTTGTGCAAATTCTCAGAAGAGTAATAGCTGGGTTCTATGGTAGACCTATTTTCAGAATTCTGATGAATCTCCAATCTGTTCTGCTTAAATTGTTGCTGGCAATCTGCATTTTTGTGAGGTTCCAAGTGCTGCTCTTTCTTGGACCACATTCTGAATTACAGAAGTTAATCTGCAGCCCATTCTTTTCTCCTTAATTTACCGTCAAATATTTACCTCTCATATACTTTAATTTTCATACAGTCTGAAGTGAGTCCAAGAGGAAAAGAGCCACGGGGAACACTGTGGGAAATTTTCCACTCCCGCCAGGACTGAGAGGAATGGCACATGGCAGTAGCACAATCGCGAAATACTAGCATCAGCAACCTGAGAAGGACAAAGAGGGAGCCCTGGACTGCAGAGTCTTGAAACTTTGGTGAGTCACTAACACAGGGGAGAAATTGGGGAGTGAGATGTGGTGAATCGCTGAAGCAAGGAAGTGCCAGCCCTTGGCAGGAGGTGAAAGAGGGCAGGTGGTGGGGAAGCAAGCCTCAGTGAAGCTCAAATGAAGAGAAGACCCCCACCCTAGCAGGAGGAAAACCTGGGCTAACGAAATCAGGCTAGCGCAAATTGGTGAGTCACTAGCAAAGAGAAGGACAGTCCTTAGCAGGAGAAACTTGAGACCAAAAAAAAAAAAAAAAAAAAAAAAACCAAAAAACCTTGGTCATCAAGACTTCAAGTCACTGACTAGGTGGCAGCAGAGGTTAAGGGTGTGAAGACAGCAATACCTCATACACATGGGGTGAAGTTACAGGAAAATAAATGAGTTGGAGGAAGGAGCCAGTGCAACCCCAAAAAGTCACCAAAAGGCTGGTCAATCGCAGACATTACAGATGAAGAAATTGAAGACATACCAGAAAAATAATTGTGATACTCTTGAGGCAATGAAAAATGATGGGAGGAACTTAAGGAATTCATAAACCACATAATCACAGAAACAAAATTATTCAAAAGTGAGATTCTTGATCTCAAACACAGAGTCGAGAGCTTAACCAACAGAATTACTGCAGCAGAAGATAGGATATACAAATTGTATGATTCCCATAATGAAAGCAGGCAGATAATTAACTAACTGGAGATACAATTACGCTATGCATCCAAGGCAATACAGGAGACGAACAACAACATCAAGAAGTCAAATATCAGAATTATAGGGCTCCCAGAGGAGTGGAAAGAGAGATAGGTATAGAACAGGTGCTCAATGAAATTATACAGGAGAACTTCCAAAACGCTTGGAACATGAGCCCAGTCCAAATCCAGGAAGGACAGAGAATGCCCCACAGGTTTGACCCAAAAAGATCTTCTCCCAAACATGTGGTAATCAAGCTCCCCTCCAACGAACACAAAGAAAGATTTCTGAGGCTAGCATGATGCAAAGACAAGCTGACATTTAGAGGCAGGTCCATCAGAATCACCGCTGACTTCTCAGAACAGACGCTCCAGGCAAGAAGGGAATGGAATAAAATCTTCCAAATACTGAAACAGAACAACTGTCAACCAAGAATATTGTACCCAGCAAAGATCCCATTTGTATTCGAGAATGAAATTAAATACTTCCATAGCAAAGAGAAATTAGAAGAATCTGCCAGCACAAATCCAGCTCTACAGAATCTCCTCAAAAATGCACTACTTTCAGAGAAAAAGGAAGCAAACCATAAGCAAGGTTGGCAAGTGGAAAGACCACCACATTAAAGCTCACACAAGGAAAGACACTCAGATACCAACAACCTCAAAGACGCATGGCAAGACAAAATCACAATCTCTCAATATTAACCCTTAACACAAATGGCCTCAATTCATCAGTCAAAAAACACAGATAAACAGACTGGATTAACAAACAGGACCAACTAACTGCTGCCTACAAAAGATACATCTAACCAGAAAAAAAAAAAAACAACACTAAGAAGTTGAAACTGAAGGGATGGAAAAAGGTATTTCTCGCCAATGGACAAGAGAAAAAGGCTGGTGTAGGTGTCCCAATTTCAGATGATATAGACTTCAACGTGACAAGCAACAAAAGGAACAGACAAGGGCAATATATATATTGTTAAAAGGAAAGATCCATCAGGAAGAAATTACCCTTCTTAACATTTATGCTCCAAGCCCAGATGCACCCAGCCACGTGAAAAAATTACTTATGGACTTAAAGGGTGAATAAATGAACATACTGTAATCCAAGGAGATCTGAATACTCCATTAACACCAATACATAGATCAACAAGACAAAAGCTCAAAAGAGAAGCTACAGAGCTCACACAAACATTAGAACAACTGGACTTGGTAGACATTTATAGAATATTTCATCCTAAGGCCTCAGATTATGCATTTGTTTCAGCAATGCATGGCACCTTCTCTAGGATAGACTAGATGACAGGACACAAAGCAAGTGTCACTAACTACAGAAAAATCAGAATCATACCACGTACCGGCTCAGACCATCACGGAATGAAACAGGAAATCAGCGATTCAAAATGCCCCAGGTAATATGTAAACTCTTGGAGGTTGAACAATATGCTATTAAACGAGCAATGGGTTACAGAAGAAATCAAGGACGAGATCAAATAATTCATGGAAACCAATGACAACTAAGATACACTGCTCCAAAATTTGTGGGACACTGCCAAAGCAGTTTTTACATGGTAAGCTTATTGCAATTAGTGCTCATGTCAAGGCACAAGAAGGAATCAAATACAGGAATTAAACACACACCTCCAGGGATTGGAAAAACAGCAGCAGAATGACCCCCCAAATAAGAGGAAACAAGAAATTATCAAACCAAGGGAACAAATAAATCAAATAGAAATTAAAAAACTACACAAAATGAATGAATCAAAAAGCTGGTTTCTTGAGAAGATAAATAAAATAGACACCCCACTGGGCCGATTAACAAAGAGAAAGCAAGAGAAAGCGAGAATTAGCAGCATCAAAGATGACAAAGGCAACATAACAACAGACACTGCAACCATTAAGACAATAATTAGAAATTATTACAAAGACCTGTATTCCAACAAATCAGAGAACCACATGGAAATGGATAGGTTCCTAGAATCCTACCACTTAACAAAAATCACCTCAGAAGCAAAAGAAGACCTGCATAAACACATAAACGAATCAGACATGGAGTCAGTGATTAAATACTTCCCAACAAAGAAAAGCTCAGGACCAGATGGCTTTACCACAGAATTCTACAAAACATTCCAAACAGAGCTAACCCCAAACCTCCACAAACTCTTCAAAGCAATAGAAAAGGAAGCAACACTTCCAAACACATTCTATGAAGCCAACATCACTTTAATGTCAAAACCGAATAGAGAATTAACAGAGAAGGACTACAGACCAATCTCCCTGATGAACATTGATGCCAAGACTTCTCACCATACACAAAGATCAAATCCAAATGGATAAAAGACTTATACCAACACCCAGAAACCTTCAAATGTTTGGACGAAAATGTAGGAAACACTGTGCAAGAGGTGGGTGTATGCATTGACTTCCTACAAAGGACTCCAAACGCAATAGCAATCAAGAACAAAATAAACAAATGGGACCTCATCAAACTAAGAAGCTGCTGTACAGCAAGGGAAACGATGAACAAAGTAAAAAAGCAATCCAAAGAACGGAAGAAAATTTTTCACACTACATAGGTGATAGGGGGCTAATCTCGAGGATATACAAAGATCTCCAGAACAACCAAAACACCGAAACAAACTACTCAAGAAATGGGCACAGGAAATGGGCAGACGTTTCACAAAAGAACTAACCCAAATGTCCAACAAACATATGAAAAAATGATAAGGTTCCTGGGCAATAAGGGAAATCCAAATTAAGACAATAATGAGGTACCACCTAATGCCAGAAAGTTTGTCACACGTAGAAAAAACCACCAGCAACACTTGCTGGCGAGGATGTGGGGAAAAGGGAACCCTACTCCACTGCTGGTGGGACTGCAAACTTGTACAGCCTCTATGGAAATCAGTATGGAGGAACTCAAAAAACTGAAAATCAGCATACCATATGACCCAGCAATAGCACTCCTAGGAATATATTCAAAACACCTGTTTCACAAGAAACCAACATGCACCCCTATGTTTATAGCAGCACAATCAGCAATTGCAAAAACCTGGAAGCAACTGAAATGCCCATCAACAGAGGACAGGATAAGAAAGCTATGGTTCATCTACTCCGTGGAATTCTACTCAGCTATTAAAAAGGACATAAAATGCAGTTCTTTGTTGCCCAATGGGCGCAACTGGAATCCATTATGCTAAGAGAAATGAACCAATCCCAAAAGGTTAAATACCACATGTTTGCCTTAACATGAGATGAAAAGATGGCAATCTGGAAAATTGTACCTGTACATTGTAATACTATTGCAATCTTTGAGAGCCTATATCCAATGCAATAAGATAATCTGTTGCAATCTTTAAATCAACAATTAATGTGAGTCAGACTGCTGACGATCTACATCAAAGAACTGTAAAGCCTATAAGACTCTTAATACCCTATGTTATTCTGTAATGGGAGGGAATGCAGAGAAATCTTCCATCTCCCTAAAAAGTGTGAGAAAGACGTGAAATACAGCCTATCAGGATCAAATCTGGTGACTCATAGACAACAGACTCTAGTTGGCACTAGATAATACTAAAGCTACAAGGGCATAAGGGGGGAATCGGAACTGACCCTGGAAGCCTCTTAACAGGAGGTCATATTTATGGAGCAGGGCGGAGACTGCAAAGTGGAGTGGGAGGTCAGGAGGAGGTTCTTATCCCAAACCTGAAGACTCCCAGATCCTCACCAAGGACTATCAGTACGGACACCAAGGACTACATCCCAACTGCCAAGGAGACCACATGGAATAGGAGTGTCTTTGGAGGCAGAGAACTCTGAGGTCACCCACTCCCATCTGGAACTTCCACAGGGAATGGAAGAAGTCAAAACTCTGCCTTGCAGAAACCAGCATCATTGGAATGACAACCAGGAGCCCTGAGCGGTCTGCAGAAACAGAAGAATAATAAACTTCCTTCAGGACTAGAGATGACAGCTTTCTCTACTCCTCGCCTAGCTCCAGCTCTGGGTCCCTACCTTCTCTCTCGATGACCATTAGGATCACTCCAGAAACCCCTCAAAACAAATGACCAAACATACAAACAAACAAAAACCTAGAATGGACAGCAAGAACAAAGAAAGCTTAGAATCAGACATGAAATGGTCAGCGTGGATTCACTGATACCTCTCTAGGTGGGACACAAAGATTAGTTATGCCTCACTGGGGTATTGGGGATTTCTCTGCACAACCATCCTAAAAAAAAAAAATGTTCTGTACCTGTATCTGAACTGATGACACATGTCTTGTTAGAGTTTTAAGCCAGTTCAAGTTCAGACCAACTGAAAACCAATCAAGTTCAGCAAAATCATGCACCAACATTATAAACAGCTAACTTCTAAAATGAAAACAGACACAAGACAGCTGAATAGTAATCTATAGCCATTTTGAGGTGTATTTAATCCGGTTGAATATAAACCAAAACTGAAATGTCTATGAAGAAGTCACAGGAAGTAGTTAAGAACCTGCATTTTCCTATTAACATATTGGTTAATCAATACCATGTCAATTAATGCCATACTGTTGTAAATTGTTGATGTTATGATGGGACTTTTGATTGATTGGGATGATACTTTACCAGCTTTACCTTCAGACCAGAGATGGTGTCACCAAGAAATCGTTGAACTCACTAGGATAATAAGATGCTGGACTTTATGCTTGATAAATACTTCCAATGAAAGAACCTCAACTGAATTTGAACTGTAGTAATGCAACAAGGTGGAGAAATACACCCTGGAAGAGAATTCGGGGAGGGGTGAGAAAAATCCCAGTGCCTATAACACTGTGTCTCATAATTCAATGCAGTTAATAATAAAAAAATAATTATATTCCATATTTCACTTTGATGATTAACCAAGTGGTGTATTGGTTGCACAGTGCATGTGTGACAGAGTAGCTATCTGCTAAAATCACCCACCTGAGTTGGTAATGAGAATGCTTTAATGTGAGAGGATAGCAGGATATGGGATAGACTCTGGGTCAAAGTGAATTCAAGCAAATTGCCTTTTTCTCTTTCTCTGTGTGAATTCCATCCATTGTTTGACATTGAATTTCTTTGCTATTTTCCTTTGTTTTTAAAAAATACTACTGGATAGGCAAATCAGATTTGTATAGAAAAGGAAAGAAAAAAAACAAAAATCTTCCATTCAATGGTTCACTCTAATGGCCACAATGGCCAGAGTTGAGCTGATCCAAAACCCAGAGCAGGAACTAACTCCATCCCCCAACTCAGGTGCATGGGCCCGTCTCTATAGTTTCCAGGATGTAAGCAGGGATCTGGGTGGAAAGTAGAGCAACTAGGGTATGAAGCAGCTTTCATGTTGTTGGCAATGGAATGTAAAGTATTAGCTAGCTGAACCAATGTGCATGGTAATTATGCATTTTTTCCTACAGGAATTTTAAAACTTTTGTATAGTTTTTTGTTTATTTTTTTCTTTAAATATTAAATGATTTAAAATAAGAGTTAAAAAAAAGAACTTGTGAGTATTTCACCATCATTGGTTAATTCCCTAATGGCTGCCATAGTTGATGCTGGGTACAGAGAATCCAGGACCTTGGAACTCCATTTAAGACTCCTGTGCATGTTCAGGGCCCCAAGTACTGGAGCCATCTTCTTTCTTCCCAAAAGCATTACCAGAATGCTTCATTTGAAGTGGAGAACCTGGACTTGAATCTAGCACTCATATCCAATGCTGTCTTTGTAGACAGTAGTTTAACTTGTTATACCATAGCATCTGTTCTTATGTGGAAATTTTCATCTCTTATAGGGTGATTCACAGTGATTTACTTTGCTTAAAATTTGTTACTTCTTTTTAGCTTTGACTGATACAAACTTGCCTCCTGGTCAATTAACTTTGTTTTTAGTGGCTATGAGACCACTAGCAACATTCTTTCTTTCATTATGTACTTATTAGCCACTCATCAAGATGTCCAGCAGAAACTGCAGCAGGAGTTTGATGCAGCTTTGTTCAATAAGTTGAATGAGTGAGTGATTTTTGGGATAGGAGCACTGCAGGGTTATGGCCAGTGCCTTGATAGAATGCTTCTTCAGGAGAGTGCTTGCAAAATATTTGATGTGGAAATTTCATTGACAAATAAAGGAAAAATCTAAAAAGAAATACTCATGGAGAAACAAGACTGAAGTTGCTCCTCAAGGAACTATAAGATGTTTGTAAATCAGTGTTGGTTCTAAGTATCTATTAAGATAATGCACAGAGTCATCTAGAAGGAGTCTTTGTTATTCAAATTTGTGGTCATTAGCTCCACTTCAGTTGGCTACATTTGGTCTGGTAGAGCTGTTGGGTGAGTGAGACTGGCCTGTACTAGCCTGCACTGGCCTGGGGTGGCCTACTGCATTCTGCTTCCTGTCATTCTTGTTCTCTGTTCTCACCATCAGTGTTAAAGAAGACAAGAGATGGCACAGGTTATCTGCTGTTGATTGTTAAGGAGCTTTGAGTCTAGTGTGATATGGCTGATTGAGGGTGAGATAGATACCAGGATCAAATTTCAAGTTTGCGGTTGAGGCCGAAAGCTATGCCCAAGGAACTGTTCTAGAAAAGTATGTGGAATGGAGATGCTTTCCTATACCTGCAGAATCCTCATTTCAGCTGAAGTGATTGCCATATAAACACCTGTTTAAAAATATATATATTTTGGTCCTCAATAGGCCAATTAAAAAGTTTATTTAGTTACTTATCATGTATGTATGCATGCATTTATGCATGTATGTATTTATTTATTTTGAGAGCCAACTGTAGAGAAAAATAAAAGAAAAAGGAGGGATAGAGATTTTTCCATTTTCTGGTCACTCTCGTAATGTCCACCAATGACCGGTGTGGCATCAGGGTGAATCCAGGAGCTCAGAACCACTTCTGGTCTCCCATGAGGGTGACAGTGACAAAAGCTCTTGGACTGTACTATGCTGCCTTTGCCAGAAATTTATCTGTCAGATGGATGGAACTGGAGTAGACACTAACTGGTCCTTGTGAGGGATGCTGGCATTACAACTGGTGGCTTTACCTGTTACATGCCATTCTTGGGCCTCATCTCTTCAGGTTTTATATATGTAATCAAGGCAGTTTCTGACCAGCATTTCTGAGGTGAAAATTCTTAGGCAGAGTAAGGGATTTCCTCATTTTCATATCCCACTTGGTTGGCAGTGCCATAGATTCGCTTGCAAAGGTGACAGTGACTTTGCCTATTTTCTTTGAGAGCAGTGTTTTACTCCATTCAACTCTTTGATTTGCATAAGAGAGTGTCAGTATTATAAGACCATGCTGAGGATTTCTGGGCCTGGTTAGGGGTTTCTCCACAAAATTTCCTAGTTCACAATCACTTCCCACATCTGAATGAACTGCTTATTGAACAGGATGAAGAACACATAAATTCAAACTCAATTTGTCAAAATTTATTTCTTTCTTCCCAGAGACTTGTAACATATGGTGCTGTCATGCAGATAGAGTATCTGGACATGGTTGTGAATGAAGCTCTCAGATTATACCCAATTGGTTGCAGATTTGGGAAAGTCTGTAAGAAAGAATGAAATCAATGGGAGTATTCATTCCAAAAAGGACAAATGTGCCAGAGCCAACTTATGTGCTTCACCAAGATACAAAATACTTGGCAGAGCTTTATGAATTTTGCCCTGAAAGATACAGAATCTGTGGAAACACAACCAACCAAAATGTTATTTCATGCAGAGAGATTAAATTACACAGCAGGCTCTTAAAATGGGACATCATTTTATACTAGGAACTTAAGTGTGTGGATTGTATATTGATAGGGATCCTGGATGTTGTCTTCTAGTGATACACATAGACGGTATATACACATAAAATGTCATAGAATTTCAGCGATTTTGTGCATTTAACTGTAATTTATTATCTATTACCTTTTTTCAGGTGTACAGGCTTTTAAAAACTCTTTCCTATTTTCCTATGCTAATTGAATTTCTTCAGCTGTCTTAATGCCATGACACTTACAGAAAACATTTCCACCTTTCATCTGGTGACCTCTTCCTCCAGAGCAAATGTAAAACCAGAGGTTGTGCTGATGAGAAGTCCTCATTGCTGATGGACAGAAGAGTAAGTCAGGACAGAGGAAAGTTCAGGTGATCTTGGTTCTGGTTGCTGCACGAGCAAACTAAACAACAAATAGAGAAGGCAAAAATGGAGTTTTGCTCGGCGAGTTATAAAAGGTTAAAACAAATGTAAACTCACCAATGTGGTTTGCTCCTGAAACTGAGAGCAAAAATGAGGGTCTTAAGCCCATCATATTGCTCTATCCAGATTCTCACCCCCACTACCATCTAGTAATTCTGAAGAGGTGTGGGAGGAGAGTTCTTTCCAAGAGTTATCAGTTGCATCAGAAGAGGAAAGGACAGGACAGAGGCAGTGCCCTAAGGTGCAGCAGGCAGAGGAGGTACACTTTGCAGCACTGCTTTCAAATACTGCTGCAGTATGAGGCCACATGAGTTAAGTTTAATCTTTCCAGTCACTTTCAATCAGCAAAGGAGTAACGTATGGTCTAGATTTGATCTGAATACAGTGTCTGAATTTAAGGAAGTATGTGCTAATTATGGACCAACTTCTTTCTGTTATGAATTTCATTCAATCTGGAGTGAACAGGGTAAATGGATTCCTTATGATTTTTATCTTGTAGCCAAAAAATGGTGTTGTCAAAATCACAGTTTTACAGTGGCAAATGTGGCTTGGTGATGAAGCTAAGGAGAAAATCAGACAGCTTGGTCAACATGGTAGAAAAGTTGGGGTCACTGTTGATATGCTTACAAGTAATGGTGTATGGGCCAATGTGGCATATCAGACTGTTAATATCAGCCCTATCAGACTGTTAATATCAGCTATAATGCTATTCAACACATCTGAGAAGTAAACTTAAAGGCTTGGGGAAAAAAATGACATGGGATCTGGTCATGTTGGTAGCAAAAAAAAATTCTATAAGGGCATGAGGAACCTTATTCAGACTTTGTGGGATGGCGTAAGGATGCTATAGAAAAACACGTGTGTGGTTTTGATATGCAAACTGTGTTGCTCAGGCAATTGGCTTATGATAATGCAAATTTGGATTGCCAAAACATTATAAAGCATTGAAAAGAGAAGGGGAACTTAATGGATTATCTGAGATTGTGTGGAAATGTTGGAACTATTGAACATAAGACCAGAATTGCTGCCCTAGAGGCACCGGCAGTTATTAAACAACAGAAACTTAAATGTTTTAATTCTGCGAAGCCAGGACATTTGAAAAGGCAATGTTGTGATTCCTTCATTAAAAAAAAAACAAAAAAAACAAAAAAAAAAACAGCAATGTCTTACCCCTCCTACAACCTCTCCTACAACCTCTGCCTCTGTATGGCAAGAGGCAAAAGGGGGCGAGAATGCAAACTTCTCAAACCAGGCTTATGCCGTTGATGCAAGAAAGGCAATCATTGTGCTAAGCATTGCCACTCTAAATTTGATAAGGATGGAAATTTCTTGTCTGCTCCTAATTTGGCTCCTAGAACCCACGTACCCCTGCCACAGCAATATTTTATGCTAGCAGGAAATGCCTGGGAGTGCACCAAATCAAAACGCCTATCACCAAATCAAAATTAAGGGACAAAAATATTAGGGAACAATCTGGAGCCACTGCAGGTAGTGCTGCTGTTGCTCTGCCTGCTCCATGTGATCTGACAATACATCTTTTTCAGTGTCCTTATAACATTCCTTGAGAATATTGGGGTCCCATTCCCTTTGGGTCCGTGGGTCTGATTTTGGGATGAAGCAGCCTGTCTTTACAGGGCATTACTGTACATACAGAACTAACTGATGAAATTATACTGGTGAATTGCTGTTGTAATGACTGTTCCTTTGGAGTGGACTTTTCAGAGGAAATAAGATTGCTAAGCATTTGTTGTTACCTTATGCTCCCCCCAAAAGAAAAAGTGTCAGTGTCAGGGAGGATTCGGCAGCACAGATGCTGTCATTGACCAGGCACTATGCTGTGGGAGCCAGAGAAACCACTGCTTGATTTAATAATACAGGGAAGGACTTGTACTGGAGTACTTGATACTGGAGCTAATGTGTCTATTATTAGGGAATGTGAATGGCCTGAAAATTGGCCTCTGCAGTTGGCAACTATAGGGTTAATTGACCTGGGAGGAAAAAATGTCACCATCAAGTATGGCTCAGCAGTTGTAAATTACATTGTGTGGAGCCTGATGGCATTCAGCCTCTAATTACTGAAGTTCCTATTAACATGTGCGGATGAGAATTCTTACAACAAACCAATGCACAAATTTATTTACCCTCTCTCAAAATAATTTTTCTACAGTGAGACATATTATGGCTAAATGGCAGTGAAAGAGGAGTTAGAGTGGGTAGTAGGCAGTTAGGGTATTATGGGTCCCCCGAGTAAAAGAATTTCCCCACCATGTCTTGGATTCACCAGAACATGTCCCTTCCAAGGGACAGGTGTTATTAGCATATCAATGCCCCACCTGAAGTATCGGCCATCCCCTCTGGCCATTGTGGGAGGGCCTCAGGCTGATCTCTTTATCATTGAAAGGAGAGCAGGAAGAAGTGATACACATCTGCCTAAGGCCTGGAATGTCCTATGTCTGGTATCTCTCTGACCTTTTGTCCCAAGGCCAGGTGCCATGGAAATCGGGAATTTTCTTTGTTTATGGAGAAACATCTTTGAGGGAATCCTTTAAAAGGTGAATTCCCCACCATTGATACGGGTTCTCATTTTCCTCCTGCCACTATGGCAGAGCACTAGGGTTCTTTTTTACTTTTCCTCCTGCCACTATGGCAGGAGGTAAGGGTCCTTTCTATCTCAAAGCCCCCTCCCGTCACTAGGACGGGAGTCTTCTCTTCTCAGCTTTGCTAATAAATCTTGCGTTAAAACTAAACTGTGTCCGCATGAAAATTCTTCTTTCCTGCGAGACAAGAATTTGAGGTTGCTGCCATACTCGGAGTCAAAAATCCTGCAACAGCAGTATGAAAAGGTAAAAACCTTAAGAAATTATCAGCAAGGAACTACTGAGCCACTTAAACTATTTACTAACATACATTGCCAAGGTTTGGGATTTTCCTAGGGGCTATTGAAACAATCAAGGCTGTTAAGGTACAATGGAATTCTGATACACCAGTATGGACTCCTCAGTGACACCTACATCACGAGAAATTCCAGGCTCTTAGACAATTAGTACAAGATCCATTAGAAAAAGAACACATAGAATCTTCTTTCTTTTTCTGGAACTACCCTGTGTTTGTTATAAAAAAGAAGTCAGGGAAGCGGAAACTGTTGATTGACTTGTGAAATGTAAATGCCACTATGATTACTATGGGACCATTACAGCCTGACCTCCCATCTCCTACAGCAATTCCTAGGGATTGGGAACTTATAGAGTTAGATCTCAAAGATTGCTTCTATAATATTTTTGTCCATGAAACTGATAGGCCCAGATTTGCTTTTTCAGTTCCTGCTTCTAATAATAATAAGGAACCTTTTCAAAGATGTCAATGGAGACTGCTCCTCCAGGATATGACCAATTCACCCATAATGTGTCAATGCTTTGTTCAAAGGACTATAGCTTCTATTGGCAAAAGTTTTCCAAATGTTTATCTTATTCATTATATGAATGATGTTTTGTATTTTGCTGCCTCTGCTGAGATGCTACAAAAGGTTTATCCATGCTCCAAGAAAATTTAGAACCACATGGGCTTGCTATTGCTACTGAGAAAATACAAAGAACAGATGTAGTTAACTATTTAGGATATGCAGTGGGCAGACAAACTATTAGACCCCAAAAGGTCTCAATTAGAAGGTCAATATTAAAAGCTTTAAATGATTACCAAAGACTACTGGAAGATATTAATTAGCTACCCCTATGTTGGGAATTCCTAATTATGAACTACAGAATGTGTTTGCTACATTAGAAGGCGATCCTGTGCTGGACAATGAGCTCACTCTGAGGCATCTGGCTGATGAAGAGCTACAATTTGTTGAACAATGGTTAAAGGAGGCATTTTGCTACAGAATAGACCTTAGCCTCCCACTTCAGCTTCTGATTCTTCCCACATAGTTATCTCCTACAAGTGTATTGGCACAATACAGCCTCCCATTAGAATGGATATATTTACATCATAAAGGAGCTAGAGTTTTAACCCCTTATCTCCACAGGGTTGCAGAGCTTGTCTGTCAGGGCCAACTGCATGCTCAATACTTCTATGGCTTTGGTCCTCATACTATTATCGCACCATGTGGAATCAGACACGTTGAAAAAGCATTAATATTGAATAAAAATGCAAATAGCTTTTTCCTGCTTATTATGCACATATTAGTAAACATAATCCTGCTGGAAAATTATTGGATTTCTTACAGAAAACTGAGCTTATATTCACTAATTCCACTTTTTGCTAAAGATTGATTTATATATCCAATGTCTTTTGTGCTTGCATATGAATTTTTGTTTAAAAGCTATACATTTTTGTGTGAAAGAATTACACATGGAAGAAGAGATGAAGAGAAAGATGATCTTCCATCCACTGCTTCACTAGCCATATGGTCACAGTGGCTGCTGCTGTGCTGATTGAAACTAGGACCCAGAAGCCTTTTCTGATCTCACATGTGGGTGGGCGATCAAGACTGGAGCCATTCTCTATTTGTTTTCCCAAGCCACATAGATACCTGGACAGAAAGTATAGGGATCAGGTCAGGAACCGGTGCCCATATGGAATGATGAAGTGTAGGTGGAGCATTAGATAGCTATGCCACTGTGTTGGTCTCATGCCTGTGATATTCAGTATCATTTATGCCAGGTCTGAGACTAATGCTGTATCTATTTTGATTGGATTCCATTGAGGACGTTGATTGCTTTTGTTGCTATGAACATTCTGATACCATTTCTATGAATCTACGGACATAGGAGATGTTTTTATTTTTGGTGTCTTCTGTTTCTTTAATGTTTTGTCATTTTCATCATCGAGATCCTTCACATACTTGGGCAATCATATCCTAAATTATTAAATTTTTTTGCAGCTATTGTGCATGGAGCCTATAAGCTTTATTTCAGTCATGGAATACTTTGTGAGATCAAAAGCTATTGATTTCTGTTCCTCAACTTCAATAGGCAGTAATTAGGAAGTAACAGTTCAATTGGAGGTGAATCCTTCGAAACACAAACATCTGTTAGCTATAAAAGTGATGTGACTGGCTAGCTCTACCTATTTAATTAAACAATATCCCAGTATCATGTGAAGAGAAAGACTTATTTTGGGATCGCCTTTAAACTACCTGAAGAGTGAGAATCCTTCAGTTGTAAATGATGTCTAACAATACACACACACACAGACACACACACACACACACACACACACACACACACACACACACACTTTAACAATTAAATTTAGAGGCCCTTGCTGGAGAGTGTGTATCCATATTTGGGTAAAGAGCATATTTGAAGCCAATGAACTCACACCAGTATATCAAGGAATAAATTCCAAAAAAGGAATTTACAGAGAGAGCAGGCGTCATTAAGGGAGTAACCAAATCAGAAACCTAAACTTAGTGTGGGAAACCAATCTAAAGCAAGAGGAGAAGGTTGTAGACCATATGACTTCAGAGAATGACTCCAGGTTACAAAAATGTTTTATCATCTTTGCAGACAATCCCAGGTATCGTGAACCTAGATGAACCTTTCACATTACCTGTAAATGAACTGCAGTTTATGGACTATGGATCTGGTTTTGGAAATGTGCAATACCAAGTCAGTCCACTGATGTATTGTTTCAGGAAAACAGCTAGGATAGCTGCATCCAAGCTCCTCCCTTGCCTTGCAATCACACTGCCTTGACATCACAATACTTTCCTCAGTGCAGAGACTGTTAAGTGTATCTAGCTTGAGACTAGTGAAAACATTCAAGAGAATATACAACATTGCACAAGTCTGTGTGCTATCTTTGGCCATTAAAGTGGAAATTTTACACTTTATCTTTACTTTATTGTGTTGTCACTTTTGTATAATAATCATGTCAGAAAGTAAGCATATATAATTTAAATTATTTCCTGTAGGATAATATATGAAATATTTTATTTGAAGAGATGTATTGATTTGATATTTTGAGTTATATTCCCAATCAACATTTGTATATTTTCTATACATATTTTGTTTCATTTTGTTCCTGAAACTTTGTTCTCCAAAAGCTATATATTTCAGGTCACTGGACGAAGTATGTAGATCAGTAATTAGTGAACATCTTATGTAAAAGACAAGATACTAGATAACAGCAAAACTTTGCAGGTCGGTATGGTTTGTATTGCAAATGCTAAACTCTGTAATTATACTACCAGTGCAGGCAGTTAGCATGAAAGCACACTGGTTTATGTAACAGTTTGAAGTTAGCATGTAATACACTGTTGCTCCTTACTACTTTAGAATTCTCACAGCACCTTATTTAGAAATAGGCATTCTGAGGTTTTGTTTTTTTAACTGCTTATCTAATGGAGAGGGTTTGTTTTTGACTTGAGTTATCCTCCTTGGTGACAGGAAAACTCACAAAATGAGCTTTACTGGCTCATTTTCAAAGTTATTGAGTTGTTATTTATGTTTGCAGGCTCATTTAACTTAAAGGACCTGAATAGCAGGAAAAACTATTAGGTTATCCCATTCAACTTTATCTGGAAAACCTAGCAACTTTTTCAATTAAGAGCCAAAACCTTCCAGTTTTTTTATGAAAAAATAAAACATTTCTTTTTTTTAAATTTTATTTATTTTATTGGAAAGGCAGATGTACAGAGAGGAGGAGACAGAGAGGAAGATCTGTCCAATGGTTCACTCCCCAAGTGGCCACAATGGCCAGTACTGTGCCGATCTAAAGCCAGGAGCCAGGAACTTCTTTCCAGGTCTGCCAAATGTGTGCAGGGTCCAAAGGCTTTGGGATTTCCTCTGCTGCTTTCTCAGGCCACAAACAGGGAGCTGGATGGGAAGCGGAGTTGCTGGGATTAGAACGAGTGCCCATATGGGATCCTGGCGTGTGCAAGGCAAGGACTTTAACCATTATGCTATCGCACAAGGCCAAACATATGTTTTCATAAGACATATTTGAAGGTCTTTCAGCATCTGAAACTTTATTTTAAAATTGCAATTATGTATGATATTATGTAAATTTCATTGTTTTTAATTACACTAGTTTACTATGCCATGAGCGAAACAAGGAGAAAGATAACTTGTAAACTTTGCAACATAAATGTAACAAGTTCTAATATTTTGTCAACACAACACAAGGTTATGCTGTTATATAAATGCTGACATGGATTTATATTTTAAAATTCAAGAATTCAAATATGATTTCTTAATGGTACAAGTGGCATGATATAAAAATGCAAAAATGCATTTTTCTTAAGTGTGTAATCATTTATTGCTGTGACAACTGGTCCTTAATGAAAACTATTCTCAGTAGGGTTGCCTCCACATTTGGGTTATATGCAAAATAAAGTACAAGCAGTGTAACAATGCAAAACAAATCAAAGCAAGTGGTTGATTTTTATGTGTTGATTTTATATCGTGCAACTTTACCTCTCTTCTGAGTTCCAATTGCCTGTTTGTCAAGTCATTGGTTCCCTATATAGAAAATTGTGTTATGTGAAAACAAGGATAGGTTGACTTCCTCCTTCCCAATCTGTGCCATTTTAATGAGCAGAATGGCAACAGAAGAGTTAACCACCCTGGAGGACAAACATGGTATGGTGGTTCCTGCTTGGGAATATGCACACACACGTATGTACCCATAGCACCAGCTCTGACTGGAAGGAGGAGGTCAAGTTCCTAACCTGTATGGTATTAGTGGCTCCTCATAAGCAAGTGATAAACAGAGCTGTGTAAGCCAAGTGATCAGGAACAATGTCAGTCAACAGTAGACTCTCAGCAAACTTCAAACCTTCCTTCCTTTCCTGCTTTCTTTTCTTTTCTTTTCTTTTCTTTTCTTTTCTTTTCTTTTCTTTTCTTTTCTTTTCTCTTCTTTTCTTTTCTTCCTTTACTTTTCTTCTTTTTCTTTCTTTCCTTTTCACAGCTCTGTGCCATCTGTAGATCACCATAAATGATGATTCTATTTGTCACTTATGCCCTCTACACAGCCCAGTACCCCAACAAACTGCACGTATGTTTATAAACATATTAAAATATAAATAATTGGGGCACTAGTGGGTGTCCAAACCTGCAGCTGTGGGCTGACATAGGCTACATGGGTGCCTTCAGGTCCAGACGCCATTTTCATGACACACTGACAGCACTTCTTATGGGCTGGCCAGTCCTCCTGCTGACACTGGAAGCCACAGTAGTGGGCCATCTGGCAGCAACCGCAGATCTTTGAAATAAGTGGAAGTTGCAGCCTAGTTGGAGTGACCCACAATAACTCCCAACAGGCCTGCCCCCTACCCTGGTTTGCCAGTATGTGTAGCAGCAGTCCAGTCTGTCCCATAACTCATTCCTCCCCAGCCCCTGTCCTGGTTTTTGTGCCCTCCCGTAGAAGTAACACAAGAGGGATGAGCCCACTATTTCCCTTCCAGGCCTCTCCCACTCCCTGATCATGCCCTTTCTAGGTAGTTCTGTGGTTTGACTTGAAAGAACTAGCTCCCAGTGCCAGCTTCTGCAAGCTGATGCTGTGATTAAGCCCAAACAACCCTCACCCACTATAATTTTGTTTGCACCAGCAGGAATAATCAGTCCAGCCTGGCTTTTCCCTCATCTAGTCCACTGAGGCATACAGGTGTTGTAGCCCTGCTTAGTCTGATATGCCCCCATCCCAGTTCATGCTCTCCAGCGAGAGTAGCTGTCCAGCAAAGGAAACACCCTTTATTACCCTCTTGACTCTGCCCCTCCCTTCCTGATTCTCAGGCAGGCAATTTTACTTTAGGCAGTTGGTTAATATTTCTTTATTTGCAGTAATTTGTGCCACTCCCTCTAGTGAGTTTCAGATCTGAGCTCATGTTAGACTTCCACCATGGTCTCCTTAGAGCAGCTCCTGGTTCAAATTCTACCTGCTAGGATCCCTTGCTGAGGCTGCATTATTGTCTGTACAGTGATTCTCTCAGTTGTGGGTAGAGTACTTCCCAAGATTAGGGAGAAATCAGATGTCATAAATAGCTAGGTTGTTTTAGGTGCTGATGTTGTTGGAACAATGCTTGCTGTAAGATGTGAGGGCTATCCGGACATACTTGGGGTCATAAGATGCCAAAATCAATATTATTTTTGATGTGCAATCAGTAAAATGCACTGAGTTCAGTGAGCTCACTCCTAGCTCAATGCATGGGCAGCTCACTATTGTCCCTGCAGTTCCAAAGCCTTTGCCACCCTGTACAAAATGGTTCCTATTGTGACACTTGTGGAGGTCTGGATCTGCTGGCTATTAGTTCTGGGAGCTCTTCAGACCTATTTTAAGTGGAATCTGGTTGTTGGTGAAGATTTGGCTTCTGGTGCAGTTCAGATTGCCATTCGCTGACTGCTCCTAATGTATCTGGTCACTACATCAGCATCCTTTGTCTCTCATGTCTTGCGTCCATAAGTCTCCAGGTACCTGCATGTCAACAGCATGTCTTTTCCTATTTCCTGGATTGTGCCCTCTCTGCCTCTGTCTCAGATTTCTCCATCTGTTTAAGTGTATTCTTACCCTATTCTGCATTCTTGATTCTCAGAGACAGATTTTGTATGCACTGGTTTGTTACCTAGTGGCTGCAACAGCCAGAGCTGAGCTGATCCGAATGATGCTCATGACTTGCCAGAGAGAATGTAAAATAGTGCAATTGTTGTGGAAAATAGTTTTTGTGTTCTCAGTTGATTAAGCCTAAAGGTACCATGTAATTCAGTATTGCTATACTTAGTGATATTCTGAAGAGAATTGAAAGATGTAACTCTACATGTTTTGGCTCACCTCGGGCAATTCTGCAACAGCCAACTGTGAGGACACCTCAAATGAGTAGGTAAAGAAATCATATAGACATACAATGCATTACGAGGCAGGCATCCATATGGTTCATTTGCATTATTCTTGATATATTATGCTAATTGAAAGAAGTCAAACATCTTAGTTCACATGTTGCTTGATCCTGTTCATGTGAACTGTCCAGAATGAACTGACCTATCAGGACATAGCACATAGTGGAGGTTTCCAGGAGTTGAGAGAAGAAACCATATGAAGAATGCATTTAGTGGAGCAGGATTTTCTCTTGCCATGATTTGCGAATTTGGAATGAGATTGAGGTGTTGGTTGTGCAACAATGTGAGGATGATAAGTCCTGGTGGTTGTTCATTATATGATTAACTAAAAATTGTGCATTATAATTGAAGTATATAGGTAAGGAAGCAAGAGAGAAAAAAAAAGACTGTGAGTGAATTTATATCTCATTTTCACTTCCCAAATGAACTCAGCGTCCAGACCTTTGTATGGCCAGATCCAGAAATCCACCGAGCTTTTCCACCTGGATGTCACTGACCCTAGCACGTGGGGTCATCTTTTATTGCACGTGTGTAAGCAGTGTCCCTTTTCTGAAATGAAGAAATTGGGTTTGAGCAGCTGCTTGTGTTGAAAGCCAATACTATAATTGGTGATGTAATCTTGTATACCACAATGCTAACGGCTACAATGGATGATTATGGTGTGTGAACTCTACCTCTATAGATTTGCCAATCTCTACTGGTAATGCTTATAAGTATGAGAAATGTCAACATTGTGCCTCCTAAGCCTACGGACATCATAGTGTGTCTACAAAAGTTCAGGTCTGATGCTGACGGTGCCAGGGCTGAGCTTGTACTATGCAAACCCAAGATTCAAAGCCTGGCCAGTACCTTGATTGCTTCCTTTTTACCTGTGTATTTCTAGTATACCTTTATACATGTCTCTCATGTTTGTGCAGATGTAGACTTGGGCATTTGTAATTTTTATTTAAAAGGTAGAATTATAAAGCAAAATAGAGAACTTCCATTTTCTAGTTCTGTCCCCATATGGGTTCAACAGAGGGAATAGTGGCAGATGAAGCTCCATAGCCAGAAGCTTAAAATAGGTCACCTACATGGTTACGACGGCCTAAAAACTTGAGGCATTTGTTTCATTTTTACTTCAGTATAAAATAATTATTACAAAAACAATCCTAAAACAAACATTATTATTTTGCTTCAGAGAAAATATATTCAGAAAGCTATTATCCAATCAAACCTGCAGTCATGCAGCTGAAGCCAGGAACTCCATAGTTGGCAGCACATGTAGTTTATGTATTGACAGGAGGTTTACTAATATCCAAAATCAATTTTCACTAAACCTAAACTAATATTACTTAAAATATCAAAAATAAAGAATTAAAAAGAAAGCTGGTAAATGAAAGGAATTTTTAAAGACATATGTTATAGATTCTTTATTAAATCTTGCAATTAGCCATTAGTAATCACCATCATTTTCACCTAGAATTAATTCAATTGTTTTTTTGTTCTTTTGTTATAGAGCAGTGAAAAGGATCAGGGCAGCTACACCATTCTACAAACAGAGGACTTTTACAAGAAATTTCTGTTTATCTTTTAAACTGCTTTAATTCCCTAACTGTAATTGTGGATATAAGGTAGAAGTTTTAAACTGTTTTTTCTTTGAAGGTTCACATTTATCTACCTTTAGAAGATGCCCCATATACTTTCTGCTTTCCATGTTGAGAAACCAAAATAGATCATTTCATGTGTTGTAACATTTTGAAGCTGCACAGTAAACAAACTCTTTGTACCTCCATGATTGCCATCTGTTCCAAGAAATCATTAAGCTCTTTCATAAGGAAAACATTGTTTATATTAGGGCAAGTTCCAGGACAAAGAGGAGCACATAACAGGATGTTTGGGGACATTGTAAACTCATTGTATGCTTTTAGTTGTGTGTCATTGCCTTAAGTTGCTAAAAATACTTTTACCATAACATGATTGACCAGTTTGAGGTGTTATACCAATTACAAAAATCATTTAACTTTTGCAGAAAAACAAAACTTCTGCCAGGAGAATTCTATGAAACATCAGAGAGGTGATCAAGGGTCCATACAATGGGCTTACACAGCAATGAGGTGGTTAGAGACATTTCTTCCAGGCTTTGCCACACAGCCAGAATCTCCTTATAGCCTTGCTAACCGATGAACAATGACTCAACTGCATGGCTTTCAGGAAAAGTCAGAGCTAGCACAGTCTCACTCTTGCTTATCTCCTAGGGTTTCAATGAGGATTGATTAGAAATGTCTGAGATACTTGGTGAGCCACACAGTGCTGTGGATAGGCCTAGGAGTTTTCTAACAGGAGACACATTTAGGACATAGTAGAACATGAGCAGTAATGATAAAGGCATGCTTATCCTTTTTTTCTCCATAGCATTGCAGCAGTTTAAGTAGGATAGAAATACACGCTATGCCTTCTACCAGTCCTTATAGGCAGCTTCAATATCAGATTGACATAGAAGATTTCCCATCCATCAAAAAACCCTCACCTGACTATGAAGTTGAATTGTATGTTCTTCTATCTCTTTTGTCCAAAAGTAGTTCTGAGTTGTATTTTTTAAAGATCTGTTTATGCTAAGAGAAATGAACCAATTCCAAAAGTTTAAATACCACATGTTTGCCTTAATTTGAAATGAAAAGTTGTTAATCTGGAAAATAGTACCTATATGTTGTAATATTATTGCAATCTCTGACAGCATGTATCCAATGCAATAAGATAATGCATTATAATCTATAAAAAACTTTTAAAAAATAGATCTTTGTGTTGTCTGTTCTACTAAGCTGACATCTGCCACAACCTTGATGGCCAAGGTGGTTGAGGTGCATGTGGACATTTGGCCTGCTCGCATATATACATATTTTTTTGTCACACCCATTCTTGAGACACCTAATCTTCCCTCTACAGGGAACCAATGTGAGTGAAATCTAATCAGTCTATTGCAGGATTCTGAGTGCGCACCACACAGCCTGAACTGATATAGCTCAAGGCAGCCATGGTTCCATCTATTCCACTCTTCAGGAACTTTGTGGCAGCAGAATCCTGGTGGAACACCCACAATGTTCAGGCATGGGGACTGAGGCCCTGATAGCTCCTCTCGCTGTGGTAATAATCCAGGAAGATGTAATGTTCTCCACAGGGTCACTGAGATAGGATATAAAGGGTCAACCAACCTGTTGCAACACACTGTGCTAGACACTAGGGGCATAACTGAGACTAAGACCCAGGGCATGTATTGTAGATGCTTTTGATGTGGTAATGAAAACACAGGTGGATTTACAGTGATACTGGAAGGCAGGAGGGCAGTGATCCAAATGTGAGTGTGGGATTGATGATAACTTGAGGTGAGAGTACATAGTGCGTTAGAGGATTTTGGTGAAGAGTGATGCCCCCAGCAGGGCTTGTATTTCCTCAGGGATGGGCCCAGTTATCCCCCAAATAATTTACCCCTAGAACTTGTTCTCTCACATGCTGATTGATGTCATGACCCTTCCTAATGTGACCCATCCCCTGTTCCAACACTCAGTCAGGTACTGGAATCTAGCATTGCCAGACAAACCCTCAGCCATAGCTTTCATGTTGACCGGTGTGTGGAAGTCAGTGGTGTTGTATGCTAACTGCCCATCTCAGGACTCTCATGTGGGCTGATGAAGTCAGTGGTGCTGTATGCTAACTGCCCATCTCAGGACTCTCATGTGGGCTGATTAATTAGTCTGACCTAGACAGATCAAATGATCTCTCCCCTCCTAACCACCATGTCTCTGTCCCCAAGCTTGCCAGCAAGTTCAGTGATCCCATCATTGGAAATCATACAGGATTCATCCCTCACCTATACTCACATTGTACCTATGCATGGATGTCTCTAGGTAGTAATTACATACCCAAAAACCCTAGAGCTTTCCACCAGGTGGCCAGAAGGCAGAGACTGGCATCACTTGGTGCATTGGCTGTCCAAAGCGCAGGACCCGCTCACTGTGTGGCAATGGTGTCCATGGCCAGAGTCCCAAGCATTGTGTCTGACCTGGCTCAGATATCCCCCACCGTTGCCACACTGCTGAAGACTGCTTTCACCCAAACCTTGCATCTGAACACCTACCCCCTAGTTTCCTCCTGCCATAAGGTTGTGCGGAAAGAGCGGGCCAGAGTCTAATCCCATTCCCGAGATTCTGCCATGGAGTACTCACCCTGGGGAGAGAAATTTCTCCTACCCCCAAAAAGCTCAGGTCTCACTCTCCATGTGGCAACAGTGTCCATGGCCACAGTCCCAAGCGTTCTGTCCAACCTGGTTCAGATAACCCCCGCAGTTTCTAGGGCTGCTTTCACCTTAGCCCTGCAGTTGAACACCCCAGGATCTTCTTCTCATGGCAGTTGATGAGCACCTGCATACTGTTCTTGACCATTGTGTGAGCACCAAGTGGAGTGCACATTGAATTGCTACTCCTGCCACTTCTACAGCCCCTCGGGCATGGTCTTACTCTGGTCTTGTCAGGAGGCTCATGGTGCTGGCTATGGCTCTGTTCACTTCCCTCTGCCTTGTCGCTGTCTTTGTAGCCCAATTTTATTTCACAAAATAGATTTAAATGTCCAAATAAAATAATTGCAAACACCAGGGTATCTATCCATCTATATAAATATTTGTTATACATATCTACATATAATATATATGTGTTTTATATATATATGCATTATGCCAGTTTGAAATAAGTAACCTTAACTTGTGAAGAACTCCAGTGATCTAGTTTTATTTACAGTTTAAACTTGTGGATTTCAGAGAAGTCAACATCATGTTCATTTATAATCACCTGCTGGTTCAGTTCCCAAATGTTGCAATAGCTGTTTTGGCTTCAGGAATGGAGCTGGACCCAAAGGAGAACTATCTCATAACTGAGCCATTTAAATAAGTGAATGAGGGCCATTGTTGTTTCACAGTAGTGTGAGCTCCTACCTGTGATATTGGCATTCCATGTTTAGACATGGGTTGGACTCCCAGCTCCTCTATTACAATGCAGCTCCCTGGTAACGTAACTGGGAAAGCAATGGTGAAGATCCAAGAGCTTGAGCATCTCTCACCCATTTGGGGAACCCATATGGACTTCCTGACTTCCAGCTTTGACCTGGCTCAACACCAGCTGTCATGAACATTTGGGAAATGAATAGGCAAAAGGAAGATTTGATTCTATTACACTGCTTATCAAATAAATTAAATAAATCATAAAAATAATTACTAAAATTGAAGCTGACCTGTGTTGTAAGACTTAATATCACACAAAAAGCACTGAATTTTCTACAGATATACCAATAATAAATAATCATTGCAGTTAATGAGAAATTCTCAGTAAAGATCAAATTGAGTATTTGGTGTTGAATTTACCTTGAAAAGTGCAATTTTTTTTTTTTGACATGTAAAAATGTTTATTCTTTCAATATTTTTTTTTTTTTATTGTTGCTTACATTGTATTATGTAGTACAGTTTTATAGGTGCTGGGGATTCCCCCCACCCCTCCCATAACCCTCCCCCCATGGTGGATTCCTCCACCTTGTTGCATAACCATAGTTCAAGTTCAGTTGAGATTCATTGCTTGCAAACACATGCCTAGCATAAAGTTCAGCGTCTTATTGTCCAGATAAGTTCAGTGGCCTCTTGGGGAGACCTTCTATAGAAAAGTGCAATTTTTGTTCAAGAACACCTACAGTGTAATTTCCAGGATTATGTAAGATACAAATGAATTCACATGGAAAATTTAAAAACCTTTTGGGTCTCATTGATTAACGTCCTGCACATGGTATGGAGTGGGTATAATATTTCAGCTAGCTTTCACAGGGCATTTTCTTTGGAAAGTGTAATTTTTGATCATGTTAATCCCTCTTGTTCCTGGGAAATCCAGTTCATATTCTCAACTTGAATAAGTTTTATTAAAGCCTGAACATCTTCAATTTCATGTTTTAAGTTGAGGTTATTGTTTATTATTCAAATGACTGAAGAGAGTAAGACAGCCCCACAAGAAGACAGGAGATATATGTAATACATAGTAATTTGTAAGTAATTGACCTGATGTGCAGGTCTCTTTCTAGTATATATATTCTGTTCTTTCATTCAATGTCTATGTTTGTGCCTGAACCCATGTTTTTTAAAGATTTATTTTTAATATTTGAAAAGTAGATTTACAGAGAGAAGGAGAGACAGGGAGACAGGTTTTTCATGTTCTGTTTCACTCCTGAATGGTCACAACAGCAAGAGCTGAGCCAGTTTGAAGTTGGTTTGCAAGAGCTTCTTATGGGTCTTCCTATGGTTGCAGGGTCCCAAAGCTTTGGGTCACCTCTTCTGCTTCCCCTTCCGTAAGCAGGGTGCTGGATTGGTAATGGAACAGCCATCATATACTATGCACATATATAGACCTAGTGCTTGCTAGGGAATGATTACTTAATTATGAAAGTTTTTAAAAGATGTATTTATTTTATGTGCAGAAACAGAGAAGCAGAGACAAAGAGAGATATATTCCATCTGTTGCTTCACTCCCAGGATGGCTCTCGCACCTGGGACTGAAGCCAGGAGCTAGCAGCCTATTGTGGTTTCCAATGTGAGTTCAAGGGCCCAAAGGCTTAAGCCATTCTCCACTGCTATCACAGATCTTGTGATCTCTGAAGTGAAGGTAGAGCAGCTGAGACATAAACTGGTGCTCATACGGGGTGCTGGCACTGCAGGTGAATAGGTGGCTTGATTTTCCTCTGCGTTGATTCATCTGCATAAGAATTCAGCATCATTTTATCCAGATCTGAGAAGAAAGTTGTATCTATTTTGACTGGGATTGTATTGAATATGAAAATTTTGTTTTGGTTTTATAAGGACATTTTGATGACATTACTTTTAAAAGTCCATAAACACGGGATTTTTCCACTTTTGTGTCTTTCATTTAATGTTTTGTCATTTTTGTTTTTAAAAAGTATTTACTATGTTATTTTTATTCAAAAGGCATTTTCGTTTGTTAAAAGCATTATGTAATTTTCATCATAGAGATCTCTCAAATCCATCTTAAATGTTTTTTAAGATATTGACATTTTTTGAAACCCCGCTGGGGTCTCGGCCACAGTCCCCACCACAAGGTGGGGACAGAGACCCCAGCCTTCGCCTGGCCCTGGAGCACCTAAAGCCTCCCTCATGGGTGAGTACCCAATGGAGATGACTGGGAGCTGGGGGTAGATTCCTAGCTCTCCCCTGCCCCCACCAGCCAAAAGCTGGCAGCAGAACAGGTTCAGGTGGGTTTCAGTCTCAGCACAAGGGGCAGGCTTAACCCCCCATCAAGGTGGCACTTGTTGGGGGCACTTGTCGGGGGCGCCCTGGTTGGACGGAACCCGGCAGGGGTCTTGGCCACAGTCCCCGCCAAAAGGCAGGGACAGAGACCCCGGCCTTGGGCAGCCAGTGCCGGACTACAAGAGGACACGGGTGGAGACAGAACCGACCCAGCAACTGCAACCACCAGCTGATCAGGGCAATGGACTGTGCCGGGCCCTATGCTTACTAGAACACGCAGGAATCTGGACTGGGAATACCTCAAATTTCTTTGAGGATCTCCCCAGTTGAGACACCGGACTTCGAGTCCTAACCAAGGAAAGAAAGTACAAGTCAAGCAACAACCTCAGCTATCTGTTGGCAGCAAAAAACTGGGCAAATGGAGACTCTAGAAGGGACTATGTCAATCAATGGACTCTTCAATGACCACATCGTGCTTGGAGTGGCGAGACTGGCAGTGACCCATGAACAGTGAACTATTGGAACCACTTGATCGAGTATCTCAGAGCATGCCCCACATCCGGGACTTAGGGTGGGTGAGAAACTGGGTGGGGCTTCTTCCTCTATATCCCCCTTTAGGCCTTGAACTTTTTTACCCCAATTAAATATGTAAGGATTGTCAAAATAAAAAAAAAAGGAAAAAAAAAGGATATTGACATTTTTGTATCTATTGTGCCTAGGGCTTACAAGTTCTTTTTCAGCCATTGAATATTTTAGGAAATCAAACGCTATTGACTTTTTGGTGTTGATTGTTTATCCTTCAACTTTACCAATAGGCTTTGGTAGAGTCTTTTTTCTCCTTTAAGAAAATCATGTGAACTTCTAACAAGAATAGACTGACTTCTTGTTTCTAGTATGCTTCATTTTTATGAGGAGTACTAGAGCAGGATGGATGTTAACCACCTTGGAGGGAATAAACAGGATATGTTGTTCTCTGTCTGGGAACCTGTGCTCCCACTGCTGAGAAAAGCATCAACATGATAACTAGGGCTGTTTAAGTCAGGTGATCAGGAATACTGTCAATAGTCTAATTTCAGCAAACTTCAGCATTTCATTTGGTTTTAAAATTAAAACTTGAATTCTTGAGTCCTCTACTCAATTTAGAGAGAACACATTGTGAAATTGGAGGTTACCTTAAAACTGTCATCCTTGTTTAGCCATTAATGGAACTTTATTTTTTTTCCAGCTAGGATGAACTGTTTTGCTGAGACAGGTGAGGATCAGGTACTGGGCAGATCCTCTGTTCTCAGATCCTCTGGCTCAGCATGAGCCAGATTGGCTGATCAAGGTCCCAAGCTCACTGTAGGTCACAGGTAATGGTCTGCCCTAATGTGCAGTGCCCTGGGAGGGAAAGATATAATATTGAAGGTCCCATTTCCAGATAGGCAGCTGGGGCTCAAGAAGGGTAAATAATTGGTGTGGCAAGGCTGGCTTCATCACATGCTGTGGACCTCTCTTTTAGGTTTCTACAAGATAGAATAGATGACCCTATAGTCTGAGAAAGCCCATGATCACCTGGCAAAACTCGTAGCCATACTCTGTGCTTTCACCATGTCCCTGTCAGGTTTTATTGGTTCTTGTAATTTCACAAATTTAAACTCCCAGCAATGCTACCACCACACAATGAATCAAAAGGCTCAATAAATCAAAGAAGGGAAAAGACAGATGTTTTGGAAAATATACAGAAATGGCAAGGCCCATATTTTTTCAATTTTTCCATTTATTATTATTATTATACTTATTTTCATTTTATGAAACGGTTCCATAGGCTCTGGGATTTCCCTTAGCTCTTCACCAAGTGTCCCTCCCCAGCTGAGTTCCCTATTTGCTTATAATTATATAGTTCTTAATAAGCATTCATAAACCCATCATTGCAGACATTGACAATGATAGTCTTGCATCCTGTTGATTAAATATATTTAGCAGTTTCATTGGTAGTTCATCTTTAATCTGAAAGTAGAGATACAAATTGAATTGTACCCTCACACCTAGATATGATAGTCTCCAATAGTTATTATAAATCCCCTTAAATGAAAAGTCACAAAACAAAATCCACAACAGAAGAAATAAAAATTTACAATGCCATGAAGTTAAATAACATGCTATTGAATGACTAATGTGTCACTGAAGAAAAGATAAAGAAAATGAAGAACCATGATGAAGAAATGATGTTACTGTATGACCTATGAATCAGTGAAGATAATATGAGGTGAGGAAAAACAATAGTGTGAAGAAATGAAAATACAGACCTAAACATCAAAGTCCATGTGGTATAGTTTCATTCCCAAAGGGACTGCAACCACTGGAGCAAATCCAAAGCCAGGAGCTCAGAGCTTCATCTGGTCTCCCACACTTATGCATGCTCCCAAGGTTTTGGGTCATCTTTGACTGCTTTCCCAGGCCACAAGCTGGGAGATGGATGGGAGGCGGGTCTGCCAGGTTTAGAACCCGTGCCCATATATGTTCCTGGTGCATTCAAAGTGTGGAATTAAGCCATTATGCTACCACGCCAGGCCCAGATTTGTTTTGTATATTTTCTCCACTGCTCTATGACATCTGATTGATGGGCTTAAGCCATTTACATTGATTATTAATATGAATGGATGGGTGTTTGTTTCTGTCACTTTAGCAATGGGTTGTTCATTGATATAGTCTTCTGTTGTTATTTTACTGCTATGTTCTTCACATTTGTCTTTGGTTTTAGTGGGTGGTATTCCTTTTCTATGTCAAGAGAAGATCTTTAAGTATCATTTGTAAGGCAGGTTTGGAAAGGCACATTGTTTTAGCTTTCCTTTATTTATTTATTTTTTTTTTGTGACCATCTCCTTTTTTGTGTGTGTGGTTAGCAAACACATTTATCTGGTTGAAAAAAATTGCATCATATTAAGATATGATTTTAGTAGTGAAAATATTATTGGGCCACTCCAAATGTGTTTCTCAGCTTCTTCTTCTTTTTTTTTTTATTGTTGCTTACATTGTATCATGTAGTACAGTTTTATAGGCGCTGGGGGTTCTCCCCGCCATTCCCATACCCCTCTCCCCATGTGGATTCCTCCACCTTGTTGCATAACCATAGTTCAAGTTCAGTTGAGATTCATTGCTTGCAAACACATGCCTAGCATAAAGTTCAGCGTCTTATTGTCCAGATAAGTTCAGTGGCCTCTTGGGGAGACCTTCTATGGTCTGAAGATAGGTCTAACAGAGTAAAGATCCGGTCAGTTAAAAGCCCCAACAAGGCCTCAGTATCAATATACAACATTATGGAATTAATTGACATAGTATTGGGTAAACAATATGTTAAAAATAATGCAAGTTCCATTCTTCGAAACATATGGGTTGAGACAGTATCAATGACAGGTTCAAAAAATAACAAACAACCAAACAAAAATTACAAGTTAAATCAAGGCAAACATGTGGTATCTAACCTATTGGGATTTGCTCATTTCCCTTAGCATTATAGTTTCCAGTTGGGCCCATTTAGCCACAAAGAACTGCATTTTGTTTTTTTTAATAGCTGAGTAGTATTCCATGGAGTAGATGAACCAAAGCTTTCTTATCCAATCTTCTGCTGATGGGCATTTCAGTTGCTTCCATGTTTTTGCAATTACTGATTGTGCTGCTATGAACAGAGGGATGCATGTTGGTTTGTCGTAAAACAGGTGTTTTGGATATATTCCTAGGAGTGCTATTGCTGGGTCATATGATATGCAGATTTTGAGTTGTTTGAGTGTTCTCCAGACTGATTTCCATAAAGGCTGTACCAATTTGCAGCTCCACCAGCATTGGAGTAGGGTTCCCTTTTCCCCGCATCCTCGCCAGCAAGCGTCGTTGGTGTTCTTCTTTATGTGGACCAATCTTGCTGGTGTTAGGTGGTACCTCATCGATGTTTTAATTTGGATTTCCCTTATTGCTAGGGAGCTGGAACATTTTTTCATATGTTTGTTTGCCATTTGGACTTGTTCCTTTGTGAAATGTTTGCCCATTTCCCGTGCCCATTTCTTGAGTGGCTTGTTTGTTTTGGTTTTTGGTTGTTTTGAAGTTCTTTGTATATCCTGGAAATTAGCCCCCTATCGCCTATATCGTGTGCAAAGATCTTCTCCCACTCTGTGGGTTGCTTTTTTACTTTGTTGATTGTTTCCCTTGCTGTACAGAAGCTTCTTAGTTTGAAGAGGTCCCATTTGTTTATTCTGTTCTCAACTGCTATTGCTTTTGCTGTCCTTCTTAGAAAGTCGGAACCTACTCCTAGGTCTTGCAGGGTATTTCCAGCATTTTCTTGCAAGAGTTTGAAGGTTTAGCAGAGAGAAGTATGAAGTATTTGGGAATAAATCTAACCAAAAGCGTAGGAGACCTATTCGAAGAAAACTACAAACTATTTAAAAAGGAAATTGAACAAAACCTTAAAAGATGGAATAACATCCCATGCTCCTGGATAGGCAAAATCAATATCATTAAAATGTCTATACTACCACAAGCAATATACATTTTCAATGCAATTCCAATCAAATTGCCCAAAACATTCTTCACGGAACTGGATACAATGATTCAAAAGTTCATCTGGAAACACAAAAAACCACGAATAGCTAGAACCATCCTGAAAAATAAGAAGTTAGCAGGGGGAATCACAATCCCGGACCTCTGGACATACTATAGAGCAGTGGTTATCAAAACAGCCTGGTACTGGCACAAAGACAGAAAGGAAGATCAATGGAATAGAATAGAAGCACCAAAAGGGAACCCACACAAATACAGCCAATTAATTTTTGACAAAAAGACCAATGACAACTCAAGCAAGTGGGAAGGCCTCTTCAGTAAATGTTGTTGGGACAACTGGCTAATAGACTGTAGAAACAAAAAGATAGACCCACATCTATCACCATACACCAAGATCCAATCTACATGGATAAAAGACCTAAACCTACATCCAGAAAGCTTTCCTTTATTTTTATTTTTTAAAAAAAATATTTTATTTTGATAATCTTTACAAGGTTGATTAGGGCACAAAGAATCAAGGGCTATAGCAAAGTAGGTAAGGTCATTTTTTCCATATCAACACTATTTTCTTTCCTTTTTTCTTTTTTTTTTTTTTTATGTATCTGGGGTAAGTGGAGAGCCAAAATTAGAAGCCCCACGCAGCCTCCAACCCATCCCAGGTCCTCAACGTGGGGCATGCTCCGAGGGTCCTGCTCAAGCACTTTTGATAGTTCAACAGTTCTAAATTGCTGCCAATCTCACCATTCCAAGCATGATGAAATCTTCAGAATCCACTGGCTGACATAGGCTCTTCATGGTTGGGCTTCTGAGATCAGTAGTTCAGTTGGAGGTTTCCCCAGAGAAAATTTGTCTGAGATGATCCCAGAACTGCTTCTTGTGTGTGCTTGCCAGTACACGGTCCAGCACAGTCCGTCACCCCAATCAGCTTGTGCATATGCTGGTGGTTGCCATTACTCTGCCAGTTCTTTTTCCAGCCATGTCTTCCATAAGAACCAATGAGTGTTGCTGTCAAGCCTGATTCTTCCCACTTCACACTCTCTCACATAAAACAAATAGGAGCTGCAGCCTAGTCGGGCAACTCCCAATAACCCCCATCATGCTTGTCCCATGCCCTGGTTCCTGTATGTACCACAGTATGTACCACAGTCTTGTTCAGTTTGTCTCGCATCCCATTCAGCTTTCATATAGGTCAATGGGCATTAAAGCCTAGTTCAACCTAACCAACGCAAACATGTTGGCAAATGCTGTTCTGCCTAGCCATTCCTGCTTCAGGCCTGGTTTCATGCTTTCCAGAGGAAGTGGTAATCTGAGAGGGAGGTGCCCACTATTTCCCTACTGGACCACTCCCACTCCAGGATCATGCACTCTCCAGGTGGTCCTGCAGTTTAACTTGACAGAATTAGCCCCAAGTGCCACACTCTGCCAGTTGATGCTGCCACAAAGGCCAACCAACTATCTCTAATCTGTGCTCACACCAGCAGGAACAATCAGTTTAACCTGGCTTACTCCTGTTCTAGATCACATGAGATGCACAGGTGTTGTAGATCTGCCTGGTCTGGTTCACCCCCATTTCAAAATACGCTCTCCAGTGGATTGTGTTCCATCAAGGGGATCCTAAACATTCCCCCTACCATTTAGCTTTTCTTTAATGTGGAATAATATTTTTTTTTACTTTCTCTTATTTATTTATTTATTTATTTATTCATTCATTTATTTATTTATTTATTATCTTTATCTTATTTATTTTTTATTTAACCTGGCGCGTTCAAGGCAAGGACCTTAACCTCTACACTATTGCGCTGAGCCCGAGCTCACCGTTTCTTAATCAAACCACACTGATACTGATGCTGAAATTTCCATCATTTTGTAGTACATTATCATAACGTTAAAACAGGAAAAATGTTATAAAACTGTATCTAACTATTACAAGTATCACGGGAATGTGCCTAAACATTTGATTATGTGTAAAGTACAAATAATGAAGACAGTGATTTTTTTTTGTAATTTCTTTGTACTTTTTTTGTACTTGTGTACATGAGACAGGCACCAATGATGAGTTGTTACATGTTATTACTGAAGGGGAAAGGGTCAAGCCAATATTCACATTGCAGTCAATGAGAGGATGTGGGCAAAGCAGTGGGTTCCTCGAGTAGCAGCGTGAAGGAGTGGCCGGTATTAGCAGGAACAGCATTTCCTGAGGCTTTTCCAGTTTTATATCAATCAAGTCTTCTCTGCTTCTATCCTGGGTGCTTTCCATTCCAGGCAAACCTGCTGCCACACGTCAGAAGAGCAGCATTATGTTTATTTTGCTTTTTCACTAGTTTCAATAAACATGACATTCAGCTCTTTGGCTTTCCTCTCTCCCCCCTCAGTAGACACTTGTCTTTCGTCAACAAGATATGTTTTATTTCCTAATAGCATGATGATAACACCAATTCTTCTTGCTGTTCTGACATCATCAATCCATTTGTAGTGTGCCGGAAGCAACTGACATTTGCAACATCACAATCCATTATGGCTGCAGCAGAACTGTGGATGCAACTGAGAATGAGGCTACAGAAACGTTCCTAACCCACATTATATCACACTGTAGTCTGATTGCTCAATTCTCCAAACACATTATTTTTGACTACAAAATCAACACCAGTTTTTGCCTGATAGGTTTTCTCAAAACTATCGTAGATGAATCTGGTCATCAAGAATGTCTTTCCAATGCTCTGCTCCCTCAGGAACACTCAATGGATTCCTGAAATGTTCTTCTGTGAACATGATGGAGCTGGAGGAGCTGCTGAAGCCTCAGCCCAGAAAATCTTCCACACCAATGCCTACTACCACTGGTTGACAGAAAAGAGAAAACATGAGGAAAATTTTTAAGTGTTAAAAATGTGTGGTTCAGCACAATACCATTGGCATGACCCCTTGGAGGTCAAGGCTGGAGGGCAGCAGTCTCCAATGACTTCCTTTAGGGAAGCCTAACAATGAGTGAGGCCCACAACTTGGGGGCTGAGATGGATGGAGGTTTCAAAACAATCAGGGTTCTGCTCATGGCTCCCGAGCCAAGTGCCTTTACCTGCCTCAGCACCCAGCATGGACCCAGGATGCGAGAGACTGAAGATGGTGAAGTAGCATCCTCAGACACGTCTAGGATCACTTGACCCTGATGATACTTGGAAGAGAGTGTTTTGTGTGCTCCAGGATTTTAATGAAGGGTGATGCTACCTGGTGAGTTTTTATGTATTTGGTGTTTGAAGGACAAATAGCCTTCTATGGGCAGGGTGTCATTGTAGTCTAGTAACGTGTCTTGGTGTGAGTTGATTGTGTGGATTTCAAATTATTTCAATGTGGACAGATGTCGAGAAGAAGGTAGGTGGTGAGATTTGTTGTCATAGTTAATTGAGGATTTGTTTTTGTTTTTAGAATTGATCTGGCACAGAATATGGACTTAACCGAGAAGACTGAGGCATGTCTAAGATTTCTTGACAAATGTCAGGTTGGAGAAAGTCCCAGATTGCGGGCAGGGCATAAGTTAATCATTGCAGTTCCAGTTACACCTCATTCCCCAGCACGTAAATATTTCAGTCACCTTGACTGGATCACAGCTTATTGGTCAGGGCAGCTCATAGCCCAGCAAAGAGCAGTACACACAGCTGCAGAGAACACTTAGAGGAGAGAGCTGCAGCAGAGAGTGACAATGGACCTGATGCCGGACTTTTCCTTAGAAAACTGGGTTCTCGTGTCTATCAGCCTGGTGCTCCTGTATCTGTGAGTAGCTGTCCATCTGATTTCCCCTGTAGTCTTGCATCTGGAATGGTAATGAGGCTTGCCTTTCATTCATCTTCTCTGATGGTTAGAGGGGAAGTTGTCCATGTACTTGGTGATACCAATAGAAAGGTAATTGCAGATTTCAGTGAGACTACTGACCTATCTCATCGACCCAGTTCCCAATCTCTTCCTGCATGAAGTGTTAATAGCACCTGTTTCATAGAAGATATGCTGGTTGATTCTCAGTTTGACATATACTGTGTAGTTAGAATTCAGTTGAGATAGGTTATAAACACATGGATTCCAAGTACAGTGGGATCCTCACCAAAGGCCTACACTCCAGAGATTCTGAGGGCAGAAGAGGTTGACTTGCACTGATCTGCAGTGGCTTTACCTTCTGAGTCTGCATCTGCACTGCAGGAGTGAGGGAAATCCTGCTCTGTGCATGTGGTTGGCTCTTGATTTTTTCTTTCCATTGTCCACGCATCACTGACACAGAGCAGCCCAGTGCCCCAGACGTCTGCAGAGGCTCAGATTCAGTTTTTCTATCCCTCTGTGCTTCAGCCCTGGAACTCCCCTACCGCCACCTGTCTCCTGTGAATTGACTGCTCAGCCTTGCACTAGGTGAAATGGTGATTTTCAGAGAAGAACAGACCTGGCAGCCATCTGCAACTATCTTTCCCTTATTCCTCACAGTTTCTGTGAATTTAACAAGTTAGGAGTAACATAGAGATTTATTTTCCCTCTAATGTTCCTCTTCAAGGAGCCTCAAGAAACCAGAGCACCATCAAATCCACTTTATATTTTCTTCTTAATTTTTTATTTTCCTTTTAATATTGTTCATCATTGAGAGGAATCCGTGTGCATACCAGTTCTGATTCTGATTAGGGTGAGAGTTTGAGGCATGAGAGAATGTGTGTGTGTGACCTATGCTTCAGATTTCTTTGTTTTTGCCCTAGTCTGCAGTGGAGTGGGCAGCAGATGCTATTCCTTGATGTCAGACTACCTGAGACCCCGGGATGGGGATCAGTCCTTTGATGATGACTTAGAGACCCACAATTGTGGAAGAATGACTCAAGGGAGTTACTTCAGTAGTTTTGATACTTCTGAGAAATTTTTGAGTTCATTACTCAAGTAATGATAAAAACGTTTCCAAGGTCTGTTGGTGGACCAAATCCACCTATTGCATCCACAAACCTAAGAACATGCTTCAATGCTTGGCCAAAATTGTCCAATCTGTTCTGCTTTTCATCTTCTGGTGAGTCAGTTGATATCCCCTGCTGGCCTAGATGAACTTGCTGTCATGACCCTGGTGTGCATCTGGACATGTTCTCCTCCACAGAGACATCAGTAACTGGGGTAGCACAGTCCAAAACATGTGCTTCAAAGATGAACCATGCATCCTGTGATTTTCCTTGAGGTCAATGTCTGAATCTGGCAGTTTCCTGGGAGTCCCCTGAGAAACCTCATTTTGATTACCTCATTCTTGACCCTTGTGTTTATTTTCCAGTGCAGGTGTGCTATGTCACATGCAGTAGCCAACACACCCACCATACTGTTTGGTTAGTTCCAATTTTACCCTATCCCTTGTGTGAGTTGATGGTGCTGTGATCCAGCCCTAATATATGCAAACCAGTGGGTTATGCAGACTAAATAAGGCAACCTCCAAGACCCCCACATGAACTGCCCACAGTCCTGTTTTTTGCCATCTTTTGCTGCAGGCTAGCCCTACTCAGTAAACATCCCATCTGGCTCTCATGAAGACATATGGGTGCTGTGGTTTAGGTCAGAATGCCCCACTGCCACACATAGACCTGGTTCTTGTACACGAAGGTGAAAGATACAGCCCAGCATGGGAGTGTTCATAGTTCCCAAACCAAGGATGCTCACAGCACTGAATCCTGTGCCTTCCCTGGTGTACTACCATCCAGCCTAATATGATTCACAACTAATGCTGGCACCGTTCAGCTGATGCAGCAAGCCAGCTCAGCCTGGTACATTCTCAGATGAATCCACACACAGTGTCAGCTCTTATTCTGATATCTGAGCATGTGTCCCTTCTATGTAAACTCTCCTTGACTTTACAGATATGGCACCTCTACACATGGCCATTTTAAGAAGCTGGGCATTCCTGGGCCAACACCTCTGCCTTTTCTGGGAAATATCATGTGCTACCGCAAGGTGAGTGTCATTTGAACTGCTGCCTTTTGCTGGAGTCCAACTCCAGAAAAGTTTGGATCTCAGGAAGGGTGCGTGGATTTGGCAATAAAGACACAGACACTGTTATTTGTGCGTTCTCACAACAACCCACGAAAAAGCTGTCCTTTTTAATTACTCAGAAACCTCACAGGCTTCTACACAAGCAACTAATTGTTCTATATTTTACTTCAAGACTAGGGGGCATGTACAGACATTTGGTCATTCTGTCTGTACTTCAGGGCTTAGCAGGTGCCCTTAAATATAATTCTGCAAAATACTGTATTCATATTCTTCAAAGCAAGCCATTATTCATTCTTCAACAGTAGCCATGGAGCAACAGCCTGGTCTCCAAGGCCAAGGCACCTACTAATCAGCAGTGCATTCCTACCACATTTCTATTTCTACAATTTACCCATTATTTATTGGGAAAATAGGTTACAAGGAAAAAAAATATTTAAAATCTAAAACAAAAGTTTCAAATGTTAAATCCCCCTACAACTATACACTCACAACCCCATAAACAATGAAACAATAATTAAAAGTATTTCCTTTAATAAAAGCATCCTTAATTTCATAGGTAAAAATTATAAAAGTGGCTGAAACAGTCACATTTTCTGTGCTACAAAAATCAGAAAGACAGGCTATTCTTTGAGATGACAATTACTATATTTATTGCCATAGCAGTTTCAGCTCTCACTCTCAACACTTACATTACTTTGTAAAATTCTTATTAAGAAATTTCCCTGAAGGCATGCTGTATGTCTGGGCCCGATCTCAGGGCAATGGGTAGGTACACAATAAGGTGTCCAGAAATGGGATGGGTTTTAATTGTACCCCTGTGCACAGGTAAAGGCCCACTCACAAAGGCATTATCAATAACGTTAACTCTCAAGCTCACGTTGGTAGCAAAAGCCATTTCAAGAGGTCAAACAATGCCTCAATAGATTACAGAATACTCAGTGGGGTGCTTGAGTTTCCATGCAAAAAGGTGTTGAGACTATGTCAAGTTGGTCAGAGAGAAATCCACTTGGCTCTGCCAAACATCTGGAAGCTCCTTGGGTCCTGACAAGCAGGGAAGCTGTCCTCTTCACACCTTCGTGTCATCCACACCCACTGCATGAACCCCAGCTGCCTTTTCTTCATGTATTTGTATAGACTGTTGAGTTTTATGAGATGAAATTCTCAGGGCAGTAGGTTCAAATTTACCGGCTTTCTGATGGATGTGTGGATCACAATATCCATGACTACTCTTGATCAGAAGCTTAGAAGTTCAACTGAATCCAGGCCTTCCAAGTAGAACAGAGGTACCCTGTTAGCTGAGCCATCACTGCTGTGGCCTACGATATGTATCAGTGTGAATTTAAAGTGAGATGGCAGGGACAGACATGGGGCACAGACACTCAAATATAGGAGAGACAGGTCTTAGCTACTATGCTGGAATACTTGACCCTGTGCCATTATTATAATATACTAGTGCTGTGAGTAGAACTACTATCTGTTACTCTTCCCATATTGTGCTCTCAAATTGGAAGGTGAGTTCACATGCATTATTTCACCAATGCACTTTCTCTATCCGGAACATACTCACTAGTGACATAAATCTGCGAGTACAGAAGAAATTGGCTGTTGTCTTTAGTATCTTAAATCTGTCAGAAGTCTTGAAAGTTCATGAGATCTGGAGACATGACTGGATTGATGTTGGGGAACCTCACAGTTTTCCCCAAGTCTCAGTTTCCTCATGTGTGCATGGAGAAAAATACTTGCTGGTCTTTGAAATACTTTTACACCACAGAGGCCCAGGACATTTCTTCACAATGATAAGGATTACATAGTATCTGTAGAAAAGGTTTAGGAACAGGGTTTCCAAAGTATTAAGGGAAAACTATAGAATGCCTTTGAATTCTCCACGTCAAATATCATCTATCTTTTTTTTTTTTTCCGTGGCCTCTCTGAATTGGAGTTTCTGGATAATTAAATCATGACATATTAAGCTTGTAGCAATTTTATTTTACTTAGTTTGCTTCAACTGGAGATCAAGTTTACTGGTTTTACAATAATAATCACATTTGATTTCATTTCCCTTTCAGGGTGTGTGGGATTTTGAGATGAAATGTTATAAAAAATACGGAAATATGTGGGGGTGAGTATTAGCAAAGCTTCCTTTCTCTGGTGAACTACTCACTGTTTTTCATACAACCTTTTTGGACAACCTTATCTAAGAGCCCTGTCTAGTAGCTTGTGTCTAGCTGCTCCACTTGTGATACAGCACTCTGCTGACTGCTTATAAAACAATGCAGAATGACTCAAGAACTTGGGCCCTGGCCCTATATTAAAAACTTGGAAGAAGCTCTTGGTCCAATGTTTGTTTCAACTTAATCATGGCCATTGTGGCAATTTGGGAAGTAAACTAGAGGATGGGAAACTTTCCTTTTCTTGCATTCCTTCTCTCTGTGTAAAATATACCTTTAATAGATTAATGATGAATGAGTGAATAGAATTCTTGAGAAAAGAAAGAAGGACTGGAAGGTACAAGTAAATATGTTGTATATACACTATATATGTATATAATGTATGTGTATATATGTGTTTATTAGGGTTAAATATAGGGCATCCTTGTCCATGTCCAGCATTCATTCAGCAGAGAAAGTGGTATAACTGATGTGCTTGGAATATATGAGCAAGTTGGAAAAGACTTTGCCTCTTCCTATATTTTTTTTTAAATTTCAAATCTTGTCTCATCAAACCCATATAGCTGGTCCAGTGGTTTCTGAGGCCTACAAAACTATTGTGAGTTATTGGGAGAACATGAAGCACTGGATCTCCTTTCACTCAATCTTAAATTTGCCAAGCAGCCAGCCAGCCAGTCAGGTCATTGTTGGTTGCTGCCACCTTGTGGTTGGTGGGTGCTTTCATTCTCCTTAGTACTCATATTTTAGAGGTAGTATGTGCTAGTGTTGATTAAGTAGTTCTGTGCATAGATTTGCTAATAAGGGCCAGATAGTTCAAGCTGGCAAAGGTTGGCCCTCTCCCTAGAATCCTAAGAACAACAGCAACATGATATGCAAAGGAAATAAACAGACATTTTTTCAAAAGATGAGATGCAATGCTATCAGACATATGAAAAGATCTTCAGATTCCTTAGCTGTCAAGGTACATATAAATGAAAACCACATCGAGGTACCACCTAACTCCAGTCAGATGGGCCTACATTCAGAAATCTACTAGCAATACCTGCTGGCACAGGAAAGGATTTGGGGAGAAAGGTACCTGCCTTCACTGCTGTTGGGAATATAGGCTAGTACAACCTCTATGAAAATCAGTATGGAGGGTGCTTAGAGAATTGCAAATAAATCTGCCATATGACCCAGATATCCGACTCCTAAGAATATACACAAAGTTAAAGAAACCTGCATGAGAAAGGGAGCTGTAATCCTATATTTACAGCAGCACAAGCTACAGTAGCAAAGACATGGAAACAATGAAGATTCTCATTCAAGGAGGAGGGGTTAAAGAAACGGTGATACATTGACTCCATGGAATACTATTCAGCCATTAAAAAGAATGAAGTTAAACAATTAGCAACTAGACGGCCCCAACTAGAGAGCATCATCCTTAATGAAATAACTCAATCACAAAAGGACAAATTCCATATGTTCTCTTTAATATAATTAAGCCATCATGCAAATTAGGTATTTGCTTTCTTTCTGTCAACCACGCATTGGTAATTCAGTGGTCTGTTTTTTCAACTCTATCATGAAGTGCAAGGAGAGATTACAGGAAAAGAAAGTAATCTGGCAGTTGACAGTGGGGGTTCATAGAGACCCTCAGTACAGACAGAAGTGGCAGTGAAGGTAGAGTAGTGTTGCAGAGAACAGAGAGCACAATAGTGGCTGGTGAGCAGAGATTCAGACCCCAGCAACAGACAGGGACCCAGCAGCAGTCACAGCTAGATTCTTCTGGCTGCCATGTAATTCAAATTAGCACTAAGGAGAATAATTTGTCAACCAGAGTAGCAAGGTCGAAAGGCAAAAGAAGAGACAGAGGCAAGATGAAAGTTAGTGAAGACTATTCAGCAAAGGAGAAAAAGATCTGCCCTCCCTCAGAGTTAAGAAAGGATTAAATGGAATACACAGAATTCAAAAAACTGATTATACAATTTTTGAATAGCAATGTGAAGCACATGCAGGAGTTCAAGGAGTTTAAGGAATATATTACATATGAAATAGCAGCAATTAATCAAATGAAAGCTGATATATCAGAAATAAAAAACATTGGAGCAAATTAAAAATACAGTAGAGAGTTTCAAAAATAGAATAGATGAAGCAGAAGAATTTCAGAACTAGAAGATATTTCCTATCAGCATGGGAGAACAAACAAAAATCTGGAAATAGAGCTAGGTCAAACTAAAAGAAATATTGAAGAAATCAAAGATACTATTAAGAGGCCCAATAAAAGACTTATGGGACTACCAGAAGGTGCAGAATGAGAAGCTGCAATTAAAGGTGTAGCCAATGAATTAATGAATGAAAACATCCCTAATCTTGAGAAAGAATTGGAAAACAAGATACAGGAGGTTAATAGAACTCCCAAGAGTGTTAATCAAAAGTGAACATCACTGGGACACGTGATAATTAAGCTCTCCTCAGTCAAATAAAAGCAAAATCCTTCAATATGCAAAGGAAAAAATTCCAAGGGGCCTATAGAGGAATCCCAATCAAACTGACAGCTGACCTCTCAGAGGAAACACTATAGGCCACAAGAGAACAGAGTGACATTTCCCAGATTCTAAAAGAAAACCATTCTTACACAAAATAACCTATCCTATAAAAGTTCTTCTTTGTATTTGAAACTGAAGTAAAGTTCTTCCACAGTAAAGAGAAACTCCAAGATTTTTCCTTTGTCAAACCACCTTTACAATTGATACTCAAAGATGTCCAAGTGGAAGAACAAAGGAATAACAGCTACCAAAACCAAAGACAAATGTAGGGAACATCCCAACAAAAGCCTAGAAGCAGATTAAATCAAAGAATACCCAAGCGTCCACTTATGAATAGTAATATTGAACTAAATTTCCTAAACTCATCAATTAAACACCACAAATTGTAGGATTGTATTAAAACCACACACACACACACACACACACACACACACACACACACACACACACATCTATCTATTGCTTACAGGAGATACATCTCACCAACGAAGATCAGAGGAAACTGAAAGTGATCTAAATACCTCATTAACATCAATAGACAGATTAACAAGAATGAAAATCAATAAAACAACAACAGAACTCACCCAAACTCTAGAACAAATGGATTTAGTTGATATGTACTGAACCTTTCATCCTACTGACAGAGAATATACTATTTGTTATCACGATATGGAACCTTCTCCAGAACTGACCATGTTACAGGCCACAAAACAAGCCTCAGGAAATTTTTAAAAGTCAAAATTATGCCATGCATCTTCCCATATCATCATGGTGTGAAGGTAGAAACCAAAGTGTCAAAATACCAAGGAAGACCTGTAAACACATGGAGACTGAATAATATGTCACCAAATGAGCAAAGGGTTAGAGAGGAAATCAAATGTGAAATTAAAGAATTGTTTGAAACAAATGAAGGCGTCAACACAATATCTCAAGACTATGGAACACAAAGAAGGCAGTGTCAAGAGGAAAGTTCATCTCCAGCAATGCTTATGTTAAGAAACTAGAAAGACCCAAATAAATGAGGTAACCCTACAATTGAACAATTTAAAAAAGCAACAGGAAAGCAATTTCAAGAATGTAGGGAAAAAAGGAAATAATCAAAATGAGGAAGGAAATTACTCAGATAGAAACCAAAAGAACTATACATAAGAACAATAAATCAAAGAGCTGGTTCTTTGGGAAAATCAACAAAATCGACTCCCTACTAGCTCAACAAATCCCCAAAAGGAGGAAGAAAATACACATCAATAGCATCAAAGATGAGAAAGGAGATATAACAACAGATACCTTGGAATTACAAAAAATCTTCAGGAACAAATACAAAAAAATATATGTGAACAAATCAGAATATCTAGAAGAGATGGATAGATTTTTGGACACATAAAATCCACCAGAACTAAATCAAGAAGCGATCAACAACCTGAATAGATCTATAAGATGAACTGAGATTGAATCAGCAGTTAAAGCCATTCCAACCAAGAAAAGTCCTGGACCAGATGGCTTCATTGCTGAATTCTACCAAACTTTTCAAGAGAAATTACCCCAATCCTCCAAGGCTTTGCCAAACAATAGAAAGAGAGACAATCCTTCCAAACTCTTTCTATGAAGCCAGTATTACCTTAATACCACAGCCAAAAAGAGAACAACAGACAGATATCCTTGATGAACATATTTGCAAAGATCCTCAACAAAATAGTAGCCAAAAGGAAGCAACATCACATCAGGCACATCATTCACCCAGACCAGGTGGGGTTCACCCCAGTTATGCAGGGATGGTTCAACATTCACAATCCACTAAATGAGATACATCACATCAACAAATAAAAAATAAATAAATAAATAAATAAATAAATACCACATGATCATCTCAATAGATGCAGAGAAGGCATTCGATTAAATTCAACACCATTTCCTGCTGAAAACCATAAGCAAGACAGGCATACAAGGAATATTCTACAACGCAACCAAAGCAATTTACCAAAAACCCAATGCCAGCATAATATTAAATGGAGAAAGAGTGAAAGCCTTTCCTCTAAAATCTGGAACTAGACATGGATATCCAGTGTCACCATTACTCTTCAATATAGTATTGGAAATCCTTGCCAGAGCTGTTAGGCAGGAAAAAGGAATTAAAGGATCCCAAATTGAATGAGGAACTGAAAGGATCTGTATTTGCAGATAACATGTTTCGATACATAGGAGAACCAAAACACAGTTGAGACACTACTGGATCTCAGAAGAGATTTTGGCAGGGTAGCAGGATATAAAATAAATGAAGACAAATATGTGGTGCTGGTGTATACAAATGGTTGTATGGCTGAGAAATTCTAAGTATTGTTCACTTTAAGATAGCAGAAATCTTAAATACCTAGGAAGTAATCAAATCAAATATGTGGAAGATCTCTAAGATGAAAACTATTAAAGATTAAAAATAAAACATTGAGAAATGGAGAAACTTACCATGTTTAAATGAATGGCAAGTTCAACATCATCAAAATGAACATATGATCAAAAGTAATATACAGATTCAACACAATCCCAATTTGAATTCCAACACAACCTTCTCAGAAATGGAAATGATGATACAAAAGTTCATGTGGAAACACAAGAGACCCCTAATACCCAAGGCTTTCCTGAAGGATAAAATTCACTCTTGGGGAATTATAATTCCAGACCTCAAGACCTACTACAGAGCAGTGGTCATCAAAACACTCAGGTACAGATATAGAGAAGATCAATAGAATGGGATAGAAACACAAGAAGGGAGCTTTTAAATGTATAGCCAACTAAATTCTAACAAGAAAACTGAAAACAATCCAGCAAAAAAGCCTGTTCTATTCAACAAATGCTGTTGGGACAACTGGATAGCAGCATGTAGAATTAAGAAACAAAACCCACACCTGTCATATAATATAAAAATCAGCTCTAAACGGTTCAAGGACAGAAATCTACATGCAGAAACTATCAGAACTGTTAAAGGAAAACATAGAAAGCACTCCCCAAGAAACTGGAACAGGGAAAGGCTTCTTAGAAAAACTATTTCATTTTCAAATGCATTTTCTTTACTTGCTTTACCTTATTTTTTTTTTTTAATACAGGAGTGTCTTCTGTGGTTGGAATCTTGCTGTATATCTTACTCTAACTTAACCAAGAAAAGGTGTTGCTTTGTGTTGTACAAAACGGCTTTATCAAACATAATCTCAGGATCAAAGTGTGGTTCCTGGGCTTGGCTGTGCCTGCTGCATCAGGCCGGTCATGTTTAATCATTTCTGTTTTCCCGTAATAGATTGTTTGAGGGTCGGCAGCCTGTGCTGGTCATCACTGATCCAGAGATGATAAAAACAGTGCTTGTGAAGGAATGTTACTCTGTCTTCACAAACCGGCGGGTAGGTATTGGGATATTTTTCAAGTTTAAGTATTAATTGTTATTAAGTATTGATTGTTAAGCTTTTGTTCTTAAATATTAGATATTCACAAAATGATCAGGGAAGAATCATGAGTGTTTCATTTTGTTTTTCTGGGTGACACTGTGTGAAACTACAAAATTAGTGAATTTCTCCAGTAGCAGGTAGACAACAAACTGTATTCATGTTTTATGTTTCACCTCTCTTTCTCTCTCTCCCTCTGTGTGTGTGCATGTAGTTGACCACATGGACAGATGTGTAGATTTGTATACTTAGCAACACAAACAGATCAGAACTCTTCCATTAGAAAAAACTCACTTTTACTCTTTTGTTAGAGTGACAACATGTATCTTATCCCTTACTTTTAACAGATTCCTTCTAAGATTTTTTTAGTATTCATTCAGAGGAGATCAATTTGTTCATTTTTCCTAAAGTTAATTTTTTTCAAAGTTGAATGAAATAATATTAAAATTGAAAAAAATTAAACTGTTTTTGTTAAAGTTTAGTTGGTGTTGGGTTCTACCTGCTCCCCATCCAAGTTTCATATTCTCTACTTTTTGTTCCCATCTAGTCTCACAATGTGTGTCTTGAATTTTCCCAAGTCCATCATGCTGCCATTGGAGTGTTTCCTAACCCTGTAGTAGACAATGTTCTTTTTATCAGTGTTATTGGTACTGTCCATAAATAACAAACAACTAGTTCTCATTTTACCTTCATTAGGGCCCTGGGATACAAGCATGAACTCACAACCAAGTGATTGACAGTCTTCTACATGCTTTTGTTCATTGTGCTTTTAATATCACGTCTGAAAATTCTTTGCCTAGCACTTCTGTGTTTTATAATTTATGCATATACTCTATTTTGACTTAGTATTTATGTCAGGTTTGAGGTTTAGGCTAGTGTTAATTTTTGGACTATGTGCTACCCAATTGCTTCAACATTCCTTCACTCACTCACTTCTTTGAACTGATTTATCACCTGTGAAAATCAGGAGTGATTGTGTGGGTCCAGGTTTCATCATCTGTTCTATTGTATTGATCGCTCTGTCTAATCCTCCAATAATAGCAGTGTCTTGGTTATGGCAGCTCTATAATAAGCCTTACCATGTAGTGTGAATTCTCCCACTTCATTTTTCAGGAGTGGCTTAGCTGTTCATGTTCTCTTGTCTTTCCATACAAATACAAATTTAGGATAGTTCATTTGTCTGCAGCAAAGTGCAGATGAACTGTGTTAGAGTCTGTGTCCTTAGAGTTGTGACTCTGTCAGTCTATGGCCATAGCATGCCTCTCCATTGTGTTAGCTTTCTTGGATTCCTTTCATTAACACATTGCTATTAGCATGTACTATCTGTCTATCCATCCATCAATCTCTATGCATATGTGTTAATTCTTTACCTAAAATGCTTATATATATTGGAAGTGATTGCAAGTATATTTATATTATATCTTCATAAGTTTAGCAAGAGAGTGATTTCATCTGAATTCTGACTGATGGGAATGGTAAAATGTTGAGTTTCTCCACTGCATTGTATATTGACTGAAAGTCTTTTCTTATACTCGTTTTTGTTTTTTTGTTTTTTTTTTTGTAAAGCAGCATCTTTCTTTTTTTAGTAAAATTGAGAAAATGTGCCTGTAATTCTGTTTTAATTATTTTCTTGAACAATATTTAGAAATGCTCATTTTAAACGATCTATACCTTTAGAATATGGAAAAATATTCCTAGAATTTTGAGTTCCTTGGCCAGTTTCAGGAATGTGTATATAATTCTTTTTTTCCTTTTCCTCTTGTGGTGATATTGAGAAAAATGGACTTCCATACAATCTCACTATTTCTTCAGAATAGCAAATATGTTTATTTTTAAAGATATATTTATTATTTGAAAGGCAGATTTTTCAGCGATAGAAGTTGAGATATAGAGGAAACTCTCCCATTTACTGGTTCATTCTATACAAGGCTGCAATGGCCAGAGCAGATTTAACCAAAGCAGAGTTCCAGAAGCTTCTTCTGGGTCTCCCATGTAGATGCAGGGGCCAGATGACCTCATCATTCTTTGAAGTTTCTCCAGGTTATATGCAGGGAGCTGGATCAGAATGCTGATATAGGATGTCAAAGCTAATATAGGTTGCTTGAACTGCAATGAGAGGTTTAGTATGAAATGCCACATGCTGGCCTCACAAGTATTAGCCTCAGAGATATTATCTGTTTTAAAAAGTCATTGTAGGGCCCGGCGCGGTGGCGCAAGTGGTTAAAGGTCCTCGCCTTGCACACCCAGGATCCCATATGCGCTCCGGTTCTAATCCCGGCAGCCCCGCTTCCCTTCCAGCTCCCTGCCTGTGGCCTGGGAAAGCAGTTGAGGATGTTCCCAAAGGTTTGGGAACCTGCACCCACGTGGGAGACCCAGAAGAGGCTCCTGGCTTCAGATCGGCATAGTATCGGCCCGTTGCGCTCACTTGGGGAGTGAATCATCGGACGGAAGATCTTCCTCTCTGTCTCTTCTCTCTGTATATCCGCCTTTCCAATGAAAAAATAATAAAAATAAATCTTTAAAAAAAAAGTCATTGTACAAATGTGTAAGTTTTTTGGTTGCATATAATGCATTTTTTTTCATTCTACTGCATAGTATTCAATAAATAAATGTAGAATCAATTGATCAGGTAGTCAACATTTTCAATCTTTAATTTTGTAAAGAGTTTTCATTATATATACCAAAAATCAGTTACTGAAATGGGTGGTGCTGATGACAGAGAAAGAATGAGAGAGTGGGTGAAAGAGAATAAGAGTGAGATTTAGAGCATGAGCATCCATCAATGTGTTAACTCCCAAATTACTGTAATTGCCAGAGCTTGGCCCATTTGAAGCTAGGAGCCAGGAGTTTCTTCTGGGTTTTCCACGTGGATACAGAAATCAAAGTATTTCATTCATCCTCCATTTCTTCCCTTGGCCATTAGAAGGAACCTGGATCATAATTAGAGCAGTAGGTGCCTTATTGGGTCCCACCAACACTGTTCCTTCTATTTTCTTATATTTTGTTTAAGCCAGGGCCTATAAATTATTCTCTTTTAGCATTTTATTCAATAAAAATAGTACATTATTGTGAAGTATAGATGCGCCACTCTAGTATCAATCCATAAATCTTATTATGACAGTGTTATGGTGCCTGCCTTTCAACACCCTTCTCTGTTTCCTCCTGCAGTCCTTCAAAGCCTGCAGTAATACCTTCTCTTCAGAATGGGCTATAAAACTTGTACATGTGAGAGAAATATTTGGTTTTTTGTTTTTCTATTTAAGGCTTATTGGGCTAAAGATAACAAGGTCCTGTTCCATCCATTGAGCTGCAAATAACAGGACTTCAGAGTATAGTTCTTTCTTTGATACTATGATTTCATTGTCTGGAGGGGATACATACCTCAAGGTGGAACAGCTAAACCTAAATGAAATGTATTTTTACTTTTTAAGGAAAGTTCTCTTTTATCAGTTGTGATTCATGCGCATGTTTTTGTGTATAGAGGGTGAGCAGAGGGATGGAAAACAAAATTGATTCAAATAAACATACACCTTTTGAGAACCAAATGGCCTTCCACCAGCAACTCATTTCTGTTCTGCTCTATATTAGAGGATGCTCTAGGATCCTATTTCTGTTTTGTCTCCTGGAAGGACAGATTCTCTGATTTATGGCACATTGACCTTTATGGGAAAATGGAAGAAAATTGGCTCAGACCATAGCAAATCTACTATCCTATGTGCCTAGGCATTTGGAATAATATTTATTGAGCACATAATCTTAGCATGCCAACTGATATACTTCGAGTAAATACTTTTGAAATGACTGATGTATGTAACAAATATTTACAACAATGATGATTCTTAGAACTTATGCACGATGAAATGTCTTTATTTGAATTCTAGTCTTTTGGACCAATGGGATTTATGAAAATTGCCCTTGTGAACTCTAAGGATGAAGAATGGAAGAGACTTAGAACACTGGTGTCTCCAGCATTCACTAGTGGAAAACTCAAGGAGGAAATAAATTAGTGCATTTTTAAGTAGAAACTTAGCTGAGTCTGGAAACAAGTAGAAAGGAAATCCTAGTGAATTTGAAGGGGAAAATTCATTGGGCTCAAGGTTCGTCAAAATGATCTTTTTGTGTATGTGACCTAGAAGAGACATTAGATGTTGCTGAAATACCTCTTTTGTGGTAATCCATTCCTTTTGACTTGGATATTTATTTTAACTGTGAATTATGTGGTGCATACTTAGACCAATGTCACTCCTGCATGCATTAGAAAACTATTTCCTTATGTGACTTGAGTCTCTGCATCTCACTGTGGCTGGTGTTTTGTGTGTGTGTATGTGCACCTAGATGTTACCCATCATTTTCCATTATGGAGATGTGTTGGTGAAAAATCTGAGTCAAGAAGCAGAGAAAGGCAAGCACATCAACGTGAAAGAGTAAGTAGTAATATATTTGTGGGGTTTGGTGCTCTTTCAGTGCATAGCATGGATTTGAAATTTACTTTCTAGAATCCCTCGAGTAAGCATACAACAGGAGGTATGTTGCATAAACTCCAATGATTCAACCAGGAAGTTTCAGACCCAACTCAAAGGGAGTTGGGGACAGATTGGGCCTTCTTTAAATAGAGCATGTAATGGAGTTACTAGCTTGACTGTCACCTTGAGTACTTGAGAGACAAAATTCAAGTGTACAAAGAAGGAACATGATTGTGTCAAAATTAGAGTTTTGTTTGTTTTTGTTTTGGTTGATGGTATGGAATAGGGCTGGGGCAGTAGAGGAAGCATTTGGTACATTTGTGGAAGCAAGTTATGCCAGGAGGGTCCCAATGTGTGTGCAGGAATAACCGAAATGCCTTCATGATATTGCTAAAGATATTAGGAAAATACTAAATATTGAAGTATGTTTTTTACTTTAAAGTTCTTGAATATGTGGAGAGAGAAGGCCCAGAAAAGCCTTTGGGGTTGACAATAAAATAATTTGTTATCTTAACTAAAAATAATTTGTTATTTATGTAGGTATATTTATTTGGGGTGATGAGAGGCCTAGAATATGACTTATGTTCTGTCTCCTGATCCTAAATATATGCAAAAGTAGGGATTAGGCAAACCAAGAGGTAGTGATTCAGTCTAGTTCTCACCTGGGTGTTGAATAACACCAGTGCATGAGCTGTTCCTTGGTGTCTCCAATAACATGCATTCTGAAGAAGCTGGGGTTTATTAGAGGAGCTGACATTTGTCCTGAGGACTTACACATGGAATGCAGCATCCCAAACAGCATCCTAATTGTACTATTCTGCTGCTCTAATCAGTATAACCTAATTTTGAATTATTCAGTAGTAGACTTTGTAAACGACAAATTCTTGGAGAAGCACGGAGAATATCACATAGTTGCAAAGTCTGCCTAATAGTAGGTTTAAGGGAGATTTTTTCTTATACTTATCCATGGTTGTCTATGATTTTAAAGTGAATTCTACCTTCAGGGCCACCTCAGATTCTCGTGATGGAAAACAGGGTGTATTTTAGAGGTTTGTCAATGGATGGAGGGAAGGAGAAATGAAGTTCCTACAATTTAGAGCAGAGTGTTGATGTTTCGTAATGTGCTAGGTAAAAAGCATTTTTCCCATTGGTTTCTGGTGTGAGGCAAGACCTGGATGCATGTCACCATCTTTTTATTATTATTGTTTTTATTCATTGCATTGCATTATGTGATGCAGTGTTATAGGCACAGGGATATCCCCACCCTTCCCTGAATCATCTTGCATGGTAGATTTCTCCATCTTATTGCATTACCACAGTTCAAATTCAGTTGAGATTCTTCCATTGGGAGTATTTACCAAGCATAAAGTCCAGCATCTTATCCTAGTAGGTTCAAAGATTTCTTGGTGAGACCATCTCTGGTCTGAAGGTAAAGCCAGTAAAGTATCATCCCAATTAATTAAAAGCCCCAACATAACATCAACAACAATTTACAACAGTATGGCATTAATTGACATGGTAATGATTAACCAATATGTTAATAGGAAAATGTAGGTTCTTAACCACATCGCGTGACTTCTTCATAGACATTTCAGTTTTTGGATTATATTCAACTGGGTTCTATACACCTCAAAATGGCTATAGATTACTATTCAGGTGTCTCATATCTATTTTTATTCTCGTCTGATCTCAGAAGCTAACCAGGATCAGGCCCAATAAGTACTTGGATGGTAGACCGCATGCCACCTTCTTGAGTCCCTTAGAATGAATGTGTTATTCTACTCTGTCCGGCTAAATCTTTAGATCTTACACACCAGTTACAAACACATATAGCACCCACTTCTGTAATCTATGTTTTTATGGTCTTTAGCTCTGCTTGAGTGTAGATGCATGCCTAATATTCCTGGAGTCCCTGCTACCCCTAGGACAATGACAACTGCACATTTTACCCTTGACACATGTGAGTGTGAGTAAAGGAAGTAATGTTTGTTCTGATGATCTAGGTTGTAGTTTTATCTTTTAACAAATACCTTGACTCAATAGTAGAGAGGTGGATATATCCTATTTGCTGGTCCACCATGTTAGCTATTTCTGAACTCATGCGTGTCCTGCATGTGTGATATGGTGACAACCTGTTAAACTACAATCTTCTGCATGCCAGGATGTGTTAGCATGAAGCTAGATCAGAAATGTGGTCGGCTGGACTTAAGCCAGAATTCTGACTGTTGATGTGTATTTACTAAACGTAAGCCACTGAGGCCCTATGCCTGCCTCCAGATGTGGTCCAGGAATGGTTTGGCAGTCTGCCTGCTTTGCTTGACATGTGCTTTCTTAGCACTTCCTGCTGCATGTGTGGCTCAAAAATGTCAGATAGGTGCTGGTTTTAATTGTTCTTGTGTCTCTCTATAGAATCATTGGCGCATACAGCATGGATGTGATCACTAGCACATCATTTGGAGTGAACATTGATTCCCTTAGAAACCCAGAGGATCCCTTCTTGAAAAATCTCAGGAGGCTAAATAATTATGATATCTTTAGTCCTTTACTATTCTCAGTAAGTAAGTATTGCACTATTTATTCATCTTGTTAAAATATGTTTTACATATTATTAATAAATAATAACATACCTATTTTAAATGCATAGTTAAGCCATCTTTGTTGCCAATTCTAGAACATTTTTGTCACTTCAGTAATTCTATTCCTTCTCTCATCACTCCTTTCCCTCTGTAGCACTCATTTTTTATCTCCAGGATTGACTATTTCTTAAACTGTATTCAAATGGAATTGTTCCACACAGGTTCCCTTGTGATTGGTTTATTTCAATCATTGTTAGGCAGCAAGTAATGTTTCATTTTGTAATTTTCAATCTTTTGTCTATCAAGGGATTCACTGATTTTTGGACATTTGAATTGTTATTGCTTTGGCTTGAAAAGTGTGGTCATTATTTATTTTAATTTTTTGTTTTAGCATCCATTTTAATCTTTTGAATATATATTCAGTAGTAGAATTAGTGGCAATAATTCTATGTTTAGCTAATTCAATTATTTTCAAGTGTTTTTCAGTAATACCTGTATGATTTTGCTTTCTTACCTGGAGTATGTAAGGTTCCAAATCTTTCTCTTTCTTGCCAGTGTTTGACTCTTACATCTTCATCATATAGCCTTTCTTTTTTATTATTATGTATTTTTTTATTTTTTATTGTTATTAACATTGTATTATGTGATACAGTTTTATAGGCACTGGGGATTCTCACCACCCCTCCCATAACCCTTCCCCCATGGTGGATTACTCCACCTTGATGCATAAGCACCGTTCAAGTTCAGTTGAGATTCCTTCCTTGCAAGCACATACCTAGCATAAAGTCCAGCGTCTTATTGTCCAGATAAGTTCAGTGGCCTCTTGGGGAGACCTTCTCTGGTCTGAAGATAGGGCTAACAGAGTAAAGTTCCGGTCAGTTAAAAGCTCCAACAAAACCTCAGTATCAATATACAACATTATGGAAATAATTGACATAGTATTGGGTAAACAATATATTAAAAACAATGCAAGTTCCATTCTTTGAAACATCTGGGTTGAGACAGTATCAATGACAGGTTCAAAAAATAACAAACAACCAAACAAAAATTACAAGTTAAATCAAGGCAAACATGTGGTATCTAACCTTTTGGGATTCGCTCATTTCCCTTAGCATTATAGTTTCCAGTTGGGCCCATTTAGCCACAAAGAACTGCATTTTGTTTTTTTTTTTAATAGCTGAGTAGTATTCCATGGAGTAGATGAACCAAAGCTTTCTTATCCAATCTTCTGCTGATGGGCATTTCGGTTGCTTCCATGTTTTTGCAATTACTGATTGTGCTGCTATGAACATAGGGATGCATGTTGGTTTGTCGTAAAACAGGTGTTTTGGATATATTCCTTGGAGTGCTATTGCTGGATCATATGGTATGCAGATTTTGAGTTGTTTGAGTGTTCTCCAGACTGATTTCCATAAAGGCTGTACCAATTTGCAGCTCCACCAGCAGTGGAGTAGGGTTCCCTTTTCCCCGCATCCTCGCCAACAAGCGTCGTTGGTGTTCTTGTTTATGTGGGTCAATCTTACTGGTGTTAGGTGGTACCTCATTGATGTCTTAATTTGGATTTCCCTTATTGCCAAGGAACTGGAGCATTTTATAACAAGTATTTTGAACTCACCCATTTTTTCCTTGTATGCCTCAGTTAATTCTGAGGTTGGCCAAGGCTATTGCTCCTCTGCAGGAGACGCTTCAGTCATATTCATTGTACTTTTATCTCTGCTTTTGCTCTTTGTCACTGTACTTCTGGCTATTAGATTCTTCTCCTTGAGGCATGTTTCCATGCTGTGTCCCACACAAGTCTGCAGTTTGATTTTACTTGTTGTGGGTGGTATGCAGATCTTTGCTTACGGTCGCCTGTACCACTCCCTTCAGCAAGTTTCAGATATGTGCTCTTGTGTTACACTTCCACCACGGTTTGTGTACCCCAGCTCCTGGCTCACTACTCTCTATCTCCTGTGATGATGTACTATTTTTGCACTGTTTTCTGTACAACGTTTCTCCCATTTTCAGTCACATAGTTCTCAGGATTATGGTGTATGTGAAGCTCACTGTTCTCTCTACAGTTTCAAAGCCTTTGTAACATTGTACAAAATGACACCTCATGTGAAACTTGTGGAGTTCTTGATCAGCTGGTCATTAGGTCTGCATGCTACCTGGACCTATTTTGGGAGAACCTTGAAGCATGCCACAGTGTTGTAGTTGCTGAGCCAGAAATGAGTTCACTTTCAACTTAGCTCATGTGCAGTTCTGTCCTATATCTATTTTCTCCCTACACAAGATGGCACCCAATTGGACTCTAGTGGGGTTAAGCTCTGATATCTGCCCTGTTCCCACACTACCTGTTTGGAATCTGATGCTCTGTTTCAGCCCTTGGTCAAAGCAAAAATGACAGCAGATTGGGCAATTCTTTGTCTAGGTTCACTTTCTGAGTTCTTAATCAACTAACATTTGCACATAGATTCTGGTGGAGTTCCAGCTCCTGATGCAGTTCAGGTAGCCATTTGCTTAATGTCACTGGTGTATTTGTTCACTGAGGCACCACACCATTGTCTTCACTACTTTCCTGTGTCCCTCATTCTCCACGTTTCCCTCTGTTGTTGTTCTGTTTTTTTGTTTTGTTTTGTTTCCTGTTTGTCCTTGAAGGTGCACTCTCTGCTTGACCCTGGCTAATATTTTTCTATTTAAAAGTGTCCTTCTACTGCTACACATACTGTCAAACCAGGGTAGGAGGCGGGCCTGGTGGGGGTTATTGTGGGTTGCCCCAACTAGGCTACAGCTCCCTCTTGTTTATGCCAGGGCCGAGTATGTGCTGGGCAGCACCAGGCGGGACTGCAACATCCATTGGTTCCAGTGGAATCAGAGCTGAAAACAGAACCAACCCAGCAATTGCAACCAACAGCTGATCAGGGAGATGGACTGTGCTGGGCCCTGTACTTGCTAGTTCATACAAGAATGTTGTTTGAGAACACCTCAGACAAAGTTTCTTTGGAGATCTCCCCAATCAAAATGCTGGACTTAGAACTCTAACCAAGAAAAGACAGAAGACAGAACAGGTCAACCAACCATTTCAGCTATACATTGGCAGTGAAATACGGGGCAAACAGAGACTCTGTGATGGAGTATGTCAATCAGTGGATTTTTCAAAGACCTCATACTGCTTGGAGTGGCAATATTGGCAGTGATTCATAACTTGTAAACTATCAAACCACTTGAGCAAGAATCTTGGAAGATGCCCTACATGCAGGACCTGGGGAGGGTGGGAAATTGGGTGGGCCTTCTCACTTAATACCCCACTTTAAGCATGAAGGAAACAATATGGAAATAATAGTCCTACCCACTTTCTTATAGCCCTTGAACCTTTGTACCCTAATTAACTATGTAAAGATTGTCAAAAATATAATTTTTAAAAAAGTGTCCTTACACCAGCATGATTATCTTTATCCCCATTGCTTACATAAAAGGATAGATTCTGCATCCCACCCTAACACTGTCCTCCACATAGTCTGCCCTCATGTACAACTTTGGGAACTATAGTCCAGTCAGAGTTACCCCTCAAAGCTTCCATATTCAGGAGATTGCTCCGGTCTGTCATCCCTCCCCTTTAGCGCTAATTCACATAATTGGGCACTGAAGCCTAAATCATCCCAGTTGACTCCACTCTCCATCCCGCACTCATGCCAATGGGTACCAATACATGTCATGGCAGGCCTGCCTGCAGTCCTGGTTCTCATGAACAAGCCATTGTTTAAAGAAGTTGAGAAAAACAATGTTTTACTCAGGCTATAAAGAAATGCAAGAGAGAAAACCAAGTAAAATTAGAGATGAAAAAGAAAAGATCCCAGGAAACAAATTAGTTGATCTCTTCAGGAGGATTGGATTATTTGATCAACATGAGGTGTTCTTCTTCAGTGCTTTAAAAGTTTTTCATGTCAAAGTCTGTATTATCTGTTATAAGAATGACAATACCAACTTGCTTTTTACTTTTCATTAGCTTTGAATGTTTCTGCATCCTTTTACTTTCAGACTCTGCATATCTTTGTTGGTGAGATGTGTCTCCTGTAGGAACCAGATAGATTGGTTTTATTTTTTTGATCCAGTCCTCTAATCTATGAGCTTTGATTGATGAATTTAATCCATCTGCATTCAGGGTTAATATGAATAGTTAGTAATTTGGTCCTAATATTTTAGCAATGTGTTGTTCTTCCTTTAGTCTTCTGTTGTCCTTTTACTGGGACATTCTCCACGTCTGTATTTGCTTTGTTGGGTGCTATTCCTCTTCTTTTTCAAGAGCATATCTTTAAGTATCATTTGTGGTGTAATTCTGAAGAGGAAATTTTTTGAGATTTTCTTTTATGTGAAAATTCTTACTTTATTTTCAAAGACAAAGGAAAGCTTTGTTGGGAAATTTCTTTTGGTCTGACATCGATTTTCTTTTATTATACATAACATGTCACTCAATTCTCAATAAATTACCTGATTGTCTTCAAGTGCACTTTTAAGGGTATCTTCCTTGTTTTTATTTAGCTAAGTGATCTTGATTTTCATGTCATGGCAAGGATTTCATTGGTAAAACCTTTTGGAAGTTCTCTGCCCCCAATTTTATATATTCCCCCATTCTTCCCCCAAATTGGGGAAGTTTTAATTTCTTATTTTATTGCACACCTTTTAAAAGCCTTGCTTCTTTTTCTGTCTCTTTTGAAACTCCCATAAATCTTATATTTGGACTCTCAATACTGTTCCTTAATTCTTAAATGGCTTTGTTAGCTTGAGTCATCTTCCAGACTTGCAGTTTTTCTCCCATTTTTGAAAGTAATGTCTTCCAATTCTGAGATTTCTTTCTTCTAGGGTGCCAATTAATTTTTAATTTGCTCCATTGTGCCTTTTATTTGTAATTATTGACTTGATTTTATTTCAGTGTAGCTATATGCTGTGTGATACGTTCTTTAAATTCCTTAGACTCCTGTGTGTGTTTCTCATTGTTTTTAAGTAGTTTTATAACAAGTCTTTAAAAGTATTTTTGGAAATTTTTGATTATTTGTACATTATTGATTATGGAAAAATGGGCAAGGGCTAGAGGAACGTGACTGAGCTCATTAATTCCAAAATCTCATTTTTGCTTCTTTTTCCGGGTGAAGGGGGAAATAAGGGGAGAAGCCACACACATCCCCTCAACCACCTCTATTCTCTGGAATGGGAGATGGGCACAATGCCATCCCAGAATCCATGATGTAAGGCATGCTCTTAGGGTCCTGTTTAAGTGGTTTTGATAGCTCAGTAGTTTTGAATTACTGCCGATCTTGCCACTTCAAGCACAATGAAATCCCTTCAGAGCTCTCTGGTTGACAATGATTTAAAGTTTGCCCAGATATTCACTTCCAACACATGGCTAGGGTAGTTGATCAACTTGTTTCTGTCCTCCATTTTATTTTGTGGTACCAGGTACCCTCTGAAGACTCCAATACACTGCCATATTCTCCATGTGTATCTGGATATGCTGTTTATTGTTCCATCTAATCGACTGAGGAAACCCAGCTCTGGCATATGCCCTCCATGTTCAGACCGTGGAGCCTACAATTCTCCCTATGTTTGGAGTTATAAGTATAGTAGTCATGTGTGGGGATCCCCAAACCAGCAGTATCTGAGGTGATCTTGGATCTGATTCTTGGGTTTGCTTGCCAATACAGGGTCAGGCACAATCCAACTTCCAAATCAGCCCACATGCAAATTGGTGATTGCAAATGCTGAGTCAGTTCTTTCTCCAGCCTCATTTCCTATGCAAAAAAATTAGTGTTTCAGCCCAACCTGATCCTGCCCACTCCATATTCATCCTTCATGCAAAGCAGCAGAGCTGCAACGTAGTCAAAACAACACCCAACAATCCACAGCAGACCTGCCCCCTGACCTGGTGCCCTTGCTTGCCAGTATAAGCAGTCAATGGACCAGTTTGTCCCACACCCTGTTCAGCTTTCATACATCTCAATTGGTCCTGAAGCCTGATTCATTCAAACCAGCCCACTATCGAGCCGAAACACATGCTGGTGGTTTCCATTCTCTGTCTAGAAATGCTTGCCGCAGTCCTGTTTTACATGCCCTTCAGTGGGAGTGGCGACCCAGAAGGGAGGTTCTCAATGTTTCTCCTTTGCACCCACTCCCACTCCCAGATCTGCAATTCTCCGGTGGTTCTGCAGTTTAGCTTGACAGAATTCACCCCTGTTGCCAGCACCTGACAGCTGATTCTGCAGGAAAGCCCAACCAACCTGCAACCACTCTGGCTTAAGCATGTATAAGTGGATACAGTTGCCAAGCCTGGTTTTCCCCTAAACCAGTTCATATGAAGGCTAATAAGTGTTCTCCTACTGTGCTTACACCTCTCCCCTCTGGGTCTCATGTGTGCTGGTTGGGTCCTTCATCCCAATCTAGCATGGTCCCATCCCATTGGCATGTGCCAGTGGGTGCTCTAGCCTGGCTCAGCCATGCTTATCTCCAGTTCCAGCTCTCAGTGGAGTAGGCTATAGCCTACCCCAGCCCAGGGAGTCCCCAGTCCTCGCCCTAATGTGAATTGGTTGGTATTGTGGCTCAGCTCTACCCAACCTGCACTGCATTCTGGTGCTCAGATTGGCCAATGGGCGATATGAACTGGCCCATCCTGGCTTGTCCCAGACTTGAGCCAAACATTTGCTGGTGGGTACTGTAACCTGGCATGATCTGGGCTGTTACCTGCCTTGGTTCTTGCACTCACCTGCAGTGACTATATACCAACAGAGCAGTTTCCCAAACTCCTCCATCAGAAACTATCCCAGTGCCAGATTTCTCACACACTGCTGGGTCAATGCCCAGCCACCATGACCCATATCCAGACCTAGCAGGAACAGTGTCTTCTCCTAACCAGCCCTCACACATTTGGGTTCTTATTGTTGGGGGTTTCAACTCAGTAAAGCCTAGTCCACACCAAGGCACAGCTTACACATGGCCCAGCAGGGTCAGAGACCTAGCCCAGTCTTTTCTTCACCCACCTTAGTTCACATGATAGGTGGTAGCTGCTGGATTGTAGCCTGGTATATCACACCCCATACCCAGCTCACACCCATCTTAACGTACTTTGCAGCCATGTCTAGAGGAGATCATAGACCCTCCCCCCCATCTACACACTCATCAGTTGAAACCCCCACCCAGCTTGTGTTTCCCCTTAAATCCTCAACCAGCCCTGTTTTTAGCCAAAGATTACACACATGCCAGTGGTTGCACTGCCCCAGTTTGGCATAGCTCCTCCCCTATCTGCCTCATACCAACTGTTAAATATGAGAGCCAAACCTGGCATAATCTCCACTTCAGCATGGTTTCTGCACGTGCTAGTGTGCTAAGGTTTGCTTGGCTTTGCCATTCCACCCCCTTCCAAAACCAACACACACTTGCCAGTAAGTGGAGCTACGTTGTCAAGCCTGTCCTTTACCCAGGACTGAACCATAGTTCACTAACAGGAACTATGGCCAACCAGAGAAGTGTCGAAAGTTCGCTTACCTGGTTCAGTCCCAGACATAGATCTCACATATGCCAACTGGGGTATATCCATACCTCATAGCGTGCCCTTTCACCAAGCCTATGTATGAGCCAGTTAATATGTTGGCCTAGTCTGTCCCATACTCTGATTTAAGGTGTACATACAGGTGCTGCAACCTGATTCTGCCTAGTCTGGTCCCAGCCCCAGTACCCGTGCATTTCAACAGGTTCCATGGTCATGCCTAGTTCAGCACATCACCACCCCCACCCTTAAGCTATCCAGTAAGACTTGTGATTCCATAGGATTAGGCCCATATATTCTCCACAGAATCCTACCCTGGGCTTGGTTCTCTTGTGTGTTCATTAGTATCATGGGCAAGCTTAACATTACTTGTCCCCTATGCTGACCCACACTGTTGGACACTCTGACCTAATCCTGCCAGGTATGCCCCTAGCTTTTGTGTTTTGTGTAGGTTTGTGATGGTCAGCAGTGTTTCATGCTAACATGTCCAACTCAAGGTTTCCATTTGGGAGTACATTGGTCAGATGCATAAATGCTCTCTGACATCTCCCTTCCATACCGCCAGCTCTCAGGTTGCTTGCTTACTCTCAAGCACAGTGGCCTGGTTGATGGGAGTTAACCAGGAATAATTGTTTGCAAAACACTCCCTGAGCTGTCATCCCTAACCCATAGCCCCTCACTCCCTTTCCTAATGAATCCACAATCCTTGTGTCCAATAGTGAATGGGTTCTTGAGCCTAGTCTTTGCAAGCATAGTCATTGGTTTACTGGTCCAGACCTCTGCCTTCCCACCAGAGTCCAATATCCTGGTAAATTTGCTAACCTGTTGCTTTAACCTTCCATGCACCCAAGATCCAGGCCTATTGAAATTCTCCAGGCCTGGTCCACCAGCACACCAGGGCAGCATACTGTCCTGGGGCTCTGCTTCTCCATCTCCTCACCTCACCCAACAACAAGCACATGGGGAATTCCCCAGGTTTGCTTACCTGCTTAGATGTGAGCTCTCAGGTCCACACATGCCCCACTATTGCTATGCACCCACCAAGCTCACATCCCCCATTACTTCAATGTATTCCTCAGTTTACTTTATGGCTGAAAAAGGTTTTTGCACCTTTGGGAGGAAGGCAATAGTAATATTCATTGAGCCTGTCTTGGATTTTGCTCTTGGTCATTGTACTTCTGGTTAGATTTCTCTTAGGCTGGTTTCTAAGCTTTATCACCATAGGTCTACAATTCATTTTAAGAAATGTGTTCAATACCCTGTTCTTCATTTGCAGTCACTGGTGCCATTCTCTCTGGTGAGTTTCAGCCCAGTGCCTTTGTGATTACTAAAATTAAGGAAAGATCATTGATGTTACATTCTTGCCTCTGTGTGTGGTTGTGTCATTATTACTCAGAGTTTGCTCAGGAAGTCTAAAAAAAAAAAAAATGCTGAAGGTATGGTTTCTTGTTGAGAACCCAAGGACTTTACTCCTCTGATAGGGAAATTGTATTTGTGCCACATAAATTTTGCTTTACATTAGGATTTCTTTATTTTTTTTCTTTTTCCTATAGCACTCTTTCCTTTCCTCATCCCAATATATGAAGCATTGAATATCAGTAGGTATCCCAGAGATGTTATAGATTTTTTGAAAACCTCCATTGAAAAGATTAAAGAAGATCGCCTCAAAGACAAGAAAAAGGTAAATCAGATGTTATTTGCATGAGCATGTTCTGTTTGTCCCTTGTTTGGGGGCTGTACCTGTATGATCATTTTGAGGCATGGTATTGAGATGATGACTCAGGCCACTCCAGTCAGACCTCTGGGTTTCAGTGGGGTCTCCTCAGAGAGCAGCTGAAGTGCTGAGCTCCTCATGGACTTCTGACATAGGGTTGTATTATCTTTGACCATTATCTTTCAGCACCGAGTGGATTTACTGCAACTGATGATTAACTCCCAGAATTCCAAAGAAGTTGATTCCTACAAAGGTAACCAAGAATGTATAGGAAGCTCTGATGCAGGAATGGCTGTGTCATACATACACCTATTTTCTGAATTTGAGGAACTTCCATGTTGTCTTGCATAATTGTTGCAGGAAAATTGCATTTTTAATGAGCTCCCAGGTGCTGTTCATCCTTGGGCTGCATTCAGGATGTCAAAAGTTTATCTGTATACCATTCTTGTCCCCTTAATTTAACTCCATATATTTTGATGAATCATCCTTTAGGGTTCATACAATAAAGCGTTCGTATTTTACACTTAGTCTTTCACATTTTTTTAAGTAGAATACAATGTATTTCTCTCAAGGACAAGGCTATTCCATATTATGCAAGTGGTGTACTAGTTGCACTGTGCATATGTGTCAGAGAAGCTTTCTCCTCAAATCAACCAACTGAGATGGTGATGAGGATGTTGTAATGAAGAGAGAATAATAGGACATGAGATAGACTGGGATAAGTCAAGCATTTTTTTCTCTAGCCCTGTGTTGATAACATTTTCTAAATAAATAAATAAATAAATAAAACGGTCTATTGGCAATACAGACCAAATTTTTTTTTCCTGGTAGAAAAGAAGATTTTAATGACATCACTTGATAGTAGCATAGTTTTATAATTTATTTTTAAAAATTTTTAAGTAGGATTGATTTTTTTTAATGTTCTTAACATTGTATTATGTGATACAGTTTTATAGGCACTGGGAATTCCCCCCACCCCTCCCATACCCCTCCCCCCATAGTGGATTCCTCCACCTTGTTGCATAATCACAGTTCAAGTTCAGTTGAGATTCCTTCCTTGCAAACATATACCTAGCATAAAGTCCTGCGTCTTATTGTCCAGATAAGTTCAGTGGCCTCTTGGGGAGACCTTCTCTGGTCTGAAGATAGGGCTAACAGAGTAAATACCGGGTCAGTTAAAAGCCCCAACAAAACCTCAGTATCAATATACAATATTATGGAATTAATTGACATAGTATTGGGTAAACAATATATTAAAAACAATGCAAGTTCCATTCTTCGAAACATCTGGGTTGAGACAGTATCAATGACAGGTTCAAAAAATAACCAACAACCAAACAAAAATTACAAGTTAAATCAAGGCAAACACTGTGGTATCTAATATTTGGGATTCGCTCATTTCCCTTAGCATTATAGTTTCCAGTTGGGCCCATTTAGCCACAAAGAACTGCATTTTGTTTTTTTTAATAGCTGAGTAGTATTCCATGGAGTAGATGAACCAAAGCTTTCTTATCCAATCTTCTGCTGATGGGCATTTCGGTTGCTTCCATGTTTTTGCAATTACTGATTGTGCTGCTATGAACATAGGGATGCATGTTGGTTTGTCGTAAAACAGGTGTTTTGGATATATTCCTTGGAGTGCTATTGCTGGGTCATATGGTATGCAGATTTTGAGTTGTTTGATGTTCTCCAGACTGATTTCCATAAAGGCTGTACCAATTTGCAGCTCCACCAGCATTGGAGTAGGGTTCCCTTTTCCCCGCATCCTCGCCAGCAAGCGTCGTTGGTGTTCTTTTTTATGTGGGCCATTCTAACTGGTGTTAGGTGGTACCTCATCGATGTTTTAATTTGGATTTCCCTTATTGCCAGGGAGCTGGAACATTTTTTCATATGTTTGTTTGCCATTTGGACTTGTTCCTTTGTGAAATGTTTGCCCATTTCCCGTGCCCATTTCTTGAGTGGCTTGTTTGTTTTGGTTTTTTGGTTGTTTTGAAGTTCTTTGTATATCCTGGAAATTAGCCCCCTATCGCATATATAGTGTGCAAAGATCTTCTCCCACTCTGTGGGTTGCTTTTTTACTTTGTTGATTGTTTCCCTTGCTGTACAGAAGCTTCTTAGTTTGATGAGGTCCCATTTGTTTATTCTGTTCTCAATTGCTATTGCTTTTGGTGTCCTTCTTAGAAAGTCGGGACCTACTCCTAGGTCTTGCAGGGTATTTCCTACATTTTCTTGCAAGAGTTTGAAGGTTTCTGGATGTAGGTTTAGGTCTTTTATCCATGTAGATTGGATCTTAGTGTATGGTGATAGATGTGGATCTACCTTTTTGTTTCTGCAGGCTATCAGCCAGTTGTCCCAACAACATTTACTAAAGAGGCCTTCCACTTGCTTGGACTGTCATTGGTCTTTTTGTCAAAGATTAATTGGCTGTGTCTTTGTGGGTTCCCTTTTGGTGCTTCTATTCTATTCCATTAATCTTCCTTTCTGTCTCTGTGCCAGTACCAGGCTGTTTTGATAACCACTGCTCTATAGTATGTCCAGAGGTCCGGGATTGTGATTCCCCCAGCTAACTTCTTATTCTTCAGGATGGTTCTAGCTATTCGTGGTTTTTTGTGTTTCCAGATGAACTTTTGAATCATTGTATCCAGTTCCGTGAAGAATGTTTTGGGCAATTTGATTGGAATTGTGTGATGCAAAATGTATATTGCTTGTGGCAGTATAGACATTTTAATGAAATTGATTTTGCCTATCCAGGAGCATGGGATGTTATTCCATCTTTTGAGGTCTTGTTCAATTTCCTTTTTAAATAGTTTGTAGTTTTCTTCGAATAGGTCTCCTACGCTTTTGGTTAGATTTATTCCCAAATACTTCATACTTCTCTCTGCTGTTTTGAATGGTATCCTGTGGTTAGATCTTCTTCCATCTTGGTGTTATTTGCATACACTATGGCTGTTGATTTTCTTTCATTAATTTTGTACCCTGCCACTCTGCCAAACTCTCGTATAAGTTCTAGTAGTTTCTGTATTGAGTCTCTTGGTTTTTCTATGTATAGGATTATGTCATCTGCTTATAGTGAAAGCTTGACTTCTTCGTTTCCTATACGTATGCCTTTGATTTCTTTTTCTTGTCTTATGGCCTCTGCAAGTACCTCTAGGACTATGTTGAATAGCAGTGGTGATAGCGGGCATCCTTGTCTTGTTCGAGATCACAGTGGGAAGGGTTCTAACTTTTCTCCATTCAGTATGATACTGGCGTTGGGTTTTTCATAAATTGCTTTGATTATGTTGTGGATTTTCCCATCTATGCCTACTTTGGCTAGAGTTTTTAGCATGAAGAGGTGTTGGATTTTGTCAAAAGCTTTTTCTGCATCTATTGAAACTATTATGTGGTTCTTGTTTTGCAGTTTTTGGATATGGTTTATAACATTTATGGATTTCCGAATGTTGAACCATCCCTGCATTCCAGGGATGAATCCTACTTGATCCGGATGAATGATCTGTCTGATGATTTTTTGAATTCTATTGGCTAGGATTTTGTTGAGAATTTTAGCATCAATGTTCATCAGAGAAATAGGTCTGTAGTTTTCCTTCTCTGACGGTTCTCTGTCCGGTTTTGGGATTAAGGTGATGTTGGTTTCATAGAATGAGTTTGGAAGGGTTGCTTCCTTCTCTATTGTTTTGAAGAGCTTGTAGAGGATTGGGGTTAGTTCTGTTCGGAATGTTTTGTAGAATTCTGTAGTGAAGCCGTCTGGGCCTGGGCTTTTTTTCGTTGGGAGATCCTTGATGACTGTTTCAATCTCTACCTCAGTTATGGATTTATTTAATTCTTCAGTTGCCTCTGGACTGAGTTTTGGTAAGTGGTGAGAGTCCAAGAACTTTCTATTTCTTGTTGATCCTCAAATTTGTGGGAGTACAGTTCTTTGTAGTAATTTCTAATTATTTTCTTAATGATTGCAGTGTCTGTTGTTATGTTGCCTTTGTCATCTTTAATGCTATTGATTCTCACTTTCTCTTGTTTTTTTTTTTTTTTTTTTTTTGGTCAATCGGGCCAATGGAGTGTCTATTTTATTTATTTTCTCAAAAAACCAACTTTTTGATTTGTTGATTTTATGTATAGTATTTTTGATTTCTATTTGGTTTATCTCCTCCCTTGTTTTGATGATTTCTTGTTTCCTATTGTGCATGGGACTCTTCTGCTGCTGTTTTTCCAGTTCCTGGAGGTGTGTAGTTAGTTCCTGTATTTGGCATCTTTCTTGGGCCTTGACATGGGCTCTGATTGCGATGAATCTACCTCGTAATACTGCTTTGGCGGTGTCCCACAAGTTTTGGAATGTTGTATCAGAGTTTTCATTGGTTTCCATAAATTTTTTGATCTCATCTTTAATTTCTTCTCTGACCCATTGTTCGTTTAATAGCATATTGTTCAATTTCCAAGAGTGCCTATACTTCCTGGGGAGTTTTGAGTTGTTGATTTCCAGTTTCATCCCATGGTGGTCTGAGAGGGTACATGGTATGATACTGATGTTTTGGAAGTTGTTTAGATTCGCTTTAGGTCCTATCATGTGGTCGATTCTGGAGAAGGTGCCATGCACCGCTGAGAAGAATGTATAGTCTGTGGCCTTAGGATAAAAAGTTCTATAGATGTCTACTAAGTCCAGTTGTTCTATTGTTTGTGTGAACTCTGTTGTTTCTTTGTTGAGTTTTTGTTTTGTAGACCGGTCCATTGTTGTTAGAGGCGTGTTGAGATCGCCTACAAAAATTGTGTGGGTATGTATGTCTTCCCTTAAGTCTGTAAGTAATTGCTTTACATAACTAGGTGCATTGGAATTTGGTGCCTAAACATTAACGATGGTGATTGCTTCTTGATGGATCATTCCTTTCACCGGTATAAAATGGCCTTCCCTGTCTCTTTTGATGTTAGATTGAAATCTATCTCATCTGAAATTAGGATAGCTACCCCAGCTTTTTTTCCTCATCCATTGGCATGAAATACCTTTTTCCATCCCTTCACTTTTAGTTTCTTTGCATCCTTTCTGGTTAGATGTGTTTCTTGTAGGCAACAGATGGTTGGGTCTTGTTTGATCATCCATTCCATTAATCTCTGTCTTTGATTGGTGAATTTAGACCATTTGTGTTGAGAGTTAAAATTGAGAGGTTGCAATTTTGCCCTGCCATGCGATTGTGTTTTGTGTGTGTTGTTTTCTGTGTAATTGCCTTGTTTGTGCGGGCTTTAGTTTGGAGACCTTCTTATTTGCCATCTTTGTTTGTGGTTTGCCTCCTTTTTATCCGGGACTAGCACATTTCTAAGGAGACTTTGCAGAGCTGGTTTTGTGTAAACATATTCTTCTAGTTTTTCTTTGCTATTGAATAAGTACCTGATTTCGTTCTCATATACAAATGAGATCTTTGCTGGGTAGATTATTCTTGGTTGACAGTTGTTTTATTTCAGGACTTGGAAGATCTTTGTCCATTCTCTCCTTGCTTGTAGGGTCTCTTCGGAGAAGTCAGCAGTGATTCTGATGGGTTTTCCCCTGTATGTGATCTTTTCTCTACTTTGTACTTGTCTCAGGATTCCTTCTTTGTCTTCATTGGAGTAGAACTTGAGCACCGTGTGTCTGGGTGAAGATCTCTTTGGATCATGTCTGTTGGGAGTTCTCTGTCCATCCTGTATGCTTGATGGATTCGTGTTCCAAGTGTTCTGAAACTTTTCCTGTATAATTTCGTCAAGCACTGCTTGCATTCCTGATTCTCTTTCTACTCCCTCGGGGAGGCCGATGATCCGAATATTCAATTTTCTAAGGTAATCCTTCATCTCTTGCATCATTTTATTAGTTTTGCTGAGGTTTGTCTCCAGCTGTTTAATTCGCTGGGCACCTTCATTTTGTGTGTCTTCTGTTTCAGAGATCCTTTCCTCTGCCGCATTTATTCTGTTGATCAGGCTTTCAATTTTACATTCCTGGGCATCCAGTTTGGTTTTGATTTGTTGTATTTCAGCGATTATGCGGTTCTGGAAGTCTTCCCGCTTCGTGTCCTCGTCTCTGATAAATTTTAGCATTATTTTTTTAAATTCCTTGTCTGGTAACTCTTCCATGTCTTCATCTTTCATCTCCGATATTGATAATGGCTTTTGGCCCTTGTTCAGTGGAGTGCTGGCTCTTTCATCTGGAGCACAACTCTTTCTGGTGGTTTTTCCCATTGCGTTAGTGTATTTTGGTGAGGCCAACGGACCCGTGTGTTGAGGGGTCGTCTGGCGCTTTCCTGTAGAGATTGGAGCCTGCAGGTGTGGTGTTGCAGGGCGTGGTAATTTTCAAGGCACCATTGGTGCGTTCTCAGGGCCCGGGACTGTAGAGCACCACCTTGGGGGCCCAGTGGATTCCTGGCACACTCTGGGCACCTCTTCTACAGGTGTGACACCCCAGGGTGTGGAGGGATGGAGGCGCTCACTGGGTGTGCCCCCTGCATGGGAATCCACAGGGCATAGAAGGTTTTATGTGCTTTCTCCCTGCGTTCTCCGTGTCAGGGACTGCAGGGTTTTTCAGAGCCCACCTGGTGTGTCTCCCACACACGGGACTGTGGGTGAGGCACTTTCTGGGCGTATCTCTTGTGCAGTGATTCCACCACTCGTGGTGTGGGTGTTCAGAGCCACCCCCCCCAGTGTGGCTCCCCCACACAGGACCGTAGAGGAGGAGGACCCAGGCGCCCTGTTAAAATGACTTCACGGCGGGTTCGCACAGTGTCAGTGTGGCACAGGAGTTTTCAGAGCTCTCCTGGTGGGTCGCCCACGCTCAGAACTGCGGGGTGGGAGGCGAGGAGTGGGCAAGTCACACTATGGGAGCGGCACCTGCGTGTCAGGACACACAGCGCTACACTTCCCAGCGCTCAGAGCCCTCCTGACTCCTGCTCTGTGGAGGCGGTTGCTGCAGGTGGGGCAGCCCAGCCCGCCTGGTGGCATTCAGAGTCCTCCTGGTGTTGTCGCCCACCCACAGGGTAACAGGGTGTGGGGGATTCCAGACCCTCGCCAGCAGCTTCTGCGCACCGAGATGCACTGGGCCACTCAGCGCAGGAATATTTGGGGCGCTTTCTTAGTGCCTTCTCAGCCCCCACTCCCAAGGCACAGGTTTGGCAGTTTCAAGGCGCTTGCCCTGTGTTCTCAGAGGCTGGAGCCTCTGCAGGGTGGGAGGAATGCAGAGGCTGTTAACCCTTCCCTGGCTCACCGAACCTCTGGCTGTTGCAGTCTGCCTCTGCTGCTGTTGAAGACCTTTGCCATTGACGATCCCTCCCGATTTCCTTGTCTCTGGGTCTGCTGCGTGTCCTGTCGGGCCGTTTTCAAAGGTGACTCAGCAAGTCTGGAGTGGGATGTCGGCTTCTCTACCTTTGTTTTGTTTCGTTCTCGTTGTTCTTCCAAGTTGTGTGGATCCTTTTGGCTCCACACTGTCCAGGGAACTTCACGCACCTCTCCCTGCGGTTCCCTGCTGTTCCTCTTTGTTGCTTCTGTAGCATTCTATCCCTCTCTCACTGGAAGCTCCCTCACAGCCTTCCTCCTACGTTTGCCATCTTAAAACGTCCTACAGACCAGATTTAAAGAGTGAAGGAAAGACAGAAAAATCTTCATTCCACTGGTTCAACCGATCTGAAACCGGGAGCCAAGAGTTTTTCCCATTGCCCCCATGCAGGTTTCATGGGCCCTTGGCTTTGATCATTCTCTCTTGCTCTCCCAGGCTGTAAACAGGGAGTTTGGTTGGAAGTGGAACAGTTAGGAGATGTACTGGCATACATATGTGATGCTGGTAATGGAAAGGTAGAGCATTAGCAAATTGAGCCAGTGTGCTGGGTGCTTATACATTTTTTTTTCCTACAAGAATTTTGAAATTTAATGTAATAATTTTGTTTCTTTAAACATTCATTTATTTAAAATAAGCATTACAGAAGGAAATGGAGAGTGAGCATTCTACCCTTACTGGTTGATTACACACATGGCTGCCAAAGCAGGAATAATCCTTAAGCATGGATATCCATTGAAATCTCTTTAGCATGTCAGGGATCCAAGTAGTTGAGTCATCATTTTTCCTTCCCAGAATTATTAACAGAATGCGGGATTGGAATTGGAAACCTGGACTTGAATCCAGCAGTCATATCCAATGCTGTCTTTGCAGGCAGTAACTTAAATGTATGTACTAAAACACCGGTTTCCATGTGACCTATACTAATCTACTTAAAATGTTTTTCTTCCCTTTATAGCTCTGACTGATGCAGAACTTGTAGCCCAGTCGATCACCTTTCTTTTTTCTGGATATGAAACCACTAGCAATGCTCTTACTTTCATCATGTATTTATTGGCCACTCACTCTGATGTCCAGCAGAAACTGCAGCAGGAGGTTGATTCAGCTTTTTCCAATAAGGTGAGTGAGTGAGTGAGTGAGTGAGTGAGTGCGTGCGTGAGTGAGTGATACTTGGGATGGGTGCACTGTGAGGCAGGGGTTAGTGTCTTGATAGAATGCCTCGACATCACCATTCAGGGGACTGCTTGCAAAGTGTGTGGTGAGGATACTTCATTGGCAAATAAAGGAATAAGCTAAAAAAAAAAAAACACATGGAGAAACAAGTCTGAAGCTGCAACTCACTGAACAAGGACAGCTGTGAGAATGATCTTTGGGCTTATGTGTGTTTTACAAGAATCCACAATAGCACCTAATAGGAGTCTTTGCTACTCAAGTCTGACGTCACTTTCTTTGCTTCCATTGGCTGAATATTGTTTGGTTGAGCTTTGTATGAATGAGGAAGGCCTGGGCTAGTCTGGATGGGCATGGGGATGCAGACTCTGCTCTTCTTCCTGCCATTCTCATTCTCCAATCACACCACTAGTGTTAAAGCAGACAAGAGATGATCCAGCATGTCTGCTCTTGATTGTAAAGAAGCCTGGAATCTAGTGTGGTGTGCCTGTTTTACGTCCAGATAAACAGCAGGATCACCTTCTAGTTTGCAGTTGAGGACTGAAGTTATGCCTGAGAAACTGTTCTAGAAACAGTATGCAGAGAAGAGGTGCTTTCCTATCTGTATAGAACTCTCACTTGACCTGAATTTGTTGCCACATTTACATGAATTAAAAAAAAATTGGGCAGGGGGCTAATAGGTTCATATTTTCAAATAAAAGGTTTCTTTTTCTGTTGTTTCTTTTGAGAGTCAAATGTACAGATACTGGACACTATGCAAGGCACATGCTTGCATTGAAAGAAACAAGACTAGATTTGAACAGTAATACTGCAATAAGGTGGAGCAATCCACCATGGGAGGAGGGCAAGGGGAGGGAAAGGGAGAACATCCGAACACATGGAACGTTGTTATAAAATTAAATGCAATAAAAAGTATATGTAAAAAATGTACAGAAAGAGAAAAAGAGGAGAGACAGAAAAAATCTTGGATTTTCTGGTCACTCTGCTTATGTCCACAATGACCAATGTGGCATCAGGATGAAGCCAGACAGTGTAAGGAATTTTCTCCTTTTCACATCCCAATTTGTTGGCAATGTTGTAGACTCTTTTTGAAAGGTGATATTGACTTTGCATATTTTTGTTGAGCGCAGTGTTCTACTCTGTTCATCTCTCCTTTTTAATATTTTTTAATGGAAAGCCATATATGTAAAGAGCAGGAGAGACAGAGAGAAACATTTTATGTCTGATGATTCACTCCCCTCGTGGCTGCAACAAACAGATCTGAGCCAATACAAACCAAGGAGCCAGGAACTTCTTCTGGCTCTCCCATCTGGACTCAGGGTCCCAAGGTTTTGGGCCATCCTTGACTGCTTTTGCAGACCATATGCAGAGAACATAATGAGAGTGAGGCCACTGTTTTAGATCCGACACCAATATCAGATTCCGGTGGGTGCAAGGTGAATTCTTTAGCCACTAAGCAACCATGGTGTGCCAAATATGTATCTCTTTCATACACATGAGACAATATGAGTATTATAAGAACACATTGAGGATTTCTGGCCCTGGTTAGGGGTTTGTCCTTTAAATTTCCCCTTTTACAACTACTTACCACATCTGAATGCACTGCCTATTGAACAGGATGATGAGCACAACTATTTTAATTTCAAATCTCATTTCCTAAAAATCTGTTTCTTTCTTCCCAGGCACTTATCACATATGATGTCATCATGCAGATGGAATATCTGGACATGGTGGTGAATGAAAGTCTCAGATTATACCCAATTTCTAGCAGATTTGAAAGAGTCTGTAAGAAAGACTTTGAAATCAATGGAGTATTCATTCCCAAAGGGACAATTGTGGCAATTCCGGTCTATGCCCTTCACTATGATCCAAAGTTGTGGGCAGAGCCTTATGAATTCCGCCCTGAAAGGTAGAGGAAAACACCTTGAATCAGGCTGGTTTAAGCATATCTCTTAAGTCTTTGAGTAAACAAAGAACTTGTGATAGCAGAATCACTAGTTTTGTAATTTTACTTTTTATTATCGTTTTATGAGTTTCATAATTTTACATCTTTTTATCATTATCATTGTATGAAACAGTTCCCTAAGCCCTTAAGATTTCCCTTATCTCCTCCGCAATGCTTGCCCCCTCTCTGAATTCCCCTATATCATTACTACAGTATAGTTCTTCACACAGAGTCATATGTCTACTATTGAAACATGGACAATGGCAGAGAATCCAGCATCTCATTGTCAAGATATAGTAAACGGTTTCATGGAGAATTGAACTTAATCTGGAAGCAGAGATGCATACTGCATTGTATCTTCACATCTGGGTATGATAGACTCCATTACACAATTACTACACATGCCCTTAATGAAAAGCTACAAAACAAAATCAACAACAGGAAGAAAAATAGAAATTTGCAACATGAAGTTACAAAGATGCTATTAGATATGACAGTCTCTATTACACAGTTACCATATGTCCCCTTAAATGAAAAATCACAAAACAAAACAAAATCAACAATAGGAAGAAAAAAAGGAAATTCAAAATACATGAAGTTGAATAGCATGCTGCTAGACATGATAGTCTCCATTACACAGTTACTATATGTCGCATAAGTGAACCGTCGGAAAGCAAAACTAACAACAGGAAGTAGAAAAGAAATCAGCAATGCCATGAAGTCAAATAACATGTGACTGAATGAATAATGTGTTGGTGAAGAAATGAAAAAGGAAATCAAGAACCTTGAAGAAAATCATGCTACTGTAGGATCTATGATTCATTGAAGAATTTAATCAGAAAAAAAACTGTTTCATACAGATGAAACTAAAAACAAAATATCAAAATCAATGAGATACAGTTTTGCTGATCTTTATTGGTGAAACGTGTCTCCCATAGGCAACAAATAAATGGACTTTGTTTTTTAATCCATTCTACTAATCTATGATGTTTGATTGATGAGTTTAAGATGTTGACATTCAAGGTTAATATGAATGGATGGGACTTTGGTTCTGTCATTTAGCAATGAGTTGTTTGGGCCCAGCGGCGTAGCCTACTTTCTAAAGTCCTCACCTTGAATGCGCCAGGATCCCATGATAGGTGCCTGTTCTAATCCCAGCAGTTCCACTTCCTATCCAGCTCCCTGCTTGTGGCCTGGGAAAGCAGTCGAGGATGGCCCAAAGCTTTGGGACCCTGCACCAGTGTGCGATACCTGGAAGAAATTCCTGGATCCTGGCTTAGGATCGACATGGCATTGGCCATTGGGCTCACTTGGGAAGTGTATCATCAGACAGAAGATCTTCCTCTCTGTCTCTCCTCCTCTCTGTATCTGACTTTCCAATAAATAAATAAATCTTTTTAAAAATCAGTTGTTCATTGATTTAAACTTTTGTTGTTATTTTACTGAGATGGTCTCGCATTTGTTTTTGTTTTTGATTGGTGATATTCCTTCTCTGTCAGGAGAATATCTGTTAGTATCATTTGTAAGGCAGGTTTAGAGGCATATTCTCTTAAATTTTCTTTATTGTGTAAGAATTTTATTTCATTTTCAAAGACAAAGGAAAGTTTTACTGACAATATTTTGCTTTGAGAATCTGGAATATGTCATTCTATTCTCTTCTTGCCTGTAGAGATTCATTTGAGAGATCTCTTGTGAATTTAATATGCATTCCATTATATTTCAGTTGATTTTTTTTTTACTCACACATATAAGGATTTTTTTCCTTATGTCCAATTGAAGTGAGCTTGTTTATCAAGTTTTGTGGTGAAATCCCTTTTGGTCAACCCTGTTGTGAGTTCTGTGCCCTTCCTTGGTGTTGTTTCCCAATTCTGTCTCTAGATTAGCAATATTTTCCCTCTTGATTTCCTTGAATATACCTTTAATCCCAGCTTCTCTTTCTGCATCTTCTGGAACTCTCATTATTCTTATACTTGGCCTTTTAATAGTGACTTTCAATTCTTCAATGCTTTTTCTCTTATTGTTGTTACTGATACAGCTCTGCATCCAGCTGTAGGTTTGTTTCCCCATGGCAACAGAAAATATCTTCTACATTTGAGATAACTTCTTCTGCCACCTTCATTCTATTTTGGAGACTCCACTGCACTTGTGATTTGCTCCACTGTATTCTTCATTTTTGACACATCACCTTTTATTTGATTCATTTCCAGTATGATATCTTCATTGAATGCCTGCTTCACATGCTTCTCATTGTTGATAAGACATTTTATAATAAGCGTTTCGACTTCGGTATGCCTCATTTTCTCAATGTCTTCCTCAGTGGACTCTGAATTTGGAAAATGTTTTTCTCCAATGCAGGGGAGTCTTTACTCATATTCATTGTACCTTTGTCTTGTCTTTTGGTCTTGGTCATTGTCTGCCTTATTAGCAGATTCTTCTCCGTGTGGCATGTTTCTAAGCTTTTTCACCCATATGTGTACAATCAGAATTTACTTATTGCAGTTGGCACACCGCTGTTTGTTTGTAGTTGTTCAAGGACTGGGTTCTTATGTCAGATTTCTACCATTTTCTCCATAGCTCCAGGACCTGGCTCACCAAACTCTAACTCCTGTGATACTGTGCAGAGAGTACACTATTGTCTGTACCACCTTTCTCCCATTTCCGGTTGGAGCAGGTCCCAAGATTAGAGAGACACAATGTGGCCTAGTTGCTAGGATGTTTTTGGTGGTGATCTTGCCTGAACCAGTTGGCCGTTATATCTCAGGGCCACATAGACCTATTTTGATCACTGAAAGTTCTGTGTCATTTTCCATTCAGGACTTAAGTGTGTGGATTGTGTATTGGTTGTGATCCTGGATATTGTCTTCTTCTGATACACATAGACAGTATATACATATAAAAACTCACATAGTTTTGGTGACATTTATATTTAACTGTATTTTATTAACTGCTACCTTATTTTAGGTGTACAGTCTTTTAAAAATTCTTTCCAGTTTTGCTACGGTAATTTCTTTGTCTCTCTAAAATCTCAGTATATATGGAAAAGCTATCTACCTTGCATCTGATGGCCTCTTCCTTTAGAACAACTGTAAAACCAGAGGCTGTGCTGAGGAGAAGTCCTCATTGCTGATGGACAGAAGAGTCAGTCAGGACAGAGGATAGTCTGTGTGCCCTGATCCTGGTTCCGGTTGCCATTCTCTGGCAACTCACATGTTGTCTTAGTAGTGAGTGACTCTTTCCAGTGTGAATTAACCAGATCTTGAGCCTGTTTGCTATTCACGGAACTAGCAATATAGGTCATTCTGTTGTACAATTTGAAATGAATAATTGACTACCAAGGTTGTTTTAATAAGGAAAAATGATTGAAGAATTTGTAGAGCACTGGCCGGCAAGTCAGAAATCTTGGGAAGCAGACTTTTTAAAAAAAGGTTTATTTTATTTTCACTGCAAAATCAGAGATACAGAGAGGAGGACAGACAGAGGGGAAGCTCTTCCATCTGATGGTGTAATGATTCACTCCCCAAGTGAGGGCAATGGCTGGTGCTGCCTCAATCCAAAGCCAAGAGGCAGGAACTTCTTCCAGGTCTCCCACATGGGTGCAGGGTTTCAAGGCTTTGGGTCATCCTTGACTGCTTTCCCAGGCCACAAGCAGGGAGCTTGATGTAAAATGGAGCTGCTGGCACCCATATGGGATCCTAGCATGTTCAGGGTGAGTACTTTAGACTCTAGGTCAAGACACCAGGCCCAGGATGCAGATATTTTTATCACCTGCAGATGGACTTTCTGTTGACAGAAACTGTGTTGTGGGCTTGTTTACCCTACTGGTGGTACAGGGTGCTCATGTGTAATAATGAGTTAATTTTGTGTTCATATAGCCTTTTGGTTTCAAAACCATCAATTGTTTGTTTCCTGCAATCAGATCTCTACTTTCTTTAGCTTCTTTCATGTTCAGTGGCAAATCCATAGGATTATCTTTGATTATTCTAGTTACCAAGCTTTAGGTGTCATTGATCGGGCCAGGCAGTGTCAAATCTAGATGTTATCAATGTGGATTCTGGAGAATGTTTGAAATATCCCCATATGTAACAGACAGATACAAGTTTTGGGGGCAATTCTAATGCATCTGCATATGCCTAATGCTTGTCACAGTACCCACAATAAATGTCAGATTTCTCACATACTATATTGCTTTGATTGATAGGTGATTGGGGGTAAAACATATACTGCACTACGTCTATTGATATGGTATTTTGGGCAAAACAATCTATACGGGCCCAGCTCATTGGCCTACTGCCTGACGCCCTTGCCTTTCATGAACCAAGATCCCATGTGGCTGCTGGTTAGTGACTCAACAGCCTTGCTTCCTGTCCAGCTCCTTGCTTGTGGCCTCAAAGGGCAATCAAGGATGACACAGGGTGTCTGTACCCTGCACCAGTGTGGGATACTTGGAGGAGTTTTCTGGCTCCTGGCTTTGGATTGACTTAGCTCTTGCAATTGTGTCCAATTATGGAGTGAAACAGTAGATGGGGAATCTTCCTCTCTCTCTCTCTCTCCTCCTATATGTGTATCTGACTTTCCAATACAAATGATAAAAAATGTTTTAAAAACAACATCCTATAGAAACTTAGGAATATTCTACAAAGCTGTAGCGCTATTTTAAAGTCAAAGTACTATATTTCACGATCATTTTGCCAGTATAAACATTATTTTCTTAATGCCATCAACTATCCAAAAATTTTGTGAATAACTTTAATATTCAAATAATTTATAGCCTGGTTGAAGAGACATAAAAGCATTTACTAATACCCTAATAACTGATGCTATTAGAGTAGCATTAGATGTCATCTCAGTAATGTCACTTAATTATGGTAAGGGAGAAGTAGTGTGCTGGTGGGGAGAATCTCTAAGAATATTTGATGGAGAATTTGGAAAGAGAAGGAGTATATGGAGAAGGAGTGAATTGAAGGAAAGGTCAAAGGGAATGAGGAGGAAGACAGGTTGGAAGGAGGTTGGAGAAGAGAGAAAATGAGGAAAAGAATTATTTAGATACTAGAAGGCATCATCTTCTCCCTCAGTTAACATATGTCGATACGGTTGTCAGTTGAAGCAGGAACCTGCTTTCCCCTCCATTATCCTTACTTCCCATATGTATTACAGAATGTGAACTCATCAACACCCTCAATGTAAGTTTAAGGTGTTAAGCTAAATGTCTTTTTAAACAGCACTCGAATCATCTAATCAATAAGAAAGAAAACTTCTCTAGAGTTAGGGTAATTGATATTTGGAAAGCTCTCTAATTTACAACTCTTAAAGCTCAATAATAGTAAGATTTGAATGGCCAACCCACAATTATGTGAAAGATGTATTTGACAACTCCAAATAGATGCTTTTAAGCATCACTAATGTGTTTTCATTTCTGTTGTGGAACCAGGTTCAATAAAAAAAACAAGGACAACATCAATCCTTACATATACCTTCCCTTTGGAGCTGGTCCTCGGAATTGCATTGGTATGAGGTTTGGCCTCATGAACATAAAACTTGCTCTGGTCAGATTAATGCAGAACTTCTCCTTCAAGCCTTGTAAGGAAACCCAGGTTAGTGCACTTCATGTAGTGAGAATGTTTTTTTCTGGCAGGTTTTTAAAAAACTGAATGTTGTAGTGTTATAATAGAATATTTTGTCATTGCAGCATTTTTCTTAATTTTGTTTTTCCTACATCTCTGAATGCCTCCACAAATCTACACTCTTGAGTGTCACTTTTGTCCTTGAATAAACCTTCAATAGTATTTTTGCGGGACTCATTCCACAGACAGCATGCAAAAAAATTGTTTAAGGAATGATTTGACTTGGATTTAAAATTACTTTGATACCCCTGTATGTCTTCTATGAAAGTACATGACTGCATTTAATATTTTTAAATGATTACATGTTATATTATAAAATATGTTCTTTTACCTCCATATCCAATAACATGAGAATCTGTATAACAGAATCTGTGAATTTCAATTGCTCATCATATTGATTATTATAATCACTTCTGAAGGGCTTGTTTCAGAACTCCAATGTGATGACAAAGATAGGTGAGAACTATTCTGTGAATTTGCTGATGCCTTATACGGCAAGTTAAGAGTTATATTTTGATGCTTTGAAGTACATATTTTTGTAACCATTAAGTGAATATTGTCCTTTGTATAATCATTTTTGATTTAGTGCTTCTATTTCCTTTCCCAGCATGTTTGTGTTCATACCCCTCTTGATTTCATCTTCAAATGTGAACTGTTAATATCATGAAAATGGAGTAACAATACTCAAACAGATATATACTTGTGTGGAATGGCTGTTAAGTAATCCCAGTTCCAGTGGTTGTCAGGACCTGTCCAGTTTTACTCTTTTTCATCTTTTCCTGGAATTGTCATATGAGGAGTTTACATGACTGTTTCACTGATTCCTACCAGGGAAGGCTCTAAGAAGCTTATTTCTAGCGATTAAGTGGCATTTAATATTCATCTCCTTAGTATGGTTTCTGCTGAGAAACCTAGGAGAATAGAATTGGCCACCAATTGAAAATCAGCCCGTAAGTTTAAAGGTGTTTGAAGAAATGGAGTCACCCCTGAGAGAAAGCAGGTCGCTGTTACACTTGGTGTGGGATTCTTCCTTCTTGGCAGGCTTCCAGTCAACTTCATCCTGGCACTTCCTCAAGTTTATGAGGATTTGCTTGTACTTCTCTTTACTGAGAGAACAATTGGATGAATCCGCACACTGAATGAAAGATTCATTGAGAATGAAGCTAAGAGGGTTCATGAAAGCTCTTCAGAAATTCAGAGTTTTCTTATTTGCCATTTACAGTGCAGTTGGAAGGCAAAAGGGAAAGTAAGAAACAAAAAGCATATATTTTATTTTGCATCACTACTTGGAATTGACTTCTCCATAATTTGGGAACTATTCATACACTTAAAATGTGCATCACCCATTCAAGAGTAGATTTCAACACAGAACACTTAACTTCATGTGACTTTTCTAGATGGGTTAACCATATGTTACGGATGATGTTTACATTTTTCAGTATTGTTATTGCTGTTGTTATTGATGCTATGGGTGGTGCTTAATTTCTTGCTTCGCAGCATGCTTACTTCTCATTTCAGATCCCGCTTAAACTAGCCCCACAAGTACTCCTCCAGCCTGAGAAGCCCATTATTCTAAAGGTCATGTCAAGAGATGGGACTGTACATGAAGCTTGATTATCCTGTGGACTTTGCCTTTGTTCTTCATGGAAGCTGTACTCAAAACACCAGAGACCTTGATGTATTTTGTTAATAATAGTTGGAAATAATGTTGTAACCGACCTGTGGTAAAAAAGGAAGGATTACAAATAATGGGCAATTTGATCCATCTGTGTTGTAGAGTTCTGTCTATTGTGTAACACCGAGGAGTTGAGTAAATCAGTTCCAGATATGTAGACTCAGCCTCTGGTTGTTTTTGATTATTTCTCTCCCTCTTCTTTTAGTCCTCTCATCGTATGCCTAAGCTGAACACTCAATAACTATTCTAACTAGTTTGTCAATAACTCTAAAATAGACTTGAATAAATTAGTTTGCTCAGTAATGTCAGTTGTATTCTATATGTTCATGTTTATTATTTTCCAGTAAATATCCATTGAATATGCCAATTTCTTTAAAATACTTCCAATTCATTCCTGCCATTTAAATGGGAATCTATCATACTGAATCAGTGAGAACCAAAAGCTCATATTTTGCATCCTATTGTGCACTGTGTGTGAAGCCTCCTCAAGATTCCAGAATGACTACTTTTTATTTTACTTTTTATTGTTATCACTGGGATTTGCCTTATCCCCAATACCCTCCCACCTCCAACCTCTCCCAATGACATGACCATAATGTAGTTCATCATACACAGTCATATCTATCATTGTAGACATGGAAAATGGCAGAGAGTCCAACATCCCATTGTCTAGATGTAGTAAACAGAATCAGTGGGAGTACATCTTTGTCTGGAGGTAGAGATGAATACTGCATTGTATCCTCACAGCTGGGTATGATAGTCTCCATTATACAGTTACTATACATACATTTCACTAAACAGGCAAGTTACAAAAAGAGAGAGAGAGACAGAGGGAGAGAAAGAAATTATCAACACCATAAAGTTAAATGTCACATGACTGAATGATGAATGTGTCACTGAATAAATGAAAATCAAGAATTTTCTTGAAGAAAATCATGCTACTACATGATCTATGAGTCATTGAAGGGTTTCATCCAAAAAAGTATTCTGAAGAGATGAAAAAGTAAAGAAAGAATCAAAATCCATTGTCACAGTTCTTGCTGATATTTGTTGGTGAAATGTGACTCCTGTAGACAACAAATAGATGGGTTTTGTTTTTAAATCCACTCCATTAATCTATGATGTTTGATTGATGAGTATATTCCATTGACAATGAGGGTCAATATGAATGGGTGAATATTTGGACCTCTCAATTTACAAAGGAATACTTTTCTGGACACATTATTCTGGCCTGACAATGTTTTGCTCTTGGAATCTGGAGTATGTTGCTCCATTCTCTTTTGGTCTGTAGAGTTTTCTGTGAGAGTTCTGCTGTGAATTTAATTGTCATTCCTCTCTATGTCAGGTGATTTTTTTTCACATGCACATTTAAAAATATTTTCCTTATGTTCAATTGAAAGGAGTTCTTTTATGCAAGCCAGTAGGTGTAGCAGCCCAGCTTAATCCAGCTCACCACCCACCTGGCCTTCATGTACACCAGTGGGAACTGCAGACCAGGAGCAATCTGCAATAACCCCACAAGTACTGCCCCCTACCTTGGTTCCTAAGCTTTCTAGTTGTAAAGAAGACTGGTCCAGCTTATCTCACTTCCCATTCAGTTCTCATACATGTCAATGGGCATTGAAGCCCAGTTCAATCACACCAGCACACCATCCCACTCACACACAATCTGGTGGATGCTACCATCTGTCTAGCCATGTCTGCCCCAATTCTGATTCTAATCCTCACTAGTGGGAATGGGAACCCAAAAGGGATGTGCCAGCTGTTTCCTTACTGGATTCACTTCTGCCCCAGAATCTTGTATTCTTCCAGTGGTTTTGCAGTTTAACTTGACAGAATTTGTTGGCTGATGCTACCCTAAAGCCCAACCAACCCAAACCCACACTGGCTTCTGCTTAAATCAGTAGGAACGGTCAACCCAGCCTGGCTTTTCCTGATCCAGCTCACATGAGGGCCACAGGTGTTGTTTCCATGCCCAGACTGGAATGACCCATCTCAACTCACACTCTTCAGTGGGAGTGGTGGTCCAGCATTTGAGCATACCACACTCTCCCTATTGGCTTTAACCCCTCTCCCAGGGTCTCATGTGTGCTGATTGATTGCTGTAACCACGTCTGACATGGCCAACCTCACCTCAGCATTTCCCAGTGGGTGCTACAGCTTGGCTGAGCATGAGCCAACCCTAATTCCAGCTCTTGCAGCTGGGAACTACAGCTCAGAGCAGCCTCTCTGGCCCCTCATATGAATTAATTTCTATTACAACCCAAACTTGCCTGACCCTTACTCCATTCTGGTGCTCAGATTCTCAACAGTATTGATGTGAACTGGCCCAGCTGTTTTGCACCTGACCATCAACAAATGTAGAAAGTAGTACCATTTCCTTATCTTGACTGGGCAGCTACTACTGTTGTTCCTGTGCTCATGTTCAGGGACTGTGTTCCAACAGAGGAATTGCTCAATCTCCTCCATCAGAATCTTGCCTAATTCTAGATCTCACACTCATTGTTGGATCCATGACCCAACCTACTTAGTTCACCTCCTGTCCTAGCATGAATAGTGGCCTTTCCTGACTGGCCTTCACACATTCCAGGTTTGTCTGCTGGGTGTCACAGACCAGCCAAGCATGATCCACATCTAAACAGCTCACACATAGTTCCTTAGGGGCAGAGATTCAGCCCAGCTTTTCCTACAAATAACTTGGCTTGCACAAGCACATTTGAGTGCTTGAGTCCAGCCCAATCTGTCATACCCCAGATCCAGGCCACACCGATGCTGAGGAGCACTGCAGCCATGCCTACACCGGACAGTAGCCCCAACTCGGCTCTTACATTCACCAATGGGAACCAAAACACAGTCTGGCCGTCCTCTGAGCTTCCCAAGCAGGTCTGATCCAACCATAGATATTGTGTATACCAGTGTTTTCTCTGATCCAGCTTGGCATAGTTCCTCACATGTCTTGGCCTTTGCCTTTAAAGGCTGCAGCCTGGTCTGATCCAGTCTGCTCCCTGTCCCAACTCTTCCTGGCAGGAGCTTTAACCTGGCCCTGCTCAGCTTGTTCCCATCCCTGGTCCATGCAAACTAGGAGGTATGATAGCCTACCTTGGCATGACCTGTACTCCAGCATGGTTTCTGTACTTGCCAGCAAGCAAAGGTTTCCTTGTCCCTACATGATCCTCCCTATTCCAGACCTGTCCCACACACTTGCCAATGGGTAGAGATAACTTGCTCAGCTTGCCCATCCCCAGGCCTAGACAAGGTGCTCTCCAGTATAAGGTGTGACTGAATAGGGTAGTTTCCCAAGGTCCCTGACTTGGTCCTAGACCCAGATCTCAGGAGTGGCAGTAGATGTTAAGCCTTTGCCTGGCATAGCCTGCCCCTCCATCTTGGCCTAGCATGAGCTAGTGCATGTTGCAGCCTAGCTTGCCCTACACCCTGTTTTAGGATGCAAATGTGGGTACTGCAGCCTTTATCTGCCTAGAGTATGCTCAATCCCTGTATCCATGAGTGTGGCAAGACTTCTATTTCCACAACATTTGGTAGACACATCCTCCTGAGAATCTATCCCTGGATCTGGTTCCCTAGTGTTTCAGTTAGTGTCATGACCCTGTCTAATGTGACCCGTTTTCTTTCCTAACATGAGCAGTTAGGTACTGGATCTTTTTTTGTTGTTGTTGTTTACATTGTATTATGTGATACAGTTTTATAGGCACTGGGGATTCTCCCCACCGCTCCCAAACCCCTCTCCCCATGGTGGATTACTCCACCTTGATGCATAACCACAGTTCAAGTTCAGTTGAGATTCGTTCCTTGCAAACACATACCTAGCATAAAGTCCAGCATCTTATTGTCCAGATAAGTTCAGTGGCCTCTTGGGGAGACCTTCTCTGGTCTGAAGATAGGGCTAACAGAGTAAAGATCCGGTCAGATAAAAGCCCCAACAAATCCTCAGTATCAATATACAACGTTATGGAATTAATTGACATAGTATTGGGTAAACAATATGTTAAAAATAATGCAAGTTCCATTCTCCGAAACATCTGGGTTGAGACAGTATCAATGACAGGTTCAAAAAATAACAAACAACCAAACAAAAATTACACGTTAAATCAAGGCAAACATGTGGTATCTAACCTTTTGGGATTCGCTCATTTCCCTTAGCATTATAGTTTCCAGTTGGGCCCATTTAGCCACAAAGAACTGCATTTTGTTTTTTTTAATAGCTGAGTAGTATTCCATGGAGTAGATGAACCAAAGCTTTCTTATCCAATCTTCTGCTGATGGGCATTTCGGTTGCTTCCATGTTTTTGCAATTACTGATTGTGCTGCTATGAACATAGGGATGCATGTTGGTTTGTCGTAAAACAGGTGTTTTGGATATATTCCTAGGAGTGCAATTCCTGGGTCATATGGTATGCAGATTTTGAGTTGTTTGAGTGTTCTCCAGACTGATTTCCATAAAGGCTGTACCAATTTGCAGCTCCACCAGCAGTGGAGTAGGGTTCCCTTTTCCCCGCATCCTCGCCAACAAGCGTCGTTGGTGATCCTGTTTATGTGGGCCAATCTAACTGGTGTTAGGTGGTACCTCATCGATGTCTTAATTTGGATTTCCCTTATTGCCAGGGAACTGGAGCATTTTTTTCATATGTTTGTTTGCCATTTGGACTTGTTCCTTTGTGAAATGTTTGCCCATTTCCCGTGCCCATTTCTTGAGTGGCTTGTTTGTTTTGGTTTTTTGGTTGTTTTGAAGTTCTTTGTATATCCTGGAAATTAGCCCCCTATCGCCTATATAGTGTGCAAAGATCTTCTCCCACTCTGTGGGTTGCTTTTTTACTTTGTTGATTGTTTCCCTTGCTGTACAGAAGCTTCTTAGTTTGATGAGGTCCCATTTGTTTATTCTGTTCTCAACTGCTATTGCTTTTGGTGTCCTTCTTAGAAAGTCGGGACCTACTCCTAGGTCTTGCAGGGTATTTCCTACATTTTCTTGCAAGAGTTTGAAGGTTTCTGGATGTAGGTTTAGGTCTTTTATCCATGTAGATTGGATCTTACTGTATGGTGATAGATGTGGGTCTATCTTTTTGTTTCTACAGGCTATCAACCAGTTGTCCCAACAACATTTACTAAAGAGGCCTTCCCATTTGCTTGGACTGTCATTGGCCTTTTTGTCAAAGATTAATTGGCTGTATCTTTGTGGGTTCCCTTTTGGTGCTTCTATTTTATTCCATTGATCTTCCTTTCTGTCTTTGTGCCAGTACCAGGCTGTTTTGATAACCACTGCTCTATAGTATGTCCAGAGGTCCGGGATTGTGATTCCCCCTGCTAACTTCTTATTCTTCAGGATGGTTCTAGCTATTCGTGGTTTTTTGTGTTTCCAGATGAACTTTTGAATCATTGTATCCAGTTCCGTGAAAAATGTTTTGGGCAATTTGATTGGAATTGCGTTGAAAATGTATATAGCTTGTGGCAGTATAGACATTTTAATGATATTGATTTTGCCTATCCAGGAGCATGGGATGTTATTCCATCTTTTGAGGTCTTGTTCAATTTCCTTTTTAAATAGTTTGTAGTTTTCTTCGAATAGGTCTCCTACGCTTTTGGTCAGATTTATTCCCAAATACTTCATACTTCTCTCTGCTGTTTTGAATGGTATCCTGTTGGTTAGATCTTCTTCCATCTTGGTGTTATTTGCGTACACTATGGCTATTGATTTTTGTTCATTAATTTTGTACCCTGCCACTCTGCCAAACTCTCGTATAAGTTCTAGTAGTTTCTGTATTGAGTCTCCTGGTTTTTCTATGTATAGGATTATGTCATCTGCTTATAGTGAAAGCTTGACTTCTTCGTTTCCTATACGTATGCCTTTGATTTCTTTTTCTTGTCTTATGGCCTCTGCAAGTACCTCTAGGACTATGTTGAATAGCAGTGGTGATAGCGGGCATCCTTGTCTTGTTCGAGATCTCAGTGGGAAGGGTTCTAACTTTTCTCCATTCAGTATGATACTGGCATTGGGTTTTTCATAAATTGCTTTGATTATGTTGTGGATTTTCCCATCTATGCCTACTTTGGCTAGAGTTTTTAGCATGAAGAGGTGTTGGATTTTGTCGAAAGCTTTTTCTGCATTTATTGAAACTATTATGTGGTTCTTGTTTTGCAGTTTTTGGATGTGGTTTATAATATTTATGGATTTCTGAATGTTGAACCATCCCTGCATTCCAGGGATGAATCCTACTTGATCCGGATGAATGATCTGTCTGATGACTTTTTGAATTCTATTGGCTAGGATTTTGCTGAGAATTTTAGCATCAATGTTCATCAGAGAAATAGGTCTGTAGTTTTCCTTCTCTGACGGTTCTCTGTCCGGTTTTGGGATTAAGGTGATGTTGGCTTCATGGAATGAGTTTGGAAGGGTTGCTTCCTTCTCTATTGTTTTGAAGAGCTTGTAGAGGATTGGGGTTAGTTCTGTTCGGAATGTTTTGTAGAATTCTGTAGTGAAGCCGTCTGGGCTTTTTTTCGTTGGGAGATCCTTGATGACTGTTTCAATCTCTACCTCAGTTATGGATTTATTTAATTCTTCAGTTGCCTCCGAACTGAGTTTTGGTAAGTGGTGGCAGTCTAAAAACTTTTCTATTTCTTGGAGATCTTCAAAATTGTAGGGATACAGTTCTTTGTAGTAATTTCTAATTATTTTCTTAATGGTTGCAGTGTCTGTTGTCATCTTTAATGCTATTGATTCTCACTTTCTCTTGTTTTTTGTTTTTTTTTTTTTTTTTTTTTGGTCAAGCGGGCTAGTGGAGTGTCTATTTTGTGTATTTTCTCAAAAAACCAACTTTTTGATTTGTTGATTTTATGTATAGTTTTTTTTATTTCTATTTGGTTTATCTCCTCCCTTGTTTTGATGATTTCTTGTTTCCTATTGTTCATGGTACTCTTCTGCTGCTGTTTTTCCAGTTCCTGGAGGTGTGTAGTTAGTTCCTGTATTTGCTGTCTTTCTTGGTCCTTCCCATGGGCTCCGATTGCAATGAGTTTACCTCGTAGCACTGTTTTGGCGGTGTCCCACAAGTTTTGGAATGTTGTATCAGAGTTTTCATTAGTTTCCATAAATTTTTTGATCTCATCTTGAATTTCTTCTCTGACCCATTGTTCGTTTAATAGCATATTGTTCAATTTCCAAGAGTGCCTATACTTCCTGGGGAGTTTTGAGTTGTTGATTTCCAGTTTCATCCCATGGTGGTCTGAGAGGGTACATGGTATGATACTAATGTTTTGGAACTTGTTTAGATTCACTTTTTGTCCTACCATGTGGTCGATTCTGGAGAAGGTGCCATGCACCGCTGAGAAGAATGTATACTCTGTGGCCTTAGGATAAAAAGTTCTATAGATGTCTACTAAGTCCAGTTGTTCTATTGTTTGTGTGAGCTCTGTTGTTTCTTTGTTCAGTTTTTGTTTCGTAGGTCTGTCCATTGATGTTAAAGGTGTGTTGAAATCACCTACAAATATTGTGTGTGTATATATGTCTCCCCTTAAGTCTGTAAGTAATTGCTTTACGTAACTAGGTGCGTTGGAATGTGGTGCCTAAACTTTAACAATGGTGATTGCTTCTTGATGGATCATTCCTTTCACCAGTATAAAATGGCCTTCCCTGTCTCTTTTGATGTTAGATTGAAATCTATCTCGTCTGAAATTAGGAGAACTACCCCAGCTTTTTTTTCTCGTCTATTGGCGTGAAATATCTTTTTCCATCCCTTCACTTTTAGTTTCTTTGCATCTTTTCTGGTTAGGTGTGTTTCTTGTAGGCAACAGATAGTTGGGTCTTGTTTGATGATCCATTATATTAACCTCTGTCTTTTGATTGGTGAATTTAGACCATTTGTGTTGAGAGTTAAAATTGAGAGGTTGCAATTTTGCCCTGTCATGCGATTGTGTTTTGTGTGTGTTGTTGTCTGTGTAATTGCCTCTTTGTGCGGGCTTTAGTTTGGAGATCTTCTTGTTTGCCACCTTTGTTTGTGGTTTGCCTCCTTTTTTTCCTGGACTAGCGCATTTCTTTTTTTTTTTTTTATTGTTGTTAACATTGTATTATGTGATACAGTTTTATAGGCACTGGGGATTCTCACCACCCCTCCCATAACCCTCCCCCAATGGTGGATTCCTCCACTTTGATGCATGATCACAGTTCAAGTTCAGTTGAGATTCATTCCTTGCAAACACATATCTAGCATAAAGTCCAGCGTCTTATTGTCCAGATAAGTTCAGTGGCCTCTTGGGGAGACCTTCTCTAGTGTGAAGATAGGGCTAACAGAGTAAAGATCTGGTCAGTTAAAAGCCCCAACAAAACCTCAGTATCAATATACAACATTATGGAATTAATTGACATATTATTGGGTAAACAATATGTTAAAAATAATGCAAGTTCCATTCTTCGAAACATCTGGGTTGAGACAGTATCAATAACAGGTTCAAAAAAATAACCAACAACCAAACAAAAATTACAAGTTAAATCAAGGCAAACATGTGGTATCTAATCTTTTGGGATTCGCTCATTTCCCTTAGCATTATACTTTCTAGTTGGGCCCATTTAGCCAGAAAGAACTGCATTTTGTTTTTTTTTAATAGCTGAGTAGTATTCCATGGAGTAGATGAAAAAAGCAACCCACAGAGTGGGAGAAGATATTTGCACACTCCAGGATATACAAAGAACTTCAAAACAACCAAAAAACCAAAACAAACAAGCCACTCAAGAAATGGGCACGGGAAATGGGCAAACATTTCACAAAGGAACAAGTCCAAATGGCAAACAAATATATGAAAAAATGTTCCAGCTCCCTGGCAATACAGGAAATCCAAATTAAAACATTGATGAGGTACCACCTAACACCAGTTAGATTGGCCCACATAAACAAGAACACCAACTACGCTTGTTTGCGAGGATGCGGGGAAAAGGGAACCCTACTCCACTGCTGGTGGAGCTGCAAATTGGTACAGCCTTTATGGAAATCAGTCTGGAGAACACTCAAACAACTCAAAATCTGCATACCATATGACCCAGGAATTGCACTCCTAGGAATATATCCAAAACACCTGTTTTACGACAAATCAACATGTATCCCTATGTTCATAGCAGCACAATCAGTAATTGCAAAAACATGGAAGCAACCAAAATGCCCATCAGCAGAAGATTGGATAAGACTACCGCATTTCTAAGGAGACTTTGCAGAGCTGGTTGTGTGTAAACATATTCTTCTAGTTTTTCTTTGCTATGGAAGCATCTGATTTCATTCTCATATACAAATGAGATCTTTGCTGGGTAGATTATTCTTGGTTGACAGTTGTTTTGTTTCAGGACTTGGAAGATCTTTGTCCATTCTCTCCTTGCTTGTAGGGTCTCTTCGGAGAAGTCAGCAGTGATTCTGATGGGTTTTCCCCTGTATGTGATCTTTTCTCTACTTGGTACTGGTCTCAGGATTCCTTCTTTGTCTTCATTGGAGTAGAACTTGAGCACCGTGTGTCTGGGTGAAGATCTCTTTGGATCATGTCTGTTGGGAGTTCTCTGTCCATCCTGTATGCGGGATGGATTCGTGTTCCAAGTGTTCTGAAAGTTTTCCTGTATAATTTCGTCAAGCACTGCTTGCATTCCTGATTCTCTTTCTACTCCCTCGGGGAGGCAGATGATCCGAATATTCAATTTTCTAAGGTAATCCTTCATCTCTTGCATCATTTTATTAGTTTTGCTGAGGCTTGTCTCCAGCTGTTTAATTCGCTGGACACCTTCATTTTGTGTGTCTTCTGTTTCTGAGATGCTTTCCTCTGCCGCATTTATTCTGTTGATCAGGCTTTCAATTTTACATTCCTGGGCATCCAGTTTGGTTTTGATTTGTTGTATTTCGGCGATTATGCAGTTCTTGAAGTCTTCCCTCTTCATGTCCTCGTCTCTGATAAATTTTAGCATTCTTTTCTTAAATTCCTTTTCTGGTAACTCTTCCATGTCTTCATCTTTCATCTCCGATATTGATAATGGCTTTTGGCCCTTTTTCGGTGGGATGCTGGCTCTTTCATCTGGAGCACAACTTTTCCTGGTGGTTTTTCCCATTGCGTTGGTGTATTTTGGTGAGGCCAAAGGACCCGTGTGTTGAGGGGTCGTCTGGCGCTTTCCTGTAGAGATTGGAGCCTGCAGGTGTGGTGTTGCAGGGCGTGGTAATTTTCAAGGCACCATTGGTGCGTTCTCAGGGCCCGGGACTGTAGAGCACCACCTTGGGGGCCCAGTGGATTCCTGGCACACTCTGGGCACCTCTTCTACAGGTGTGACACCCCAGGGTGTGGAGGGATGGAGGCGCTCACTGGGTGTGCCCCCTGCATGGGAATCCACAGGGCATAGAAGGTTTTATGTGCTTTCTCCCTGCGTTCTCCGTGTCAGGGACTGCAGGGTTTTTCAGAACCTACCTGGTGTGTCTCCCACACACGGTACTGTGGGTGAGGCACTTTCTGGCCGTGGCTCTTGTGCAGTGATTCCACCACTCATGGTGTGTGGGTGTTCAGAGCCACCCCCCCCCCAGTGTGGCTCCCCCACACAGGACCGTAGAGGAGGAGTGACCCAGGCGCCCTGTTAAAATGACTTCTTGGCGGGTTCGCACAGTGCCAGTGTGGCGCAGGAGTTTTCAGAGCTCTCCTGGTGGGTCGCCCACGCTCAGAACTGCAGGGTGGGAGGTGAGGAGTGGGCAAGTCACACTATGGGAGTGGCACCTGCGTGTCAGGGACACACAGCGCTACACTTCCCAGCGCTCAGAGCCCTCCTGACTCCTGCTCTGTGGAGGCGGTTGCTGCAGGCGGGGCCCCCCAGCCCACACAGCGCGTTGTTCAGAGTCCTCCTGGTGTATCGCCCACCCACAGGGTAACAGGGTGTGAGGGATTCCAGACCCTCGCCTGCAGCCTCTGCGCACCAAGATGCACTGGCCCACTCAGCGCAGGAATATCTGGGGCGCTTTCCCAGTGCCTTCTCAGCCCCCAGGATCACTGTGCGCCGCTCCCAAGGCACAGACCTGCAGTTTCAAGGCGCTTGCCCTGTGTTCTCAGAGGCTGGAGCCTCTGCAGGGTGGGAGGAATGCAGAGGCTGTTAACCCTTCCCTGGCTCACCGAACCTCCGGCTGCTGTAGTCTACCTCTGCTGCTGTTGAAGACATTTGCCATTGACGATCCCTCCCAGCTTCCTTGTCTCTGGGTCTGCTGCGTCTCCTGTCGGGCCGTTTTCAAAAGTGACTCAGCAGGTCTGGAGTGGGATGTCGGCTTCTCTACCTTTGTTTCGTTTTGTTCTCGTTGTTCTTCCGAGTTGTGTGGATCTTTTTGGCTCCACACTGTCCAGGGAACTTCACGCACCTCTCCCTGTGGTTCCCTGCTGTTCCTCTTTGCTGCTTCTGTAGCGTCCTATCCCTCTCTCACTGGACGCTCCCTCACAGCCTTCCTCCTACATCAGCCATCTTAAAAATCTGGTACTGGGATCTAATACTGGTAGACCGGTCCCAAGCCCTAACTTTTGTGTGGAGTGGTGTGTGATTCTCTGCCATATTGAATGCTAATAAGCTTTACTCAGCACTCCCATGTGGGCTGGTGTATCAGTCTGAGCCATTCAAATCTTCTGGTCTCTCCACTCCCTACTAACATGTTTACCTGCAGTTACAATGACCCTGTTGTTGGATTTCCTCCAATTCATTCCTCACCTACATGTACGTGGCTTTATCCATGGATTTCTCTATACAGTAATGCCATACCCCTAACTCCTCAGAGCTTTTGCTGGTCAGACAGTGCAAGAAACCTGCTGCCATTTGCTCCTGGGCTGCCTGCAAGCCCAGGATTTAGTGTGCCCTGACTCAGGTAACCGTGCATCCTCCATCCTGCGTGAAATTTCTTCCACCCAAGCTTGGAGGTCAAATTCATGTGGGCCTGTTCCACCAGGATGCAGGCAGTGAACAGAGTTTAAGATCTGAGCTGGAAATCTTAGGCAAGCCCAGGACTCCCACATTGCTTGGAACAGTGGCTGGGGATGGGGCCCCAAATATTGAATCTGCCCTGGGTAAGGTTCCCCCAAGCAGTAGCCAAGCTGCCAGGAGGTCCATCCATGCAAGACCCACTGTTGAACTCAACATCCTGTTAAATTGTAATCATCTGTTGGTTCAATTCACAAATACTTGCAATAGCCAGATTGGAATCAGAAATGGAGCTGGACCCAGAAGCTTTAGCTTATAACTGAGCTATATAAAAAAGTGAATGGGGACCCATGTTGTCTCACAGCTCTGTTAGCTGCTATCTTTGACATTAGCATCCCATGTTTAGTCACAGGTTTGAATTCCAGCTGTTCTATTTACACTGCAGTTCCATGCTAATTTACCTGGCAAAGAAACGGTGATGGTTCAAGTGCTTGTGCCTCTTTCACCCAACTGGGGAACCCATTTGGACTTCCTGACTCCCAGCTTTGACCTGGCTCAACTCCAGCTGTCTTGAACATTTGGCGAATGAATGGGCAAACACAAGAAATGTTTGTCCCTGAGTCTCTATTACTTGGCTATCAAATACATAAAATAAATATTTAAAAATTTCTTCTCAAAACTGAAGTTAACCTTAATGTGCTATAGGAGATAATATCCTGAAAATATCAATAAATTTCCTACAGATACACCAACAATAAATGACCATTAAAAATAATGTGAAAGGTTATGTCATTTCCACTAATAATGAAGTTGAGTATTTAGAGTTGCATATTACTTGAAAAGAGCAATTTTTGTTCAAGAACAACTACAGTGAACAATACATAGGAGTATGTCAGATACAAGTGAATTCTCATGGAAAGATTCAAATACCCAGATGATAATGATATTAAAGTAAATATACATTAACAATATATTGCCTATATAATGAACACTATATTGAGTATGTAAATACTAAGTAAATTTACTTCAAACTCTAGATAGGAAGTCATGAATGTGTATATATGTATGTGTATATATATTTATATATATTTTTAATAATGGTTACATGGTGGATCAGGGTGGGAAGGATCAAGGCTTAGGGAGAGGTTTCGAAGATGGCCGACATACGAGGAAGGCTGTGAGGGAGAGCACAGTGAGAGAGGGATAGAATGCTACAGAAGCAGCAAAGAGGAACAGCGAAGAGCTACAGGGAGAGGTGCGTGAAGTTCCCTGGACAGTGTGGAGCCAAAAAGATCCACACAACTCGGAAGAACAATGAGAACTAAACAAAACAAAATAAAACAAAAGGCAGGGAAGGCGTCCTGCCCCAGACCTGCTGAGTCACCATTAAGGGCAGCCAACAGCAGACGCAGCCGACCCAGAGACAAGGAAATCGGGAGGGATCGTCAATGGCAAAGGTCTTCAACAGCAGCAGAGGCAGACTACAACAGGGGAGGGGTTAGCAGCTTCTGGAGCCCACCCTCCAGGGGTAGGCACAAAGCCCGAGCCTCTTGGGTGCTCCTCTCACCACCCCTTCCCGCAGAGGTTCCAGCCTCTGAGGACACAGGGCAAGTGCCTTGAAACTGCCGAAACTGTGCCTTGGAGGTGGTGCACAGTGGTCCTGTGTTCTGAGGAGGCACAAAGAAAGCACCCTGAATATTCCCGCGCTGTGTGGGCCAGTGCATCTCAGTGTGCAGAAGCAACCAGAAAGTGTCTGGAACCCTCCCACACCCTGATACCCTGTGGGTGGGCGACACACCAGGAGGGCTCTGACCACTGCAACAGGCTATGTGGTCATGCCGCACAGAAGCAACCTACACAGAACACCTGGCTAACCCCTTGCCGTGCAGTTCTTTGTGCAAAGCACACACCAGGAGGGCTCTGAACACCCCCATGCTGTGCTGTGGGACCCTGCCACGCAAGAGCCACTTCCATAGAGTGGCTGGCCCACTCCTCGCCTCCCACACTGCAGTTTTGATCATAGGCCACACACCAGGAAGGCTCTGAAAACTCTCGTGCGACACTACGAATCCACCACGCAGAAGTCACTTTCACAGTGCGCCCGGCCCATTCCTTTGCTGCAGTCTTATGCGAGAGAGTCACACCAGGAGGGCTCAGAACACCCCCACGCTGCACTTGGTGGAACCACTGAGCAGAAGCCACACCCAGAAAGTACCTGGATCACCCTTGCCCACAGTCCCTTGCAGGGGCAACACACCAGGTGGGCTCTGAAAAACCCTGCAGTCCCTGGCACTGAGGACGCACCGAGAAAGCACATTAAATCTTCCATGTCCTTGCGATTCCCCTGCAGGGGAAGCACCCAGAGAGCACCTTCATCCCTTCACGCTCTAGGGCACTGCACCTGTAGAGGAGGTGCCCAGAGTGTGCATGGAATCCATGGGGCCTCGGAGGTGGTGCCCAACAGTCCCCTGCACCGAGGACACACCAAAAGTGCCTTGAAAACTCCCATATCCTGCAACTCCACACCTGCAGGCTCAGATCTCTACAGGAAAACGCTTGAAGACACCCTAAACACACAGGTGCCTTGGCCTCTCCAAAAATACATCAATGCAATGGGAAGAAATAACAGAAAAAGTTATGCTCCAGATGAAAGAGCCAACACCCCACCAAACAAGGGCCAAAAGCCGTTATCAATATCAGAGATGAGAGATGAAGACATGGAAGATTTACCAGACAAGGAATTTTAAAAAATAATGCTAAAATTCATCAACCACAATGAGAAGAAGTGGGAAGACTTCAAGAACCACATAGTCACCAAAATACAACAAGTCAAAACCAAAATGGCTTACCTGGAATTCAAAATTGAAAGTTTGACCAACAGAATAAATACGGCAGAGGAAAGGATCTCTGAAATGGAAGACACACAAAATGAAGATACCCAGCTAGGTAAACAGTTGGAGACAAGCCTCAGCAAAGCTAATAAAATGATACAAGCAATGAAAGATCACCTTAGAAAATCGAATGTTCAGATCACGGGCCTTCCCAAAGGAGTAGAAAGAAAATCAGGAATGCAAGCAGTGCTTGACGAAATTGTACAGGAAAACTTCCAAAACACTTGGAACATGAATCCAGCCCACATACAGGATGGACAGAGAACTCCCAACAGACACTATCCAAAGAGATCTTCACCCAGACACATGGTGCTCAAGTTCTACTCCAACGAAGACAAAGAAAGAATCCTGAGACAAGTACGAAGCAGAGAAATGATCACATACAGGGGAAAACCCATCAGAATCACTGCTGACTTCTCCGAAGAGACCCTACAAGCAAGGAGAAAATGGACAAAGAACTTCCAAGTCCTGAAACAAAACAACTGTCAACCAAGAATAATGTATCCAGCAAAGATCTCATTTGTATATGAGAACGAAATCAGATACTTCCATAGCAAAGAAAAACTAGAAGAACATGTCAACACAAAACCAGCTCTGCAAAATCTCCTTACAAATGCGCTAATCCCAGAGAAAAAGGAGGCAAACCACAAAGATGGCAAACAAGAAGGTCTCCAAACTAAAGTCCACACAAAGAAGCGTAATGACACAGACAACAATACACGCAAAACACAATCGCATGGCAGGGCAAAATTGCAACCTCTCAATTTTAACTCTCAACACAAATGGTCTAAATTCACCAATCAAAAGACAGAGGTTAATGGAATGGATCATCAAACAAGACCCAACTATCTGTTGCCTACAAGAAACACACCTAACCAGAAAAGATGCAAAGAAACTAAAAGTGAAGGGATGGAAAAAGATATTTCACGCCAATAGACAAGAAAAAAAAGCTGGGGTAGTTCTCCTAATTTCAGACGAGATAGATTTCAATCTAACATCAAAAGAGACAGGGAAGGCCATTTTATACTGGTGAAAGGAATGATCCATCAAGAAGCAATCACCATCATTAATGTTTATGCACCGACATTCAACGCACCTACTTACGTAAAGCAATTACTTACAGACTTAAGGGAAGACATAGACACCCGCACAATATTTGTAGGTGATTTCAACACACCTTTAACATCAATGGACAGACCTACGAAACAAAAACTGAACAAAGAAACAACAGAGCTCACACAAACAATAGAACAACTGGACTTAGTAGACATATATAGAACATTTTATCCTAAGGCCACAGACTATACATTCTTCTCAGCGGTGCATGGCACCTTCTCCAGAATCGACCACATGATAGGACATAAAGCGAATCTAAACAACTTCCAAAACATTAGAATCATACCATGTACCCTGTCAGACCACCATGGAATGAAACTGGAAATCAACAACTCAAAACTCCCCAGGAAATATAGACTCTCTTGGACGTTGAACAATATGCTATTAAACGAACAATAGGTCAGAGAAGAAATTCAAGATGAGATCAAAACATTTATGGAAACCAATGAAAACTCTGATACAACATTCCAAAACTTGTGTGACACTGCCAAAGCAGTGCTATGGGGTAAACTCATAGCAATCCAAGCCCATGGGAAGGACCAAGACAGCAAATACAGGAACTAACCACACACCTCCAGGAACTGGAAAAACAGCAGCAGAAGAGTCCCATGCACAATAGGAAACAAGAAATCATCAAAACAAGGGAGGAGATAAACCAAATAGAAATCAAAAAACCTATACATAAAATCAACAAAACAAAAAGTTGGTTTTTGAGAAAATACACAAAATAGACACTCCACTAGCCCAATTGACAAAAAAACAAACAAACAAACAAAAAAACAAGAGAAAGTGAGAGTCAACAGCATTAAAGATGACAAAGGCAACATAACAACAGACACTGCAATCATTAAGAAAATAATTAGAAATTACTACAAAGAGCTGTACTCCAATAACTTTGATGACCACCAAGAAATAGAAAAGTTTTTAGACTCCCACCACTTACCAAAATTTAGTCCAGAGGCAACTGAAGAATTAAATAAACCTATAACTGAGGCAGAGATTGAAGCAGTCATCAAGGATATCCCAACAAAGAAAAACCCAGGTGTTGGGGGCACTGACCATTTCCTGCCCTGTGATTGGCCCTTTGCCCTGATTGGTGTGCCTTGGTTATCTTTAAGTTGATTGGTCAAGTTTGACAGTTAAGCGGGGGGCTTGGCGGGGGAGGGGTTGGAGCGTAACGGTCATAATGGTCACAACGGAGTTAACGGATGGAACGGAAGAGCAGAATAAAGGCGCCTAGGAGACTCTCTTAAGTGTCGGGTGATTTCTTCCGCGGGACGGGAGGACCCCCGATATCTGGTACCGTGACTCGGATAGAAGATATCTGGTGCTGTGACTCGGATAGAAGATAACTGGCACTGTGAATCGGATAGAAGTCAACTGGTGAACGCCAGGAAGGTAAGCTGAGCAGATCGCTCAGGGAGCCACCTAGAGCGGAGAATTAGTTTACAACCGAGCTTTTTGCTCAGGAAGTAGCAGCAGCGGGGGGGCCCATTTAAGCTGAGGTTTTAGGTTACCTCAGGGAGCCGCTGATAGCAGTGGACACGTGCACGTCAAGTTCGCAGATTAGTACGAGCCAAGTTCGCAGGGTAGCGACGAGTCGAGTTAGTCAAGTTCGCGGGTAGCGACCATTAAAGCTGGGTTTTGCGACTATTCAGATTCATTCAGGGTCGCGGTTTACCGCCATTCACGATCGTGGTTTACCGCCATTCAGGGTCGCGGTTTGCCGCCATTCAGGATCGCGGTTTGCCGCCATTCAGTGTCGCGGTTTACCGCCATTCAGGTTCGCAGTTTACCGCCATTCACGATAGCGGTTTACCGCCATTCAGGGTCGTGGTGTACCGCCCATTCGGGCTTGTGATCTAGCGCCCATTCAAGTTCGCAGTTAACGATCAATTTCGCGATTTGACAATCAGTCAAGTTTGCAGGTTAGCGGCGATCAGAGATGTTAAAAATATGGCCAATTTAACTTTTTCAGTGCACATGCAACCTTTATTGCAGAAACTGCTGATGGTACTGTTGTTTTTGCAAACTATGCAGAGGATCGCTCCATGGTTTCTGGAGGAGGGCCTTTTGATCCTGCCACAATGGGAGCACTTAGGCAGAGATTTAGTTAGGGCAGAACGGCAGGAGCCCCTCCCTCCAGGAATGGTCAGGTTCTGGACATTGATTAAGTCTTGCCTGACAGATGGCACTGATAAATTCAGAGGACGTATACAGGAAGGTGAGAAAGTCTTATGGAAACGCAAAAAAAAAAAAAAAAGTCAGAATGGATGGTTTAAAGACACTTAATGATTTCCAGCAGGTATTGGAGTATACTAATTGGATCCGACCATATTTTTGTATTATTAGACAATACCAAAATTGTGTCCCATTTTTCTCCCAGCCTTGCTTCGGGGTTAATCCCCGTGGTCTTATGCCTAATCATGTATGGCAGATGGATGTTACCCATGTTCCCAGTTTTGGTCGCCTTTCTTTTGTTCATGTCTCTATTGATACCTGCTCTGGGGTTCTTTATGCCTCAGCTCATATAGGGGAAAAGGTTCAAGATGTTATAACTCACTGCCTTCAGGCTTTTGCAGCCTGGGGAGTCCCCCAGTGTTATAAGACTGATAATGGACCTGCCTATGCAGCCAAAGCATTTGATAAGTTTTGTTCTGAATTTGCAATTAAACACTCTACTGGCATCCCATATAATCCCACAGGCCAGGCTGTGGTAGAGCGTGCCCATGCAACTCTCAAAGCATTATTAATAAAACAAAAAGGGGGAGTAGGAGCCACCCTATATCCCAAAAGTCCTAAACATCAATTGGCTTTAGTTACTTATATTTTTAACTTTTTGATTCTGGATTTGGATGGCCATTCTGCTGCCGAACGCCATGCTGTTGGTGCAGGCCCCTGCAAAGATTGGGTGATGTGGAAGGATGTTTTAACAAAACAATGGATGGGCCCGCATCCTGTCTTACGACGGACGCGAGGAGCGGTTTGTGTTTTTCCGCAGGATTCTGATGGACCAGTGTCGGTGCCAGAACGTTTGACGCGAGTGATAAGAAAGCTGGAGCAAGATGAACCTGTGGACGTGGTGGATGCTGACCAGCCTGATGTTCATTCAGATACCGAGACGAGACAGCCAGAATCTCCAGCTAAAACTGCACCATAAAAGGGGTGCAGCAAATATTGACTCGCTGTCTAGGGCCTTGGAAATGGCCCCCAGAATGGACTGCTGTCAAAGTACTGTGACTCCTAAAAGAGTAGCACATGATCTTGCTGTGACCAATTTATTTCCTACCTGTTCAAATTCTGCCTTTGTGGGGTATAACTATACACATGGTAACCTTGTTCAATCTGTTTCTGCTCAGTCTTGGAATGTCTGGGTACTTTGCACTAGTAGGGGTGGGTGTTCAGATATATCAGCTTTTGCATTTATTGATAAGGTAGTGATAAGAAATTGTAATTATAGTAGTAATAGTTCTAGAATATGGGAAGAAAATGTTAAAGTTAATTGTAGTTGTGATGTTATCTATAATGCTATTTATGTATGTGTACAAGCTCCATTTATGTTTATTGTTTCCATGAGTGCTAATGTTACCCTTTTGAATTGCTCTGTAGTTAAGTGAGCCCTTAACCAGTGTTGGAATGGCTCTGGCACTGTGGTGCTGGTATGCATTCCACAACTTATTTCCATCATATGGGGACCTCTTGTGTGCTTAGTCTATCTGGAATGTGTGTCACTCCCTCTATTGTCACCAATGGTTCCTGAGTATTGAATTTGTCCAGAGAGTTATCCGCTATGCTATCCCCTAGTGGAAGCTGGTCCATACGATTCGATAATTTGACATAGGAATTAAGATCCCAAATTATAGCCATAAATAGCATAAAAGTAGAGATTGCCACAGTAAAGCAATGGACAAATTGCATGCCAAAGGATCTTTCCTTTGCACACCAATGGGCTGGTATAGTAGCCCTGGGCCTTATATCATTCTTTGGGGTCTGTGGATGCTTCATCCTTGAGCACAGCGTCAGCAGCAGTAACAGCAGCTGCTAATGCAAGCTGTGCTTGCCCTTCACAACAGAGAATCCCCAGAAGTTTGGCTAGGCATGCTGGACCGGTAGCCAGAGACGGGTAAGTATCCGATACGGCTTCACCAACCTAAGACAGGCGCCACATTCCTAGCCACGTGGTTAGCCCATGACAGGTAAAGGGAGCCCAAACTCGGAACACCTAAGACAGGCATGGTCCCTTGCTTAATAAAACAAGAAGGGGGAGCTGTTGGGGGCACTGACCATTTCCTGCCCTGTGATTGGCCCTTTGCCCTGATTGGTGTGCCTTGGTTATCTTTAAGTTGATTGGTCAAGTTTGACAGTTAAGCGGGGGGCTTGGCGGGGGAGGGGTTGGAGCGTAACGGTCATAATGGTCACAACGGAGTTAACGGATGGAACGGAAGAGCAGAATAAAGGCGCCTAGGAGACTCTCTTAAGTGTCGGGTGATTTCTTCCGCGGGACGGGAGGACCCCCGATATCTGGTACCGTGACTCGGATAGAAGATATCTGGTGCTGTGACTCGGATAGAAGATAACTGGCACTGTGAATCGGATAGAAGTCAACTGGTGAACGCCAGGAAGGTAAGCTGAGCAGATCGCTCAGGGAGCCACCTAGAGCGGAGAATTAGTTTACAACCGAGCTTTTTGCTCAGGAAGTAGCAGCAGCGGGGGGGCCCATTTAAGCTGAGGTTTTAGGTTACCTCAGGGAGCCGCTGATAGCAGTGGACACGTGCACGTCAAGTTCGCAGATTAGTACGAGCCAAGTTCGCAGGGTAGCGACGAGTCGAGTTAGTCAAGTTCGCGGGTAGCGACCATTAAAGCTGGGTTTTGCGACTATTCAGATTCATTCAGGGTCGCGGTTTACCGCCATTCACGATCGTGGTTTACCGCCATTCAGGGTCGCGGTTTGCCGCCATTCAGGATCGCGGTTTGCCGCCATTCAGTGTCGCGGTTTACCGCCATTCAGGTTCGCAGTTTACCGCCATTCACGATAGCGGTTTACCGCCATTCAGGGTCGTGGTGTACCGCCCATTCGGGCTTGTGATCTAGCGCCCATTCAAGTTCGCAGTTAACGATCAATTTCGCGATTTGACAATCAGTCAAGTTTGCAGGTTAGCGGCGATCAGAGATGTTAAAAATATGGCCAATTTAACTTTTTCAGTGCACATGCAACCTTTATTGCAGAAACTGCTGATGGTACTGTTGTTTTTGCAAACTATGCAGAGGATCGCTCCATGGTTTCTGGAGGAGGGCCTTTTGATCCTGCCACAATGGGAGCACTTAGGCAGAGATTTAGTTAGGGCAGAACGGCAGGAGCCCCTCCCTCCAGGAATGGTCAGGTTCTGGACATTGATTAAGTCTTGCCTGACAGATGGCACTGATAAATTCAGAGGACGTATACAGGAAGGTGAGAAAGTCTTATGGAAACGCAAAAAAAAAAAAAAAAGTCAGAATGGATGGTTTAAAGACACTTAATGATTTCCAGCAGGTATTGGAGTATACTAATTGGATCCGACCATATTTTTGTATTATTAGACAATACCAAAATTGTGTCCCATTTTTCTCCCAGCCTTGCTTCGGGGTTAATCCCCGTGGTCTTATGCCTAATCATGTATGGCAGATGGATGTTACCCATGTTCCCAGTTTTGGTCGCCTTTCTTTTGTTCATGTCTCTATTGATACCTGCTCTGGGGTTCTTTATGCCTCAGCTCATATAGGGGAAAAGGTTCAAGATGTTATAACTCACTGCCTTCAGGCTTTTGCAGCCTGGGGAGTCCCCCAGTGTTATAAGACTGATAATGGACCTGCCTATGCAGCCAAAGCATTTGATAAGTTTTGTTCTGAATTTGCAATTAAACACTCTACTGGCATCCCATATAATCCCACAGGCCAGGCTGTGGTAGAGCGTGCCCATGCAACTCTCAAAGCATTATTAATAAAACAAAAAGGGGGAGTAGGAGCCACCCTATATCCCAAAAGTCCTAAACATCAATTGGCTTTAGTTACTTATATTTTTAACTTTTTGATTCTGGATTTGGATGGCCATTCTGCTGCCGAACGCCATGCTGTTGGTGCAGGCCCCTGCAAAGATTGGGTGATGTGGAAGGATGTTTTAACAAAACAATGGATGGGCCCGCATCCTGTCTTACGACGGACGCGAGGAGCGGTTTGTGTTTTTCCGCAGGATTCTGATGGACCAGTGTCGGTGCCAGAACGTTTGACGCGAGTGATAAGAAAGCTGGAGCAAGATGAACCTGTGGACGTGGTGGATGCTGACCAGCCTGATGTTCATTCAGATACCGAGACGAGACAGCCAGAATCTCCAGCTAAAACTGCACCATAAAAGGGGTGCAGCAAATATTGACTCACTGTCTAGGGCCTTGGAAATGGCCCCCAGAATGGACTGCTGTCAAAGTACTGTGACTCCTAAAAGAGTAGCACATGATCTTGCTGTGACCAATTTATTTCCTACCTGTTCAAATTCTGCCTTTGTGGGGTATAACTATACACATGGTAACCTTGTTCAATCTGTTTCTGCTCAGTCTTGGAATGTCTGGGTACTTTGCACTAGTAGGGGTGGGTGTTCAGATATATCAGCTTTTGCATTTATTGATAAGGTAGTGATAAGAAATTGTAATTATAGTAGTAATAGTTCTAGAATATGGGAAGAAAATGTTAAAGTTAATTGTAGTTGTGATGTTATCTATAATGCTATTTATGTATGTGTACAAGCTCCATTTATGTTTATTGTTTCCATGAGTGCTAATGTTACCCTTTTGAATTGCTCTGTAGTTAAGTGAGCCCTTAACCAGTGTTGGAATGGCTCTGGCACTGTGGTGCTGGTATGCATTCCACAACTTATTTCCATCATATGGGGACCTCTTGTGTGCTTAGTCTATCTGGAATGTGTGTCACTCCCTCTATTGTCACCAATGGTTCCTGAGTATTGAATTTGTCCAGAGAGTTATCCGCTATGCTATCCCCTAGTGGAAGCTGGTCCATACGATTCGATAATTTGACATAGGAATTAAGATCCCAAATTATAGCCATAAATAGCATAAAAGTAGAGATTGCCACAGTAAAGCAATGGACAAATTGCATGCCAAAGGATCTTTCCTTTGCACACCAATGGGCTGGTATAGTAGCCCTGGGCCTTATATCATTCTTTGGGGTCTGTGGATGCTTCATCCTTGAGCACAGCGTCAGCAGCAGTAACAGCAGCTGCTAATGCAAGCTGTGCTTGCCCTTCACAACAGAGAATCCCCAGAAGTTTGGCTAGGCATGCTGGACCGGTAGCCAGAGACGGGTAAGTATCCGATACGGCTTCACCAACCTAAGACAGGCGCCACATTCCTAGCCACGTGGTTAGCCCATGACAGGTAAAGGGAGCCCAAACTCGGAACACCTAAGACAGGCATGGTCCCTTGCTTAATAAAACAAGAAGGGGGAGCTGTTGGGGGCACTGACCATTTCCTGCCCTGTGATTGGCCCTTTGCCCTGATTGGTGTGCCTTGGTTATCTTTAAGTTGATTGGTCAAGTTTGACAGTTAAGCGGGGGGCTTGGCGGGGGAGGGGCTGGAGCGTAACGGTCATAATGGTCACAACGGAGTTAACGGATGGAACGGAAGAGCAGAATAAAGGCGCCTAGGAGACTCTCTTAAGTGTCGGGTGATTTCTTCCGCGGGACGGGAGGACCCCCGATATCTGGTACCGTGACTCGGATAGAATATATCTGGTGCCATGAATCAGACAGAAGATACCCAGGCCCACATGGCTTCACTACAGAATTCTACAAAACATTCTGAACAGAACTAACCCTATTCCTCTACAAACTCTTTGAAACAATAAAGAAGCAACCCTTCCAAACTCATTCTATGAAACCAACATCACCTTAATCCCCAAACCGGACAGAGAACTGTCAGAGAAGGAAAACTATAGAACTATCTCTCTGATGAACATTAATGTTAAAATTCTCAACAAAATCCTAGCCAATAGAATTCAAAAAGTCATCAGACAGATCATTCATCCGGATCAAGTAGGATTCATCCCTGGAATGCAGGGATGGTTCAACATTCGGAAATCCATAAATGTAATACACCTCATCCAAAAATTGAAAAACAAGAACCACATAATAGTATCAATAAATGCAGAAAAAGCTTTCAATAAAATCCAACACCTCTTCATGCTAAAAACTCTAGCCAAAGTAGGCATAGATGGAAAAATTCACAGCATAATCAAAGCAATTTATGAAAAACCCAACGCCAGTATCATACTGAATGGAGAAAAGCTAGAACCTTTCCCAATGAGATCTGGAACAAGACAAGGATGCCCGCTATCACCACTGCTATTCAACACAGTCCTAGAGGTACTTGCAGAGGCCATAAGACAAGAAAAAGAAATCAAAGGCATACGTATAGGAAACGAAGAAGTCAAGCTTTCACTATACGCAGATGGCATAATCCTATACATAGAAAAACCAGGAGACTCATTACAGAAACTAGTAGAACTTATACGAGAGTTTGGCAGAGTGGCAGGGTACAAAATTAATGAACGAAAATCAACAGCCATAGTGTATGCAAATAGCCCCAAGATGGAAAAAGATCTAACCAACAAGATACCATTCAAAATAACAGAGAAAAGTATGAAGTATCTGGGAATAAATCTAACCAAAAGTGTAGGAGACCTATTCGAAGAAAACTACAAACTATTCAAAAAAGAAATTGAACAAGACCTCAAAAGATGGAATAACACCCCATGCTCCTGGATAGGCAAAATCAATTTCATTAAAATGTCTATACTACTAAAAGCAATATATATTTTCAACGCAATTCCAATCAAATTGCCCAAAACATTATTCATGGAACTGGATACAATGATTCAAAAGTTCATCTGGAAGCACAAAAAACCATGAATAGCTTGAACCATCCTGAAGAACAAGAAGTTAGCTGGGGGAATCACAGTTCTGGACCTCTGAACGTACTATAAATGGGAAGGCCTCTTCAGTAAATGTTGTTGAGACAACTGGCTGACAGCCTGCAGAAACAAAAAGATAGAACCACATCTATCCCCATACACCAAGATCCAATCTACATGATAAAAGACCTAAACCTACATCCAGAAACCTTCAAACTCTTACAAGAAAATGTAGGAAATACCCTGCAAGACCTAGGAGTAGGTCCTGACTTTCTAAGAATGACACTAAAAGCAATAGCAGTTGAGAACAGAATAAACAAATGGGACCTCATCAAACTAAGAAGCTTCTGTACAACAGACCCAGAAGGCTGGATCATACTGAGGTTCTGAAGCAAATGAAAACTCCCCGACCATGAAACTTTTCAACTCAAAGCTGGTTTTAGCCATCACATAACCTCCTGGTTTGCAATGGTGACAGTGAGGTTTTTTGTTTTGCTTTTTTATTTTTTTTTTCTGATACACATTCTTAAAAACTGTTGGTGAAAATCTCAAGCATGTAAATATGGACACAGCCGACTCACAAAACAAAACAAAACCTGTCCAAGAAAGGAGTCTCTGATTTTCCTGAAATAATTTATTTGGATAATCTGCCCTCTCCCCCACAAACATCTCACCAAAGCAAACAGAAATCTGCGTTCGGGATCACTCAGCTAGAACTGGCATCAGTCTCACATAGAGGAGAGGGGGCAGCAAGGGTGGCTGCTAAGCATGCAAACTTCTCTTTTAATAAATCTTTACACACTCTAAATGCCATCCCTCCCTGGCCAAAACACCAATGCCGCAGAGGACCTGCCCTCTGCCACCTGCCAAAAGCCACATGCAGGTGGCCCAGCCAGACACCCGTGCGCCTCATGAAGTCAGCATAAAGACTGAGTGCCATGAGGTGCCAGCTGCCATACACTGAAAAAGGCACCTTCGCAGGCCGGCTCTCAGTCTTTTCCTGGGAGGCAGACACATGCTGAGGGAGCTCCAGGGGTCGGCTCCCCCAGTGTGCATCCCAGGAAAGGCAGCTCTCAGCTCAGCCCAGCCCAGCCCAAGCGCACAGCACCACGCAAGGGGATTTCAGAGCAGGCTTAGGAGTGTTCTGTCTACACGGAGACCCTGGGGAAGTGAGGAGGAGGCAGAGGGCAAGGCGTGGGAGAGAAGGTGCCCAGTTCTAAAATGTACCAGCTACAATCGGGGCATGGAGTAGAAAGAAGAGGGCACTGAGAAATTAACAACAACAACAAAAAAAAAAAAAAAAAAAAACTGGAAAAAAACCCAAGTCCGGTCTCCAATCCCGGTTCTGCAGAGCTAATCCTCCGGGTTCCTGGGGATTTGAGGGCTCTGGGACACTCACGTTTTCTGTACCGACTTCCGCTGCTTGTGGCTGGCATAGGTGATGTTGGCACCACTGCTGTTCCTAGCGCCTGGTCAGCAGCTGCTCCTCCCCCAGCACGGGCGGCAAGGTCCTGGAGATCCCGTGGCAGCCGCGAGGGACTACAGTGGCAACAACAGCAGAAGCCATGCTCTGGAGGAACCTTGCGCGCCCCATCTGCGCCCGTCCAGGGTGCTGCCCTGCGCGCCACGCAGCAACTCGGGGCTCAAAGGCGGGCAAAGGGAAGCACAGATGCCTTTTCCAAGGTGGCGCAAGGTGAGGCGGCCCTGGGGCGGAGGAGTGGCCTGCGCCTTCTCCAGGAGCCTGGCCTGGGTCTTCGCAGCGTCTCGTGAGGCTGAGGTCTCCGTGACCCTCCCCGCGGCCCCTTAGGTGAGGCAGGTGCTGCTGCTCGGCTGCCTGCTGGGGCTTCCCGGGTCCTGGTGCTTCCCGCCCGCGGAGCTCAAGTGCCGGCCGCCAGCCCCCATGGCCACTGGATCCTGAGCTCTCTGAACGGGCTGACCCGGACGAGCTCGAGTACCGGGCCTCAAGCGCACTCCGCGACGTTGCCGCCTGAGGTCACGTGCATCTGCTGAACGGGAGAAGGCCCCGCTTCCGCCGCCACGCCTATCCTTCGCCACGCCCACTCGCTCTGTCCATCCAGGACCCCACCCCTACTCAGGCACGTAAAGAGGTTAGGTCGACCCGGCGCCCTCTGGTGGCCATGTTGGTGAGGTCTGGGCAGAGTTGGAAGGCTCAGTGGGAGAAATTTCGTTAGATTCTGCACAGGCCAGCTCTTTGTAGCCAGGCTGCCTCAAGAGATGCCAAATAGAATTTTAACTGCGCTTATGTGACAGAAAGTAAGCGAAGTTTCTGATAAGACTTATTACAGAAAGCTTGAAAATATCCAAGGGACAGAATTGTCCTTGGGGGAAGCCTTCCTAAAGCTACATTGGAGTTCGTATTTGGAGGTTAGATGTGGACTTGATTAAAAACAAACAAACAAAAAAGCCCACTCCACACAAGGAAGAAATACAACACGCGACATTACAATGCTTTTTTTTTTCCCCTCAGTTATAAGACTTGGAGGAGTGGAGAGCCCACTGCAGGTTTAAGGGAACCGGAGATGGTGCTGGGTCTAGCAGGGTTGGGTTGGAGAGCAGCTGGAATAAGAAAGGAGCAGGAAGTTATCTTGGAGAGGAAAACCGGAGGGGCTGTGCAGGAATTTCAGGAATAAATCATGAGTTTCAGTGAAAGCTCCAGCTTGGATGAAAGAGGTACAGCCTGGAAGTGACATCGTGTTTGTGAGAGAAAAGTTGCACAGTAGGAGAGAGGAAGAGCAGAGAGGAAGCTGGCAAAATCACTATGTGAAGGTCCATGGAAGTGGTAGAGATGGATGGGAGAGGAGAGAAGATGGGGAAGGGCTGGGAGATAGGGGATGAGGGCAAACACACATGGCTCCAACAATGTCTGGCTCCTTCAGTGCTACTATCTGGCCTAGAATACTATCAGTCTCTTTTGGTGTGGGGCAGAGGGAAGCCAGCTGAAGTGAAGGCCTCTGCATGTTGTCTGAGACACTCTCCAAGTCTGTGCGTTAAATGTTTTTCAGGCCATTTCTCGCAGTCAATCAGTCTCCTAAAATCCTTTTTGTGTAGCTGAAACCCTGCTCTGTCCTCGGTTCTAGCATTCAGCAGATCCATCTTTGAGATCAAGCTGAGAATCAGATTAAACCCTTCCGTCACAAGATAAAGATCTTCCACCAAATACAATTGATTTTTTTTTCTACAGCCTTTCCAATTCAATTCAATTCAAAATGACAGTGACTCACAGATCATGCAGTAGCATCAATTTCTTCAAGAAGCTTGTTTATTTTCTTTTTCATTTCTTCAGCAAAACATTAGTCATTCAGTACCATGTTATTTAACTTCATGGTGTCATTAATTTCTTTTTCTTCCTGTTGTTGATTTTTGTGTGTGTGTGTGTGGCTTTCTCCTTGTTCTTAAACATGTGAAATTTCTCCTCTATGTTAAAACTCATCACTGGTTTGCCTCACATTCGCTGATGCATCATTAGTGAAAATTTACATCTCTAAGGCTTATGTGCTGAAACAATAGCATTTTTTGAATATTGAGAAGAACTACTCCAGTTAAATCTTTCCCATGAAGAAATGTGACCAATAGGTGCTACTGACAGTTTGGTTAGGACCCTCCTCAATTAAACTCTCTACCAGGCATCAGAAAAATCTGCCATTACCTGATTGGTGAGTTGGTGAAGATAAGGGGACCTGGTTACATATTCAAACAAAGGGACATAGCTGAGTGTGGAGTGTCCTGTAAAATAGTATGCTCTCCACCTTGCCCTCTCAAAGGAGGCTACAAGAATGACCCTCGTGAAAACCAGCTTTCCTGCCAGAACTCAGATGTAATTCTCACTTGACAAAAGTGGGTTAGGATTCAATTTACTCCACCTCTTGGGTAAACCTCTTATGTCCTCTCTATGCCTACTTTAGACAGGATCCATCCAGGTTATCTGACTCTGTATTTCAAGACCGCATAGAGAAAATGTGTGTTCGGGCAAAATCTTGTAAAGTGGGTAATTATTTTGGGGAACCTTGATGCTTAAGGAAAACCAAGCAGATTTTTTAATCATGTAAACAATGCCTACCTCAGCACCAATAGTTTTCAAATATGTATTTTGAATATTTGTATTATTTTTCCATGATAGCTATTTTGACACATTTTGCAAGTGCACATATTCCAATTTTGTGTGTGTTTCACTAAAGAAAATCCCCACTGAAAAGAGGTGAGGTCAACACGCATCTATATTAGAAAAATCATCCATCTGAATGCAGGTGACTGAAGATGGAAAGTATAAGAAGGTACAACATGCAAGCCCTGGCTGCTTTTCAATATTCGTGAATAGCCCTGGCCTCAAGTGACAAACTCAATAGGAACTGAGACTCCTGGGGAAGTTGGTAGGATGATTCAACTGCCCCACAGAATTAGTTTCAAGTACAGATATTGTCCATTTAAGCTTACAAAAATGATTGATAGTCTACAAAAATTTCTTCAGATATCTAAAAGTATACCCTGCATCAAATAGCAGTAAGGGAAATAGGCTTAGTTGCCACAGATTGTCCTTAAAATTAAGCTATGAACCAACTGTAAACAAGGTTGTGGTTGGGGAGCACATAAACTAAGTCTTTATTACTAAATTATAGTATGATCGCAATGATTTTTTAAAAAATGAAACAGGACTTAGTAGCTATAATTTTAAGGCCATGTCCTTTGAGCCTCCTTTCAGAGATCATATATATGTATGATATATGTATACACACATATATTACATACATTACACCTCAAAGGCCAAGTCTTTATGTATGCTCTCATACACATCATTGGACGTTGAAGCTAAACTCAACTCAACTGACTCCATCCTCTAGCCCACCCTCGTGCCAGTGAGTACAAACCCCTGTCCATCCAGGCCCACCTCTAGTCCTGGTTCCCACGCTCACCAGTGGGAGTTGCAGCTCATCAGAGAGGTGTCCACAGCCTCTCAAATGGACACACTCCCTGCCCTGGATCTTATACATTCCAGGTTGTTCTGTAATCCAGTTCAACAGGATTTTCCCTAGTCCCAGCACTTTCCAGCTTCTGCTGAAGCAAAGACCAACCCACCTGCCTTTACTCCAATTCTTGCCTGTACTGGTAGATACAATCAGTTAGCCCAGCCTAGCTCTCCCCCAACCCAGTATGCATGCAGGCCAACAGGTGTTGTAGCCATTCCCAGCCTGGTCTACAACCAGTTTCAGCTTCCATGCTCACCATCAGGAGCAGTAGCATAGCGACTCCCCACTACTCCCTTACCATATTCACACACCTGCCCCTGTCTCATTTGTGATGGAGGGTGCTGTGGCCCAGCCTGGCATGGCCCATCTCACTTAGGCATTTGCCTGAAAATGCTGTAGCATGGACTCGTTTGTCTGGCCTCATTTCAGCTCACGCTAAGGGTTACAACTGCCCAACCTAGCACAGTCAGCCCCTAGTCCCAGCCTTAATGTGAACTAGTTGGAGATGCAGCCAGACCAAGCCTGTCCTGCACCCCATCCTGGTTCTCAGATATGCTAGTGTGTGTTATGAACTGCCACAGTCTGGCTCACTCCAGGACATGAGCCACACATATGCCTGCAAAAATTGTTACCTGGTCCATTTTGGTCTGCTTCCTGCCTTGTCATCTGCAGGGGCTTCATGCTGACAAAAGAGTTCCTTAGGCTCCTTGTTGGGTCTCCTCCCTGTGGCAGATATCACATACACCAGTGTGTTTTAGGCCTAGGCTGACTTAGTCCACTCCTGTTCTAACAGGAACAGTAGGCTAGCCCAAACTGGCCCACTCCCAGTCTTGTTCTTACTGTTGGGTGTTATAGCCCAGCCACACTTAGTCCATGCCCTGATGTACCTCTCACATGGCCCAGGGAGAATCAAGACCTAATCCAGCCCGTCTAACATCCACTCTGGCTTTTATGAGCATCAGTTCATGCTGAAGTCTAGCCCAACCTGGTGCACCCCAGACCTAGTCCACAACCATGCTGAGGGATACTACAGCCATGTCCAGCCCATTCCAGCTCTCACATTCACCAGTGGAAACCACAACCCACCCAAGTGTCCCCTTGGCTTTCCAACCTGGCGCACTCACAGTCATGATTTTGCACATGCCAGTGGTTGCTCTGACTCAGCAGAGCATAGCCCATCCTCTGTCTTGATCTTTGCCATTGGATGCTGCAGCCTGACCTGTCCTGGCCTGCCCTCAGTTCCAAGTCTTCTTGATGGGTTCTGTAGCCTGGCCCTGCTCAGTCCACTCCCATCCCTGGCTCATGCAAACAGATAGGTGTGATAATCTAACCCAGCATTCCCCACATTCCAGCCTAGCTCCTCATTTGCCAATGAGCCTAGGTTGACCTGGCCCTACCCAGTCCACCCATTCCAAAACAAATCCACACACCTGCTAATAGGTGGCGCTACCTTGCCTGTTCTGACCAACTCACCCAGGCCTGAATGACCTGCTCACCCATGAGAGTTACAGCCCACCAGGAAAGATTCCCAAGTTTCCCCACTCCCAGACCCAGGTCTCACACATGCCAGTAGGTGCTAGATCCCTATCAGTCACAGACTATCCCTCTGTCACAGCCATGTGTAAGTGATGGATGTTGTGACTCAGCCCATCCCACACTGTATTCTTGGGTGTGCCTGCCAGTGCTGCTGCTGGAGTCAAACCAACCTGTACACAACCCCAATACCCATGGGTGTCAGGGAGTTCCATGGGGCTGCCCAGCTCAGCCTCTCACCACCCCTAGCTCCCAAGAAAACCAGCTGAAATGGAAGATCACAGGGTTGGGCCCATACATTCCCCACAGAATCTGCTCCCACACGCTGTTCTCTCATGCTGGTTAGTGCCATGGCCCAGCCTAACATTTCCTGTACCTGTTTCAACTCTCACCAGTGGATACTGTGATCAATCCCTATCAGGCAGTGCCCCAACACAGGCTTTAGTGTGCACCAATGAGTGGTATTCAGTATTGGTCAATCCTAACTACCCCAGCTATGATCTCCCACAAGGGCTGGTGCTTCAGTTTGACCTTTAAGGGTTAATCACATTCTCTCCTTGAAATTGAACTACTGGATGGCCCAAGAGCTTCATCTGGGGCCATTGACACCTGGGCTGCCCAACTCAAACTCCACTTCCAGAGACCCCGCCACTGGGACAAACCTACCCAAACCTCTGAACCATGCCCTGCCACATGTGAGCTGTCTCCCCAAGGGAGGCTAGCCCCACTAGCTCTGAACAACTAGCAGGCCAACAGGTACGAGCCTTCAGGCTTCAGCCACACCCTCAGGATCAGCCAAAACACCTGGCTGCGAGAACATGGCCACCTGAGCCTCCTACCAAACCTTGCCACCCGGGGGCCCACATCACCAATTTGAAAAATAAAAACCTTGTGATCATCTCAATAGATGCAGAGAAGGCATTTCATAAAACCCAACACCACCCAATGCTGAAAACCCGAAGAAAGAAAGGCATAGAAGGAACATTCCATAACACAGTGAAAGTAATATGTAAAAATACAAATGCAAGCATTATACTGAATGGGGAAAGACTGGAAGCTTTTCCACTAATGTCTGGAAGTAGACAAGGATGTCCACTTTCATCACTGCTATTCAACATAGTATTGAAACAGAAGACATTAAAAAACATGGAGAAATGTATCATATTCCTATTGTGGAGGAAATATGTATAAAATATGTTTTCAAATAGCTGGCAAATATAAACAAGCAGAATATATTTGCAAAAACAGGATTTGTAAATATTTTGAGAGAAAAGAAATCCAATATAGAATTAACTCCAAACCAGTCACTAATTTTCAGTGTTATGCAAACCAAGCCTCTCTAGAGCCTGGTCTCCAGATGAAAACTGTTTTCCCCAGCTTCTGAAAGCCGAGTTGAGATTGGTGGTTACCCTGTACAGAGTGTATGTGAGGAGCCACTGTCTAGATGAGTGTACTCACAGCACCACTGAAAAAGGTCCAACATACACAACAGAAACACGAAGCACATCTGGACAGTAACTGACACAACATCTCCAGTCATGGGCACTCTTCCTACATCTGTCACCAATCAGCATAATATCAATTTTGTGTTCTTCCAGCCATATAAGATTTTAGGAGTATATTAAAAGCTAAATATTCAATGAACCCCCAGAGTTTTCCCACCTAACATTGACACTGTAACTTGTTAGAAGGCATTTTTATCTCTCTGGATCCTCCAACAAAATCATAGGTCACATTCTGTATGCATGTTTGGAAGCTATACCTCAGGGAACATTCAACATATTTGGCTGTGTGTCCCATTTGACTTCTTAAAGCTGCTAATCAAGAAAGTTTCAACACAGTCTGGGGGGCCTTCTAAGCTGGAGCCTGTGTTCTACAGCATCTACAGGCTTCAGATTCAGTTCATGATTGAGGACAAAAAAGGGAGCTCTGACCTGCTGGAGGAGGAATCACCATGTTCCAGGAGCCTGTGAAGGGCATGGGTATCACAGCATTCAAAATCTGATGATTGGGTAGTGTGGTGTCATCTGGTGTTATGAGATTTTGGGGAAAAAAAAACAATAATCAGGGATGCTTTCTGAAGAAACATCTTAAAGAGAGAATGAAAATAAGACTTTAGGCTAATCATGAGGACATGAAGAGCATCCATATAAATTTCCAAATGAATTTCGACTCAGTTACACCCAGTTCACAATCAGGAGAGGCAATAATAACCGAGAGTCAGATGAACAATTTGTGGCCCCTAAATGACACAGAAGTAGAAATTTCATAAGGAATTGGCCCAATTCATGGAAACTGTTCAGAAGGTTTCTTGGAATAAGATGATCTCTTGGCATAGCTCAATGTGCTGCCAGAATCCTCAAATGAAGAGTCAGTCTGTCTTTCAGAGGACAGTCTCCAGAGGTGACAAAGGCTGATTTAAGACACCTCATATTTATATCCTCCATATAAATATATATCCATATATATATCCAAGAAGAGGACATTTGTTAAGCACTCTCCTGAAATGTGGAAATCTGTTACCTTGAGTCAACCTACAAACTTCCTCTGTGAAAACTCTGAAATTTAAAAAAAAAAAAAGGAACATCATAAGACTCAATAATCAGGCTATACTAGGAAGAAAATCAAGATTATCCTGTTGAAAGACCAAGATGTCAGAACTTGAGACAGAACACCATGAAAAATGTCCTGGGAAATCTGAGAACTAAAGAAGAAACAAAAGATTGTACACAAGTTACTGAGTGACAGAAGTACATTCCCTAACTCTTAAAGGAACGTACTTCCATGAACCCAAAGCTTCGCTGTGTCATGAGGAAGGGAAGCCGCTAACACTCTGGCCGTCCAGCCCCATCTTCCGAGACTGATTTACACTGTAACTCACCAGACCCTGGATTTAGCACTTCTCCCATTGCCCTGGAAGCCACCAGCTCTTGTGCCATGCCAGCCTCACTACCATCAATCCTTTTATCCCCATCTCATCACCCATGGCAATGCTTGGCCCACACTTGCCTGTTCTCATCCCACCCTCAGTCCACCTTTGCCCATTCTCACCCAATTCAACACAAACTCTTCTGCTCTTACCCTTCCTCACCCTCCCTCAGCTCACCAGGAGCCCACCTTCTACCTACTCTCGCCCTGTGGTTGTGATCATCTCCTGATTGGACCCACAGCCCACCCTAAGCCTGCCTGTACTTTTTGCTGCCAGCCCACACCCACCTTTGGACCACCCTCACCCTCCAGCGTACAACCTCAGCCATCACTTAACCCCCCTCCACCCACCTTTGGCCCACCCTCAGCCCATCATAACCTTACCTATTCCCACCTGTACCATTTCTCTCTTAGTGCCTTCGAATTCCCTCATCTGCACCCACTCTGTCCTCGAATTCCCTCATCTGTACCCACTGGGCCTTTGAATTCTCATTCATATCCACTGTGCCCTTGCAAACCCTACCTTCAAGCCCTCCCCCACCAGACAGGACTCTATCCAGGGGCTCTCCCTGCTCTGCCTCTATCCTCGGCACACCCCTCCCTGTTACTAAGACACAGCATGATGTCACAGATGATGTCACAGAGGCTCTATCCTTCACTTACTTTATATGCAGATGGCTGTCACTGCTCTCCCTGGGACTGGGGGTAGGCAGGATATGTGTGAGCCACATTGGGGTGCACACTCACCCTGCTGGGCAATCCTCACATGGTGTCCACTTCCCAGCCCATCAGGGTATACCAGGTCCTAACAAGAATGCAATAAGAGGGGCCCGGCGCAGTGGCGCAAGTGGTTAAAGGTCCTCGCCTTGCACACCCGGGATCCCATATGGGTGCCAGTTCTAATCCCAGCAGCCTCCCTTACCTTCCAGCTCCCTGCCTGTGGCCCGGGAAAGCAGTCGAGGACGGCCCAAAGTTTGGGAACCTGCACCCGCGTGGGAGACCCAGAAGAGGCTCCTGGCTTCGGATCGGCATAGTATCGGCCCGTTGCGCTCACTTGGGGAGTGAATCATCGGACGGAAGATCTTCCTCTCTGTCTCTCCTCTCTGTATATCCGCCTTTCCAATGAAAAAATAATAAAAATAAATCTTAAAAAAAAAAGAATGCAATAAGAGGCTCAGGATGAATATGATCTACCTTTAAACTACCCCCACAGCACACAAAAGTCCATGAAAAACACTCCAAAAATTGAATTGCTGACAACAACCGAGAAGACCCTGAGGTGACTGTCATGTGCTTTACCCTAACCACACAGGTCAGACAGAAAATACAGGCAAATTCCCCAGGACACAATGTGCAAGGCATGAATCTTCTGAGTTCATAAACCTTGCCCCTGTTCCTTTCTGAACTTGACATCCTGGTTAAGGACATTATGCTACAAGAGACTCCCAAGGCTTTGTATAATCCTGTACTACTTCCATTTTCACACACATTTGATTAGGCACAGGATACACTGCATGTATACAAGGTTCTGTGCATATTTCCATCCACGTCCACTCCATCTGATGACCCTTTAGAGATGGTGCCATGGTCTCACGGTGTCCTTGCATGAGGATCACATGTTGGGACTTGTGGCATTGAACTAGACAAGAAATCAATCCTGGAGAAAGAGAGAATCAAATCAAAGATCAAGGAGACACGGGCAGAGCTCATGGAAGAGTTGAAGGGAATAGAGGTGAGGTAAGGGAAGAAAGCTTGGGGCAAGGATTCCCGCCAGCCCAACTGTGTCCCTGCAGGGCCCATCTAAAAGCCTACACAGGGCCACCCAGAGGAGAAAAGTCCTCATATTTCCTCCATCCCTGCTTGCACCACCTCCACATGCCTGCAACCCTACACAGACATTTGGAGGAGTAGACCGACTCCATGGACCACAAAGAGGCTTCCCCCATCAGGGCAGGGAAATGGCTTGCCTAGTTGCGCAGCAACTGGGGCCTGGTGAACCTCCTCCTCCTGGGAGACACCCTCAGTGATGTGGCATGTGCCAGTGGCCACCTGCAACCCCAGCTGCCTCCTCTTGGTGGCTGTGCTGCCCTGGCCCAGGTCCCTGCTAAATTTTCCAACCCTTGCTGGGGCTCCTGCCCTGCTCTCTTTCCCTGTGCATCTCAGCTCAGCTCAACACTTTACACTTGGACCATCCACCACCACTTTTCCAGGGCCACTAGCAGGGAGCTGGATGGGAATAGGAGCAGAAGTGACTCGACCCTGCAGCCTTTAGGGAATCACATCATGGATGGCAGCAGCATCCCACAGCACTGGCTCCAGGACAGCTGTGTACACCAATTTATATAACTCAGAGTGTACATCCCAAATGGTCCATCAGGTTGCCTGCCTTTCCTGCTCATTGCAAAGTCTTGTCACTTAGGCACGACCCTCTCACACTGCACACATCTTCAGCCACCTCCCCATGGCATGTGCAGGTCTTGTTGTTTAGTTGGTATTATTCACTTGTGTCTTCCAAGCTCTCTCCACCTGGACTTGGACCCCAGCACCTGTATTTGTAGGACTGGATTTGAACAGACTGTGTTATTCTTTCTTTTTCTTTTTAAGATTTATTTATTTTTATTGGAAAGCCAGATATACAGAGAGGAGAGACAGAGAGGAAGATATTCCATACGATGGTTGACTCCCCAAGCAGCCACAAATGGCTGGAGCTCAGCCAATCTGAAGCCAGGATCCAGGATCTTCTTCTGGGTCTCAACAAAGGCACGGGGTCCCAAAACTTAGGGCTGTCCTCAACTGCTTTCCCAGGCCACAAGCAGGGAGCTGGATGGGCAGTGGAGCTGCCGGGATTAGAACCAGCACACATATGGGATTCCCAGGCATGCAAGGGGAGGGCCTTAACCACTATAGTATTGCGCTAGGCCCAGAAAGTGTTATTCTTATCAAGCAGGTTTACAGAGAGGAGGGGATGACCACCATGGCCTGAGTTGAGCCCATCAGAAGCAAGGAACTTTTTCTAGATGAGCTTCCCTTATATCTGACAAGGCTTTGGCCCAAACTTAACTGCTTTCTGTGGCCACAAGAGATTTGGAACAGAAGTGAAACAGACAGCACAAAATGCACATGCTTCAGGAAATGCCAGCGCTTGTTGGTGGACCAGTAGGTCACTATGCCAACTTGCCTTTTCCTGTTGACTGATTCTTACGAGAACACTCTTCCAAAGCAGAGATCAATTACTTGCTCACAAATTAACACCAGCGCCCACGATCAAATGAGACACTCATTGTCATGCCAATCTAGGTCTATATCCTTGTTTTTGCTTTTCCTTGTTTGCTTTTTTTTTTTTTAATTCCTTGATTGGAAATCAGGAACATTGAGAGGTTGTCCGTCTGCTGGTTCACTAACCAGCTGGCTGCATGTGCAGGGCTGAGCCACACTGCATGCAGGTGCTTCCTCAGCGTCTCCCACGTGGGTGCAAGAGCCCAAGAACTTGCATAATGTTCTGCTTTTACCAGGACATGAAAGAGGACTCCAGCCATTGTGCCCCTCGGGTAGTGAACCAGCAGACACAGGATCCTCTCTGTATCTCCGTCTCCAGGAAATTGGGTACTGGGAAACTAATTGTCAGCCAAATGGGGTGCCAGACACAAGGGCAGCTCAGCTGTGTTTACTGATATCTTAACAAGAGTATTATGTTTTATTTCATTCATGTTTATTTATTTAACTTAAGATTTTCATGTTTACTGGAAGGGCAGATTTACAAAGAGAAGGAGAAGTAGAGAGATCTTCCATCTGCAGGTTCACTCGCAAATTGGCAACAATGGCCAGATCTGATCCAAAGGCAATGTCCAGGAGCTTCTTCCTGGTCTCCCATATGCGTACACGCAGCCAAGAATTTAGACCATCCTCTGCTGCATTCCCAGGCTACAAGCAAGGATTTGGAAGGAAAGTGAAGCAACCAGGACACAAATTGACACCCATATGGAATCTGAGCACTTGCAAGGGAAGGATTAGTCAGTGGAGCCATCACACAAGGCCCTTCACTTGAATAGAAAACACAAAAACATTGAATGATCAGATGTAATTTGCTTTGTGAGGCACACGGAAAGACACAGACCATCTTCTCTGCACTGATGCACGTGTCCACAACATGTAATGGCCAAGGCTGACACACGTGGAATCCAGCAGCCCAAAAGTCCATGCTGGTTTGATCTGGGTGTGGCAAGGACCCCATCCTTGAGTCATCACCTGCTGCCCTGCCGTGGAGTACATGGCCAGACAGGTGGCCTCAGAAGGGCAGCCAGGAGTAGAAGTCCAGGCTCAAAGACAGGGTGTGGTTCAGTTTGTCACAAGCTGTGGACTGCTGTGCCATAGGCCTGTCCCTCCAGGGCTGACCTTGGAGTTGACCCTAGGGCTGTATTAGGAGTTCAAAGAGGGAGACAAAGCTCAGCACAGTGTTTCAGCAGCCTAATAGTCCAATGGCGTGCACTGGCAGCCCCTGTGGGCACCGCTTTGTGTCCTGGCTGCTCCAATTGTGATTCAGTTGCCTGTTGATTTCCTGGGAAGACAGTGGAGGATGGCCTGAGCCCTTGGAACACTACACCCATGGGGAAACCTAGAAGAGCTTCTGGGGTTCAGATGTTCTCAGCTCTGGCCATTGTGGCCCTCAGAGGCGTGAAGCAGCCAGCAGATGGAAGATCTCTGTTGCTCCATGTCTCTTTCTCTCTCTCTAGCTTTGCCTTTCAATTCAGCAAGAGACATCTTGCGGAAAAAGAACTCCCTCCACTCTGGATCAGGCCTTCAGGCTGCTACTTGAGACACATGCATCACTCCATCAGCATTCCTGGCCTTGGCCCCTGAAGCCAGTCAACTTTTCACCAACAGAGCCTGGGAGGCTCATGGAACTGGCTTCCTGCTGTTCTTTGGCAAGACCTCCATTGTGTTCCTAACTCGCGGATTTTGTCCCAGGCCAGTGTCAGCAATTACAGCTCCTTGTGAAAGGAATCAGCAAATAGGAGCTCCCTTGATCTTTAATACATCATCTTGGGGAAGGCCACTAATACTACAATATCCAGGTGCCTGCAATATAGTATTTTCCCTCCAGGACCAACCTTCAAGAAACATTTTGAAAAACCAATTCAAATTCCTTGTGACCAAAAAGGCCTGACTCCCACAATTCCTCAAGCCCTATCTCTTCCCCTGAGTCATGACACTCACTAAAGAACTAGACAAGTGAAAGCCCACCCCTTCACAGAAGGCCTTGCTCACTGGTTAGATCCTCCCTGGGAATGACCCCAAAGAGGCAGGACTTGTCAAAAATGAAAGAGGTGCAGCCCAGGGCCATAGCCTGCTGGCTCAATCCTTACCTTGTATACCCACCTCAGGATCCTGGGATCCCTTAGAGCAGGAGCTCTGGTTCGAGTCCTTGCTGCTGCCCATCCCATCCAGTTCCCTGCTTGTGGCCCTGGAAAGCAGTCTAACACAGTTCAGGCTCTTGGGACCCTACACCCACATGGGACACTCAGAAGAAGAAGCCCCTGGCTCCTGGCTTCAGATTGAGTCAACTCCAGACATTGGGGTACTGAACCAGCAGAAAGAAGATCCTCTCTGAATCTCCTTCACTCTGTTTCTTCTCTGTGAATCTGCCCTTCAAAAACATAAGGAAATGCATTTTTTTTATTGTTGCTTACATTGTATTATGTGGTACAGTTTTATAGGCGCTGGGGATTCCCCCCACCCCTCCCATACCCCCTCCCCCCATGGTGGATTCCTCCACCTTGTTGCATAACCATAGTTCAAGTTCAGTTGAGATTCATTCCTTGCAAACACATGCCTAGCATAAAGTTCAGCGTCTTATTGTCCAGATAAGTTCAGTGGCCTCTTGGGGAGACCTTCTCTGGTCTGAAGGTAGGGCTAACAGTGTAAAGATCCGGTCAGTTAAAAGCCCCAACAAGACCTCAGTATCAATATACAATATTATGGAATTAATTGACATAGTATTGGGTAAACAATATGTTAAAAATAATGCAAGTTCCATTCTTCGAAACATCTGGGTTGAGACAGTATCAATGACAGGTTCAAAAAATAACAAACAACCAAACAAAAATTACACGTTAAATCAAGGCAAACATGTGGTATCTAACCTTTTGGGATTCGCTCATTTCCCTTAGCATTATAGTTTCCAGTTGTGCCCATTTAGCCACAAAGAACTGCATTTTGTTTTTTTTAATAGCTGAGTAGTATTCCATGGAGTAGATGAACCAAAGCTTTCTTATCCAATCTTCTGCTGATGGGCATTTCGGTTGCTTCCATGTTTTTGCAATTACTGATTGTGCTGCTATGAACATAGGGATGCATGTTGGTTTGTCGTAAAACAGGTGTTTTGGATATATTCCTAGGAGTGCTATTGCTGGGTCATATGGTATGCAGATTTTGAGTTGTTTGAGTGTTCTCCAGACTGATTTCCATAAAGGCTGTACCAATTTGCAGCTCCACCAGCATTGGAGTAGGGTTCCCTTTTCCCCGCATCCTCGCCTAGAACCCTTCCCACTGAGATCTGGAACAAGACAAGGGTGCCCGCGATCACCACTGCTATTCAACATAGTCCTAGAGGTACTTGCAGAGGCCATAAGACAAAAAAAAGAAATCAAAGGCATACGTATAGGAAACGAAGAAGTCAAACTTTCACTATATGCAGATGACATAATCCTATACATAGAAAAACCAGGAGACTCAATACAGAAACTGCTAGAACTTATACGAGAGTTTGGCAGAGTGGTGGGGTACAAAATTAATGAACGAAAATCAATAGGAAATGCATTTTAAAAGAAGCAGGAGGAGGAGAGGAACAGGAGAGTTAAGGGAGGGGGAGAGAGAGGGGAGGGTGTGTAAGAGAAGGAGAAGGGGATTAATAATAAGCACAAAAAGAAAAAAGGAAGAGAGAAATAAGAAGATGGAGGAGGCACCAGCTTGCAGAGCTAATGGAAGAGCTTGAGGGAATCCATGCGATATGAAGTGAGGGAAGTGAGCATTGGAGGATGATTCCCGTTGGCCGCTGTGTCTCCTCAGAGCCTTTCCCAAACCAGGCACCCATAAGTTCCAGAGCCCTGTTGGATGTCACGGCCACAAGGGCACCTGCCCCTTCAGGGACACAACTGGCTGTACTCTTGGGTATAAAAGTGATCGCACTACCTCTGTACCCAACCCCCACGCCACACCTCCACACCCCTGACTCACACACAGACATGTTGAAGGGGACCGACCATGGACCAGAAAGCAGCTCCACACAGCAGGGATGGGAAGTGGCTTGCCTGGTTGCCTGGCAACCAGAGCGTGGCGCGCCTCCTTCTCCTGGGAGACGCCCTCAGTGACGTGACACATGCGCACTCACAGGCACACAGGGCCGGCCACAGCCCCAGCTGCCTCCTCCTGTGAGCCTTGTTTCCCTGGTGCTGGTCAGAGCCGCGGGCAGAGCTGGCCAGGGAATCTGGGACCAGGACCCCGGCTCTGCCCCGCCTAGTCATCCTGGAGCTGCTTGTGTGGGACACTTCCAGGTAAGGCTTTGTGTGCCAAGGACAGCCTCTCAGAAGCATTAGCTCTCTTTAGCCAGAGTTTCAATAGCAGAGATGAATGAGTTGCCCAAGATCTCGCTGCAAATGTGTGACCAAGAACAATCAATGCCTACAATGGTCTCTGAGTCTTGCTAAATGGCTCTTTCTCCATTTTGGGTAATGAAGTTACAGTCTTTTTAACATTCCTGTTTTATTAGCAGAGATATGTACTCAGTAACCAATACAAAAGTGACAATCCTTACAATAAGAGAACTATGTCATACATACCAAATCAGTACAGATGATTTTCTGTAATTAATTTTGTCTGGAGGGATGAGGTGAGTCAGTAAATGTCTTTCAAAGATATGAGATTTTACAGAGTATTGGGGATGAATAAGAATTTAACAGAAGCCAGACAGAGGACGAAGTGTTGATAGAATATCAAATTGAAAAATCATGAATCTATTGAATTTGTAGATGCGCTAGTCATCTAAGATGGATGAATTGATCAAGTTGAAAGTGAGAAATAATAGATAAGGTAGAAGAAATGGGTAGGGCTAAATTATGGATGATCTTGAATTTGTACTAAACAAAATGCACTTTCCCTTGAAATTGTTATTTCCCCAAAATTAAACACTGATGTCTCGCTGTCTTGTTTTTTTTTTATATATATATTTATTTTCATTGCAAAAGCAGATCTGTAGAGAGGAGGAAAGATGGAGACGATGATCTTCTATCCGATGGTTCACTCCCAAGAGGCCGTTATAGCTGGAGATGAGACAATACAAAGCCAGAATCCAACAGATTCCTTCGCGTCTCCCACAGGGGTACAGCGTCCCAAAGCTGTATGGGCTGTCCTGGACTGCTTTCCCAGGCTACACTCAGGTTGCTGGATGGGAAGTGGAGCTGCTGGGATTACAACAGGCACCCATATGAGATCCTTGAATGTTCAAAGTTAGGACTTTGATTGCTACACTATCACGCCTGACCCAGTATCCTAACTTTTGTACCACTTGCATTATCATTTATTTAATCATATTAGTCAGAAAAAAATTCACTTTGTAAATATTTAACTCTAACATAGTTAAAAATACATATGAAACCCTGGGTACCTGGTTTTGGTTTACATTTTCCCTAATTCACATTAATATATACACAGAACTCTTCAACGTAAAAAAGAGCTTTTATTTTTGTGCCATCTGCAATAAACCTCTGAGTCACTGGGGATACACCCAACATTTGAGGAACTAGTGGGAGGGAAGAGTGTAGAAGCAAACCCATCTCTCATCAAGTTTATCAGGCATATACCTGACATTTAGAGATCTGTTTGTGTCTGGCTTAATCTCCAGTTGCCAACACAGCCAGGCAACAATGTAAAATTGTGAATAGTCCCTTATAACTCCAGCAACGTCCATATGTTACACACAGCTTAGAAGCCAACTGTTCCTGGACCATGCAGCCTAAACTCTGTGCCTTGTAAACCATGAAAATCCTGTAAATTATGAAAGCTTTAAACCACTCATCCATCTCTCATTGATCTTACCTCATGCATGTGCCCAACTATTCTCCCAAGTGGAAACATAACCAGTGTCTTCTTTCAGACCCCATAGAATAATAAACAAACAACTAATGAAAATGGTTGCATTGAGAGATGGGGGGATAGCACAGTGGCCTAGTGGCTAATGTCCTCGCCTTGACCAGGCCAGGATCTTATAGTGGTGCTGGTTCTAATCCTGGCAGCCCTGTTTCCCTTCCAGCTTGTGGCCTGGGAAAGCAGTCCTGGAGAGCACAAAGCTTTGGGATGCTGCAACCATGTAGGAAACATGGAGGAAGCTCTGGGCTCCTGGGTTCGGATTGGCGCAGCTCCGGTCATTGCAGTCACTTGGGGGGGAGTGAATCATCACATGGAAGGTCTTTCTCTTTGTCTCTTCTCATCTCTGTATATCTGACTTTGCAATAAAACATAAAGAAAGAAATCTTTGAATTGAGAGAAGAAAGGTTGGTTACAAATCACGTGATCCTCTGGGGCCAAACTTCTGATTCCAGTGGTGCAGTTGGGGCTTCTACTGAGAAACCTCTCCTAAGGTGATCCCATGCCTGACTGTTGCTGTGCCAGAAGCACAGGATCCAGTTCAGTCATCATTCATAGGCACCAAATCACACTGGCAAATGTAATTTTCTGGTTTGTTTTGTCCCCAGCCCCAGGTCCCAAACAAACGGGTGGATGCTGTGTCCCAGCTCCCTCCAGTGTGCCACAAAGCAGGTCCTTGCATACACCAGAGGGAGCTCAGCCTAGTTAGGGCAATGCTCAACATCCCCCATCAACCCCAACCCCAGCCCTGGTTTTATTGCTCATGCCAGTTTGTACAGCTGACTAGTCTGGTTTGTTACACAGTCCACAGGCTTCTGTATACACCTATGGGTATTGCAGCTTACCTTGGCCAACCCCACCCCATGACTCAGTTCACATATGTGCAGACAGGTGCTGCTGACTTATCCAGGCTCTCACACACACCTGCAGGAGCTGCAGCCCAGGAGACATGTGCCCACAGTTTGCCTATTAGGCCCAATCCAAATCTTATACTTTCCAGGAAGCTCTGTGGTCCAGTCTGACATGACCGGTACCCAATTGTGGCAGTTGCTACTGGATGCTGTGACAAAGACCAGTCAGTTGGCGTTTATTCTGGCCCTTGCAAGCACCACTAGATGCAATGGTGCTGACTACTATGTACCTCCCCCAACACCAGCTCACAATCAGGCTGATCATTTTTACAGCCTTGCCCAGTCTGGTTCACCCCCAGCCCCAGTTCTCACAGCATTCCCAGCAGTTTTCCTCCTGGACTAGGGTCTTGTGTGTGTTGATGGGTACTGCAACCCTAACTAGCGTGGCCCATCTTGTCTGGGCATTCAGTGGCAGGTGTTGCAGCCTTGGTTTGTCCACCTGCCCCCAGTCCATGCAGGGTGGTGCAGCAGCCTAGTCCGGCTCAGCCAGACCCCAGTCCTAGCAATTATGTGTTGCATTGCAACCCAGTCTGGCCTGCAACTCCTCCTGATACACCTGCCAGTGGGCAGGCCACATCTTGGCCTGCCTCCAAACATGACCCAGTTTTATGACAGTGGACACTGCAACTCAGCCTCACCTGGATTGCCTACAGCTTGGTTCTCACACTGACCAACTGGGACTGTGTCATAACAGGGGAGTTTCCCAAGCTCTTCTGTCAGACCAGTTCCCAGTCCCAGATCTCCAGCAATTTTTGTATGGATTAGCCAGACTTGGCACACTTCTAGTCCCAACATTCACTGCAGCCTTGCCACACACACACCTGTTCTGGCTCTCATGTGAATACAGACCAGCCTTGCCTGGCCCACTCCCAGACCTGGCTCTTTTGTGGATCAGGGGTACCACAAACTAGCTCAAACCATCCCATACTCTGGCTCTCATGAACCCCAGCAGGTGTTGGAGCCTAGCTTAGTCTGGCATACTCCCAGACCCGGCCTATACACATACCCAGTGATATTGTAGCTGTGGTTCAGCCTAGACACCCCTAATGCCAGCTCTTGTACTGACCAGTGGGAACTGCAGCCTAGCAGGGAGATCCCTCATCTCCTCTGCAAGGCCTGCTCCCAGACACAAGCCTTACGTATACTAAGATTTGCTCTCAACCTTTATCATTGGATTCTGAGGCCTGGCCTGCCCAGCCCATCCTCAACTCCTGGCAGTGGGTGCTGCAGCATAGGTCTGCCCAGCCTGCCCTCATCCCTGGCTCCCATTCTAACTGGAGGGTGTGGTAGTCTAGCACAACCTGGCCCACACCAAATCCTGGCTCAGGCACCTTCCAATGTGCTACGGCTTAGCCAGTCCCTGCTCAGTCCACCACCTAAGTCAGCCCACATACCTGCCAATAAGCACAGGTATGTGCTCACCAGTAGTTGTTTCAGTCCAGGAAGGGAGTACCTCGAGCTCCCCCACTAGGTCCATTCCCAGACCTCATACATGCCATCAGATTCTGAGTCCCTACACAGTCTGCCCTCTTCATCTCAGCCTTTGTGTGTGCTAGTGAATGTTGTGTTCCTGTCCACCCCACACTCTATTCTTGGACTATCTGCGTGTGCTGCAGCCTGGACCATTGCAGCCCATTCTCAACCCTTAAGGGTTGGTTAGTTCCGTGGTCATGCCTAGCTTGGCCAGTCACCACCCTCAGCCCTTGAGAAAATCAGTAGCTAACTGATCCATAGGTGTGGGCACATAAATCCCCCACATTTGCTGCACACAGACCCTGATCTCCTGTGTGCCAGTTAGTTTCATGGCCCAGCCTATAATGTCCTACCCACTGCCACAACAGGTAATGTGAACTATATTTGCCAGGCAGGCTCCCCAGCCATAGTTTTTAAAATTTAATTTAATTTTTGATGATACTTATATTTTTGATCAGGAAAGGGTCAAGGATTAGGGGAAAGTGGTAACACAATTATTTCCACATCTTCCTTTTCTTCTTCCTGTATCTGGGAAAAGTGGTGAGACAAAGGGAGAAGCTACACACAGCCTTCCAACTGCCCCAGAAATGGGGAATGGACACTCAATGTCATGCTTGGATTCTTGATATGGAGCATGCTTTGATGGTTCTGCTCTACTGGTTTTGATCTTTCTGACATGCTGTCAATCTCACAAAGACAAGGATGATGAAATCCTTCCAAAGTCCATTGTCAAACATAGTCTACCTTAGAGTCTCTATTCACCAGGAAATTCACTGTCAAGCTTCGTGGAAGTAGATAACCAACTTGTTCTTTTCTCCTTGCTCTGCTGTGGTTCCACATATCCTCTGCAGGTTCCAATGGAATGACAAATCTTCCATGTGCATCTGGGTATGCCATCCACTGCTACTTCTAAGCTGCTGAGGAGCCCAGGTCTGACACATGCACTCCATTGTCAGATCACAGATTTTGCCACTCTCCTCATGGTTGGTGTTCTGAGTCCAATAGTCCATGTTGGGGGATTCCGACTGGATCGTACCCCAGATCTAATTTCTGTGCCTGCTAGCGTGCAGTTGACTGGTCTGGTCTTTTCCACATCCCATTCAGCTCTCCTATACATCATTGGGCATTGAGCCTAACTCCACACAACTTGTTCCACCCTTCAGGCCACACTCATGGCAGCAGTTGCCATTGCCTGTCCACCCAGGTCCGCCATCAACACTGGTTCTCATGCTCACCAGTGGAAGCTACACCCATCTGAGAAGTGACCACAGTTTCCATTCTGGACCCCTTTTGACTGCATATCTTGCGTTTCCCACGTGGTTCTGCAATCCGGCTGATAGAACTGGCCTCTAGTCCCAGCACTAGCCAGCCAATGTTGTGGAAAAGCCTGACCAGCCTTCCCTTACTCTGGATCATGCCTGAACCAGTGGATACAGTTGGCCAGCCCAACCTGGCTTTCCCCCTAACCCAGTTCACATGCAGTTCAACATGGGTTGTAGCCCTGCTAGACTGATGTGGCTATAGTCCCAGACCTCACGCTCACCAGCAGGAGCAGTGGTCTACCAGGGGAATTCCCATAGCTCCCCCACCAGTCTCTCAGCCTCCTCTAGTGGCTCACATGTGTTGTTGTCAGTATTTGACAAGCTCTAGCTTTTGTATGCAATGGTCAATACTAGGTGGCACAGCTTAGGTCTTCCAGTTTCCCTCCTCCAAACTACATGATCACATGGTGTACCTGCAAGAGCTTCTGCGAACTGTCAGACAACCTGATGGAGGTATCAGATATTGAGCTCTTGTTCCTCTTTCCTTGCAGGTCATCAAAAATGTTGATTGGTGGCTCTGGATGCTCAGTGCTTATCTTGTGCTGTCTCAAGGGCAGGGTGGCTGCAATGTGGCTCAAAGCAAACATGGCAGCATTGAAGCCGTCTTCCAAGTATGGAAGTCCAAGCTCATCTCCCAACTGCTTGCACTCTGTAAGGGAGACAAGAAGTACTGTGGTGGTTACTGCAAGAAAGCTAAATATGAACCCAAAGAGCATGGCTCTCTGGAAGCGGATCCGGGCTTCCACACTCAGGATGACATGCCTCATAGAGACACTGAGGTGTTTAGCCTGCATTTTGTCATGTTTTTGCAGAGCTGAACTTGACCTCTGCCCCAAGAAGGGGCTTCACTGGCTGCTGGTTAGGAATAAGTTCCGACCCTCCTGGGGTGAGGTTCAGGGAGGCTACTGGGCCTTAGGAATTAAGCCACAGTGTGCTGGATGTTTCTTCCACAGTGTTCCTCATTTCTTCCCTGCAAGGAAAGAGGAACAAGAGCTCAATACCTGATCACGCATTGGGTTGTCAGGCAGTTCTGCAGAAGCCAAAGCTGTCCTGCGCCCTGGGAATGAGCTGCTGTCCCTCCAGCAGGGTTTAGCCAAAAAAGCTTCAAACCCTCACACCCAGTCTCAACCAAAGGTCTGTATATGATACATTCTGATATTCTGCATAATATCTGGTTGTTGTATCATGTGTTATTGATTAGACGCTAAGGCTCAGAGAAGCTATTTCTGTCCAAGGCTGAGCGCTAGTCTCCAGATCAAGCTTCCTCTTAACCCAAATGGCCACCAATGGCACTCCAACCTCAGGTTGCAAGTCCTTTCTTCCTTCCCTGGAGTTAACATTGCCCCTTTTTCTCCTACACGTGCACCAGTTCAGTTCTGTGGCAGGTCATGCTTCAGCCACTCTGTTACTGCTGCACTGTCCTCACAGCTGTCGCCTTTTGGCCACCTGACTGTCACTGTGTCATTTGGGAGCATGTTCCTGTTGTGACCTGTGGTGTTTCTTCCTGTTATTCTTTGTGGCTGAGACGTCCATGGAGACGGACTGTCCAGCACTGTGGCTGCACAGATTCCTAGCCTTCATGCCTCTGTCATTTTCTTTGTTGACCTTGGTCTCTCCCTTCCATGATGACTTCTGAATGTCAAGTCCCTGTGTTGTTTACTGTGAGCCACTCCAAGGCACCTTCTTGAGGAATCTACTGATCCCATTTGATCATACATGTTTTTCATTAGGTAGTGGAAACTGCTCATAGAGCTTCCAGATTAGATGTTTTTCAGGCTCAACTCTTTATAGCTATCTTCAATTGCCTTGTCTGTTGTTACTTTTCTTTCCCTCTTTCATTCTTATTTATGTATTTTAAAAATGATTTGAAAGATAGGGTTACTGAGAAAAGGAGAGTTAGAAAGAGAGAGAGAGAGAGATAGAGAGCCAGCTTACATCTGCTGGTTCACTCCTCAAAAGAATGTAGTATCTGAAGCTGAGTTGATCCAAAGTCAAGAACCTCTTCTGTGTTTCCCATGTGTGTGGAGAGCCCCAACAACTTGGGTCCTCCTCTGCAGCATTCCCAGCACATTAGCAGAAGTTAGATCAGAAGTGGAACAGCTGGGTCTTGTACCTCAGCCTTTAGGGGTACCAGTGCTGCAGGTGAAGACTTAGCTCACTACACCATGGTGCCAAACCTTCTTGTTCACTTTTTTAATCCTAGTGACCAAACTCCAGGCAGAGCGATATCCGTGGTCTGCCTTTAACCCAGTGCTGCTTACTGTCTGACTATGAGTTCATGACTGGTGTGCTCACAGAGCTGCTTACACATCTCATGGCATTCCCTTTCACTCTCTTCAACATGACTGTTTCATATACCTTTTTTTCCCACCCTTACATTGGCATTCATCTGAAGCTGTCAGAGTAGAACTCTCTCAGAGTCCCATGCCCCATCTCTACTCTTCATCATCTATCCTATTTCAGAAGACCAAGCATCAGGTTCCTATTCAAGACTGATGGCCATCCATGCCCTGTGATCAAGGACTTGTGTCCTTTATTGATCACATTTCCCTTTCTCTGCTATGTCCTTAACCTCTTCCTGTGTACTAGCTTATTGCCATGGATGCATAGACATATACATAGCCACCTATGTTTATTTATGTGTTTATCAATTTGACTTTATTTGAAAGACAAATTTATAGAGATGGAGAGTTAGAGAGAGATACCTGCTATCCATTGGTTCACTCTTCAAATGGCCACAGCGGCTGGACCTGAACTGATTTGAAGCTGGGAGCAAGGAACTTCCGGGTACATGTGCCCCAGGACTTGAGTCAGCTGCTGCTGCTTTCCAGGTCATAAGCTATCTGAAAGCAGCAAGACAGAGGGAGAGGGAGAAAAGCAGGTAGATAGAGACCTAAATCTCCCATCCACTGATTCATTCTCAGAATGGCCACAGTAACCAGAGCAGGGCCAGGCTGAAGCCAGCAGCCAGGAGCTCCATGTGGGTTCCTGCGTGGGTTCAGGAATCCAAGCACTTGGATCATATTCTCCTTCATTGCATCAGCAGGGAGCTGGATTGGAGGTGGAATATCCAGGACTCAAACTGGTACTCCTGACACAAAGACTGCCATGTCAGCCCCTACTATTATCCATTTTACTCTATACAGTCAGGTGATTTTATCGTATGTACAGTTTGCTTGCATCTGCCTCATGTATGATGTTTTATGTCATTTTTATTATATCATAAGGTCATGCAGTCTACCCAATTCTTTCCCCTCCAATTGCTTTGTTTGGATGGATTTCTGTGTTCAGAAGGTTTTGTGTGCATGTGATATATGACCTGGTGTTGGCTTTTTTCACTTAGCATAATAAAGTCTGTGAGGCTTACCATGTATGCCTCCTCATTCTTTTTTTAAAAAAAAATATTCAATATTTTGAAAGACACAGTTATGTAGAGAGCAGAGAGATCCACAGGTGATTGCACTGGCCAGAGTTGGGGCAGGCTGAAGCCAAGAGGGTTAAACTCCCTTCTGGTCTTTCCTGTGGGTGACAGGGTCCAAACAGTTAGGGCCATTCCCCACTGCCTCTTGAAGAGCATTACCAGGCAGCTGGACCAGAGGCAGAGTAGCCAGGACTCTATCCAGCGTCAATATGGAATGATGATGTCAGAGGTTGTGCCTTATGCAGCTGCACCACACCACAGTCTTTGTTTTTTTGGCTGTAGTGTTTGTATGTACCAAATCTGAATGATCCACCCATCCATTGGAGGCATTCTTACTGTTTCTATCTTTAAGTTGTGGCAAATAAAGCTACTATGAACATTTGTGTACAAGAATGTATTTGCATGCTCTTCTCAGTTCTTTGAGTTTGCCCTGAAGGTTTGAGTTGCTCCATATGGTTGGTCTATGTTTAACTTGACAAAATTTTTTTAAAAGATTTATTTATTTATTGGAAAGTCAGATACAGAGAGGAGGAGAGACAGAGAGGAAGATCTTCTGTCTGATGATACACTTCCCAAGTGAGCCCAATGGCCAATGCCATGTCGATCCTAAGCCAGGATCCAGGAATTTCTTCCAGGTATCGCACACTGGTGCAGGGTCCCAAGGCTTTGGGCCATCCTCAACTGTTTTCCCAGGCCACAAGCAGGGAGCTGGATGGGAAGTGGAGCTGCTGGGATTAGAACCAGTGCCCATATGGCATCCTGGCGCATTCAAGAAGAGGACTTTAGCGGCTAGGCCACGCCGCCAGGCCCATAACTTGACAAAATTTGTTTAAGAAACTGCTTAATTATTACAGGGGATGTACCATTTTATGTCCCAGTGGCAAAGCATTAGGGTTCCAGTTTTTCCCATATTCCCATCCACTCCTACTTTCTTTCTCCTTGAAATGGTAGCTGTGCTGGTGAGTGGAAAGTGCTGTGTAATTGTGGGTTTGTGTTTTCCTAAAGATTAGGACAGAGCATCTTTACCTGTGCATTTGAGTGCCTTCCTTGAGAAAAGGCAATTGCAACCATTTACACATTCTTTACCTGGGCTGTCTTTAATAATGTGTTGTAAGGGTTCCTTATATGTTCTTGATAATTACTTTATCTAATCTATAATTTGCAATTTTCCTCCATTTTGCAAATTTCCTTTTCAATTTCTTAATCAGGTCCTTTGATCAAGGACTAAAGTTTCAACTTTCTACAAAGTCTTATCTGTTATTTTGTTGCGTGCATGAGCTGGCCCCCAAAATGCATATTTGTAAATTTTGGGGTGTTTGGTACCCTTTCTAATTCATATGAATTAAATATTTATTTTTTTATTATTTTTTCATTGGAAAGGCGGATATACAGAGAGGAGAGACAGAGAGGAAGATCTTCCGTCCAATGATTCACTCCCCAAGTGAGCGGCAACGGGCCGATACTATGCCGATCCGAAGCCAGGAGCCTCTTCCGGGTGGGTGCAGGGTCCCAAAGCTTTGGGCTGTCCTCCACTGCTTTCCCAGGCCACAGGCAGGGAGCTGGAAGGGAAGCGGGGCTGCCGGGATTAGAACCGGCGCCCATATGGGATCCAGGGCGTGCAAGGCGAGGACCTTTAACCACTTGCGCCACCGCGCCGGGCCCCTAATTCATATGAATTAAAGCATCACCTTTTTTCACTTATGCAAAAGATGTTTTTTGAAATTTTATGATGGTTTATTTATGTATTTTTTATTTGAAAGGTGGAATTATAAATAGGGTGGAAGAGAGCTCTTCCATCCACTGGTTCACCTCCCGGGTAGCTGTAGTGCCTTGGGCTGGCTGGGGCTGGGTCGGGCTGAAGCCAGGAGCAAGGAGCTCCATCTGGATCTCCCACATTGGTGGCAGGGGCCCAGGTGCTTGGGTCGTCTTCCATTACTTTCCCAGGTGCATTGCAAGAAACTGCCTTAAAAATGCAACAACCATTGGTGTTTAGATGGGATGCCAGCACTGCGGGTGGCAGCTCAACACTCTGTGCCAGAACAGCAGCCCCACAATGGTTTAATATTAGAAGAAATTGCAATATGTCTGTAGAATGTTTTGGGTATTATAATTATTATTAGTAGTAGTAGTAGTATTACTATCCTAAATGTTTTATTAGGTGTGAGGTTTACAAACATGACTGCTGTTAGCACTACTGATGTAGCTGAAGTGAGTTACAGCTCCAGGCTGCATGGTGAGAATCACCAATGGTGTGCTGGAACTTGTGACTTTTTCGAAATCTACCACTCTTGTGGCCTGCATGTCAGCCCACACATCTCCCTGTGCTTGTGAACTGGCTTGTTGATCCACTGGATATCAGGGTTTCTTCTGATAGCTTTATGGAATGGGTCAATGAAGATAACCTCAGGAAATTCGTATTTGAAATCTTCACCAATCCAGTAAGAATGCAAGACCTGCAGAGCCCCACAGTGATGCCAAGGTCATTGTTTGTCAACAGAGAGCAGGCTTTGATCGATGGGCTTACCTTAGGTCATCCCTAGGCACAGAGTCACCACTGCACATGGGAATCCTATATATGACATAACCTTGCTTGGCCTGTAGCCCAGCCCATGTGCATTGCCGGGCTGGGGGAGCAGGACCCCAGTGAAGCATCAAGTCCATTACGTCTAACTGCATGCTCCTCCACAGTTCCTGAAAGTGCTGGTAGACAGCCACCTGGCTCATCTGATGGATGTTGGCTGATGGAAAGGAAGATTTTGGAAGGAAGATCTCATCTTCGCATTAAGTCTTTTAATCCATGAGATGTCTTGTGCATGCTTAGTTGATCCATAATTTCTTTTGGGAAAATCTGGATCTTCAATGCACAAGTCTTTAATCTGCTTGGTTGATTCCTCCCCCACCCCCTTGGTATTTTATTTCTTTATATTCTATTGAATTCAAAATGGTCAGTGACGAGATTTTGAATGCTTTTAATCTTCCATCATTTATTGAGGTTATTTTCTGGTCTAACATCGTCTACTCTTGGACATGTTTATTGTGATCCTCAGAGACGTCTGTATTCTAGTTTTGAATGGAGTGTTTTATGTGTATCTAACATATCTGCTTGGCTTATGTTGTTTCAGTGTTGTATTTCTTTATTAGATGGATCTAATTAGATTGTACTGCTCTAATTCCCTCTTTAGTGATCTGTCTCCTTTGTCTATTAAAGTGAGTTATTGAATTTTCTAACTATTGTTATTAGACAACTGTCTCTTCCATCAATTCTCTTAGTTTTTGCTTCATATATTTTGTCTTATTGTTACATGCATGTGTACATGTTTTTGATGGAATAACTCTTGTATCACAACGTAGTATTCATCGTCTCTCATACTAATTTTTGAGTAACTGCTTATTTTGTATGATAGTTACCCAAGCTATCTTCGGTTACTGCATCCATACAGTGTATATTTCCCATTCTTTCTCTCTTGTATGTATTCTTGGAGTAAAGTCTGTCTGTTATAAATAGGATAGGATTTTTGTTTTGTTTTATCTTTTATAAACATCCATTTAGCTTGTCTCTCCCTTTTAATTGGTGAGTTTAATTATTAGCTTACATTTAAATTAATTACTGACAAAGAATCATCTTGTCTTCTTCCCATGTTTTCTGTGTTCCTCACATCGTTTCCTGTAGCTGCTACTCCACAATCCCGACCTCAGTTGAATTCTTTGATGTGCCATTTGGATCCCTTTCTTGAAGTTTATTAAGTTTATTGGCTGCAAACAGTTTTACTTCATCAAATTTGTGAACATTTCAGTAATCATTTTTTCAAATATACTTTTTCTGCTTTCTTTGGCATTTCTCCTTATTTGTACACTGGTATTCTTGGCATTGTCATACAGAGTGTTCGTATTCTATGCCAGACATTTTCAACTGATGTGTTTTCACATTTGTTGATTTTCCACCTATTCAAATCTGTTGAAATCTAGTGAATTTTTGAGTTCATATTATTGTAGGTTTCAGTGTAAGAATTTCTTTGCATTTCCTTTTGTAATTTCTGTTTCTGTTGATAGTTTGTATTTGTGGAGACACTGTCTTTTTAGCTTTTATTAATGGTTTATCTTTTTGAGTATACTGAATATGGTGATAAAGGCTTAAAGCCTTTGGTAAGTCCATTGCCTGGATGTCCTTAGGAAACACGTCTGGGTCTGGCTTGCACTGCTCTAACAAAATACCTGATATATTGGGAAATTTACAAAGAACAGAAGTATGCTGTTTTTAATTTTGGAGGCTGGTAAGGCCAAGATCAAGGTGCTGGTGTCTGGAGGGTCTTTCTGCTTCCTCTCATTTACCTCCTGGGAGTTCATTTTTATTTCATACTTAACTTCTGCCTTGCATGGTTTATTTTCCTTTGGCCACCTTAGTGATTTGTATAAAATTGTACTTTCAGAAGTGTATTTTTCTCTGTTATTTCCTTAGGAGAGGGAATAAGGTCTGTAGTGTGCCATGGCTGATAACAGAAGTTGTGCTTCATTCACTTATTCCAGTTTGGTTCTCTAGCTTAGTGGGGGTGCCCATGTGCAGGCTCACATGACTGGATGTTGTGAAGCCCCGTGGCTGTTCCTCTGTGTTCATTTCACTTCTCAAGGGCATTTGACAGAACTGCCTCCTGCTATAACCCTAACTCCCTTTACATGACATCATTCTTGTGATTTTTCTGCTCTTTTTGGTGGGGTCTGTTTTGATCCATGCTCTAGATGCTGAAGTGATTCAAGTTTTTGTGCTGTGTTATTTCTTTCTTCCTGAATTACCAACTTTCTTCCTGAATTGCCCAGTTTCATGACTCAGAGCTTGGATTGTATGCCAGTTAGTTCCACACCTGTATTTGCAGCTCAGAAGTGTGTTCACACACACACACACACACACACACACACAAGCCTGTCTCTTCAGCATTGGTACTTACATGTCTGAGACCTCTTATGCTTCATATATCCAAAAGGAAGCTTTTGTTTGCTGTTTCTCAGCCTGTTCCTCTTTGCTTTTTTCTGACTTCGAATATAAAACCATTGTGTATCTTGGGTTAAGAGGGAATGTAAGAGCTTTCTCAGTTCCTTTCTTCCCGATTTTCAATATTTATTTCTTCGTAAATCTGGTTGGCAGATTGTCTGAAGCAGGAGTCAAAAAGCTTTCTCTGTGTAGGTTTCAGCTTGCAGGGTGTGTGATTTCTGCTACAACTATCAGCTCTGGTATTACGTCAGGGAAACAGTCCTACTAATGCCTGATGAGCGTTCATGTTGAGATTGCACCTGAGGATGGCTGGATTTGGTTAGCAGCTCATCATTTGACCTCTTGCCTGAAATCTCTCTAACCTACCTTTGTTTTTTTTTTTTTTCATCTCTATTGCCATCCTCTAGGTTCGAGTCATATTTTTTGACTAGTATAAGGACCTCTTTCTACCTCTCCCTTTTGAACTTCTTCAATCTGTTCTCCATCCAAAATGCAGAATAATTGTAAAAGCACAAGGGAGATAACCTTTTCTCTTGTTTAAAAGACTTAAAAGATTTCCCATTGCTGCTTCATAAAAGCCACATTGGTTAGTAGAACCAAGGCTTAGTCTGACTCTTGAATTTCTTGACTGTCATCCTATACTATTCTCTCACCCTATACTGTTCTCCTTTCTCACCATTCTCATGCTGCAAAAACATGTCAAGTGGCATGACTGAATATCCACCTTTGTTCTCCTGGAATGCTGTGATGCAGTCCAGCACCTTTTCTTTCCCAGAGTCAGATATTGTCTAGACATTTAAGGGAAATGTGAAGTGGGCATTTTATTAGATAATGGTGAATGTGTATTGATTTTCTTATTTGTAATTGTTGGATTTGTGTTTCTGTAGATAATTTGCTTTTTTTGTGATGCATTCTTCAATTTATTTCAGGGTAAAATGTCATAGGGGCTAAAACATTCTCCCAATGATCAAATGGGAGATTCATTATGATGTGAATCTAGTTCTAAATTCTTCTTTTTCCTCTTTTTTATTTTTTCTAACTCCTTGATTGGAAATGAAGCACATGGGTAGGTCCTCCATTTGCTGGTTCATTCACCAGATGACTGCATGGCAAGTGCTGAGGCACACTGCATGCAGGTGCTTCCTCAGTGTCCCCCATGTGGGTGCAGGAGCCCAAGGACTTGAATCATTTTCTGTTTTTCCCAGGACCTGAGTAGGGAGCTTGAAGGGAAGTGCAGCACTGGGAAACCAACCGTCACACAAATGGAGTGCCAGGCACAGGGTCAGCTCAACTTTGTTATTGATATATTAACAAGAATATTATGTTTTATTTGATTCATATTTATTTCTTTATTTAACTTAGGATTTATTGATATTTACTGAAAAGGCAGGCTTACAGTGAGGAAGAGAAGTAGAGAAATCTTGTGTCAGTTTGCTCCAAAATTGGACTCATTGGTTAGATCTGAGTCAATCGAAAGCCAATGTCCAGGAGATTTTTTGGGGTCTCCCACATGGGAAAAGGATGCCAAGAATTTAGACCATCCTCTGCTGCTTTCCTAGGCTACGGGCAGTGAGTTGGAAAGAAAATGAAGCAGCCAGGACACAAACTGACACCTATATGTGAACCCAGCACTTGCAAGGGATGGATTAGTCAGTGGAGCCATCATGCCAGGCCCTTCGCTTGTATTGAAAACAGAACACAAAAAACATTGAATGGTCATATGTAATTTGCTTTGTGAGGCAGACACAGAAAGACACAGGCCATCGTCTATCCAGTTGTTCACCCCTCAAGCACCGTTTAGCTGAGGCTGACACACATGGAATCCAGGAGCCCAAACATTCATGTAGGTTTGCCCTGGGGGTCGCTTGAGTCACTGGGGATGCCCGGTCCTTGAGTCACACCTGCTGCCCTGCCACGGTGTGCATGTTCAGAGTGGTTGCCTCAGAAGGGCAGACAGGACTGGAAGTAGAGTTTGTGTTCAGGGTGTCCCAAGCTGCAAGTTGACTGCTGCCCCACAGGCCTGCCCCTCTGGGGCTGACCTTACAGCTGGTCCTAGGGCTGTATTAGGAGTTCAAAGAGGGAGAGAAGGCTTGGCACAGTGTTTAATCAGCCTGAGAGTCCTATGGAATGCATCGACAAACAGTGTGGGCACCACTATGTGTTCTGCTTGCTCCACTTCTGATCCAGTTGCCTGTTGATTTCCTGCGGAGACAGTGGAGATTGGCCCGAACCCTAGGAACCCTGCACCCATGGGAAAAATCTGGAATAGCTTCCTGGCTTCAGATGGCATCAGCTCTAGCCATTGTGGCCCTCTGGAAAGAGAACCAACCAGCAGCTGGAAGATCTCTCTCTTGTTCAATATCTCTTTCTCTTTGATTTTCAGTTCTGCGAGAGACATCGTATAGAAAAAGACCTCCCTCTACTCTGGAGCAGGCCCTGAGGCTGCTGCTTGAGACAACTGCATCCCTCCATCAGTGTTCCTGGCTAAATTTCCCACTTCTGACTCCTGAGGCCAGCCGGCTTCCCACCTACAGAGCCTGGAAGGCTCAGTGAATTGGCTTCCTGCCACTCTTGGGCAAGACCTTGATTATGTCCCTGGCTTGTGGAGCTTGTCCCAGCCCAGACCCAGACATTACAGCTCCCTATGAAACGAACCAGCAAATGGGAGCTCCCTTGATCTTTAATACATATTTTTGGGGAAGGCCACTAGTACAATTTCCGGGTCTCCTGCAATATAGTATTTTACTTCAAGGACCCAACTTCAAGAAATATTTTCAAAATTCAATTTAATTCTCACCTGTCTCTAAAGACCTGATTCACGCAACTCATGAAATAACAGGACCCTGAAATTTTGACACACACTAGACCAAGGAGCTAGACAAGTGAAAGCCCACACCTTTGCAGGATGCTTGCCTCACTAGTTAGAACCTCCGTTGTGATAACCTTAAAGAGGCAGCGTATGTTATGTGCAAATCTCACCCTTGTGTTCTCAGGACAAAGATGAAAGAGGTGGGGCCTGGCACATTATCCTGGTGGCTCAATTCTCACCTTACCTGCACCCCTCTCCTCCCCAGGATCCTGGGATCCAATAGAGCCAGAGCTCTGGGTCAAGTCCTGGCTGCTCTACATCCCATCCAGCTCCCTGCTTGTGGCCTGAGGAAGCAGACCAAGCATGGCCCAGGCTTGTTGGGACCCTGCACCCACATGGGACACTCAGATGAAGCCCTTGATCCTGGTCTCACATTGACTCTACTCTGGACTCTTGGGTACTAGAGCAGCAGACAGAACACACTCTGAATCTCATTCTCCCTGTCAATCTTTATTTTTTCAAAAAAAAAAAAGGAAATCCTTCATAAAGAAAGAAGAACAAGAGGAAAAAGAAAGAAAAAAGAAGGAAGAACAAAATGAAGGATGCACCAGTTTGCAGAGCTAATGGAAGAGCTTGAGGGAAGCCATGTGATGTGCAGTGAGGGAAGGAAGCTTTGGGCAAAGGTTTCCGCTGGCCTCTGTGTCCCCCTAGTGCCCATAGAAAACACTGTACATATAAGTGCCAGAACCCTGTTGGAGGTCACAGCCACAATTACAACTGCTCCATCGGGGACACAAATTTGTGCCCCCTCAGGTAGAAAAGTAATCGAGCTATCCTCGGCCAGCACACCACACCTCCACATCCCTGACTCTCACAAGGAGACATCTAGGAGGGGACCAACCCGTGGCCAGAAAGCAGTTTCAAAAAGCAGGGCTTGGAAGTGGTTTGCCTCATTGCCCCGCAACCGGGACGTGGCATGCCTCTTTCTGCTTGGAGATGCCCTCATTGACGTGACACATGCTTGGTCACTGCCATGCCAGACCAGCCACAGCCCAAGTTGCCTCCTCCTGTGGGCCTTGGAGCCGTGGTTTTGGTCAGAGCTGCGGGCAGAGCTGGCCAGCGAGTCTATTACCAGGGCTTCTGGCTCTGCCCTGCCTTGTAACCCTGGAGCTGCTTGTGTGGGACACTTCCAGGTAAGGCTTTGTGTGCCAAGGACAGCCTCTCAGAAGCATTAGCTCTCTTTAGCCAGAGTTTCAATAGCAGAGATGAATGAGTTGCCCAAGATCTCGCTGCAAATGTGTGACCAAAAACAATCAATGCCTACAATGGTCTCTGAGTCTTGCTAAATGGCTCTTTCTCCATTTTGGGTAATGAAGTTACAGTCTTTTTAACATTCCTGTTTTAGGGCCCGGCGCGGTGGCGCAAGTGGTTAAAGGTCCTCGCCTTGCACGCCCTGGATCCCATATGGGCGCTGGTTCTAATCCCGGCGGCCCCGCTTCCCTTCCAGCTCCCTGCCTGTGGCCTGGGAAAGCAGTCGAGGACGGCCCAAAGCTTTGGGAACCTGCACCCGCGTGGGAGACCCAGAAGAGGCTCCTGGCTTCGGATTGGCATAGTATCGACCCGTTGCGCTCACTTGGGGAGTGAATCATTGGATGGAAGATCTTCCTCTCTGTCTCTCCTCTCTGTATCCGCCTTTCCAATGAAAAAATAATAAAAATAAATCTTTTAAAAAAATTCCTGTTTTATTAGCCGAGATATGTACTCAGTAACCAATACAAAAGTGACAATCCTGACAATAATAGAACTATGTCATACATACCAAATGAGTACAGATGATTTTCTTTAATTAATTTTGTATGGAGGGACGTGGTCTGTCAGTAAAGGTCTAACAAAGGGATGAGATTTTACAGAGTTTTGGGGGATGAATAAGAATTTGGCAGAAGCCGGACAGAGGAGGAAGTAATTCATGGAAAGGAAAATTGAAAAAACATGGACCTATTGAATTTGTAGACTAGTCATTTAAGATGGATGAATTGATCAAGAGAAATAATAGTAGATAAGGTAGCAGAAGTGGGTAGGGCTGAATTATGGATGATCTTACAATTGAACTAAATAACATACAGTTTCCCCTAAAAACTTGTGCTTCCCAAACATTATGCACTGATGTCTCAGTATGCAAAGTTTTGTAACTCTTGTTTTATCATTGAATCATTTTATTCAGAAAATTTTCACTTTGCAAGTATTTAACCCTGTCATAGTTAAAATACATAAGAAACTGTGGAATACTGGTCATTGGTTTACATATTTTTCTAACATACATTAAAATATACAGAGAGTTTTTTTTCATTTTTTATTGCATTTAATTTTATAACAATGTTTCATAGGCTCTGATGTTCCCCCTACCCTCCTCTTGCCCTCCCCCATGGTGGATTGCTCCACCTTATTGCAGTATTACAGTTCAAATCTACTCTTGTTTCTTTTAATGCAAGCATGTGCCTTGCATAGTGTCCAGTATCTTATTGCCCAGCTGAATTCAATAGTTTCTTGAGGAGACCAACTCTGGTCTAGAGACATAGCTGGCACATTATCGTTCCGACCAATTAAATGCCATAACATAACATCAACAGCCATTTCCAACATTATGGGATTAGTTAACAATGTATTAATAGTACATTTCACAGGTACCCTTTTGCAAACTGACAGCGTTTAAACTTAAATTAAGGCAAACATGTGGTATCTGACCTTTTGGGATTGACTCATTTCCCTTAGCCTGATGGTTTCCAGTTGGGCCAATTTGGCCACAAAGAACTGCATTTCATTTTTTAAAATAGCTGAGCAGTTTTCCATGGAGTAAATAAACCATAGCTTTCTTATCCAGTCTTCTGTTGATGGGCATTTCAGTTGCTTCCAAGTTTTTGCAATTATTGATTGTGCTGCTATAAACATGGGGGTGCATGTAGGTTTCTTGTGTGGCAGGTGTTTTGTACATATTCCTAGGAGTGCTATTGCTGGATTGTATGCAGATTTCGAGTTGTTTGAGTGTTCTCCAGACTGATTTCCATAAAGGCTGCACCAACCTGCATCTCACCAGCAATGGAGAAGGGTTCCCATTTCCCCACAACCTCGCCAGCAAGTGTTAAACTATACAGAGATTTTGTAAAAGTAAAAACAAAAAGCTGGGTTTTTTTCTGTGCATATCTATGATAAACCTCTGAGTCACGGGGTGAGACACACAGAATTTGCAGAGGGGACAAGCTTGATCTCCCAAACACAAATTAGCAAGGACTGAGTTATAAGCAAGAAAGAGGCAGGGCACGTCACTGTGGTGCTTGTGTTAAGCAAGTTAGGATAAGGTCAATGGTTGAGGCACGACTGGATCTAGTGAGTGTTACCAAAAGTATTGAGTTGGTCATTGGCAAGAGGATTGAAAGAACCATCAACAAATTACTATTTGTTGAAAGCATGAATGGTTGCTGAGCAAACATTTTAAGTGTGGAATGAAGGAAAAAGAGAAGAGAAAGATGATATCCCCACTTCAGATTTCTAGTTTGGTTATTGGAAAGATAGTGATATCACAAAGAGAAAATGGAAGTAAATAAAGAAAATTAAAAACAGAAAAGAAGCGAGCAGAGAGTGGACGGCACTAGATCTCTCAGCTGAGTGTTATTTGTGGAACATTCAGGTGGAAATGGAGCTGTTGGATGTGTGAGTTGGAGCAGCAGATAGATTTGGACGCTGAGTATATGGGGGTGGTCTCCTTGGTCCATGGCTTTCACTGCTAAAGGAGAGTGTCTGTGATGAGAGGAGATATGTGCCTAAGACCACATTCTGATAAAAGGGTATTTACACTTCAGAGTGAAAAGGTGCAATCTTTCCTGATGTATGGACCTAAATTCTATGATCACGGTCTCAACCCTTTCCATGAGAACACAAGCTGTGACTGTTTTCCAGGTTTATCTCTCATTGACCAGGCTTTGAGCAGCTTGGTTGTAGCAGGCAGCTTATTGCCTGCCTCTTACTCAGTGGAGTGCATATTCCACAGGGGCTTCTGGGGCTTCCTAGCAATGGGCAGTGAGCAGGCAGGGAAGGGAGAGGGTCCTGGACAGGAGGAGAGGGCATGGGTAAGGAGGGAGGTAGAGGGTAAAGGAAGGGAGAGGAGTCATGAGTTTACCTCTTTGTGCTGCCAGAGACTGCTCCCAATTGTGACCAACTGCAGTATGCCCCGAAATTGGAGCTGGCATTGGAGGTGTAAAGCAGATTCTCAGAAACAGCAACGATGCAAAGGTTATCTTTGGGTTCCTGGACTGTACAGAGCATCTACATGTAACACCAGTGAGCTCTGAGCCTCCAGCTCCATGTTCGAGAGGTAGTATGCACTGTGGTATTGATTGAGCCATTTACCTCCCAATATGTGGCCTTAAAAAAGGGAGTCACCATAAATTCCAAAGATGCTTTAACAACAGAATCTGTTTTTAGCTCAATCTACTGCAGGAGTCCAAACTCAACTTCACTGTGGAAGCTGAACAAAACTCTGCTAACTAGTGTGTTGCCCTTCTGTCAGTGACCACAAGTCATTTTCCTGTAGCCCTCCTCCCAATCACTTACACTGCAAGACCCTCCATTCTAGGGCCACCCTGAAGATTAGAAGGCCTTGGGCAGCCACTCTCAACAGCATGACCAACATTTTCCTGATAATCCTCTGAATCCAATAATGGCACATTTTCTGTAAGTCATCATTCTGTGGGTTGCTGTCTTGTAGTCAATGTGAGTGAAATGCAGCAAATCTTCCCCTAAACTATCCTGGCCTGAAGGATGCATAAGAAGCTCCTTTGTAGGCACAAAGGGAACTGCAAGTTTCTCCCTGACATTGGATGAGAGGGTCAAAGATCAATATACTGTGAATAGGGAATGTAGAGGAAATAGTTTTTGCCCTAGAGCTTGAGGCTTGACCAGAAGCAGTAGTGGCAGGTGCTTCCTAGTAACTAAGGGGAAGAAGGGCAGGTAAAGAATTTGCAGGTGAGTGGGAAAAGAGAAGCTGCTTCCAAATATCGCTGGTACCTGCTTGGTGTGGCAAGCTAGGAAAAGTTATTCCTAGATCCTGATTTTCATACTGTAAGCAATCGGGAGGGAAACTGGAAACTATGCCGCCCCTCTTGAGTTTATGTCTAGGGCGGGGGCAAGAGGCAGAACAGGGTGCACCTAGGAGAAGGTGGCAACAAACTCAACACTGGGAAACATGCTTTTTGCTCATGCAGTAAGGAGAACTCTTCTGCCAAGGCTGGGGCAGAAAGACAGGTGGCAGGGAATTAAACATTAGATTTTTCTTCTGGGTCATTCTGTACATGCAGCAGATGAAGTAGAGCCAGGAGAGATGCAGGTGTGCATTGGGGGGTGCGATGGGGATGAAGGGAGATAAAGGATTGAACAACAATGGAAACTCACAAAAGATAAAGCTATGTTCGACTGCAAGACTCTACCTACTGGATCCAAGGAGAAAGCACAGTCTTAGCAATGAGTGTCAATCAGCAGCATATTGGTTACTCCCTTTCTGATACTCCAGCCAACCTCCAGAAATGGCACAAGGTTGGTGCTGAAGATTCTAACTCCACACGGGTCAGAAATCTCTGACTTACCTTGGAAAAACTTGTACGCTGAAGGTAGCCCACAATGCATTGGAGAAATTGATGAATGCCAGAAATGGCACCAGAGGAGTAGAATCTCTCCCTTATAGGAAATTTGGATTCGTGCAAATTTGAAATTTGGGGGATACTTACAAAAAATTTTCCAAAACATGAATCAGAATAATATTTGATCTATGAATAAGCAACCTGCATAAAAAGTAGCAGTCTTTGGAAGGTCACTGCAGGGGCATGGGTTTGCTTGCAGTATAAAATTTTTGTCCCACATCAGTTGGACAGATGAGAATACTGGCCTGAGGTTGCATCATTGGAAGTACTAGTACTTGGATTTTCAACCTGTCTGAATGGCTCTAGAATTCTGATCATTGACCTCACATGTATAAGGCTCCTAGGAGGTTTGTTGTCAGGTTGTTGAGAGCAACATAAAGTGTCTGTTGTAAGAAGAGGTCTGAGGCATAAGATATGCAGCCTTCTGGTACCTGGTTGACAGTGCTCTGCAAAGATGCTGACACTGATGGGGTCTGCTCTGCAACTGGGGTCATATCTTGGAGAGGAGGTAGACAGGGCAGCAGTGTTCTGCTTCATTCTTGCCCAGAGTTGAAATGCCAAACATTTTCAGCCTGAGTTTCCAGCCTCCTGAACCTGAATGTGGTGTTGAACCACTGTGAAGTGAGGCTTTGTAGGAACTAAGTGTGTAAAGCTAAGGAAAGGAAGGAAAAGTGGGAGACAAAGTGACCTTTGTGGATTTTCAGTTGTACCTCTGAAGGCTTACCTAGGACGTTTTTGTCATTAGTGCAAAAATTCTTCATCTTTCTCTACATGAGCCTCTCAAACTCCCAATCATTGTTTTCTGTTTATTAAGCTGTTAGTTTTGTAGATCCTGCAGCAGCCACCAAGTCAGAATACCTCACCTGATTTAAGTGGTTCTGCCATTAGGGAGGTAGAGCCCTTCATTTCCTTGAAATGTTTTGGTGAGGACAGGGTGTAGAGGTCCTGGTGGCAGAGGCTCGGGGCTCTCAAAATAGCAGGAAGGAATTTGCGCTTTCTTCTTCTTCTTTTTTATTATTATTACATTGCATTATGTGATACAGTGTTTTAGGCACTGGGATTCAGCCTCTCCCTTCCCCCACCCGCACCCCCTGGGGAATTTGTGCTTTCATCTGTAAAGGAAATGGAGCCCTGCACAGTGAAACTGACAGTTGTCAGCCAGCACTCCCACCTGGTGGAGGCATACATTTTATTGATACTGCACAATACTCATACATTTTAAGAGGTGGCTTAACCTACTGCACCACTTTACCAGCCCTGAGAAACAATGTAAACAACTTTACAGAGACAAACTTGAAATGTGTCCTTCAGTTGATTTTAGCACATTTGTAACAGTTGCACAATTATTAACACAGTCTCAATGTAGACTGGTTTCATCAGTGAACATGGGAAATGATACCTTTTGCTTTCTGTATAATGTTTAGTCTTGACTTAATTGTGCCTGAGGCAGATTATCTGTGATTAGCAATCAATTTTCCAATTTTTTTATTCAATTGATTCTCTGATATTACAGATGCGAACTCCTCAAAGTTAACAAAGAGCATTTAATAGGAATATAATTATATAACAGTTCAAATGATATTGTTGTGGCTACACAAAGTAACCACCAATTTAATTTCAATTTAAAAAATGCAGAGTGAGAAGGAAAGTAACATGGGAAACTGATGAGTCTGTAGTAAGACAGAAACTGAATATAGGAATCTGTATGGTTAGACTGCTGCACTGATCTGAGTATTTGTGCCTTATCTTGCACCAAGACCTAGTCTACCCATTGAAATCCTGACTTGACGGCCAGACCCAGTGGTAAGGGTTTGATGTGCAGTGTCAGGATCTAGTCTGTCAAGTACATATCTGGTGTAAGGGTGTAAGAGATAAAATGCAGAAATAGTTTGGAGAGATTTTCTTCAAAGAATACTTCCAATGTAGCAAAATATTTCAACGTCATGTTGTAATCCCCATGAAAAAAGGACAACTGGCAGGACTTATAGGGAAGATTTGTAAATGCCATGAAGACATCTGCTTCTTCCAAAGTGACAATGAGTGCTGCTACAATGAATGACATCCCTGGGACATAACCAGAGTCAGCTCTGTGACGCCTATGTTCTTAAGATACCATGTAAAACGTCATGACATGGACCAACCTTCCGAAAGATGTAGACATGGAAATTGCCAGATATATCCAACAAATTAATTCCACACTGGCCTCTCCATTAGCAAGAAACATACCTTACTGAAACTTTTTCACCATTCTTTTTTTTGTTTAATTTTTAAAGATTAATTTATTTTTATTGGAAAGGCAGGTTTACAGAGTGAAGCAGAGACAAAGATCTTCCATGCACTGGTTCCCTCTTGGAGTGAGCACAATGGCTGGAGCTGAGCTGATTCGAAACCAGGTGCCAGAAGCTACTTCTGGGTCTCACTTGCAGAGTCAGTGTCCCAAGTGCATTAGCAGAGGTGGAGGAGGCAGGACTCACACAAGTGCTGCTTCTGGATGTTAGTGTCATTGCCAGCGGCTTACCTTACACTGACCCTGTTTTACCTTTTCAATTGAATATTCTCTATACCTCAACTAGGGTCAGCATAGATGGGTGGAAAACTCACTGACAATAACAAAAAATGCAGTTTGATTTAACAAAACTGACACACATGTTGAAAAACTCACTGGAAGGTCAGATTGCAATCAATATTATGGCAAGAAAGGCAGCACTTACTGCCCCACCCACCAATGAAATACTGGAAGTTGAGGCTTCAGTGTGTTGAGTATGTGTATTTGTGTGTGTGTGTATGTATTTATAATTTAGTGTGTGCACATGATTTTGCTTTCCTGTAGAAATTTTACAATAAGATATAAAATTGACCATAACATGGGTACCTAGAGCAGCCAACATTTGTTTCCTACAGTGCAAAGGTCAGTCTGTCTTTCATAGGACAGTCTTAAGAGGTGACAAAGGCTGTCTTAAAATACCTCACAGCAGTATCCGAGTCCTCCAATAGGAGAACATCTATTGAGCACTCTCCTGAAATGTTGAAATATGTTACCTTGAGTCAGCCTACAGACTTTCTCTGTGAAGACTCTGAAATGGAGAAATGGTAATATCATAAGACTCAATAATGAGGCTATACTAGGAAGAAACTCAAGATTATCCTATTGAAACAGCAAAATGTTAGAACTTGAAATGGAACATGAACAGTGTCCTGGGAAATCTGAGAACCAAAGAAGAAACAAAAGGTTGTACACAAGTTGTTGAATGGAAAAAGTACATTCCCTAACCCTTGAAGGAACATACTTCCATGAACCCAAATTCTCGCCAAGTAGTGAAGGAAAACCTGCAACACTCTCGCTGTCTAGCCCCATCTTCCCAGACTGCCTTAGATTGCTTACAATGTAACCCACCAGACCCTGGCTTTAGCACTACCCCCATTGCCCTGGAAGCCACCAGCTCTTGTGCCATGCCAGCCTCACCGCCATTGATCCTGTTATCCCCATCTCATCACAAATGGCAATCCTTGGCCCACACTTGCCCACCCTAACCCTCCCTAGCACATCTTCATCTGACCATCAGTCCACTTTTGCTCACTCTTACTCAATTCAATAGAAGCTCTTCTGCCCTTACCCTCTCTCACCCTCCCTCAGTCCACTCTAAGCCCGCCCTCTGTCCACTCTCACCCTGTGGTTGTGATCATGTCCTGGTTGGATGGGACCCACAAGCCATCCTTTTCCTGACTATGCTCTTCTCTGCCTGCCCGCACCCACCTTCAGCCCACTCTCACCTTCCCATGCAGAACCTCAATGCACAATTGCCCTTGCTCGACCCACACTCGCTCCATCCTCTGCCCTACATAGTCATACTTCTTCCCACAGGCACTATTTCACTCTTCGCACCCCATTGAATTCCCTCTTCTGCATCTGCTGTGCTCTGGAATTTCCTCATCTGAATCCAGTGTGCCCTTGTAAACCCTTCCCCAGGTCTTCTCCCACCAGGATATGACCTCTACCCAGGGGTTCTCATGCTCTGGCTCTATCCTTGACATGACTCTCCATGTTAACAATACACAGGACGGTGTCACAGAGGATGATTTCACAGAAGGTGATACCTGCAATCACGTTTTATGCAGATGGCTGTCACTGGGACTGGGGTCAGGATAGGTGTCAGTCACATAGGAGAGCACATTCACCCTGCTTGGTGCTCCTCCCATGGTGTCCACTTCCCAGCCCATCAGGGATAACAAGTGTTAATGGGACAGTGTAAGAGGCTCAGGATGAACATTTAAACTAACACCATAGCAGGCACAAATACATGAAAAACACTCGTGGAATTAATTGCTGACAACAGAGCAGACCCAAGAGGTCAGTGTCATGTGCTTTACGCTATCAACACAGTTCAGGCGGAAAATACAGGCAAATTCCCCAGGATGTAATGTGCAATGCATGATTCTTTTGAGTTCATGAACCTTGCCCTGGTTCCTTTCTGGGATTGAGATCCTGGCTAAGGACAATATCACAAATTGCCAAGGCTTTGTATAATCCTGTACTTCTTCTTTCCATTTTCTCTCAAATTTGATTAGGCACAGGATACACTGCATGTACACAAGGCTCTACACATATTTCCATCTGACTCATGGGCTAGT